>NC_138745.1:25801967-26489467 GCF_965113295.1 Leuciscus leuciscus
GAGAGTACCAGACACAGGAAGTTAAGAACCTTGGGCGGTTCATCTCCGTCATGAAGTTCAGGCCTCTTGTCTGGCAGACTTCTCACCCCTATGTGTTGGCTGACCGGTGAGTGACCTGATGAAAATGTTTCTTTTATTCATTATCTTTCTAAGCATTTGCTGCATTTAACAGCCAATGATTTGTTTGTTTTTCCAAATAGTATGGAGGATCTTACTGATCCTGAGGCTATAAGGTTAAATCCCAAATGTGACCGAACCGTCTCTCTGTACGGCTACCTGCGTGGGACATTTTTGAAGAATAAATGTCAGGTCCACATTCCTGGTGAGCTGTCATTAATGTTTGCAAAATTCTTTAAAGATATTCAGATTTTTTGCTTCAGGAACCAGATTTTACATTGTACATGTGGCAACCCAATATTTAATTTTTGTACAAAATTGAATTTGGACTATTTCATGCCCTTGTCAGCCAATAATTTTCTGCACAAACCACACAGTGGTTAGTGAAACAGTTTGCTGTAAGTGAACCTGCATTTAATGTAATTTGGGTCATATTTCTTTTTACTTCTTCACATAGTTTTGTTCATGGTTTTTAAGGAAGAGAGCAAGTTCACGACCTGTCCATTTGGCATCTGGTTCCTTTGACTAACTTTAAGCAATTGACAGATGAATTTGCACTAAATGTTTGATTAGACACACAGCCTTTGATGTCAGCATCAAAATATAGACTCTGGAAAGCATTTTTGTCTACTCTCGTTTAAAAGTTAATACACTTAAACTACCGGTTAATTACCGTTGGGTAATTAATACTTAAAATTAATTAAAATTTGAAATAAATAAATTAATACTTTTATTCAGCAAGGACACATTAAATTGAGTGCCAGTGACAGTAGAATTTTACATTGTTACAAAAGATTAATATTTTAAATGTACTTTTGAACTATCTTTTCATCAAAAAAAATCCTGAAAATATTAATAAATTCTTATTATACACATATATTTCCTCAAAGATATTTAGCAGCACTGTTTTCAACATTCATGATCATAATAAATGTTTCTTGAGCACCAAATCAGCATATTATAATGATCTCTGAAGTATCATTAGACACTAAAGCCTGGAGTAATAGCTGCTGAAAATTACATATGAAATATATACAAATATACATTTGTAATAATATTTTACAATATTTATGTTTTTACTGTATTTATCAAATAAATGCAGACTTTCTGCTGAGCATAAGAAACTTATTTTATAAACATTTAAAAAAAATCGTACCGACCCCAAACATTAGTGTATTCATTTTGTTATGCCAGCTATGCAATATTATATGGTTGAAAACTACTGCTAAATGTTGCAGGTGTGGGGGACTTCTCTGTGGCTGATGTTAGCTTCCTGCCGGACCCTTGCCCTCTTCCGGAAGCGATTAAGAAGAGAGCACTGAACGTAAAGGAACGTTTATTGTATGCCCCCCTGGCTGGCGTAGGGGGATTGGTGTATGATAAGGATGCCGTCTACATCGATATGCCTTGTGGACATGCCAACAAGCAGCAGGTCAGATTTCAGTCTCATCACGTCCCCCGTGACAGCATTACCTACAGTTGATTTAATACCAGATGCAATAATGTCTGCAGTTTACAGGGCAGTCACAGCTTATTACACCAAGTGGCACTTTTTTACGCTCAATTTTGTTCCATCAGCGAATGTGACCTTGACGTTTGAGGACGATTTGTGATCTGATGGATATTAAATGTTTTAATGGTGTGAGAAATGTGTTTCCCAGGAGGAGGTGCGGCCCACCACTGAACTCGTTCAGTCTCTTATTGGAACACAAGCCACTTTGGATGTAAAAATGGCTGCCAGCAAAGTGTCACTTTTCACAGGAACTGCTGCACTAACACCGGAGGAGGTGCAGGAAAATGGGTAAGATTTGCTAATTAAAATTATTGTATTGCAAACAGGGATTGTAATGTACCCGGAAATGACAGCAAAGTTCAATAATAATAAAAACGTAATTTTTTTCATTGAACTAATCAACAGGAAGCAGAACCCTATGGAAAGCCTTGAATGGGATGAAAAAGCACAGAGAGAGAGGAGGAGAGCTGTCTTTGCTGATCAAGATGAGGAAGATGATGATGATGATGATGATGAAGAAGATGAGGAGGAGGAAATGAGTGATGAAGAAGAGGAGGATGAAGAAGAAGAGGGTGAGGAAAATGAAGAGGGGGTGGCAACACTGAAAAAGCAAGATAAGACCGCAATGGAGGCGGCAGCTCCTCCTGTGAAGAAACAGAAAGTTGAGGAGCGTGCAGAGATGCCTGTGTTTGCTGATAGTGACGATGAACTGGAAAAGAGTGAAGGAGAGGAAACTGAAGATGATGAAAGTGATGATGAGGAGATAGAAGGGGAACCTGCAAAAAAAAGCTCAGGTCCAGACTCTGGTCTCTGCTCAGAGGAAGATGATGCGGAAGATGATGAGGAAGATGATGAGGAAGATGACGAGGATGATGATGATGATGAGGAAGATGGAGATGAGATTGTAAAATCAAAGATGTCCTCCAAGCATCTAGAGGAAGAAGAGAAAGACATGGAGGATCCAGAGATGGGTTATGAAACTGCAGGTACTTTGTTACTAAATAAAATGTCCCAAATAATCCAAACATTAGATTTTATTATTCGTTTTCAAGTGATCTTAATTTAATTTATTCAGATTTAGGAATTCTAAATTAAATCATTGTGTTCACTTTGTCTTACCCTAAGCTGCCTTCACTAATTTCCCCTTATACTCCCCTTTTTGCCTGTTTTTATTATTATTATTATTATTGAATTTTACTTCTCTGAAATCCCCTTTTGAGCATGTTGAATGTATTTTGTTTATGTGGATGTTTATGTTGAAGGAGCACTACGATGGAAGGAAGGTTTGGCCGAGAAAGCAACAGAGGCATATTTAAGACAACAGCGTGCAGCTCCAAACCTGCGCAAGCTAGTGTACGGCACAGGTGAGTTATGAGTACTGACATTTAATTCACTCCCTGAAAAAAGGCACAACATGAGGATCAGCATTCATTTTCATAAAGTACATGAACCGCTATTGCCAACCTATAATGTTTCTGATAATTGTATGTTTCTCAGTGGCGGAGGAGGGAGAGGAGGATTCTAATGATGAAGAAGAGCTGGGCGGTTTATTTAAAGTCAGCCGTCCGGAGAAGAGTAAGAAAGTACGAGCGGATGCGATGGACTGCTCTCGATTTCAGCCAGACAGCAGCCATGACTGGGATCAGGAGGAGGTGAGAGGCAGCATAAAAACACACATGCATATGCATTCAAATGTATTTGCATAATGAATTTAAATATGCCGTTTGTTGTCCTTGTCTTGTTTTCTTATTATTTGTGTCTTTTCAGATGCTTGCATCTATCAGGGACTGTTTTGTTACTGGAAAATGGGAGGAGGATAAAGATGCTTCAACGCTGCTTAAGGAAGATGGTAAGAAAAGCAGCTGATGATTCTGGGCAGTTCTTTGCTATAAGGATGTTATAAGTACTGGTACTTTGGCATTTGGTCAATACTAATGCAAAAGATTTTACGATACAGAATTTACTACAGTATTTATGTCTTAGGTGAACCAATTTTTTTTTTTTACAAAATTCTCTTAGGCCTTGCAGTGTAAGATTAAAGTCTTAGATTAAGTAGTTCAATTTAAGGACATTTAAAGACCCCCTGTGGTGAAAATAAAGTATTTAATGTTGTTTATATATCTTTGTGGTGTTTTTAATATGCTTTAAGACAAACCCTGTGCAAAGTCATAAGTCAACACCATTGCTGAGTATTTTCTCCTTAACTGCACTGAACCAAAGACAGTCTCAAAAAACGCTGGTGTTTCTGATGTCACAAACTACCTTGTAACCAATCACATCAACATGCGGGGAGGGCTTTAGCATATCATTAACGGAGAACTAGCAGGGGAGTCTCGAGAAAAGCCAGGTTATCCCGGTATATTTTTCTGTTGATATGAAAAATCGTGTACAATTAGCAATATAGCAGGTGAATTATGTATATGATGTTTATTATTATTCATTATAACATTGTATGCTTTTCTCCACTGACATTCTAAGTTGTTCAAAGCACTCTTTTACTCATTTTGGTGATCAAAATTAGTTTTAAGGAATAAAATTGAGTAGCAGTAGCATTTATAAATGTGCCTTTGAAAAAACATTACTGGTGTGCATCTTGAGACAAAACAATGGCACTTACATATTTTATGATATGCTTAAGCCCGCCCTCACATTGATGTGATTGGTTACAAGGTAGTTTGTGACGTCAGAAACACTAATGTTTTTGAGACTGTCTTTGGTTCACTGCAGTTTTAAGGAGAAAATACTCTGCACTATTTTAAGATATGTCAGTGCAAGTTGCTTTTAGTTAAAACAGCCCAAACATGCATTTTAGTCCGGGACCAGCTTAAGCCTTGTCTGTGAAACCGGGGGTGAGTGTATTCGAAACTTGAAATTTTACTGGTTTTAAAATTGACATTTTGGTACTGTGACATCCATATTATATAATTAATTTCATCCTTCTTGTCTTTCTAGATGAACTCTATGGAGATTTTGAAGATTTGGAAACGGGAGAAGTTCACAAATCAAAAGCTGTGAATAAAGACCAAGCCAAGGTATTAAAATCAAACTAGTTTTAAAGCATTATTTTCTGATTGCATCTGACATGTTTTTGTGGTGGCTATTTATTTATTGCATTTTTTTATTTAAACACAGGGTGGAAATGATGATGAAAAGAATGATGGTGATGATGATGATGAAGAGGAGGAGGCTCCCCAAGTGAAACTTGATGATGCTGAAGTTCAAAAGAACAAGCGTTTGGAGAAGAAGAGGCGGTTGAAGGAGAGGTTCAATACACAATATGATGATGGCGACGCCACATACTTTGATGACCTGAAGGAGGAGATGCAGAAACAGGCTGAGGTCAGAGGTCAAAATTGAGTCAGTCACAGTCAGCCTCCTTGTATAGGAGAGCAAGAATAAGTGTAACATAAATTTTTTGGTTCCAGTGATACAAACCTGTATGCATTTCTTTGTTTCTGTGAAACAAAAGAGGATATTTTGTAAAATGCCCCAGTGGTTTTATTTTATTTTATTTTTTTATATACAATGAAAGTCAGTAGGGTCCAGTGATGTTTTTTATCTGGTTGACTTTCACTGTATGAGCAAAAAAATTCTTCAAAATATCTTTTGTGCTCCACGGAGGAAAGCCATACAGACTATGTATGTGTGTATGTAAGTGAATGATTGAAATTTTGGATGAACTACTCTTTTAATTGAGAATTTCTTTCATACTGACTCTCCCCTTCGTGTTGTAGCTGAACAAGCAAGAGTTCGAAGACATGGATGATGAAGTTCGAGTTCAGTACGAGGGCTTCAGGCCAGGCATGTACGTTCGTGTGGAGATCCCTGCTTTACCTTGTGAATTCGTCACCAACTTTGACCCCCACTATCCCATCATCCTTGGTGGTTTGGGAGCGAGTGAGGGCAATGTAGGCTACTTGCAGGTAAGTCTATTTGTAGCTGACAATTGGATATTTTACAACTTCTAGTTTAGTCGATAACCTTGTGAATAAAGTGAAGGACACCTGATGCAACTCCAAGCCAAATGTCATTACAAGGCAGGACTTGTTAAAAGATTCCAGTCCTTTCTTTATCTCCTCCACACAGATGCGTCTGAAGAAACACCGCTGGCACCATCGTATCTTGAAAACCCGTGACCCTCTTATCCTATCTTTGGGCTGGAGGCGCTTTCAGACCATTCCCCTCTACTACATCGAGGACCACAACGGGCGTCACCGCCTGCTCAAATACACACCTGAACACATGCACTGCGGTGCCACCATCTGGGGTGAGAGACAAACCATACACATACCTCTCCGGTATTGGAAATGTAACTGTATATGCTCATTCTCCCTATGTTTACTCGTGCTGCTTCAGCTCTGCTTGAGCGGCCAGTGTAATACAGAACACGTAGTGTATCTATGTTTGTCATCTTTTCGCCACAAGTTATAAGCGGAGAACAGAGGATACTATGTTATAGTGCGTTTGTAAACATAATTCCATCTCTGCACTTTGATTGTTAGAACGGCAAACAATATGCGTTACTCTACACTGCACAAAACTCTGCATTTGAACTGTCAATAGCAAATACTTTAACAAATAATAAAACATACTTACAGGCAAATAAAGTGCTTTTGCTTTCACATAGAAACACACAGCGTCTCACGACATGGCGGCTACAACACTACTACAATAACTGAAGCCACGCCTTTGCGTATGCATTTGGGCGGCATTATGCAAACATTTCCACGTAGTGATCATGTGAGGGAGAATTCGATCAAAACGTTTTAGCTAGGTCTGGATCTGCCTTCTCTTTTAGATAGAATAAATATTTTTGTGGGAGACTTTGAGCTTTGTAACTTTGCAGATCTTGTACATGCACAAACAGCTACATAACACACTAAAGAAAAAACATAGTATATAATGTTATTATTGTGTATTTATGGATTATTAACCATCAAATTAGTATATCATGTTATTATTGTGTATTTATGGATTATTAACCATCAAATTATTGGCTGATGTGAATTTGAATAATGATACATCTGTAATATTTTATTTAAAATAATTAAATTATATATGTAATAATAATTAATACATTTAAAAACAAATCATTTATAAATAAATAAATAATTTAATTTTGCCTAGGGCAACTCTATGCCCATACATTTTCAGTTTTAATATTGTCCATTTTATGGATTATTGGCCATGAAGATGATTATCAGCATATAATAATTTTAATATTGGGGCATCCATAATTAAAAATAATACTTTTTTTTTGTGTCTATTGCAACTCCATGCCATGTTCTTTATTTAGGCCTCACATCTAAAATAAAATGTGAATCATTTCGCAGCATCAAAAACTCAGAAACAAGCAATGCTGCGACTGTTTGAGCAGTTCTGCACAAGCTTGCTGACAGTTTGATTATTCGATTAGTTGTGAAGCTCTACTCTGTCTCTCACTTCTCTTTCTTGTCATCTCATGCACATTCCACTCTTTCATTCTACTCTTCTCTAGGACCTATAACACCCCAGGGTACAGGCTTCCTGGCCGTGCAGACGGTCGGAGGTATTAAGGTAAGACACCAGCATATGATGACAGCACAGGAGCAGCCTGGGTCACAGCTTCAGTCCAACAAAGGCTTCCCTTTTCTCTTGGACTCATCCCATCTTATTTCCCCTCAGGCCAGTTTCCGCATTGCTGCCACAGGAGTGGTTCTGGACCTGGACAAATCTGTTACTATTGTGAAGAAGCTCAAACTGATTGGATACCCTTATAAAATCTTTAAGAACACCAGCTTTATCCAGGTAGGGAATCCTGCAGTGTCAGGAGTTTCTCCGCAATGTAGCGGCACAGCACACCAGGGAACTGTAATAAAATACTCCTCATCCTCTCTCAGAATAATTGGACCCTCTTATTTTTGGTATTTTTTCCGACTCTAAGGGAATGTTTAACACCGTCCTGGAGGTTGCGAAGTTTGAGGGTGCGTCCGTCCGCACGGTCAGTGGCATTAAAGGACAGATAAAGAAAGCCTTGCGCACCCCACCCGGCGCCTTAAGAGCCACGTTTGAGGACAGACTACTGATGAGTGGTGAGTCAGACTTATTTCTCTGTTTATAAATATTTTTGTTGCCTCAGTCAGTTTTTTACCAGTATTTATTTATTTGAATTTGTATATAATGAGCTGTGCTTTGGGAGTTTTATCAATGTGCTTTATTTATCAGAAAAGTCTATGATTGTAATGACTCCCAAGAAGCTCTGTTGTACATAAACAACCACCTTGTTAAAATGGAGGGTATTATTGCTGATTATTATGCTCCTCTCTGGAGAGACTGGCATGTGGAAAATCTTCCAGTGAGGCAGTTTGCGGATTCGAGGCTTATTAGGTCTACTGCATCTTTTATTAGATGATGATTTGTTTATATTAGGGCTGCGAAATTAATCAGAATAAAAAATCGGAATCCCTTCATGGCCGTGTGATTATTAAACCGCAAAAGCCTGTGATTTAATTAAAATATGAAAAAACACTGTGTTTCAAAGTGAAGGTGCATTATTCTGCTACACACAGTTTACTCCCAAGCACAGGCAAAACACTCACGTTTCGCATAATTCCAAACATTTTGGCTGCTACTAAGTATTATACAAATCTAATAACATGACACCAGGTCACAGAAAAGGAGCACAATAGAAAATCTTCATAGAAATGTCTTTCCACACTATTGTAAATGTTTTTGAAAGAAATGTTTATTTGATCAAAAATACAGTAAAACAGTAAATTGTGAAATATTTCTATTCTATTTTTATTTATTCTAAAATGTAATTCCTGTGATGATAAAGCTGAATTTTCAGCATCATTACTCCAGTCTTCAGGGTCACATGATCCTTCAGAAATCTTTCTAATATGCTGATTTGGTGCTCAAGAAACATTTCTTATTATTATTATTAATGTTGAAATCAGTGGTGCTGCTTAATACTTTTGTAGAAACCGTCATACATTTTTCTCTCAGGATTCTTTGATGAATGGCAAATTCAAATGAACAGCATTTATTCGAAATAGGAATTTTTTGTAACATTTTTAATGTTTTTACTGTCACCTTTGAACAAATGAATGCATGCTTGCTGAATAAAAGCATTCATTTCCTTCCTTCCTCCTATTTGCAACATAATTGTTTTCATCAAATAGTGCAGTCCTCTAATTTATATGAATGTGTGTCTTTAGATATTGTGTTTCTGCGCTCCTGGTATCCGGTCTCGGTTCCTCAGCTGTATAATCCAGTGACATCTCTACTAATGCCGGTTGGACAAAAGGACACATGGGGAGGTATGAGGACCCTCGGACAGCTTAAATACGACCTGGGCATCCGCAATAAACCCATCCAGGACTCACTGTACAAGGTAAGCCTTCTTCCAGAAATGTTAAGTCACCAGTTAGTTGTTGTTGTTGTTATTGTTTGCTGTTGTACTCTTCATCTTCAACCCTGTCCTTGAATCCCACAGCCGGTTGTGAGGCAAGTTCGACACTTCAACCCCCTCCACGTTCCCAAAGAGCTGCATAAGGCCCTCCCCTTCAAAAGCAAATCCAAACAGATGCAGGCCAAAGGCAAGACGCCACGGGACCTGCAGAGACCGGCTGTCATACGAGAGCCCCATGAGAAAAAGGTGAGAGCCGTCTGACTCGTCCATCTCTGTTTTACATATGTCATGCCTTTGTGAGCTTTTTTACTGTCATTATACTAAGACGGTTTTAATATCCACTATTAGTCTGAAGTTAATCCACCAAAGAAACCTCCAGAGTGCTGGCTGCGAAATATCATATTTCTTTAATCCGTGTCCCTGGCAAATACCAAGACAGCTTGCTGGCCAATTTCTTTACCAATCCCCTTTGAAATCCTCTCGTCTGAAAGATGACACGGGGGGTTACATTTTTAATCAATTTCTTTTTCTACTCCTGGTTCCAAGATATGGAAGGCATTGATGTGAGAAAGTAATAAAGAGTTTTTAATCATTGTCATCTTTTAATCTGCTAGACTTTTTTTTTATCATTCCATTAGAGGTTGGTGTATTAATTCTTACAACTAAAAGGTTTTATTCAGTTACAAAACTGTAATTACTTGGACAAGACGCTCGAAGGAATACAAGGTTAAGAGCCCATAACTTTCCAATTCTTTTATCACTCTCAATGCAACCTGCTGTCTTTTTGTGAGGTTTCTGGCCCATTAACCATTCAAGGAATACAAATAAATACTAAAAATAAAGAAAGGAAAACAAGTGTTGACATTATAGGAAATCAACTTGAAGGCACCTAAAGCACACTTATTTTTATTGTGAGGTTCATGGCTTTTGTAATAGTGATCACGTCAGTAAATACTTTAAAATTATGGTTCATTGTTAATTAATACTTGCTATTGCATTCACTAATGTTAATAAATTGAATCTTTTTTAAAAATGCTACCAAAAAGATCCATAATGCATCAAAAAAAGTAAATGGCAAGTTGTGACATTGTAGGAAATCAACTTGAAGGCATTAAAGCACACTTATTTTTAATTATATATATATATATATATATATATATTTTATATTTTGCTTGTTTTTTTTATTGTGCGGTTCAGGGCTTCTGTAATAGTGATCACGTCTGTGGTTAAAGAGTGAAGGTAGTTGAGATAAAAGGTCTAACATCATGTTTACTTGCTTTGATATTTTGTTTTCTAATGCAGTGAAGTTCATGTTTTGTTAAGAGTGACTTATTTTTAAGTGCCTATGTTCTTTTGGGGACCATGGTATGTTGTCATGTTTTACCCTTAAAGGTATAGCGGAGGATTTTCCCGAATTTTAGAAAAGAACCGCCCTCTCCACTTTTTGAAAAAATGCACATGCGCAACACTCTACCTGCTCCCGAGAGGGAACGCCTATTAAACGCATGCACGAGCTAATCATAGCTTACATTAACTTTTACTAGCAGTGATTTTAAATGGATTTCTCCAAATAGCATGCCAAACTTTACCTGTCAAGTAGAAACTTTGCGACTGAGGCATCAGTGGGAACCCCAACCTGTTTTTTGAGCGCACGCCATCGTGTGAATCGTGTGCACGAGCACGTACGACGGCCTTACGTAAACATATCACCAGAATGATTGACACTTAGGAGGACCAATAGTCTTGATGATCCACCCGGAAAAAGAAAATCCTCCACTATACCTTTAAGGGCTCATGTCTCAGTTTATTAATAATGTTTATTAATAAAACCTCTAAACCTTTTCCACCAGGTGGCAGCGTTGATTCAGGCTCTGAGCTCAGTCTACGCATACAAGAATAAGAAGGCGAAAGCAGAACAGAACACCAAGCACAAAGAATTCCTGAAACAGAAAGAGAAAGAGGATGCAGAGAGGCAGAAAAGGCTGAAAGAGGAGAGAAAGAAGACCTACCGTGCAATGGGACAAAAAGAGAAGAAGAAACTCAAATCCAGCCTGAAGGGAGCATCCAAGGACAATTGAGTCTACCTCAACTCGCACCTGATTCTGTTAGACTGTGACTCCAGGCCCATCGGATCACGCTCTTATTTAGACAGTTCTTATTTAGACATAATTTGATTCTCACACCAGCTGCTGTTTCTAAGCTGGCTCAAGAGGTGAGATGATGACACCGTGTGAGACCGGAATATGGGTATTGTTGAAGTCTAAAAGATACAATCTCACCATAATAAGAACAATAGAACTGCCTGGTGAATCTGAAAGGATTTTCTATAAAATTGTAACTCTTTACAATAAGGTTCAATTAACATAAGTTAATGCATTAGGTATAATAAATTAACAGTGAACATTTTTACAGCATTCATTAATCTATTTTTTTTTTTTGTTAATTCATGTTTGTTCATAATACATTAACAGAAGTTGATTTGTACAATTTGTCTTATGTTAATGTATTAGTGGATTTATAAATGAACCTACATCAGTGAATACTTAAAAATTATGGTTCATTGTTAATTCACATTTGCTATTGCATTCACCAATGTTAATAAATGTAATCTTTTTTTAAATGCTACCAAAAAGATTCATAATGCATCATAAAAGGCAAATTGCAGTTTCTTCCTGATACCTACCACGGTCACATGAAACCGCTTATACTTGTGTTATTATATTTTTTTCAATAAAAATCCATTGGAAAACGGGTAAGGAAATGATGTTTGTTTCATATGAAAGGGTGGGATGCTTGTCAACATTCAGTGTAATCAGCTTGTAATGAATTATTTAGCAGGGGATCGAGGTGCCTACTCGTTGGCCCTTAAATTTTATCCAGTGAGGTCTGGTTTTAACAGCCTTGTTTTTGTTTAGCCATTAGTGAGTTGGTGTGATTTTGTGCTTTTTTGTTGTTGTCAGACATAATCATCTGCCTGCTGCTGAGCAGTTTCTTGTTTTTTTCACAAAGCAAAACGGCAGGTTGATGAAAAGCCTATGAATAGCAACTGTACTGCAATTTGTCAGCATCAGGGATTGTATGGACAGATGTTCAATAGTGCGGGGAGTGTCTCCATATGTGCGATTGAGATTTATTGACGGTGGTAATTAAGCATGTGAGGTGTTTTGGTGTCTTTAGAGGAAGAGAATATCAATGAGATGGTCCTGCAAAACTGAGTCTCTCAGAACTTAATACATGTCTGTCCTGAACCTGTCTCCAGTCGGTAGCAATTAACTGCACGGTTTTGTTCTTCAAATGTCTTATGCTTGAATTAGCTGAGTGCTAGTCGCACGCACCAGCCAAACCTTTGACATATTGAGTTGTATGCTGTTTAGGGCTGGTTTATCTAAAATAGATTATACAGTAATAATAGACTATCATGGAGGAATTAATTGAAATAATGGCGGTTTCTGTGAACGGCTGCACAGAAAACACTGGGAAAAAAACTGGAAAATATGTCTCTTATCAGAATCTCTAATTATAAGAACACATGATTTCACAGAGATACATATAATAGTATTTTAATAATACTAAAATAACATCAGACCGTTGAAAATCAAATCATAAGTTCCTCTTTATATAAACCTAATACCTTAAACATGATTGTTTTCACACAAACTGGTCTATTTGAGCAAACTAAATGGTATCTTTCTGTTACTAGACAAGTACCAAAAATGTATAGGTCTTACTGTGTTTTGTTTTTGTTGGTTTCTCGTGGTTGCTTTTCAGTTGTTTCTGGCTGAGATTGTGTGGTAGCCCATTCTGTTGAAGGAAAGCTGATTGGAGAGGGTCTGAAAACACTTCAGGCTAATCAAACTGTAACAGCCTAAGATATGTCTGCAAGTAAGTCTTTTTTTTATTTATTGTTTGCCTCGTCGAGTCTAGATATACTAAATTTTCCCAAGGACGCCCATTTTATCTTACCATTATTTTGAATTCTAATGCTGAAAACTCTTCTTGTTGTTTTTTTTTACAGTGTATCTGTCGATATCAAGCTTTTGACATGTTCTGAAGGTACCTGAGTAGTTTAGGTGCTTCAAATTGATTTTCAAATCATGGATGGAAAAAAAAAAGGGTGTTTTTTCTTTTTCTTTTCTCCCCAAAACAATATGGCTGTAGTAGCAACAGATATTTTTGTTTGTGTTCTCTTTAGCAAGTCAAGTTGCAGTGTGGTTTGGTTGCTACAGATCTATGCTAGTGAGCAAAATACTGTTGTTTCAAACCCTCATGAAATATCCCAGTTTTGCAATGCAAATTTATATTTTGTGTTTTTTGGCCACAAGCTCTACAATTGTTGTGAAGATCATTGGGTCAGTTTAATGCATGTCAGCATCATGTT
Source organism: Leuciscus leuciscus (assembly GCF_965113295.1). Lineage (NCBI taxonomy): Eukaryota > Metazoa > Chordata > Actinopteri > Cypriniformes > Leuciscidae > Leuciscus > Leuciscus leuciscus. Next base: position 25,815,369 of record NC_138745.1, read on the forward strand.
ACATTGGCTGGTGCTTGACAGGAGACTTTTGTGTCCAGTGTGATGGGTTTGTTACCATTTTCTGACTGTCATCGGCTCCCTGGTATATCAAGTATATAATTTTCCATTCCCCCCCAAGATACACACATAAACACACAACAGTCTTATGAATTGCAGATGGCCATCGGAAAAAACACTCGCTTGACTGGAAATATATGGGTAAACTGAAACTGCCTTTCCCATGATTTTTTTCCGATGTCTTTCATCGTAGTTTGTCACCCTGCACCTCTACTCCACTGCTCAATGTGTTCGTCAGGTCTTTGCCGGTACTGCTAGCTGAAATAGCTCTTTCCCCTTGAACAATGTGCAGTTCTAGCAAGGCCAGTCATGCAGTTCTCAGAAACCTGATCTCCTTTATGCCTCTGTGTGACTGTACGGGAAGTCAGACTGTAGTCAGTAACTGTTGGTGCTCAGGGACATGCAGGATCATAGAGGGACACTTGTGTAGGCTGGAAAATTGGTGGAAAGACTAGCACTTGAAACATTACGGGGGTGAGGTGGTCTCACTACACTGTTCATCTTTTGTTGCGTACCAATGTTTCCATTTGGTCAACCTATATTTTGACCAATATTTAACCATTAGAAGACCTGTACAGCTGAAAATAAATCACTGGTTATTTAATTTTATATTTAAATTAAATTTTCAAAAGCTTAAGAAGGTTTAATATGGTCTCCCAGTCTGAGCATCAAAAAAATAAAAATTTATAATAATTCCCCAAACCTCTCTACCAGCCTGAACTGGCTGGGAGATAGCTAGGACCAGTAAACCAGCTTAGGCTGGTTTAAGATGGGTTTTACAACATAACACATTGACCAGTTTAAGCTGGTATCTGGGGTTTGAACCTGGTTACTAACTGATTGAAGTTAGTCTCATGGTGGTCATTGGCTGGTCACTAGTATTTAACCAAGAAAATGTCAACATCGAGTATATATGGGACATGAATTTACATTAAAAACATTAAAAAGCTAAATGACTTTGCCTCCTCATTTCAGAGCACCACTGCATGCCACTGACTCACATGTACATACTTTATAATACATTATGAATTTTCTGTCATTTACTCATCCTTATGTTGTTCCAAACATGTATGAATTTCTTTCTTCTGCTGAACACAAAAGAAGATATTTTGAAGAATTTAGGTAATCAAACAGATGATGGTAGTCATTGACTTCCATAGTGTTTTTATTTTTCCTTCTATGGAAGTCAATGGTTATCGTCAACTGTCTGGTTACCAACATTCTTCAAAATGTCTTCTTTAGTTCAACAGTAGAAAGAAACTCATACAGGTTTGGAACAACCTAAGGGTGAGTAAATGATGACAGAATTTTCATTTTTGGGCGAACTATCCCTTTAGTCGAACACACCGGAACCAGCTGATCAAGGTCTTTAGGATTACTGGAAGGCTACAGGCAGGTGAGTTTTATCAGTGTTGAAGCTAAACTGCCAGACAGTGGCTGCATGTGAAATCGCATACTTTTCTACTATATAGTATGTAAAAAACTGCAGGCTATGTGACAAAAGTAGTATATCCAAATTCACTTTACTAGAGTAGGCAAAAAGCAGCCGGATGACCTACTACTTCTGGCGAGATTCTGAAGTGTGCATACGATAAGACACTTTACCATCCCATCAGGCCATGGGAGAGGATTGCCCATCCATGACCTAGAGTGTGACATCATGTCCTGTTGCCCATATTTGTGGGGGCAAAAATAATTTTACATGCTTGAATCTGATGTGACTGCACCTTTGCTATCACCCACACTGAAACCAAATAAGCAAATTAACGCAAGTAAAAAGTGTTTATTTACATTTGACAGAAGAAGCTTGGCAGACAACAAATAGAAGCTGTGCAGTGTATATGTTATGATATATATTACATGCAACAAATATGGTATAGTCAAATTGAGTTTCACATAAAAAGCCCTCCGTAGTCAGTTGTGGAGCTTTTCGGCCTGCAGGGGTCCTGGAGTAGTTCTCCTCCAGACGTGGTGATTGCTTCCTCCTGGAGGAAAAGCAGACCATCAGCCAACGAAATCAACATCAGTCCTGGGACAGCTAAGCATTAGCAACACTATCAATTCTCTGCATCAAACGCACAGATGGAAGGACAGGTGTGCTCGCCACGTTTATGTTCCTCATGCCCCATGGGTTCTGCGATCGCCCTGTGAGCTTGTTTGTCAGTCGTGCTACGACAGTTGTAGTATTCAGAATACAGAAAAAGTTCAGAAACAGCATCAACTCCAGTCTTCAGTGTCACATGATCCTTCAGAAATCACTCTAATACGCTGATTTGATGCTCACGAAACATTTATTTTTATTATCAATAAAAAGTTGTGCTGCTTAATATTTTTGTGGAAACGGTCATACATTGTCTTTGATGATTAGAAAGTTTCTAAATAAGTCTTTACTGTTACGTTTGATTATTTTGATTAAATGAGTCCTTACTAGGGGTGTAACAATATACCGTGGATAGTGAATATATGTATTGTGCATAGTTCACCCAAAATGAAAATTACTGTGAGAAAACAAATCAAGTGTTCAGAGTTTTAGTGTTAGTACTACATTAAACTACTATTTATAATGTTGAATATAATGTATAATAATGCAATGGGGGGATATTTGTGGGTCATGATAATGCCAAATGACTCATATTTAAAATAATGTAGGCCACTTTTTACTGGTAACATATCTTGTCAGTGACATAGTGCAAGCATATTCATCTAAAATAATTCTGTATTTTCAGCTTCAGAATCATGAATATTTTTATTCAGGGGTCACCATTGTCCATTGCATTGGGTTACCAGCATCAAGTCCAAGCCTATTCATTTACACCCACAATGTAATATCAAATTTACCATTTTAATCAACGGTAAATTTACTCATGACAATGTAAATGTAAATGTAATGTCTTGGAGTATTGCAATAATATCGTATCGTGAGTTCAGTATCGTTACACGTATCGAATCGTGACATGAGGGTCTCGTTACACCCCTAGTCCTCTGTCCTTACTGAATAAAAGAATGAATTTCTCACTCAAAAATTTTTTTACTGAGCCCAAAGTTTTAAATGACAGTATATACAATAGTGTGTACATTTTTTATTATTTTTATCCAATGTTGTTATCGTGTTTGTTTATCTTTGTTTGATAAAATGTCTCATCATGTTTTAAAAAATAATAATTAATTAGGAGACTGTCAAACAGTAAAATTTTGTTAACATACATATTACGAGTCCTTTACTTTAATAGACATACTGTGTTCGATTTCTTGCTAGCTAGCAATCTCTTAAATCACCTTCCAAGACTTTGTCTACTCCAGGAAAGAGGGCTTACCTTATGGAAGTCAATGAGGTCAGCTAAGGTGGCATGACGGTTCTGGTCAACGCCTAGGAAGCTGTAATAATCACCCGAGGCATCGATGAGGAAGTGCTTAAAGCCAAAGGTGGTGCGGCAGGACAGCGTGTAGCCCCAGATCCGCTCACTCACTCTGACCAAGAAACAGCCTTCTGCGGCATTGGTCAGCAAAGCCTCTGATTCCTGTCGTGATATTATTCCTGCAGGGGTTAGAGATGGGTGACAGTGAGAAAGACAGATGGAGAGCCAGAGACTGGAGGAGGCAGAGTGACAGACAGGAGGAGGCAGATATGGAGAGATATTGAGTGAGAGTGCAGCTGGAAGTGCAGGTGTTGTGCTCTGATCTTGGAGGGTACGCTGGCAGCGTTCTCGTGTTTCCTGGTCGAATAGCATCACTCAGATGGTCGTTAATCTTATCATTGTCCAATCAGTGGCCACACTGTGGCTCCACTCATCCTGACACAAGCTTTGTATTATTGAGTCTTTGTGTCTGCCTATTTCCTCCTCTCTCTGTCTCTTTCATTATTATTTTCTCGATTTAATCGATGTTTAGTTCAGTGCAACCACTGAACTACTGCTCGTTCCCACTAAACTGTGACTGAACTGTGAGTCCATTTCTAAAAGACTCCTGTCAACATTGCCCCAATGCATTTGAACACTGTGGAGTGCAGCGTCAGCGTTACCCTAGCGCCGGTCAAGCGCTGTAATGTAACACTTAAAGTTCAAACAATTTCAACTTCAAATGACCCCGTTTGCCACTGACCTTTTGAAGTGCAGTCAATGGTCAACAGACAGTTCCCACAATGTGTCTATTTTCACAAGCTTTTGCTAGCTTTGCACGTTCGCTAGCTTTGCGCGTTCGCTTGTAATTTCTTATAGGCCTACATGATTTTGTGTCTTGTGCTTTTTCATCTATCCATCCATTACTGTTCAAAAGTTTGGGGTCGGTAAGGTTGTCTAATATTTTTGAAAGAGGTCTTTTATGCTCACCAAGGCTGCATTTATTTGATAAAAAAAATCCAGTAGACTAATATTGTGAAATATTATTACAATAGAACGTAACTCTTTATATTTTTATATATATCTTAAAATGTAATTTATTCCTGTGATGGCAAAGCTGAAATTTCAGCTGCCGTTACTCCATTCTTCAGTGTCACTCAATCCTTCTAATATGCTGATTTTCTACCCAAGAAAAAAAAATTTGTAGGGGAAAATGTTTATCATGGCCACGAATTAACAATTAGTTCCCACAACTTACTAATATGTCAGCACGTTTTACTAATTCATGCCCTCGTTTTAAGTAAATTGTGCGCACTGTATAATAATTTCTTCCCTCATTTTACTAAATCACGAACACGTTGTAATAATTCGTTCCCTTTGTTTAAGTTCAATCAAAATGAGGGAACTAATTAGTTCAATGTTTACTAAAACGAGGGAATGCGAAGTCGTGAGAATGAATCCCAGTTCACCGTCTCGTGAAATCGCCCTTCCTTTACATATCGTGTGGAGGTCAAAGTGCTGGATGATTCTTGTGCTGAAGCCCTGACGGAAGATGCGAAAGGTGTTTTAGCTGTCTTTACCGTGGAACCAGAGGGCGATGGTGTTGCTGCTTCGCTCATAACCCGCTCGTCTCGGTCTCTGCTCCTCTTTAAACCAGCGAATGATGGATTCTCGAGAGTTTGGCCTAGGTGGACGAATCCAAACTGGGCTGAAAGGCATTGGAAAACAGTTTTGTGATGTGTGGTTAGCCTTCAAATGTTTCATTGTTGTTTCACTTAATTGACTGTTCACTTAACAGACTAGAGTACGATAGTGGTGTGTTTTGTCTGGAATGCAGGTTACGCTACTCAACTTAAAAAAAAATTATATATATCACACTCAACACAAATGCATAAGGTATGGTTGGGATCAATTATCATTGATTTTACCATTCAGTGAGTGACTGTGTGACTGGATTGCTGTAACGACGGTGTTGTCTGTGCCTGTAATGGCCTGAAGTGAGTTGGCCAGTACTTGTTACGGGTGAATGGCTGGCCTCAGCTGGAGGGGTCAGATGTTCAATGACCGCGCCGCGCCGTCGGTTGTGACCCGATCCGTTCGGGTGCGCCTTATGGAACAGGCCGCTGAGTCCAGCCACCAGGCCCTTCTCAATAGCCCGCAGAGACTGGCGCTTGTATTCATCTCTAGCCCATCGTGCCTTGCACTTCATCTCCTCATCCGCCGCCTTGGAGCGTCGTACTGTGGGAATTGGAGAGAAATTTGAATAGAAATAAGCTACTTTATATTAGAGCAGCCAAAGTTCTCATTTTCTTTCCCATTCCATTTGTTCTCTCACATTGTTCCTGCCATTCTTTGTCATCTCTCTCACTCCTCTTTTCCTCCTGCTTCAGAGAGATGTACAGTTCCTTTGCTCTCCTCTCCTCAGTTTGGCGGATTTCTTCCTCGCCTCTCTGTCTCTCTTCCTCCTCATATTTCTGTGAGAAAAGGAGAAAGAATCAGCCTTTGCTAACACAAAGGCACAGAAGTTTCGCCGCAGCTTGCTTTAGTTTTTTCATTTTCGGTGCCATTAAGCTGGGAATATAAATGATTATTTCGGTGGACAATGTCATTAACCCAAACATCAGTGCTTTCAACTCTATTATACATCAGGCGTACAAATGTTGGCCTTGTGTCTCAGAGATCACTATCTACATTCGGAGAGGTTGCCAACTTTTTAATAATTCATTCTCAGAACATGGAACACATAGCAATTAAGCCTAATTAACCTCAGTCTCTATTGTAAGGTCATTATTAAAGGCCTGGTTGAAGAATAAATGCAAGGACCCTTAACTATTGGATCTTTTGTCACAACTGAGCAGTCAAGATCAAGATTGTTATTGCTCTTTTGGGGGGGTTGTAAATGTATTATAAAGTATGTATGTAGGAGTCAGTGGCGTGCTGTGGTGTTCTTAAATGAGGCGGCAAAAAATTGAACTATTTTTTATTTTTTATTCATGTCTTAGTTATACTCCATGTTGACACTTTCCTGGTTAAATAAACATTATTTACATTGTAAAAAAAATACAATTATATTTTGTATTTTTACATTAACAATGTAATTAATGTTCTGTTTATTAAAACCATAAATCTCATTAAGTTAGTGTTTTAAGCATTTTCACATTTATTCCAAACTAAGAACTAAGAATGCAATACAGTAACGAATTTAGTTTATTTGTGAACTGATGTTCAGCTGTTATTTTCATTCAGGGGAGGCAGGAGAGACGCAGGTTTCGCTGTGGGACAGTGTTACTTTAGATGATTCATACACTTTAATGTCCTATTTTTTTATATTTGTGTTGTTTTATTTTTGTATTGTGGATTGTTTTATCATCCAGTTGTTTTGAGGAGGCATTGCCTTCCTTGTTTCCTCGGAGGAAACGCCTCTGGTGTGAGTGTGTGTTTGTTTTTTTGTCTTTAAAACTCGAGGACACGAGGCATAAAGCTTTATTCAATGGTTTGTTTAGAACTGTGTCCCCCTTTCAAAAGTTGCATAAAATATTCGGTGGTTTTGTCACATCTATTCGAAGGAACATATTCCAGCCAAACCCACCATCAGTTCCTCTCTAATGCGATCTTCCTCTTCTTCCTGCTTGGCTGCCTTTCTGTCATCTGTCTCCTCCTTCCATTTTTCTGCCACGAAGCGAGCCTTCTCCTTTGCCATGGCATCTCGAAACTTCTTTTCAATCTCTGCCTCCTTCACACGCCTCAGGAAATTCAGCAGAGCTTGAGTGATGCACTTTCTATCCCCCTGTACTTCTATCATTATCACCACCCCCCACTCTCAATTTTTAGATGAATCACATCTGTCAATCTTCACCCACCCTCAGTGTCCCATTGCACCTGTCCCTTGACCCTGTCCCATGGTTTTCTCACCGGAGTTCCTGTGCCTCTCGCTGGGCCTGCTTCCTGGCTCTCTCCTCCATCAGCTCTTCCATGATGTCTTCAAAGGGCTTGTCCCCCGGGGCCTCCCCCATAACCCATACCCATACCTCGCCATCTGATCCCAGAAGCCACTGAATGCCTCTGCGGTCGCCTGGGAAAATACACCACACGGCAAACAGTGAAATGATAGCTTGAGGAAACACACTTTCCAGACCCATCAGACCGAATTCAGATAAGATAAAGACAAAATAACACAGACGGCGCGACAAAGCTGGAAGAGATTATCCTACTGGGATCCTTTGTATGCTGCGGGAACATGACAACTGAACAAGATAATGGAGGAACTTTTGAAAACAAGCGGACATTAGCTGTCAGTGCACAGACACAATCTTTGGTGTCCTTTGATGCAATGCACTTGCTGCATGATGTAATCCTAATCCAGCTCATTTGCACCACTTCCTTAAAGTTGATTTTTTTTAAGATGTACTTTCTAAAGTACTTTCTCCAATCCCCTTCAATATTTAGAGATATAAGTAAGACATTTGTAGACTAATTTCCCCAAAAGGTGTTTACACTTTAATGGCTCTGTTATAATTTCAACACAGTGCTGTCCCAACCAGCAGCAACATTAGAATTAGTAGAATTAGTTATTGCGGAGTTTGAGGCAGGACTATCTGTTAGGCCGGACTATCAGTTTGTCAGAACAAGGGATATTGAATAAGTGTTAAAACCTGTTTTAAAATGATCATTATTTTTGCAATTTCATTTGGTAGCCTAATGTTAATGGAGCAAAAAAATTTTACAATCTGTAAATAAATAGTTTTATATTTCTTTGTAAAACAGTTATTAACTAAACTTTAAAGGGTAAAGAAATAATTTATTACGATAACTTATTTCTTATTTCTTTAATGGAAAGAAATTAATTACTTTTATTTAGCAAGGAGGCATTAAACTGGCCACAAGAGACAATATAATGCAATAGCTATATATAAATCCTGTAATAAAGTAGAAAAATAATATTATATTTCACAATATTACTGTATTTTTTATAGAATAAATGCAGCCTTGCCATGGTGAGCATAAATATTTAACCTGCATGTGATGCAGGTCAAAATGTGAAAGCAATTAAAGTAACGGACATAACATTGCGGGGGAATTTTTTTTTTTTATGTGGTCATGTCTGATTCTAGCATTGAATGATATTTTAAATGGAATTAATTCAGAATTTTGCATTAAAAATGATAACAGATAACAAATTATCAAAATACCAAATAGCTCAAGAGCTTTTTTCAGAACTAATTTTCTTTTCTAATATTTGGTTTGAAAAGTATACTTGTGTTATCTTTCCATAATTAATGCCACTTGGTTTGATAATTTATGTAGGCTAATCATTAGATGCAAAGACATAGCCTACATCATACATTTTTAGATGTGGCTTAAATGTCAAAATACTTAGAACCACTGTTTATTAAAAAACATGTAGACATGATCAAATAAAGGTACAAATTCTCACTCTCACACTCTGGACTCACTCTTCTTGTTTAGAGCTTGGCTGGTGTCTCTTCCCTCCCTCTTGTTCCAGCGCAGGACCTGCTCCTCCCGAATCTTATAGAAGAGGATCTGTTTCTGCTCTTCGTTGAGTTCAGCCAACAGGTCAGGCTCTATATACATATCCTGAAGAATCTGCTGCATCATCCTGACGGATTGCCAAGTATATGTCCTTCTCGGAATGGTTTGACCTTTGTCTCTAGTCACTGCAGACTGTAAGTCCAAGTGTCTGTCTGTCTCTCAGGATCAGTCTTCAATGGCTAAGGAAGGCCTAGGGTTTGTCCAGTGTAATGCACAGCTGATCTAAGTCTCTTTTTGAGTGCAGCATTACTACTGCAAGACTTTCTTTCCTTTCACCCTCCTTTTTATATACCTCTCTGTTCGACAACTGTTGATCACAAATGCATCCCTTCCTTTAATCTTGACCCGAGTATGGTCTCTGTCTCTCAGCTACTCTCATCCTGCAATGGTGTTTTGTTCTTGCGTTTAGATCCTTTATGGGGTTTAATTTCACCCTCTCCGCCCTCTATCTGTCTCCTGCTGTGATCCTACAGGCCAGGTGTGTCTGACACTACCTGTGTGTGACAGTTCTACATGTTTTTTGTTTGTTTTTTTCAGTTCATTTTCAGGTTAAGATATATCTGCTGATGTGATTTTAGATTAATAGCCTCATTCAAAAATAGTTTTCTCTTAGGCTACACCTCTGTCACAATAATTACTTCAAATGTCAGATTGATGTCAGCTATTTGCAAGCAATTACTCAGCGAGGTTAAATTCTGAAACAGACATTCTATTACGAGAGAAACATTTGTGTAAGTAATTATGATTGCAATATGAAAATTTTAGATTAATTGGTATACACAGTAGTATTTATGTGCTTGTGTGGCATGTTATCTGACCTGTCCCTTTCTTCCTACCTTTTCATGGTGTAATCTTACATCTGCGACTCATATTGCAATAACCCTGCACTAGCAGATGGTGTTGACCCACCCACGCCCCCTCTTTTCACCCTGGACATCAGTTAGTCCTTGAGAAGACAATAATGTTCTGACTTGTCTTAAATGGACATTGGTTCAACAAGTACAATTTGAATGGCCTCGGTTTTCAGTTTTATTGGTTACATTTATCTGTTCACATGCTGTTTAAATGCCATCCGTCTAATTGGCACCTTTATTACTTTTGTGCCCGATAAATACTGCTCTGATTGCATCTGAATATTATGTCAATTATTTTGTTTAAAGAGATATCGCCCACATCGAGAACAGAAATCAAGTATCTTGGACAAGGATCTTGGATCCTTGTGGAATACGGTGGACATTTATTCTGTACCTGTACCTATTATTTTTAATTAAATGAATGGGTTTTTAAACAACCTCTTAGGGGCTGTTTTACGACACCATTTTCAACTAAAAGCGCAAGACTTTTTATGCGTTCTGGCCAGGCGTTTTGGGTGCCTGAAAACGCGAACTTTAGAAAACTGTTTTCAAAGTGAAACGACAAAAAATGTGAATCTGTGAAAACGATGACGTCAGGCACATGAGTATTATGTGTTCAATATCGCCCTTTAATGGCCTGGCAGCAGAATACAGAGTTTTTTTGTCGTTTTCGCAGATCCGTGTGAATGGGGATCATTTTGAGAATAGTGTCGTCTCTACGCGGAAAACTCTCAGTTTTAAGCATATCGTTGTCGTGTAAATGTACCCTAAGACAGGGGTGTCCAGTCCTGCTCCTGGAGGGCCACTGTTCAGCAGAGTTAAGCTCCAACCCCAATTAAACACACCTGAACCAGCTAATCAAGGTATTACTAGGCATTCTAAAAACTTCCAGGTAGGTGTGTTGAGGCAAGTTGGAGTTAACCCTCTATGACATGACATTTTATTTTGTCTGTAAAAATTAATTTAGTCTGTTTTGGGAGTTTGGGGTCCCTGATAATATATCCATCATAAAATGACCCTCCGCAAGCTCACTGTCCTCACTATCAGAGGGAACGACCCTAACTGCTCGATCATTTTCCTTCCACCCATAAAATGTTCTTGTGTCCATTTCCTGTAAGTATCAGTAAATAGTAGATCAGTAGATAGTAAAATGTTCTTGTGTCCATTTCCTGTAAGTATCAAACATTGACTATTGGTGCATTCAAGTCATGTCAGAAAGAATGTTACAAGTTGAACGCACATGAACGCCACCACAAAGTCATAATTATGAGTGGGATAAATGTATTTCTGAATGCTGACAGACAGTACAATGTAGTTTGCATTATATTTACTGCTAATGAAGAAGAGATACATTTATGAGCTGATAGGCTCTAAACTATATGATAGTGACTAAACTATATTTCCCATCATTCTCTGTGGCAGCATAATAAAAACATCAACTAGACACATAATGTGCATTCTTTGAGTTTTTAAGTTATTTCAATTTAAACATGTTAAAAAGTGATAGAAAGGGGTCACTTGCGCTTCAGCCTAAAAAAGTGATATTTATATTACCAATCGGTGGCACTGTGTCCCATGTGGCTTTGCTTTCTGAAAGGACTGCTCCACCCCCAAACAAAAGGCGTGGTGAGAGGTCCAAAAATGTAGTTTGTTGCTTGAGGGCAACACCATGCCATTGGACCAAGGACCGATTTTGGACACCCCTAGTTTAAGACAAACCTATTAACTAGAATTAATTTAACCTAAATGCGCTACATACGAGAATGCACTCACCCTGTTTTTATGTGCATTTTGATGTATTGCATCAGAAACGAGTGATGTAAATGACAGACAAAAAAAGAGAGCTTGAGGTGGTTTTTGACTTGTGCGAAAAAGAGTTAATGCGAATGATGGGAGATGAAAATGCATTTGCGGAATAAATTCTGACGTAGCGAACATTAAACCCACATGACTAATCGGCTGTTTACGCTGATGTTGTCTTATTTACTGTTGGTTACCAATACCACTGTTATCCTCTCAAATAACTTAACCTAATTGTTTTTTTTGTGTTTTTTTTAAACTTTGAAAATATTCGCTTCAGGTTTGGATGGAAGGACCGAGGCTGAGTCCAAAATTACACTCTTTTGAGTATGAGTTTTTGAGTATTTTGTGGCCATTGCCTACTCTTTTATGAGTACTGTGAATTTAAACATACTACTCTTATCACATACCGTTTTTCGCCTACAGTATAGTAGGAAAGTATGTGATTTTGGGTGCAGCCAGGGTACCCAGGAACAGGGTTGAAGACCTAGGGTTTAGGCTACCTCGGCAGTAAGGGTTTGACATTGCACTTGACTCTTGAGAGTGTTTTTAATGTCAAGTTAGTCGCAAAATAAAATTATGATATATATTTGTAAAAACACATTAAAAATTATATATAGAAAAGATATTTTTGCAGGTTTGTTATATTTCTACAACATTGGTAGGCTACCAACCTAATCTCACAAGGAAAAGGTAACAATGTTACAAGGTGGCAATTTTGTATGAATTTGTATGTTAATTGTACAAAAAGAGTAGTTTCACCTGGCATTTATTTGCTTGAACAGATAAGAAGAGCTTTCCCAACACTGGTTCTGTGTAATTGTCTTTCTGACGTCAGTATTTTCATCTCCGTGCCTCTCTTCACCTCTCGTCCCTTGCCGCCCTTTGGACCTGATTTCTACAAGGGGCTTTTCATGTTCTGCATAAAACCCCCATGACCTCATAATTACTCTTCTCTCTCCTGACTATTATTCTAGTGTCACTTATTCATCCTAGTCACTATTAGCCAAAGGGAACAGGGAACGAGAGCAAGAGAAACAGAATAAAGAATGAGAGGAATAGAGAAAGAAAGAGAATGAACATAAATGTGAGAGTTGAAGTAAATTAATGCATTTGGCAGTTAAACTGAAACGTTTAACATTCAAAATTATTGAAGCGATAATATTTTCACATCTACTGAAACCTGTCAAAGAGGCTCCTGCGTTCCTAGCAGAACTCTAACACAAATGCTAATTGCGCCATTGATGTAATAATCATGTCTAACAGTGAGACTCGTTATCAAATGCTATTAATCAAAAACAAAACCCTGTCATGCCTGTCCAAAGCTCAGTGTTTACGCAGCTAATTCGTGGTGGGCGAATTTGGGCAAAAGATCGAGACTAATTGTGTCATTTAGCCTTTCGCAATATGCAGCCAGCACTCTGCGTATATTTACTTTCCTTTCAAACCCGCCGCGGCTTTCCACTCATCCCCATAGACTTGCGACCTGAGAGGGCCTCGCTTCCATTATGCGGTAAGCAGTGGCTTTTAAAAATTCTACTGCAGTACATAACATTATCAAAGATGTGCACTGGATGTTCATGTCAGAGCTGCTAAATAAAACAGGAGCACTTTTCATCTTCATCTGATGATCTGTCAAGCCAAAATGGCCCTTATAGACCGTAGAGGACTGGGAGGAGCGAGGCCAATAAATAACGATTATTTACTCCATCTGATCACTGCGCATCTCACATCCAAATTGATACTTATGTGTTTATTAATGCGGCGCAGTCACATACGCTGCACTTGTTTGATCTTTGCTGTCATAGAGTGTTTGAATGCAGGCTTGAGCGTAAAAAATAGTCACTTGTTATAAAATGAAAGATTGAGCGGAGGAGATATGAATTGACAGCTGTCTACCACCGCTAGGAACTATGGGATTGTGGGTTACTGTGTCCAGTAGTGTCCACTAGAGGCCACTGTTTTTCAATGCAACCACAGTGAGGTGCTGTAACACATCCTTAGTAGTAAGTCTGTGCCCTTGCCTTCCTCTCAAAACATAATTACTGCAGCCAGAATTGGTCCAACCGGCCCGAGCCCCATTCGGTAGACTCTTCCTGTGAGTGCTAATGAGAACAGCTCAGACGGCGCAGGAAATGAAAGTGGAGGAAAATGAGAGACAATAGTGACACAGACTGGTTGACATGGCATGTCAATTTGACCTGGGGATGAAACAGACAAAGAGAAGACAGGGAGGTAATAATCTACACATACGCAGCAGTCACACTGTGCTTGGCTTGATGCCTCTAATTCCGTATTCAGATCTCATTTACTCTGCAAAGGTCACACATACGTCCTTTTCTACATAATATGATGGAGGCAGCAGCCTAAGTGTCTGAAACTAAACCTTCTTTTCACAGTGTGTGAATCAGTTTTTTGGCGTCGCAGAAGAACCCTGCTGCTTTTCTCCTCGCTACCTCAAAGGACACGTCCCCTTTCGCCTCCTGCAGGTCATTCTCCAGAGGAAGCCTCTGTCAGAGTCTGTCATCGGCGGCGCCAGCTGTGCCTTACTGGAACCAGCATATAGATAGGCATTTTTATTTGTGGCTTGTCAAGCTATCTTTGGGGAAAGATGAAAAAATTTAACAAATTATTTTGTTAGTTATTGTTTAAAAATGTGATAAAAAAATAATGTAATTGATCTGTGTGATCTGTGTAAAAGTATACATTGGACAGAATTGTTAATTGCTGTATGAATGAATGAATGAATGAGGCATTTATATAGCATTATATAGCATTTATATAGTTTAAAAATGTGATAAAAAAAATTATGTAATTGATCTGTGTGATCTGTGTAAAAGTATACATTGGACAGAATTGTTAATTGCTGTAGATGTTCAGTGATATTAAAGGAACACACTGACTTTTTGGGACTAACAAGGTCACATGAGACACAGCCATCTTCTAACCGTATACATACTGGGAACTATATTCTCAGAAGGCGAAGCACTGCTACTTGGGCGGACTGATTTGCTCGCAGCGCCTGAGAAGTAGCAGTGCTTCGCCTTCTGAGAATATAGTTCCCGGTATGTATACAGTTAGAAGATGGCTGTGTCTCATGTGACCTTGTTATTCGTACACGCTGTGACTGTACAAATCACAACATGTAAATAGGAAAATGTTGGCGTTATTTTGTCACTTATTGGGAGCAGTATGCTAGCTGGAGCCGTTTACCTCCAGTCTTTGTGCTAAGCTAGGCTAGCGGTGGGTGCGTCAGACAGAATTACGGCACGCACGGAGATGAAAAGGGTATGAATGGACTTATCTAACTCTGGGGGATACAGTGAATAAGCTAAAGTCCCAAAAAGTCAGCATGTTCCTTTAAGTAATATATTGACTTTCTAAAGCCTATTTTAGTAATGTCTATTTACTGCTTAACTCACAGGCCAATTTCTTTGAGTTGCCTTCATTTGGGCAAATTTCTCTGCAATTATTGGGATATGCAATTAATTAGATTAACTAATCTCCATATGATCTCATTAATTCAATTAAAACTTTCAATCGATTGACAGCGCCAGAAAAAAACATCCCTTGTGCTGTCAACACAAATTTAACAGGAGATGCTGTCATCCTGACCAAAGCAGCCAGACAAAGAAGCAGAAAAACAGTCAAAGAGATAGACAAAGACAGCAACTGTGACACTGAGAAATGTTTTTATGTGACTGCTGGGAAGTTTGTGAGAGTGCCCTTCATGTTTGTGATGTGAGTTGTATTTTATTATTTATTGATTTGCCCGATTTTGATTGTGACCCATGAGATGGAGGTAGAAAAGACAGTTCTTTAGCATCCCTTTGTCTCAGTAGTCGAGGTCATACACATATGCTCACTCATTTCTCTATGGATTTTGCTTGTGTGGCATTGATTATGATTTTGTTCCTATGTTGTTAACAATAGTAAAATGTTTTTTTGATATATAATAGTAGGCGTATATATATATATATATATGGGTAGTATTGTTTTGTAGAGTATTAAACATACGAAAATACTATTCTGGCAACATGTTTTAGTGGCATTAACCAATTTTTTTTTTTTTTGCTAATGTGTATTTCCTTACATTGATTTAAGTTTAAGTAGGCTAACCTTATGTTCAAAATACATTTTTTTTTAGATCCTGATCCATGAAAACGTAATGATTTTAAGTTCAGTGAGTTAGTAGTCAGATGTTCAGTAACCATCATTATTTTGCTCGCAACTTTTTTGTTGCATGCTAGCGTAGAAAATTCATTCCCTTACCTTCAGAGTATGATTTGAATTCGATGATGACCATTTTGATGACCAATTTTAAGACCATTGATGGAGTGTGTTCTATATAGGAATGCAGGTGAGTTAAATAGATTCACAGACATTGACTACTACATTAACCATGTTCATATTGTAATTTGACTTCTATCTTTAACCTATGATGAATTAACTGCGAAACAACTGCGATTTTTTTTTTTTTTTTTTGCATAATTATTTAACAATGTTCAAGAACTCTTAAAGGTGCATTGTGTAATATTTAGGAGGATCTGTTGACAGAAATGCAATATCATATACATAACTATGTTTTCAGTGGTGTATAAAGAGCTTACATAATGAACCGTTATGTTTTTATTACCTTAGAAGGAGGCATTTCTATCTACATACACCGCGGGTCCCCTTACATTGAAATGCACCATTTTGCGCCGACATGCTTCTACAGTAGCCCTAAACGGACAAACGCATTTCATCACTATGTTGTTCAAAGAAGCTAAGTCAGCGAATAAAACACTGACACAATGATGAACAAGTAACAATAATATTAGCAATAACATATCGTTTTACTGAATTAAGTAAACATAATTTCTTCATTTATCTTTGTAAAGAAAACTCATTGCTTAACTGGCTACTCTCTGCTGACTCAGACGACGACATATTTTCCTGTCGGCCACCATTACTTCTGTTGGTTGCAATTCGTAACCTCACCACTAGATGACGCTAAAATGTACACACTGCACCTTTAATAGAACGTCATGAAACGAATTTGTTTGTTGGTGTTTTTTTTTTTTTTTTTTTTTAATGGAGCAAAAAAATTTGCCAGCCCTACTCAGTCAAGTCTACCCCATTTCTTTTACTCGTTTGTCACAGACCAGTACTGACAGGTGTTCACTGAGCGAATACAGAAGCTCCCAGATTGAAACAGCAAAAACTGAAAAGAATCAGTCGAGATGAAACTCCTCTTGAACAAAGGCACTAAGATGTGACAAGCTCCTGCTCTTCTTCTGTCATTCACACAGAGTGTTTTCTCAAACCGCTTTTTGATTTATGGAGTTACCTTTTGATGGGCTTCTGCCATTTATAGCTCATATGGATGACCCTGTGTCCTCCGCCAGCATCATCTCGACTGTACTCACGGAATGTGTGTGTGTGACTGTGTGTGTGTATGTCTGTTATTGTGTGGCAATGCCAACATGACCCTAGCAATGACCTCTCCTGGGATGTCTCTCAGCGGATGCGCGCTTCACCCCACACTGCTGAGAAGGCAAACGGGTCTCATCAGTGTGGACAGGCCAAGAGAGCATCGCACAGCAGCCTTTTACTGCTGTCACTCACACGCCACTCCTTTCCCCTCTCCCTCACAATCCAGCTCTCAATTTCCAAACCTTTGATTTATAGTCATGCAGAGCTCCCTTAAGAGAGAGAGAGAGCTAAGAAAGCTTTGATCTTGTGTTGTATTTGTTCTGTGGACTGAATGCAATGCTGATGATGTTTAGGCTGCTTTTCACATTCTTTCACATCTGCATGCATCCATGCTGAAATAGGGCTGATTTTCATTGTTCCCCCTGAGGCCCATAAAGAACTGATAAAACATTTATGACTCTGACTAGCTGAATATTGTTGTCTATTTGTCTGATTCTGAGCCGCACCTTTGTTCTGCTGTTAGTTAGGACCGTCAATTTAACATGTTAATTAAGTACGGCTAATTATAACAAGAGTGATAAATTATGCCTACTGATCTGTATCTGTTTTATTGCGTTTAAAAATGCTGGACCCAGTGCAATAGAGTGGAATGGAAGGGATAGTTCCAGAAAACAGTTACAATACTTTTCACAATATTAGTGTTTTAGCTGTGCTTTCGATCAAATAAATGCAGCCTTGGTGAGCATGAGACGTCTTTCAAAGACATAAAAAAAATATTTTTCGTTTTTCTAACTGCCATTAAAAAGCCAGAAGAATAAGAATAGCGCATTGACTGGAGTGTGAAGCACAGAACAATAGTGGCTTTACTGTAGCGTTGCATAAAAATGTAATGACTGCTAAATGAATAAATGTAGATATTGAGTTGTTTTTCACCAAGACTGATCAAAACATTTGAAAAATGAGCCGCATATACTTTTTCATATACTGAAACCTTTGGGTTTTTTATTGTATTGTATTAATGCGATTGTATTGAATTAACCAACCTGGATGGATATTCATTGTTATCTTCTTTTGTGTTTCGCAGATGTGTTTCCAAATGGGATTGGAACAAGTAAATAACAGAATTGACATTTTTAGGTAAACAATGCCTTTAAGGCTCTTGAGATATGAGTAATACTTTGCTTTTCAAAGTACTATAAAGGTGTTAGCTTATTCTTTATTGTTCTATTCTCGATTTTGTGATGGGATTGTGATTTATTCAGTATATCATGTCATTTTTTCTTGATCAACGAGCCATTTCTATCTGTGCCCGTGTATCCGTGTTTTACATGTTACCATAAATCTTATACCAGTGTGTTTTCCCTAAAAAAAAAAACCTCTGATGTAAGACTGATGGTAAGACTTTTCCCTCCCTTGTGCTCTGGTAGACTGCTAATTGAAGCAGCTCTAAAGTCTGATTTGCTTAAACCTCTCTCTGTTGTCTCAGCACGGTTATGGTTTGGACAAGGATGCTTTGTTGTTGTTTTTGCATTGACGTTAATTCGAATAAATTAAGCAAGTGTCTTGATTAGCGTGCGAGTGAGAGAGAGAGAAGCTGGCTGCTGATTGAAGTGGAAACGGCAGTATCTGACAACTGGCTCATCGCCAGAGCGAGTGAACGAGAGTTTGGGCCACGGAAGGGTCAGAGTCGCAGACTACAGAGTCATTTGTACGCTCGTCGTGGGGCCGGGCAGCCATCTTAGAGTGCTGTCTAAACTGCAAGAGAAGATCCAAAGCCTGCTGGGGACACACAAACTGCCATTCA
The DNA here is from genome assembly GCF_965113295.1 of Leuciscus leuciscus. Lineage (NCBI taxonomy): Eukaryota > Metazoa > Chordata > Actinopteri > Cypriniformes > Leuciscidae > Leuciscus > Leuciscus leuciscus. The sequence goes on from NC_138745.1 coordinate 25,834,187, forward strand.
TGACAAATTACTGTTGTATTAAACCTAGGACTACAGAGGCACAGAGCTCGCTCTCCACAGTCTGGATTCCTGGCTATATTTTGAAAAGGTTTGGGAGGGAAAACTAACCGTAAACAAACAACTTCCACCTGGGAATTTTTCTGTGTTGAAACAAAATGTTCAGTCTTACGGTTTTTTTTGTTGTTGTTATTTTTTTTTTTTTACACTGGGAGATATTGAATTGTTGCATTCGTAAAGACTTTATCAGAGCTTGCTTAGTGCACATTTTGTCATTGTGAGAATGGAGCTGGTTGGAATAACAGTCATGTGGATATTTATCAAGCATGCCAGCATTGCCAGGCAATAAAGCATTAGTGGGGGTGGAATCCTCTTTTCGGTATCAGAGGTTACTAATGGTGATGTAGTACAAGCTCTCTGTCCTATAATAAGCAGCTGCGTATAACGCACACTCGAGCACTGATAACAGTACTCCACCCTACACAACACTGTTTTATATGACTCTTTAATACATTACACATTTATTCATCATGCTAGTATGGATGGTGTGAATGAGTGGGTGTGATCAAAGGGTCATTCCTGATTTGCAGTATACATTACCTTTTGAGCCTTGTCAATGAGAAAAATTAATAAGACCGTGTTGTATTTTAAATGATTTAGTTCACCCAAAAATGAAATGCATTTACTCACCTCATGTGATTCCAAACCTATGGAAGCCTGTTTCCTCAGAGTAAAAAATGATAAGGTACTTGCACATTTTTTATTTATTTCGTACAATTGTGATTTTATATGTTGCAATTTTGAATGTTTATCTCATAATTGCGAGTTTATATCTTACAATGTGACTAAATTTAGCAGTTTCAGATTTATTTTTCTAATTTTGCGACATCTCTGATCTGAATTAGGCTATATGCGTTCACGGCCACGTCAAACCACGACTGGCTTGACTCCATGTTCAAGGCTTACGTTAACGTTTGTTGCTATGCAAAGACTGAACATTTCACTGCACCAATCTTTGTTATGGATCATAACATTTTTGATTTTTAAATATGTCTGTTTTCAAACCAATGGGCTATGTCACATAAAGGCAGTTACAATCCTGTCAGACAAGCTTCTCTGCTTTGCCTTCGTCTTCTAATATTTCCAATATTTCCTAATTTAAAGGACAAGTTCGGTATTTTACACTTAAAGCCCTGTTTACAGATCGTTGGACACATGCTGCTGTCCCGAGAATTTTAGGTTTATTTCGCTCCCCCCCCCACCCCCACCCCCACAATGGTTGTCTATATGCACTGGAAGATTCCGACCTAAAAACACATTAAACTTTCGTTTACAAAGACGAAAGTGGTCAGGGGGTGTTCACTGATATGTTCCCTCAAAAATCGCTGAAAAAGATGCATTCCAACAGGTTTTATCGTAGTTTTTGTCCAACTCCATTGACTTAATAGGACGTGCTGTGAGACCGCAGCACCTTTACGGTATTACTCCGCCGCTTCTTCTTCTGCTTCTTCTGTGTATTCAATGAAATGCCCGTGGTTTGCTTGCAATTGGCAAAGGTGCATTATCGCCACCAACTGGGCTGGAGTGTCTATTATTCAGGCTCTCAACGGAAGAATCACGGGTGTGACGCGTTTGGCAAAATAGGTCCACAAAAGCGAAATAAACCTAAAATTCTCGGGACAGCAGCATGTGTCCAAATTTTAATCTTAACCATTCTATTTCATCAGATACGATCTGTAAACAGGGCTTTAAGTGTAAAATACCGAACTTGTCCTTTAAAGGTGCCCTAGAATTTGAAATTGAATTTATCTTGGCATAGTTAAATAACAAGAGTTCAGTACATGGACATGACATACAGTGAGTCTCAAACACCATTGTCTTCTCCTCCTTATTTAAATCTCGTTTTTGAAAAACACCCCTAAAATATCGAATCTCCACATAACACCGACTGTGACGCAACAGTCGGGATCATTAATATGTACGCCTCCAAAAATGTGCATATGCTAGCCCATGTTCAATGCCAGGCAGAACTGCGCAGTCAACAGTCAAATGTCAACAGGCGTGGTTGATGTTTATCTATAATCGGATACCGCAACAGTTTAATTCGAAGTTGTTAGTTTGCTCTGCCCATTTCACCACGGACTGTTTTTCTAACCTGGGACAATATCAAGCAGGCTTCTCTCAGCGTCTCATACTAAAGAAGGGGGCAATTCCAACTATATTCCAGCAAGCGGTAGTGATTTACTACGGAAGTAGCGATCAACTTCACATCGTTTCTCTTAGTAGGATGAAAATAATCTTACTTAAACTGTGATTAATATACAGTATATACAGAAAGCGATCAAAGAACAATCCCTTTCCAATCGCCCAAGCTGTCAATCACACAGCGCGAGTTTATCTGGACACTTGCCAAAACTCGTTGTGAAATCAATGAGGCTGTTACACTGCACAATGAAGCTCTTACTGTATGTTACTTACCTCATGTTTGCATTGGTGAAAGCATTAATGAGAGTACAGAAACTGCGTTGCAATGATAAGATCTTCATTCACGCGATCAACAGGCTGTCATCTGCTCAATGCTCATCACTGCAACCTTTTGTGTGATGGGAATAGATCTAAATACTTAAAAAACTCCTCACGATTCCTTAATCCCGATAGCTGTAATAGTAAAAACGTATAATAGCTGTAATAGTAAAAGTTTTCCAGATAGTTCCACATGTAATGCTAGATATTTCATATGCAAGCATGTCAGCCAGTCACAGCAGTGGGCGTTTACACTGAAGTCTCACAGCAGACACGCCCCTTCAAACAGTGTTCAAATCAGAGCATGAAATCAGGCTAGGAAATATGCCTTTTATTTCTAAATTATAACAACTTTTGATCTAAAAAACATACTAACATTATAAGGGCACCCCAGGAAACATTCTAAAATAATTAAATAATCCATGCAATGGGACCTTTAATAATATTGTTTGTAAAAATAGTAAGCCGTAAACTAGCAAATTTCAATTGTCTCATTACTCTCTACAATTTACAAATATTTGAGATGCGAAATATACGATAGGCCTATAATTTGCTTTATATGCACAATTATTTATAGAAATGACTGAAGAGAGCAGCTTTTTTTTATGGAATCGAAAATTGAATGGAAACAGGCTGGAAACAGCAAATTTCGCAAATGTTTTTATAAGTTTATAAGTCTATAACAAAACAGCACAAAAATGGAAACTTGGCTAGTGTGACTTCATATCTCACAATTAATTGCCAATTTGTTTTGTAATTGTGATTTATCATAATATTTCAGATTTGTTCCTATCTATGTGACTTTACATCTTACAATTGCAAATTTGAATTTAAATTTTCGATTGAGTTTAAATCTCATGGCAGTTTCAGATTTTTTCCCCTCATAATTCTGAATATCCGACTTTATCTCACAATGTGGCCTTATTATTGTCATTTGTCAAATTTGTCAAATGACTATTTCTCAAATCAAAGAAATAAAATCATTTAAAATTCATCCATTAATGTCTTATAATACACTGGTCCAAATAGACTGAAGACATGAAAACGGACTCTTAAAACACTGTTGTAATCTGTAAATCTATAGCTTTATTCCTCACAGTGAATAGGGAATGATGGATTATCTCCAGCCAAAGAAACAATTTTTCAAGGCGAGGATGGAACACGTCCAAATAAAACAATGACCTCCAGGCCGGGGAACCTAAACAAACACTTCCACGGTCAGGAGACCAAGAGGTCAACAGATTTAAGCTGTGTTGACCCTGTGACCCCACAATGGGAAATCTTCCAAATGGTTGACTCACACCGAAGCGCTCTTCTATCTTATTCCATTCATTGTTTCTTACAGTCTCTTTCTTTCTCATTCTCTTTTTCCTCAACCTTTGTCTCTCCTCTCCCCAGCCTCTTCCATGTGTCATTGTCGTTTTCTCTCTCTGTCCTCTGCTTGCTTCCTTGTTTAGCAGCATGAGAATAAAAGTACAATACAAAAACACAACAGAAAAGAAATATGCACAGGAGATATCTGAAACTCAATTCGGCTAATTTGAATATCTCTCCTTGTTAATGAGATTTACTGAACACTGGATCATTCTAAAGAAGAAAAAAGACAAAATGTAGAAAGAAAGAAAAAACAACACCAAAAAAGCACAGTATGATTAATCAGCACTATATGTATTTGAAACTATAGTGGCATTTTAACTTAATTTAAGAGTAAAGAACCTCTTTGCGATTAGAATTGAGGGTAACACTTTAGATTGGGGTCTAATTCTCACCATGAACTAGTTGCTTATTAGCATGCATATTACTAGGATATTGGCTGTTTATTAGTACTTATAAAGCACATATTAATGCCTTATTCTGCATGACCTTATTCTACATCCCTTAATCCTACTCAATACCTTAACTTAACTACTACTTTACTAACTATTAATAAGCAGTAATTAGGACTTTATTGAGGCAAAGCCGTAGATAGTAGTTAGTTATTAGTGAGTATTGGACCCCAATCTAAAATGTGACCAAATTGCCTGTGTAGTACAATGAAGGGCATAATTTTGTTGAGTTATATTTTGTCTCTTTATTTCTCCTGTGCCTGATATTCTTGTTCTCTGTCTCTTCCTTCTGTTCGCTTTTTTTTCTTATTCACACACACCAAAAATAGCTTACAGTGTGTTTATTTTCCAGAGATCATGCAGAGCTCCTTTAACAAGCTGCATCCTCTTTTCTTGTCCTCCTTGCAAAGATCTGCTTTCTCGTCCACTGAAGTGGATGAATCGGCTAGACCAGTGAACAAGAAAACTGGGGTTATTTTTATTTGAGTAATTCTTTAGGGAACGTGCATGTGCATGCAGCCCAAGATCAAATGAATTTAATTGTGATGATTAGTCATTCCATGTGAAAGTTTCATGAGGCAATTTAAAAGATGCAAAGTCAGTGTGGTTGAGCCAGAGGTGTTGCCTCTGTTTGCTTTCAAAGTTCTTTGGTGAAACCATGAGTTTATCTGCAGAAATGCAGCAGAATGGTGCCTGGTGTACCAAAGCTTTCGGCGTGAGGTTCATGCCTTGTTTCAATCTCTAGTTGCAAAACTGTGCTGCGCTTGTTCAAACAGCAAGTCATTTTGGTGTCCATTTTGTGCTTTTATATGAATACTTTATTAACAAGGTACACTGTGTAATTTTTATGTTCAAGACTTAAATAATCCATTAATCCATATTCATATCAATCCTTTTTCCAAAACGTGTTTTTGCCTTACCCTGATTCACGATGGTAAGCCCATTTTAAGTCTTTCAATTTTAGACCTGAAGTGATGCTTTTGTGGGAAATTGCGTACATACGTCACTTGCCCGTGCGTATCTCATCATGTCAGTAAATAGAGAAAAGTTGCTCCGGCTACTTTGATGTGTGTATGGTGTGGGAGTTGCAGAGGTTAGCTGTCACAGCGAGCAAGAAAGGTTGACAGGGAGCAGCTAAATCTCAAACCTCTAGGGAATTAGCTGTTAAAAACAAACGCTGAACAGAGGAAAGTCTGTTGGCAAAAAGAAAACGTGACAGACCGTCGCGTTTTATTACTGGTTGTAATAAAACAAGAATCAACATTAGCGTTTTTTTTTTTTTTTGGAGATGGCTAGAACTGAAAGATTTAAAATGTAGTAAAAGAGACGTGGCGATGACGTTTTTCTTACTCCACATATGAGTACATTATTATTTATAGAACAGATAAATTGCCATATGTAGCTCTTTAACAGAGTTCATTGTAAAGCATTATGTGAGGGGTAATTTCGCTGTGCTGGATTTTATTTTCAAGGAAGTACTATGTCTATTAATGGGTAAAGCTACAGTAAAATCTTCAGCTAGTCAGCTTGAGAATCCTTTCCATCTAAACTGGTTATATCTCTTAAGCCTAGTAGTGAATGTTTTATGAGCAGTAGCATAACCATATTCATCCGCACAGTCACACAAAGCCGAAGCACAACCAAAATAATGTTCTTCCACAAAATGGATGCAGTTTTGATTTTTAACTGCTGGGCCAAAAGTTACATAGTGTACCTTTTAAACAGCATAATAAACAATCAAATAATACAGTAATTTAATAATAAAAATGTGTAGTTTTTTCCCCCCAATTTCATTAAAATGTTTTATTCTACATTCTAAAAAATCTACATTCAATTTCCAATTTGAAGTGCCTTGGCAAAGTACTCCAACTTTATTTTGCGATTTGAGATTGATCATATGGTGACCAGTATTCTCACATCCAAAGTCTTGGCAAATAATCCCATCTATTAATTTAGAAATAATTGTGCATTTCTGCCTCTAATTTCTTGGAGACACCCACTGAAACTCGGTACATATGTTATTTAGCCTCTCGGCACTCATGCATAGAGCCCTTTCTCTCCTCAGCACATGATTTCCTGTAATGGTATTTGCATGAGAAATTAGATATCATCTTTCTAATTAAGCTCATAAGCATAATCTCATTGCTCTTATCAATTCTGCTATACACGAGTTCAAAAAGCACACCAACATCAGTGGGGAGAGGCATCACATATCCAAAACCCATAATGCTTATCTTTCATCAGATAATGTGGATATGTGCCTGAGAAATGGAAAATGTGTGTGGTTACTAACAGAGCAGTTGCTACTTGAGTCTGTTTTTTTATTTTTTATGCCGCTTTTCACTTTATGGAAAATTGTGTCTCAAACCCCCCCAGTGAGCAAGACTGCAAAAAATGTGTAAGATACTTAGGGGTATGAGGAAGAAACCTTGGGAGGAACTCACCAGCACAGCAGGTGGATTTCACCTCCTCAGGCTCAGACTTAAAGTGCCCCTATTATGCTTTTTCAGATAATACCTTTCATGTAGAGTATAATAGCTGTTTGTGAATGTGAAAGACCTGCAAAGTTTCAAAGACCAAAGTGCACAACAAATGGAGTCTCCCAAAAGAAAGAACCGATTCTGAACTGCTTGAAACAAGTCGTCAGTAATTCCAGCCTTACTTCCTGCTCAAACCTGCAACATATTGACATAAAGCCCGCCTATGGTTTTCGTTGCACAACAAACTAAATAAAAACTTACCACTTAGAAACTTCCTGCTCAAGTTGTGCTTCACTTCTTCTAATGTTTCAGCATTAGACTCTGGCTCGAAATGATACAGTAAAACTGACACCATTCTTACACTGTAAAACATTTCTAACCCTCCCAAATAAAAAATTTCAAGTGACCGATAACATCTACATTTTTCAATTGGCCCAAGTGAAATTCTTGTTGCAATAGTCTGTTAACATTGGCTCAATGAGAAATAATACGTCAGACTAATTGAAAAATGTAGATGTTATCGGTCACTTGAAATTTTTGACTTGGGGATGTAATTGTTTTTTACAGTGTACTCTTCACATCACTGTATACAAGCGCTGAGGAAGTTTCCGGAGCCGAAATTCAGATAATGGGCGTTTCGTTTCTGACACGCACTGCAAGCGGTAGGCCAATCACAACAGACTGGGCCATCTGACCAATCAGAGTAGGCTCACGGAAAGGAGGGGTTTAGAGAGACCGGATCCTTTATCTAACTTTTTCAGACACTGTGAGAAAAGAGGTGATGCCACAATGTATATTGAGAAAATTAAGTGAAGTTCACAACGTAATTTCGGGAGGAGTGAACCCATCTAATCTTTCAATTAACTTCTGGAGCATATAATCAGCCACTCATCTTGCTCTGGCATCAGCTGTTTTGGCATCCCCAACTCCACCAACTTAATTTAGGCATCTTGCTACCATACTCATCATTCAAGCATTAGTGGTCCCACTGGGGGGTATATCTAAGCTCGAGTTGAAGCTGCTTTCCTTGAGCCCCTCCATTGCAGACAGCAATCCAAATACGCTTAACCTAATTAAAGATTATATGGGCAAAGGAGCTTGGATGCATGTAAACATGTTCTAGGAGACCTCAAAAAAAAAAAAAAAAAAAAAAGAACTTTTAAAATACCATAAGAGGGTGCATATCATCACCTTACTAAAATAATTGCCCACGTAATTTTTTCAGGTATCTCAGAAAACACAAAAAACTGAAAAATAACTTCAGAGGTTGAGTAGATTTTCGTTCTTCTTGATGCAACTGCCATCTTGAAAAGCTTGTAAAATTGCCTAAGTCTCATTGACTTAGGCAAAATAAAACAGCATAAGTCACACCCTTGACGTAGGCCATTAGGGGTAGAATTGCATGATCTGTTCAACTGAGGATGTGGGTGATTTCACCAGAGGTGTCCAGCATCATGAGGAGATGACTTATGCAAAAAAAACCACACAAAAAAATCATTTTAGTCAAAAAATTATTTAGGAAGTTGACGATATGCAAAGCTAGTTACATTTGCAGTAATGGCTTATTTAATAAATGAGTTAATGTGTTAGTAATTGTATATTTGTCAGCTGGAGTGATACAGGCAGTGGTCAGTGAAGCATCTATCACTGTCTGGGTGTAGCTGGCACTAGGTGTGGCACAATGTCAGTTTGGAATGGAGAGTAACACAGATGCAACACATTAGTTGCATCTGTTGTTTGTTAATGTGTTGCCAGAGGAGAGGCTTAGAGAATACCATTTTCAAATCATATGTATCTCATTATGATATTGACAGCCTAAGCTTTATGTCACGTCACTAATCCTGGTTTATTGAAAACAGTCTTTTCAGTGTGAATTTCATTGTGAAAATCCAATTTGATGGGTTTTATTTACCATGAAATGTGATTTATTTTTTTAAATGTTATCTGTCACATACTTACTTTGTATACTCATCGGAACAATTTGTAATCAACTCCGTGATATGAAGTAATTTCACTGATTTTATTGAGATTTTTTTTTTTGCATTGTTATGGTTAGACCATAAATGTGTGTTTGTCAGTTTGTGAGTGTTAGTCAGATATAAAATAAGTCTTAAATCATTTACTTCTACATGTTCCTTTAACACTAACAACAAATATAAAATTAGCATTTTCTTGTGAACAGTTATGATCAAGTATATTAAAGTAGTCACATTTCCATAATCATTGAGAATCATAAGTTCCCTCTGTGCGTAATCAACCTCACTGTCAACTTCACATCATAAAGCTCTGTCTCACCTGGGAGGAATTCAGAGTCAGTTTGTTGTGCGTATACACCTTTCATTTGCTGTATGAAAAGCTCTATGAGATATTACGTCCCTTAAGGAAATGCTGAATGTTAACCATGCATAGTTTCACTTCACTACCTAATTAAATGTGCATTCAGTACTTTGGTGCTCATTTTAAATTTTACACAAGAGAGATCTTCTGTGAGCTACAAGGTTGTCAATCAATGGAATCAATGGCATCAATGTCTGAAGCCATGAGCTGACCACTATTTTAACATACTTTTTAAAATAATCATGTTTAACAGCGGAATTCATTACCCATGATTCAACAATAAAAATCTACACCAATTGGAAAATTGCAACAAGCAAATCCTACAAAAAGAGCCGCTTAGTGCCTGTCCACTCTCATGGAGCACAAAGGACATAATCAAGTCGATCTCCTTACAATCTCAGACTACTTGAATATTTGTAAATATTCATTTTATTTGAGTATCATTGAGATGTTATTACAGTTTTTATTAACTCTTTTCCTGCCATTGTCAAGATTTTCCATCATTTATAACAACGTTTCCCTGCCATTGATGGGTTTTATGGAAGAGGGACATGGTAGAGGTTTTATGGTAGAACATTCTTCGTACATCTTCTGAAATAGAACAGTATGTCCGGATCTTAAAACAAGCGAAGAAGATCTGTATAAACCTGGAGTTAATATTTTCAATTAATTATTTTTTCTGTTTTCATTTTAATTTTATTCAAAGTTTTTGTATTTTTTTGTATTTTTTAATTTCCGTTTTAGTTTTAGTTATTTTAGTATATCAACTTAAACTAAATGAAAATGAGAAATGTTGCCTCTGCAATTACACTGTAAATACTGTAATAAAAAAAGTGGTTGCCTTAAAATTTTGAGTTCATTGAAATAAAATGTGAGTTAATACAATGGAGATTGGTTTAATCAACAGAAACTCAAAGTATTATGTTATCTGAACCACATACATTTTCTAAGTTGATTTGACAAAAGAAAAAAATTTGTCAAACAATTTTCTTTAAAAGTCTTTTTTTTTTTTAAAATAAGTTTATTTTTAGTGGTGAAGGTTTTTATGGTTTTAGTTTTAGTTAACTATAATAAGCAAGCACAACCAGAGAATGTAAAATATCTTGTGTATTTATATAATCCATGTTTAATTCAATTGTCATTCACAATGCTTCATGGGATTGTTGTTCTTCTCCTCATTAAAGTTAATAAGTACACAGTCTTGTACCTTTCTCTTTTTGATGAGAAAATTATTTCTGCACTATTTTCCGAAAAAGTTGCTTTTTTTGTTTTGTTTTGTTGGACAGGTAAGGTAATTAATGAGACAGGGATAACTGCAGGTTGCAATGGGCGTGCTGAAATATATACAATGCTACAACAGAAATGAACCCCTAACCCAGGGGTGTCCAGACTCGGTCCTGGAGGGCCACTGTCCAACAGAGTTTAGCCCCAACTCGCCTCAACACACCTGCCTGGAAGTTTCTAGAATGCCTAAGACCTTGATTAGCTGGTTCAGGTGTATTTAAATGGGTTTGGAGATGAACTCTGCAGGACAGAGACCCTGCAGGAGCAGGACTGGACACCCCTGCCCTAACCCAAACCCTATATCCTAACAGGCAGCTTTCGACACTTTTCGCAATTGTAAAGACCTTTCGGCACACCCACTACCTTTCACATCAATAGATGACAGCGCAGCATCTAACACCATTATGGTATCGATACTTAAAGAACAGCGCTAGCTAAATAACTACTGATTGAGCCTTTAATACAAATGATGCCTTGGTTAACATGGTTAGAAATAACATTTAATGACACATTTATCATATGATAAAATACAGTGCAAATGACTTCCATTTCACTGCTCTGATTTGCAAGTGATATTGCGTAAGCATCCCATTTGTAATATAAAATGTGTTTGTTTCTAAACGAGAAGTTCTTCACATCCTTCACATCCAACAAAGCTATTTAAAATAAGCAATCTGTTATTTAACATATCACTGAATGCACTCATTACTCATTATCTTTTATCTATTGAATAATGAAAAAACTAGTCATCCATCAGAAAGCGTCTTTTGTTTTGGGCTGTGAGTAGAATTGCAAAAGTGTTTCAGTTATTAGAAAATTATACATTTTATTCTGGGCCAGTGCGAACAGTCTAGAGAGAGTGAATTCTTCAGACAAATAAAAAAAAATGTAACAAGACAAGCCAAAGATACATTGCTGCGAAAAGAGTAATTTATAAGTTACTGCAACTCATTCCAGGTGACAGATACGTTTCACTTATTGCCACTGCCCTCATTGCGTCTACATTCTCTGCGCCTTGTGTACAGCTCTGCACTCATTTTCTCACCAGCATCTGTTGGTCTACCACTGTTGAACTGTGCTGTTGTACTCTCTCTAATGTTAGCAGCCTGCATGAAGAAACATCCTGCCTTTATTAATATATCAGCATAGAGGAGAAATAGGCCTGCTCATCAGAAACTCAAACAGATGCAATAGCACAGGTCTGCGGTGTTCTATCCAAAAAAAACAACAACACATGCACACAGGACTCCGGCGCTTTGAACATTACATCAATGTTTTCTTGGCTTTCTCTCACCGGAGCAAAGACTGACTTGAGATTGAATATTAAGCTGTTGTATGAACATGCGTAATGTTCTCACAAAATGAAATGATCACTCATTATGAGTTTCCAAGCCAATTGCTCACACAAGATCTGCGGAGAGACACGGTGGATTAAAACAAAATTTGTCTGCGAATTAATAATAAATAAATAAAAACTGCCAAATGTTGCTTTGTTGGGCTCTAGTGGAAGAAATTGTTGGCGCAGACAGCCAGCGGTTGCGTTTTTTTCTTCTTCTTGTTTGGATTATAATGTCAACTCACGCTGTGGCTCACGCTCAGAAAATTAGCCCGATAATTCATAAAGCGTTCGGGGTGCGACTCACCCGTGTCGCCCTCGTTTGAGGTAAACATCAATGACACCGTGCTTTAATCTTTCTGCTGATTAATTCCACCCTCACCTGAAAAAAAAAACAAAAAAAACGAGCTAGTTAAGGAAACTTTTTTCGCCCTCCTTTTGCGGTTTCAAAATAGCTGAGACAAAATAATGAGTCTGGGCTTAATTAGCAAGAGCTACTTCACAGGAGATAAACAAGTAAATGATTAAATCCGTTGATGGTCTTGTTGGATAGAGAGTCTGCCGCATCCGATCTCTGTTGCCATGGAGACAGACGGTGACTCTGCCGGTTTCTCTCCGTTCAGCACGTTCGTTGGATCGTTTCAGGCGATAGTTGCAGATACCTGGTTGCGGCGCTCAGCGAGCTCTCTGCTGAAAACAGAAGGTGTGAGACACACAACATTGATCGTACCGATACGGGCAGATACTCTCTGATCAAATGACAGGGTGACATTCAGATTTTATTCAGAAACTGCCGTTTTCTTCTCAAGACCTCAAGCAAAACAGACAAAAAAGACAGAGCTGGGCTGAGATTATAGAACAGCAGTTATTGGAAAAAAGCTTCTGCATTACCATGTTTTGCATCTTTATTTTTGTCACTCGGTATGCCATATACATGGAATATATGACATACATATAGTTTTGACATCTATTATATTTTTTCTTCTTTACAGTAGAGAAACAACATTGAGATGACACACTATTTGGTTTCTAAATTGAAGCTTTTTGTTAAATAGTGGCATATAAATCCTTTTCGGTACCTCTTAAGATAAACATCCCACCAAGTCTTCATTCTCTCGCATCTATTCACATTGTGTCGTCAGTAATGCAGTGTTTTAAGTTCAGTTGTCAGTAGTTATAGTACTTCACAATGCAGTAAAATAGTTCCAAAAGTAAGTGTCTTGCACAAGCGGGGACGCCGCAGTCCCATCCACACCAACATGGAGTTTCCAAAGCAATCTTTTCATTTATCCAATCAGCTCGTGGGATATGTGAGGCAGGCCACACCTCTAACCCCGTTGGAAAAGGAGCTGTCTTTTTCGTCCCCCGCAAATGGGGTTTGTAAACCGTCCCCCTGCTGCGCTTCCCCGAAAGCGGACCGATCCTCTTCTCCTCCTGCCTTGGATAGCAGTTTGGCGGCGGACTGTGTGGTTTTCGCCCCTGATCCCAGTACGGTCATAGAATTTACAGTCTTTGCTCTCCTAGAGCTTGTGCCTGATCCCAAGGCCGTTGTGTAGGTAACAAGGCTTTTGTGTTTGATTTGGCCCCTTGACATCAGTGCAGACTCGGAGCAGGTGAGTGTCTGTGGATCCTGCACCATCCTAGAGGAGCTGGCAAGTGATCGGCTGGGATTTGCCACAGCCTCAGGATTGATTAAGTTGTAGCTGGAAGCTCCCCTACCCCTGTCGTTCCCGCCTCCATCCCCAAAATCAGGTCCCTGAACCGAGGGGATAATGGGTACGGAGTGGGCTCGGAAAGAAGGGGGAGGAAAGGTGGTTCCCTGGTCAAGACGAGTGCACGGAACATCGGTGTAGCCCATCTTTCCTTTAGAATGGGCGGAAAGCATTATTTGCATATTCAAATTGCAACGGCTTTGTTGATTGCTGTCCGAGTGGGACTGGCACCTAGAGAGCGAGAAACCGAGGGAATTAGTACTTGCATCTCTTCAACATTACACTGATTCTGTCCATTACACATGAAAGAAAGTGCTCGGCCACTTGTAGTGAAAATTATTTTATAGCCTAAACAAAACAATCACAGGAGAGATCAAATTATTTCAAGGTGGTGGGAATTTTGAATCTCAGTGTAATTATGTATAATCTGCAGCTTGTGCTTGAGCAGGGAATCTGCAGGGGTTTTTTAATCAAATGTAAGGCTTTTAAAGACATTTTCTTTAAAGGTCTGTGCAAATAATATCATGTAGGCGGGGTAGAGGAAGATCTATGGCAACATGCAAACCATAAAATTACAGTAAAAATCACAATTTAAACAACTTTATAGTTAAAATAATAGTTTCTGACAAAAAAAAAAAAAATTATAAAACGATAAACGATTAAACACGTTTTTTAAGAAAATGGATTAGCCAAAATGATAAATTATTGTATTTTAAAACATTAAATATCAATTAAATATTTAAAATGACACACACACACACACACACACATATATATATATATAGCTAATCTTATCCAATTTGTTTGATAATCAAGACCTTTCTTGTATCATTTAAAATATTTAAGACTTCTTATGAATTATGAAATTTGATACAACTGAATTGAAGACTTTTTAAGGACCCTGCTGCATAAGTCACAATGAAATGAAAGTAACAACAGATCTGACATACATCTGAGTGTAAGGAATTATTGAAAAAAAATAAAAAATAAATGTAGGACAGGAACTTGGTTCTATGCATTGAATGGATTTTAAAATGTCAGCGTGGCACGCAAAAGTGGAGATTGCAGATGAATTCAAGCTTCCGGGATCAAATGACTGGACAAGTCCTGCATACGTCACCAGAGATAACTCTGTCGTTTTCAACGAAAGATCCGAATAAAGAAAAAAAAGGAGAGAGAAATATATGCACGGATGAATTGTTCACAAAAATATCTATAACATGCATTTAGAAAATGGATAGACTTTTCATTTAATGCAGACTTTAACACTGAGCACTTTCTCTCTTCCGATGGCTTTATCATAGATTTAAGCCATTCTAATCAAAGCCTGTGTATTCCTCACCCAGACCTATGATTTTATGAAGACCACGCTACTTGATTTAGCTGTGGTTTTGATCTGCAGGAGGAGACTTCTTATCAAATCCAGCACACCTTGTGGTGAAAAAGCAAAAAATATTTAGTTTTTTTGCTGAGAAACTGTTGTGGAGTAACACTCAGATCTTGCGACGTGACCGACCCGAGTTTATCTAGGGTTTTGTCAGATGTAAAATCATAGGAAATATTGTGGCTTTCTCAGTGTTAAGGATTCAAACTAGCACAGTTATCACCCTCTCATCTAAACCTTGACAAGATGACATTTAAATACAGTTTTACATAACACCAAATCAGACACATCAAAAATGGTATGCTTTGTCACTTCCCAGAAACCCCAGCTCATCTAACCACTGAGTTATTGTCTGACATCAAAGACTGTTAAATAACAGGGCTTAAATAATTGAGCCCTATAACACAATGCACGGGTATTAAAAGTGTATTCTAGCTGCAGGTTAATCCGGCAGATCTCAGCAAATCAAAACAATATCTAAATATAACTGCACCGATGGCACACACAGTTTCAATCCATATTTCATCTCTGACAGGTAAATATGTGTCTTTGCAGAATTTTTTTTTCTACATTTTTTTTAATATATAACACTGACAACATTTCTGCTGTCATAGTGAGGGGAATAAGCGAGCTGTGCGTGCCCATCTTCCCCCCTCTCCTCACTTCTTTTTTTTTTTTTTTTTTTCACCATTAGACTAGAGGGTGTCTCCATGGCAACAAGAGAAAGATTCGGGGATGGTGTTGGTGTTTTAAAGCAGTTAAGTCTAGAAATAGGTCAGTTCAGCCCCAGTCTGTCTCTCTCTGGGCCGGCCAAGACTGGACTAAGAAACGTTCAGAAAGGCTTATCAATATTTAATTAATCAATAACAATAGCTGAATACTGTGGACCCCTATAGAGGGGTAACCCACTGGTTGTGCTTTCAGACACATACTTAAATTAATGAAGCAAAAGTCGAGGTAACCCAGCAGACAAAAAAGAAAAAAAAAGAAAGAAGATCCCGAGATCTCTGCTGCTGACACACTGGGAAAAAGAAAACCCCATTCTGTAAGTATGTTAGTGCATATGTGCTTGATCACATCCCTTAAATTAGTCTCCAAGCTCAAAGCGGCACTATTTAAGAATGTAAATTATGGAAATAGGTCAAATAGAGAGAGTTTGGCAGTGAGCAGAGTTTACAAGTCGCTGTGAAGCTGGATCAAGTTGGCATGGTAATGAGAACATTGCTCGGAAATTCAAGAGTAAAGGCCCGTTCACACCAAGGACGATAACTATAACGATAATGATAAAGACGTTGTTCTAACAATCGTCCTAAGAATAAAGAATTGTTAGAATCACTGTAGTTGGAACACTAGTGTGGACGCTAATATAGTTATTGTTTTAGTTATCTTTATAGTTATCATTCTTGGTGTTAACGGACCTTAAGTGCTACTTGTGCACATACACCCTATTTATCTGAAGGTATAAGTATAGCAGCACGTATCTGTATTTGGTTGCATCGTGAGTATTTGCAGCACATGCATTTTCAAACTGATGAAGATGTTTTCTTAATTTGCTGGTGTTTTTTCTATTTGCTTGTGTTTTCTTCAGTTGCAGCGCGACATTCTCTCTCAACCTTATTTTTGTCTACAAACAATGTCAAACTATGTCCAAAAGTTTGTGGTTGGTAAGATTTTTTAAATGTTTTTGAAAGAAGTCTCTTATGTTCACCAATGCTGTGTTTATTTGATTAAAAATACAGTAAAACAGTTTTTTCATGATCATTTAAAATAACTGTTTTCTATTTAAATTTGTCCTGTGAAGGCAATGTTGAATTTTTAACAGTCATTATTACTCAAGTAACATTTCTTATTATCAGTTTAAAATGGTTAATATGCTGCTTAATATTTTTGTGGAAACCAGGATACTTTTTTTTTTTAGGATTCTTTGAAGAATAGAAAGTCAAAACAGCATAAATTTGAAATATTTTTACTGTCTTAAAAAAAAAAAAAAAAAAAAAATTATGCACGTTCACTGAATAAAAAAATTCAATAAAAAAAAAGAAATCGTACTGACCCCAAACTTTTGAACTTTACATGCATTACAGGAGAACTTTGTCATTTTCTCCAAACCCTTTTTCTGACCCAAGAAATGTAATTTCCATCACATTTCAAATGATGATGAAAATGATGGTGATGGAAATCATTTTTATTTTATAACTAGCCTTTTATGTATCATTAATGCACACAATTATTTTCCGGGGTCCGGGGGGGTTGCTCTTGTACGTGCGCCAGATTGGTGCCAATTATTGTCATGTCTGCATTGTAATGCACAACTTTGCTTCTCCTTGTCATAAAACAACGTGCATCCAAACAACTTTAGCCAATGCAAACTCCTATGTCAGTGCTGATTTACAAATACTATATCAGATTATCAAAAATTGTTAAGTGTGTGTGTTGTCATGTAGGCTATAGACTGATTGTCTTGGCTTGCATCCATGAAATATTGTAATGTTATAGGCCTACTGCATATTGAGAAAATTTAGATCGATATTGCGCAACAATCCAGTAGCACCTCCAAATTGAGGTGAGGCTGAACACGAGATCCAGGGGGCGGAGTTGGATCCAGATCTAAGGGGTGGAGATGGGTAGGTTTAGGGGTGGGTTTAGGGATCAGGGGGTGGAGATTGGTAGGTTTAGGGGTGGGTTTAGGGATCAGGGGGTGTAGATGGGTAGGTTTAGGTATATGTAAGGTGGGAGGAGTTGGATCTGGATCCAACTCCTCCCCCTGGATTTTGTGTTCTGCAGTGAGGACCATCTCCAACAAATGGGAGATGGGGGACCCCATATAAGTGGCAGTAGTTAAAAACACACACATGAACCCTTAAGAATCTGATGAAAAAAATCTACACTGTGCTAAAAAGTATTGCAGTAAGAGCTAAAAAAAAATCATTGTAAGTGTGTTTGTCATTTTGTTGCACTTTATTGCTCACCTTCTCAAAGATTGTGGCATCACCTCATTGACCTCCACCTCCTGGAGATGTTTATAGGAATGAAGAGAATCTCGAGATCCTCCAATGAGATGATGGCCCGCTCTAGAGATGGGCGGAGTCCACTTAGAGACAACTCGATAATTGGTTACCTTGTGTTTTAGGGCGGGGCTTGAGGAGAAGGAGCAGCTTCTGTAGAAACATATAAAAGCTTCCAAAGTGAGAAGACAAAGATCACAGATTATTTCAAAGATTTTGTACAACACAGCCTTAGGTTACCACCTGGCTCAAATGCTAGAATTCAACATAAATAAATGCTTGAAAATTACTTCTGTGGAAAAAATTTATTCCACCATAATTAAGAAATGCTGATCATTATGGTTGTTACCAATTACAATTATTATAATTCTTTGAAGTGGTTCATTTTTGACAATAACATATGGTGCCATATTGAGAGCTGATTAAATTTCTTCCTCCATTGCTTTCACTTCTGTGGAGAAGGACGGAGTGTCAGAAGTTTTACAATAGATGTGAAGCACTGGGAAAGTACCTGCAGCGCTTCCCCATGGAGAGACTGCGATTATGATTTGGTAGGGAGACTTTAGAGCTGCTGAGAACTATGCTGGCCGCCTGTGGAGAGGAGAAACCATGGGCTCTTCTGCTCTGTAGAGACGAACAGGAAATAAAAGATATTATTAATTGCCAGCGAACAGAACTATATAATAGATGACCTCAGTGATTATCATTCCTATGCATGTATGACTCATGGGTCTTTCTATCCGTGTGTGAATGTTTCATGGGTGTCAACACAGTGAGAGTTAGAAAGTGAGAAAGTTGGATGCACAGAAGTGCTGGCTGTGATGTCATGAAATGTTAAAGGCTCACTTCATGAATATTAACTAGGTTATGCAAAAATAATTTTGAATGATATTTTATGGTTTTGATTAGACGGATCAGGTCTGTAGAAGAGCGTTTGTTCATACCCTAGTCAAATTTGAAATGTAAACGTAACATTGCGATTAGAAATGTCCATAGAATTATTTAAAAACAATTTCAATAGCACATTGACTTGCTAAGTTATCATTACACACTGAATTGAGGGAGCAATCACTCTTTCTAACCAAGTTCACATGCCTGAATAATGTTGTGACATTTAATTTGACAACTTCATTCTTGTATCTATCTACCGATGAATGTATGGATCGCTGCAACATAAATCAATAAAATGGGGCTTGAATATGATTTGTTGGTCCAGCAGTACGATTTTTTTTTTACATTTGGTTCGGGGTCCATCCTAATATCAATTATTTTAATAAGTCCAAATTGCAGCTGAACTGCAGTGTACATTCACTACGTTCGGGTCAGTACAATTTTTAAGTATGTTATGCTCATCAAGGCGGAATTTACTTGATCAAAATGCAGTAAAAAGGGTAATGTGAAATTTTTTTTTTTTTTTTTTTTTTTTTTAATGTCATTTATTTGATGGCAAGGATGAATTTCCAGCAGCGATTAGTCTACATCAGCCATTCTCAAACTGTGGTCCGCGGACCACTAGTGGTCCGTGAGGGTACTGCAGGTGGTCCGTGGAAAGGCTAAATAAAATATAAAATTATATTTTTTTTACCTTCATTTTACCAGGAAATTCCCATAAAAAAAGAAAAGTAAAAAGAATATGTAGGCCTATATTGATATAACATTTTAATTAAATTGTCAAGTTATTGTGTGATTACTAAAATAGCCTAGTGGTGTTCGGCCGTGACATTCAAGTTCAGTGCCGTTAGAACCACAACATTGGTTCGGTGGATAGCAACAGGTTCTCTGAAGAGAAAAGGGCAGAGGCAAATATGTTCTCATTATCACATCACACGCATAGCCTTTAATGGTGCGTTCACAACGGACGAAATTTCGCTTCAAACTTTTGTTTTTACGCGCGTCAATTTAGCTCTTGACGCGCGAATTGATACAAAGTGGTCAAGCGTATCACTAGACGCGGCAGGCGCGAATTTCACATAATCCCTTTTTGAATTTGACGCGCTATTCGCGTCCGGTGTGTGAACGCACAGTTAGGCATAGGCAGTTTATATGAAACGAAATGTTTATAAATGGAATGAATAAGGCCTGTTATTATTTAATTTCCAGTTAGTTTCTTGATCTCGCGTTTCTGAAATGTTTTGCAGATGTGCTGTTAAGTGGACAAACTTTTTGAGGACTTGTAAAACTCTGAAGATTAATAATAATAATCCCCTAAAATCGCCAAAGGTTTTGAAATGTTGACTATATTCCAGTGTTCTTATTAGCCTACTGTATAGATTTCATACTACATTGCTATGGAAATAAGCCTGTTGTTCAAATGAACCTGATTATGCCCTGGGCGCTTGAGTAGCCTAAATAAATAAATTAAATATGTGGCAGCCGTTGTGTGCAGTAAACTTTCCTTTAACAAGCCTGTGATGTGATGACCAGTTATAGTTTTAGTGCTAGTAAGCCTATTTAAAGGTGCAGATTAATTCAGGTAGGACTGTGTGTAGACATATTTTATTATGTGTATTATGAGGTGGTCCGCGAAAATTCTTGATTACAAATAGTGGTCCACACACTCAAAAAGTTTGAGAACCCCTGGTCTACATGATCCTTCAGAAATCATTCTAATATGCTTTAGTGCTCAAGAAACATTTCTTATTATTATCAATGTTGATACAGTTGTGCTACTTAATATTGCTGTGTAAATCAGTTTTTTTTCTTTCTGAAATGCATTTATTTGAAATAGAAATCTGTGACAGTATAAAATTCTTTACTGTTATTTTCGATCAATTTAATGGGTCCTAGCTGAATAAAAGCATTCATTTCTTCCTTTCACTTTTGAATGGCAATATGAGAAATGGGAACACATTAGTTTGCATTTTGTTTCATGACTTAACTAGAACGGACTGGCTTTCCACCAACGATGACAACTGCAACAACCACTCAGCAAAACATTAAAATCTAATTCCAGCGCCGGATTGCCACTCGTTAAAACACGCAATAACAAAATGAAAATTCCTGCTCAGAAGCTTCCTCTGTATTATACACATCCCTGCCGCAAGCTATTTCATGAAGTGGTGTGGACACGACCCGCCGCAAATTACATGTATGATTACTCTTGTGCTGTACAGCATCTCATCTCACTTCCCCTCACTTGTACAGGCAGACAAAAGTAGGAACACACATGTACAGGCCAAAGACGAAATAAAGGGATCATGAACTCTGAAAAGAGGCTGTATATAGATGCTCACTCTGCGATATACAGGCCCCTCAGTGAGAGAAAGCCACTTTAATTAGACTTTACATATAAACTGCAGATTAAGCGAGACACACTGATTATTCACCCTTTTCGACTTCCCCAGTCAGGAATTAATCCCAGACAAGATTACATTAATGAATTCCTGAAGTATTTTTTTCTGTTCCCTCTCTTAAAATTAAAGCCATTATCTTACTATAACCCAGCACTCTGAGAGTCCGAAATAAGTATCCCATACCCCCCAATGTCGCCCGAGCTGAAAAAGACAGTCGATAATGCAGTTATTCCAGTTAGTGAAATCTCCCTCCCTCTGCCTGTCCTGTGGAACATCATTAAAACGATTGAGTTTGACTTTAAACTAGTTTGGGGCCTTACAGCTGAAAAAGCATGTCCTTTTAACACTGCTGCTTCCTTGGGGACCTGTTAGCATTGTTCTTCTCTCCAACAAGAAAATTGGATGATTTCTGACCACCCCTTCATCGCCTCAGCAGGGCGAGAAAACTCAGAGGAGGAGAAGCAGAACAGCAGTACTGGCTGCTGTAAATGTAAAAAAAATAAAAATAATAAAAACCTGTAGGGTGGGGGTATGAAACATGCAGAATTCAAGTGAAGTCTGAAGAAAAGATTGGAGCTCCCCCTCTCAGCCTCTTTTTAAATAAATTTTATAGTCGTCTGCTGCTGGCTCAGCAGATTTTTGTGACGATTATATAAGCGGTCCAATTAAAGGTTTTCCCTGCATGCTTGGATTAGCAAGAGTGACACTGATCTGATACGCTACACCCTGTGTCATTTATGCAGTATATGCACTTTGTACAAATTACTTTGGTATAAAAGCATCTGCAAGGAAATGTTAAGGTAAACCATTGGGAATAATTGAGGCTTGATTCTTTACCCTTACTGGACCTGACAGTGCACATGGGAACGTGAGCCGTCAACATTTATGTACGGGATGAGAATGAACCCCAAGTGGCACCAGAGAGAGACTAATATTCCAGTTTGGATAATGCAACTCTATTCATCCAGTTCTTCATCAGCTAGGTGGCCGGCTACCTTTGACTGTTGCATCAGATGGATGCAGTGTTTACTCCCCGAGCTGCATGCAATGTTATTTCTGTCAGCTTGAGGGATCTTCGGAGCAGGTGGGAAAGCAGTAAAGCCTTGGAGGGCATCATTCCTTCAACTGCCTGCTGGCCAATTGTATTCATTACTGACTGTTATGCACAGGGGACTTTAGTTGAATCTCCATAACGGCACACGTGGGTGGCTTGATTTCTGACCGTACACACATATGTTTGGTATACGCATGGGTGCGGGGATGTAGGCTTTTTTCGGATAAGTGATCATTATGCGGACTGTCAGCATAAATGTGGACATCATGTAAATATGCTCTGAAACATAAACAAACGGCAGCGGCGAGGCGTCACCTTTTGAAGCTGGAGGGTGCTCTCGAGTCTGGGGCTGGATTTAGACATGAGACCAGAGGCGTTGACAGTACAGTCTCTCAAGTTGCGAATTTCGGTCAGATGGGCTCGATGCTTCTCTCTTTGTCTCCTGCAAAGGGTTAATACATTTTTAAACCACACAATTTTGTTTTGTGCAATGTGAAATGTCAATGACAGAAAAGAGAAAAGCAATAATCTTTTATTAATATGGTTTAAAACATACAAATCCTTAGAAATGTACTCTTTGTATTCATGTTGATTTCATATTATATATAAAAAAAATATATATATATAATCTTAATTATTACTTTCAACAGTTATTACAACAAATCATGAATTATTAATTTTAAAATGTTATTGCGTTCTTGGGGGGTTGCATTATATGACATTTTACAACCTGAACTAACCTTGTCATGAAAAGGCCAAATTAGTATTACTATAATAATAATTATTATTATTATTATTATTTTGTGAATTTACAAACCCCTCCAAAACAAATGAAATTTGTTCAAATATGTTTTTTTAAGAAATTATGATAAAAGATTATGCTAAACTACTTATTAATATTGATGATACTGTTTTCTCAAGAATTAAATTTTCAAATTGGAAGAGGTCTAAGTCGTTATGAATTGTATTTTTAATGTATCGTATTTTTGAATAAATTACCAGACAGGATGAAAACATTACCATTGTTGATCCGTCACTGATCCACAACATCTCTTTAAAAACACTCAAACTTGTTATTGTGTTGAAACAATGTTTTTCTAGCTTCCAAGGATGGTTTGAACTTTGGTCTCACTTGTTTTTGCAGTAAAGAGCCATGCAAGCCACTCCCAGCAGGCTGATCCCCATGGCTATGCTGAAGATGGACATAATCTGTCTCTGATAGGTTTCTGCACTCTCTGAAAAGACAGACAAGGACAGCACACACTCATCTTCAGGCTTTATTCACAGTCATCATCACTGTGCCAGTTTAGATTGAACAAAATAACCTAATGTAGCTAATTGGCTCTTGTAGGTTGTAAGGAAAATTCAATGACTCAATAATGGAAACATTCCCAGTGCAAGGGAATCAGAATTTTTAGAGATGATTGGAAAGGGACTGTTTCAAAACTAATTGGCTAGTTATACCATTTTGGCATGTTTAACTAGCACACAAACATGTGCACACAATCATATTTGATTTGATGATGGGGGATAGACAGCAGAGAAACAAGCAGGGAGCTGTCAGCTAAACACTCACGTGTCAGTGGTCAGACAGGCTTAAAATGCGCTTGCCGTAAGAATCTGCCTAATGATTGGTTTTAAGAATCCAGCACTATTGAACTGGATATACCTGACATTACATTACACAAAATATAATTTACTGATTTAATAATAATGAAAATAAGTTATTAGCATACTGGGAAATGTATTCTTTCTCCTTGGTCCATAAACTTAAAATGAATGGTTCTCTGTAGGGCTGGGCGATATAGCCAAATATGAATCTCTTATTTAAATCGAGTTTACAATTTGTTGGTTATAAGACAATAGCCCCTTTCACACATACAGTCTTTACTGGTAAATTACCAGTAACAGATCGTATGTGAACAGGACCTTTTCAAATTCTAAAGATGGCTGCGCCCTTGTTTCTCTGGCGCATAAGGTCTATATGCGCTGTGTGAACACGGAAAGAAGATTACTGGTATTTTGCACGTACGAGGTCAGAACGCGCTGACGTAAGAAGTGATTTGGGCCAATCAGAAGCCATTGGAAGAGCAACGGCTCTGGGCCATTCATAAAATTATGACGCAGATGGCGCGTTTACTCAGCACTGTTTACAAATGTCTTCAAATTGGAGTGATACTGAAACTAAAACTCTTCTCCTCGTCCGGGCGGATGAAGAGATTCGTCAACAACTTTAGAGGTCAATTCCGGTTAATGACATCATCACAAAGTTTACCGGTATTTTGGAACTGATGCGTGAATGGGCTGATACTGGTAAAAAGGCAGAACGCTGTTGCTTGTGTGAACAGCACATTTGTGAATTTACCGGTAAAGTCGTTCTGGCAATTTTACGGTAATTTACCGGGACTGCTGTGTGAAAGGGGTTAATGATTCACAAGTGTGTAGAACACAGTAAGTGAGCGTGGTGAATGACAATTCCAGAATTTTGAGTGGATGTGCCACTGACTACCTTAAACACTTCTGTGTGGCCATTTTGTTCACACATTCAACATACATGTTTATGATTGGTTGCAATGCTTAACACTGCAAAAACATGTTGTAAAAAGAAACCTTTGACTCTCTTCATAGAGCGCTCAGACAAATATGTACGGGAGCGTCTGAAAACAGCATCTATCAGCTGTCATAGTTCTGAGATGAAAATGGGGAGTGAAATGGGCTTAGATATTTCGATAACATCCCTTATATTTGATGCATCACCAAGCCCTACTTGTCTTTTTCGACGACCTATAAAATACAAAAAAAGGCTTTATTAAGCCATCATTCAAAGTTTGTCTTGAACAACCAAACTCATGTGGTGGATTTTAAAGAAGCATTCTCACTTTAAATCGAAATGATGATAACCCTGATTAAAAGGGAGCTGATCCACCCTAACAACTTCAAGTCTTCTGGGAGAAGTTCCACTAAATGTCAGTACACTGATGGTGAGATTTGTTGTGTGACTTATATCCGGTGATCCAATGCATCGTAAAGGCGTTAAAAGGGGTTCAGGTCTGAGCTTAAGGTTCTATTGCATCAGACTCAGTGAATAATCTATATGGATTAATCTTGGGCAAAAACAAGCCACCCAAAACTGTCAAAAATACATCTGTGGAAAACCAGGAACGGGCGGTGGGATAGCAGGGACTGAAAGACTGGTCCTCACAGGATATTGAGCCGTAGTTTGGTGGAGAGTCTCTGCAAGCAGATGGCTAGACTCCCTCACAAACATACACTCATGTGAAATGCTCTCTCATGCCACAAATGCACAGAGCTGACCATTCATGCACACGTGCACTCAACACCCCTTCCCCCCCCACGCCTCTCTCTCTCTCACGGAAAACATGCTCCATAATGGCCAACAACTGGACTTGCTCACCATCCAGATTAAACTCACTGAGGCAGTCATTTCCGAGAAGCAGAAATGCATATCAGTTCCACTTAAGCTATCTCTCCTTCTCTGACAGTTTTTGAGGAAATCTTGAGGCGAGCGTGTGAAGCACGACTAATGGAAAACTTCACAAGATTCACTCGTTCACTTAAAGAAATGCTTTCAGTTGTCAGGCACATGAGAGAGGACGGTAGGGCAGGGTGTGTGGATGCAGAAGCGTAAAAAGCTTGAGGAAAATCCATTTTCACAGCAGTTTTTTGGGCACCTGATTGTTGACACTGCTTTAAGTCTGTGGATATTGTGGTTTGTTAGAGTAAAGGCATGTATTTAGCCCTTGGCTGTGTGATATTTCTTATCCCCAGAGACTTGCTATGCAACATGCCACCTCAGCAAGGTGCACACCTCGAGGCTTTGCAGTAATTAACAGCCACATACACAGGCGAGCACAAGCAGACACACACATGTATGCGCATAAGCCACACAGACTGCATCGCCCATACAGATGCTGCCCTGTTCCTTTACAATACATTTCTTTTGCTCTGTTTCCATGGAAACTCAAGAACATTAGGCTTCTATGAGGAACAGAGCATCATGTCTGTTTGTACACATTAATGTTGGTCAAGAATGGGAGAAGCTTGTGTGTGCTTTTCTTTCTAACATCACGAAGATGCAAAGTTTACAACTTATATGAACGTAAAGAGCCTTAGATTATTTTTAGTCATTTATAATAACAGTTTGTAACCTAGTTAAATGGTTCCGTGGTGTGATGAATGCCTTTTTAAAAGTACAAATATTTTATGTAGTCTCTCAAATAAAATGGGGTCATAAAATATCAATATTAATAATATAAATATAAAATTAAACCATTATTTAATGAAAAAATAAATAAAAATAAAAATAAAAATATAAAACATAATATAATTTCATATACATTTCCTTACCCATAAACTCAATTCCCAGCTCATCTGCTGCTTCAGGGAGAGATAACAAAAAAGAGACAAGTGGTTAAACAGACGGAGAGAAAGATAGAAACAGGGAGAAAGATGTTATCATACAGATTTCCACAAACAAAGACGTATTAAATCACCCAGATAATAACCGTGAATAAAAAGCAAGTGAGATTTGTCAACTAAAACTGCTCATTGTTCTGAAAGAGAAAAGATTCTGTAGCGGCATCGTTTCGACAACAAAAATAGCTTTCTCTTGATTATCAAAGATACGAGCACTCACAATAGTGAAGAGGGTGAAGCAGTTTATAATATAAAGCACATAAAGGCCTGTTAGTTGCCTGTAGAATAGCTACGCTTCCATAGAGAAGCCAGATTTAGTCAGGGATGGGCTTTAGAAATGCCTCTGTCAATTCTAATGCCCAGGAGATGCTTATTTTTCAACTAGAAAAGACAATTGTGTTATTAATTCATCTGAAGGCTTCAAACTAATATGCCTCCTCTTTAAGGGAGTCTTCACCAGCAGAGCAATGGACAAGCAATTCACCTCTCTAAATACCGCCAGTCTCTCTCTCTCTTTTCTATCCCACTGAAGCCTTAGAACTGCTGTTCCTGATAAAGAGAATAACACTCATGCTCTTTTCATTTGAATAGTCCCCTTTTTCAAGCCACTGTAATATAATCTCATTTAAATTAAAATGAAACCCTCACACTTAATTGCTTTTCTGACAGAGGTGGTCTAAGGTTTTTAAATAGACTGCGGCTTGCCCAAGAAAGATTATTTTAGTGGACATACTTAGAGGGGAAAAAACAGAAATCAAACCCAGTGACAGAAAACCCTCTGTCAAATGATAAATTGCCACATAGCAGCCTCAATTTTTCAACGCCACATGTTTTTGCATATATTCATGCTGCAATTTAAACATGATCTGTGGGAAAATAATGAGCTGAAATGTATTTCTTTTTTCTCTCAAAGAGGTCGTGCTGCGGTTCTTAATGAGAATGCAAGGAATGGTAGTTTTAGCCTAAACAATTCCTGCTTATGATTTAAATTCATGGTGAATAAGGACAGAGCCCTTGTTTATTGGCAGCCGCAGCACAGTGCAGGCACAATGAAGTATGTGGAATCGCTTAAAGGTTGTTTTAAATGCTAATGTAAGCAGAATAGCTGGTAATACTCCTACCCGAGATTTTTGCACAGTGTCTCTCCTCTGGGCCTATTGAATTCGCTGTGTGTTGTGGGATCGGGTGAGATTTAAAAAAAAACACAACACAGCTCTGTGAGACAAAAGGCCCAGGCGATGATCCAGCGGTTCTGTCGTATCCCTACTGCCAGCATTGCTTGGCCCATTCATGCTGAGGCTGCCTCTGATTGCCCACAATAACTGCCACATTCATCCTGTCATAATCGCTGTGCTGTCATGAGCCACACACACAAAGTCATTAAGCACGGATATGCATGCATTCCTCGAATCCTGGCAGCAAGCTCCTGATGTACTGCTCCCATAAACCACAGGCTCCCATCCGTTGTCCCGTCACCCTTGGGAGACATTTACGCCGTCTAAGAGGAATGGCATCCAGTGCACTGAATCAACGTCAGTCGCTCAGAGACTGAGTGGAAGAAGTACAAAAATGAATCAAATCCTTAATCCTTCCGTTAGTTGGAGCAATAGGCGAAAGCTCCTTTGTGCGGCTTACTTACATAGCCTAATGCTCAAGAGATAAATACCTAAATGAGAGGGGCCGCTGTCCCCTGAGCAAGTCAGTCGTGAAATCCGTCTCCCTCGAGTCACCGGCTGAACCCCAGATTTTTTCCCAGAGCTCTGAAAATGGCTCCACTAACCAAACTCCTTGTTCATACGGGGGATAGTCCAAAATATTTCAGGTACTCACCTTGTTTCTTGTCACTCGTGTTTGTACAGTTGTATGAAAGGAGCTGGTTCTTCAAAACATCTTCATACAAGTGGGCTATATGACATATGCACTATACTGTATATAAGTCTTCTGAAGATGTACAATAGCTTTTTGCAAAAAAACATAGCTTTTGAAAATTGTCCCTTCCAGTGGGCTTTTAACCACTACCACCAGAACTTGATAACCAAATGAGTGAGATTCATGAACAAATAATTTAGATTATTTTTGTGAACTACATAAAA
Organism: Leuciscus leuciscus; assembly: GCF_965113295.1. Taxonomy (NCBI): domain Eukaryota; kingdom Metazoa; phylum Chordata; class Actinopteri; order Cypriniformes; family Leuciscidae; genus Leuciscus; species Leuciscus leuciscus. The sequence goes on from NC_138745.1 coordinate 25,862,948, forward strand.
AAAAAACTCAATTAAACTCATTCAAAAGATTACATTCAAAAGAGTAATTAGTTCATGAATTGGACAACATTGCTTTTCACATGAACTTAACTTTAGGTCTGTTGTTTTGCAAAAAGCTATGTTTGGCTTTAAAAAGACTTGGAATATAGACCTTGATCAGGGTAGTGCCATATTTAATTTTGACGGGAATGAAAACAAGATTGTGAGGGATACAGTAAGTTCAATGGATTTTAAATGCCAATGTCAATTGACCCTTTGCAAACTCACAGGCTTGTTTTCTTCTATGTAAAATTCAATATGGCATCTTCCCTGACTGAGGTCTAGTGCACGATTTATATGGACCATTTGATACTTTTTATAGCTTGAAAACATCAGTCCCTAAAAAAAGCATAAGAACACATTTTCTCCTTTTGTGTTCTGTGGAAGAACGAAAGTTGTACAGCTTTCAAAAAAACGAGGGTGAGAAAATGGTTTCATTTTTGGGTGAACTACTCCTCTAACACCATCGCTCATACAATGCAGGCTAAAAAGTTGAAAGAAAGTCAACAACATTCCTCATATTAAGCAGCGGGGTTTCTGCAGTCGCTGGCCCGCAGTGTTATCCTTTGCCAGGAAGCTGGGGGGAGATATGGGGCCAAGCAGAAGCTAGGCTCTTTTCACATCTTACTTGTGTGGCAGTCGATATGGAGACAAAAAAGACAGTCGACGGATGATTTGTGCTAGTATGTTGAGCAGAGATAGATTGTGAAAAAGCTCCGGGGACAAAAGACTAGGTGGCAGATAAAGCCAAGCCACCCCCAGGGGGTGATTTGTGGCTCATTTGGTGGGTTAAGTGAATAAAGATGCACTGGACCAAACACATCAGGCTCAAACCAGGAACGGGGAAAAACAAACACTGGCCTCTACAGGGTGGAATAAAGATACACCGAAAACATAATGGGCTATGAAAAAATTGTAAAGGCTGTAATTTGACATAAGATATTGAGCACTGTGATTGCTCCTCATGCAGGCCGCTCCAAAGCCTGTTGTGTTTGTTTCCATGGTAGGATTGTAACTCAAGCGCATAATCTGGATTAACTGGCTCATTTCTATCAATGTTGAATATGTGGATACAACAAAATAAAAATAAAAACTATAGATGCTGAAAGCTTCAGCCATTTAGCAGATTTGCAACAGCAGTGGCCTAAAATTGCTTCAATGCTAAACGGTGTCAACAGAAGGGTGGAGGAGGCAATACCAGCAGGATTGTGTAGGTGTATCCGTGAAGGAGATGATGGCACTGCTAGAGATGAGGGCTCCATCTCGGGGATTGATGGATAGCGGGAATATGAATGCTCTCATTGAGAAAATCAGACAGGAAAGAGAAGTATCAGGGACACAAAGGCTACAGAAAGATCCCATTACTAGCCACTCAGAAGGGTCAGCAACTCAAAGTGCACTAAATGGGAGTTTAGGTTGCTGTATCACTCGCTGTAAAAGATCACCCCCCAAAAGCTAGACAATTCATACAACGCTAGGCACTCAGAAACAGCTGTGTTGCAGATTCATCTCACGCTGGACATCTCTTTTCTCCACTTTCTCCCTCCAAGGCTTGTACACTTCCTTTCATATCGGTATAATAGCTCTCGGAAAGTTGAGTCACAGGAAGAAGGGTTTATGAGTCAAGGCTTTGTGAGGTTTCACAAATCTTTCCATTACCAACCTGTAAGAAAGCAAACATCTCTCTTTGACAGCTTTTTCAGTGACTATGAACTTCCCCTTCGCTACTTGTACTCCACTGTGCCCTTTTTTAACCTGTGAGACGCTCTCCTAGCTCATTGAGCACAGAAATGGCTAATGACTTTAGCATGGACCTAAAATTAGCAAAGCAATTGCTTTCATTCAGGGACTTTCCTAATGACAGGGGAAATGTACTGTTCATGAAAAATAGTCACTTGATCACATTTCGTTGCCACTCTGAGCCTTGTTAGAATCAGACAACAAATGTAAACGGGTTACGCAATATATTTGTCACGCTAAAAAAATTCTGCTCCTGCAGAGTTAGAGATCAGCTTTCCTATAGAGAAAATAGCAAATGCAAATGCTTTCTGATTTTCATGAGTGTGGCATTGTAGGGTGATGGCAATTTCAGCACTTAGAGAGAGAGGTATAATTAACTACTTAAGCAATACACGGTTCTGAGAATTCAGTGGAGAACTCTCAGCCCTGGAGGCTAAGAGACTCACCTGATGCTAGAGAGGCTGGAACTTCTAAAACTAAGACTGGAAAGCAAGTAAACAACAAGTAAATGATGTTCTATCATCTTTGGTTTGCTGTATCATGAAGCATATTGTCGCCAACGGGCTTTGTGTTGTTCATGCTAGCAGGAATGGAAATAACTCAATAACCTTGTTTTTATCCAAACCACATTCATTTTTCCTGTATCCCTGTATGAAGCACACAAAATAAAAGATTCCATCATATTATCCCTCAAAGAAAACACACTGTGACAAAAGTACATACTTGGGTCAGATAAGATGGAGTCCGTCTTCGGCACAAACTGGTCACAACGAAGTCCACGGTAACCCTCTTTACACCTGCAAAAGAAGAAGAATGTTCAACATTTCAATACAGAAATATAAATTACCTGTGTGTCTACACTTTGAATATTTTCATCAATATTAGGGGTTGGGGGATGTAATTTTAAAAGCCAAAAAGTTGAAACATCAGAATGAAAACACACACACACACACACACACACACACACGCACGCACGCACGCGCGCGCACGCACGCACGCACGCACGCGCGCACGCACACACACACACAAAAACATAAAAAAAATCTTACTGACCCCAACATTTTGGAAGGTAGAGTATATTTCGGGGATAGTTTGTATTTTTATTTGCTGTCTTTTAGTCACCCTTTCATTTTTAATCACCTTCTGTTTCTGCAGCTCACTTGAAGCATAGTTTACCCAAAACATTATCATTTACACAAACAAAAGAAGATATTTTGGAAGAATAAATCAACTGTTTTTGTCAGTGGACCCCATTTACTTTAATTGCATGGAGAGCAAATATTTCAAAGTATCTTCTTTTATGTAGTGTTAGTGAGTAAATGATGACAGATTTTTCATTTTGGGGTGTGCAACCCATTTAAATAGTCCTGTAGTGTGACAAATATATTTTAAGAGTACAAATATTCAATGCAATCTAACTAATATCAAAGCTAATATCAAGTCATAAAAAGTGCATTCATCTAATTATGCGAGAAGCATATTTTTTTTTTTAAATAGTTCTAGATGGAGCATGTGACACTGCACATCCATTTGGAGTACAGATCTGCATCCACGTGTCCATCCACCATCCATCATTATGCCATTTTCACAGAGAGATTGACTCAACATTAGAAATCAGAATACCCAGAAATGTTATAAATTAGCCTAATGCAGAAAAAGATGAGGATGTAAAGGAGGGAGTGGTGATATGGAAAAAAAAAGAAGAAAAATAGGGATAACAGGGCGGGTCTGTCCAGAGCGCAGTGGTGCCTGCACTCGCACAGATAACACAGTCTTGACATTTATGTCACATCCCCACTGAGCTATGGGACCGTAAGGCATTTGACTAGACTCTTACTGTGAGATCTATGTGAAACAGGGGACTTCTTCCAAAAGTAGCAATGTGCTCTGAATCTGTGTGTAGAAGAACCACAGAGAACACCAGCTGCCCTCCAGCAAAAGCATTTCAGACATCTTCTAATCTCTCTCTCCATCTCCCTTGTCCTTTCTTTGCGTTTTTTAACGCCTTAACCCAACAACTGTTGTCCTCCCATGTGAAAATACAAATACAACACACCTTCAATGCTGCAAACAGACTCATCTCAATTTTCCAGCAACATTACGCCTTTTATTCACATTTACCTGAAAATAACCCAATTCTGAGATCTGCCTTTGTGATCACTTCTCTTTTTCTGTGCAACGCTAACATAATTTTGACGAGGTATACCATGATAATGACGGTTCACAAATGGAAACAAGCATACAGGCCGAGAAGAATAAAAAAAAATAAAAAAAACCTTAACAGGATGATCTTGATGTTGTTTCATTTGGCTTTGTTTGCAGTGTGCACCGGATCCGGTGCGACAGCTGCCTAGACTCAATCTTGTCAATGTGTCTGGCTTGAGGAAGCATGACTGAGCTTTGCTGCATGAAACAGAAATGAGACTGAAAACTGACTGCAAAGAGGGGATAACATGGTTAGACTGTAATTACAGTCAAGGAAGCAGGTGAGGAGCATGTTGTGTGGTCTCATCTCTCTCTGCCTCGCGCTCTGTTAGCTCACCGCCTGGTTAACACTGACTCACGTGTTGACAGCAGAATGATGGTTGTGACTGTTGGTAGCCTATTTGTTTTTCCCCTTTCTCCCCTTTTCTGGTAGACAGTACAGTAGAGCTTTTAGCAGTAAGCCAAGAAAACAAACCAACAAATCATTTCATGCATCGTTTACTTGGTATTGGAGGAAAGGAAAATCAATGTACACACATCTGCTTATGACATCCGAGGTGCCTACAGAGTAAACAACATTGTAAACTAGAATTTCTGCATCTGCTTCGTGGCTTTTCATTATCATTCAAGGACATGTTGCTTGGCATCAATGCCCCTGTTGGTTAAATTACAGCTAGATAGAAAAGGAGAGAAATTATATATTTCCCTCGAAGGAGGCCGAGGCAATGAGCAGGACTCGCATTTGACTACCACAGTTAACGCAGTTTGTTAAGTGTTAAAATACTCTGATGTTAAAATACTCCTGTACCAGCTTAATAAGCAGAGATGACTAAAGGTAAACCATTAGTGGGACGAACACTTGCTGAGTCCCAATTCGCATACTATCCGTCCTAAATAGTATGCGAAACTAGAATTAGTACGTCCCAAATTGTAGTATGTTGAAATGAGTATTCCAAAGATACCCGGATGGTCTACTATTTCCGGTTAGAATTCGAAGTGCAGATCAATGCACACTCTAACGGCTAATATTGCCCACAACCCATTGCGTGCGGGAGGGAGGAGCTTTGCGGTGATGGTGGTGATGTAAACATGGCAGCCGGATGCAGCAGCGGAGATGCGCCCTCAGTTTTTAAGTGTAAGAATTCAAATGTTTAACCCTAATTAAAGTTACGTTTTATTGTCTCGTAATATTAATGGGTTTGTGTTGTGCCAAAAAAGTACCGTATTTATCTTGTAGGGTCCGATGACGATACTGAGCGCCTCATTGCTGGCTACAAAACAATAAATAAAAAGGCTCTAGTACAGTGTCATGCAAGTGTCTTTTTTATGTATTTCTTTTGATGTTTCTGTCTGACTTATTTGTAGTAATACTGTGGCTGTACAAATGTTAACTTTATCAGTCCAACCAAAGAAACATGGTTTCTACACTTTTACTATAGTAAAAGCATGGTTCATTTTCATCGGGGTATTTTTAAGTATTATACATAAGTATAAGATTAAGTATAAAATACATTAAACAATAGTTACACTATAAACTTTAAATATTTTAACTCAGAAAATAAGTAGCTTTCGTTACACACATTTGCACATGAACGTCAGAACCAGCCGCCTCACAAACGACCTGCGTTTGGTTGATCTACGACGACGCCCTGCTTCACTCCTACATTTGGTAAAACACATTGTAAATGTATTGTGGAAAAAAAGATGGGAATAGTAAATAAAATTATATTGGATATATAAGAATGAATGAAATGTAAAATGTTTTGTTAACAGTCGCGGTGTGCGTAACTAGGCAACCACGTTCTCGTTTACGTTGCATGACGTCATCGAAGTATGTCCCAGAACGTGCATACTCTTTTGCTACACACTCAAAAGTATGTACTTTTTCATAAAAAAAAAAGTACATACTTTTAGGTCGTAGTATAAGTAGGCGAATTGGGACTCAGCCACTGTGTCTCTGCGACCCTATCAAAACGTAGCTTTGTTTGTTTGAGATTTCCGACCTGTCTCGTACGGCAACAACAGCTCAGCCAATGGCGTGAGTTCTGGGGTGGGGCACTCTGCTTGCCTGACCATTGGCATGGGCAGAGTGTTCGTAGGGAAACCTGTTTGAAAACAATCAGTCATTATTTTTTGCAATAGCATTTGGTGATTGTGGTTGAGCAGAAACTACACTTCAGCTTGTGGTATGGTATGTGGATGTAAGTTGGAATAAACAGGAGAGCTTGTTTGTGCAAGAAAGCGTGTCTGTGAGTGGGATGTGCGTGGTGGTATTCTTTTCCTCCCTGTCAAACAGCTCTCACATAACAGACTGAGCTCGTGTCTTGCATGTGGGTGCTACATATACTACCCACATTCACACACCCACATACTGTACAATACACACCTTTACACAAAGACACTGTCAAGCCATCTCAAGATCCTGTGACAACTTTCCTCCATAAATAAGGCCCTATCTGATCCTGACATCCTTTACTATTATTGATGTATTTGGAGGGTGAGATAAGGCCAATATTTGAAACAATCTCTGTTCAATTGTTCCTTACCCATCATCCCTGTCAAAAAAGTGCTGTTTAAGAAACCTGGCTTCGCTATTATCATACGGCCAATACATATTCATAAGTATCTGTCTGGGTTTGCGGATGGGGAGAGGAGAGTGAGCATTGCAACAGAATGATTTTATTTATTGAATGACATTGACGGATTTCCACTTCACCATTCAAGATGTTTCAGCACTCAAACAAGGAATGGATCCCCACCAATTCAACAAGTGTTTTTTTTTCACCAGTTTTTCAGTTCTGGGCATATAAATCACCCAGGTTTTTTATTCTGGGAGTCTAGGTTGACTTCTATTCAAATTAACAGATTTCAACCCTTTTTTATATCAATTGGACATAAAAATGGGTTTAGAAGCAAACTTTCATTATTTAACTTAGCTACTCCTCAAATGCCATTTAAGTATAATTTTAATGTTTTACCCTTGTCCCAGACCCAGACTTTCAATATTAAATTATGACTCTAGAAGAAGAAACAAAAAGGGAAAATTACTACTGAGAGTGTAAAAAGCGTGTTTTTACTTTGTTTTACTTTGCCAAAAGTTCCTACAGTTGAATAAATACCCTCGTATGAAATACTGTACGTACAGAATCAAGCAAGGCAGCAAAGAATAAATGCATCTTCATTTAGGAGCCATACATGTACCCTGAGCTTTGTCAAACGAAGAGTTTTCTACTTTGCACATGCTTTTTAACACCACAAAAGCCTGACTTGAAAATAAACCTATTAAAATGGTAATCACGCATGAGTAGATAAGTCCCCCTAAGCTTATACTAGCGGAAGCGCAAACACTCAACTGGGAGTTCTCCTGACGACGGCATTGTCATGGCAGAGCACTGGTTTTAGATAAGAGGAAGCACAGCGCTGTGTCACAAAACAGTTTGTGTGGAGTCTATCCACCAGCGTGAGGATCAGCGACTGTCTGAAGGGCACATGGAAGGAGGGAGAGAAGTGAATTAGAGACATTGATGGCCATCTTCACATATGACGAGGTTTCACAGCTCTGACACAGACACGAGTGCTTCCTTGGGGCTCTGATCATAGTTGTTCCCATTGCTCACAGAACACTAAACTGTTGTCAGACTAAAGATCAATGGGAAATAAATGTTTTTTTTGGTCACATATCCTGCGATTGTTTTTAGGTCAATAACAATGGAAGGTGTCGGTGTGATCTGGTGTGAAAGTGCGCACATGTTCACAAAGATCATTTCACTTACACGTCACATCACAACGCAGGCTGACACACACGCATAAGCACTGAAACCGAACCGACGATGCATGTCTTTAACAATGAAAGCATGAATATCTCATTTTTCATCAGATATGGCGCGATAATCCAATGAAGCTGTGAGAGTGGCAGTCTGTCTCAGAGGTGTTTAAAAGCTTATCCTCCTTAATATCATTTACATGGCCCTTCTTCAGTCAGGGCAATAAGTGTAATTCCGTTAAATTGCGATATTGTCTTTCCCATCATTCTTCAGTCTTTATATATAGACTCTGGTTAATCCTTTCCTTTTTAATCAAGCCGCTTTGATGTATTCATCATGCCATTTTATTTAATTTGCTATTCCCCTGCAGGGAAGGAAAGAGGTGGACACTAATGGAATCAACGTGCCAGTGAGGTGTGCATAGGTTCTGCATCTCTGTGGTAACATTCACCATGGTAACTCTGCTTTTTTGTGGGCTTAGTGCCCACTGGATTTGATGCAACCACGGAAACGCATATGAAAATAAGAGAGATGGGCATTGTTGCCAACAACATTTGTGAATGTTTCTAAGTATCTCTGAAGCCTCAGAGTCTATTAACACCCTGCATTGCGAAAATCCTTCTATGAAATCAAAGATTTTAGGTGCATCTCTTAAAAAAATCAATGCATTTGATTGACAACTCATTACAGGTTAGCTTGCTCCTGAATACACGTTTTAATTTTTTCCATGGGAACAGAGTGAAATTTCTATTAATTCAATCTTGTTATTAAAGCTGTTGTTATCGGAGGACTCTAATCAAGATTTTATAGACATTTTTGAGCCGGAGGCTGAATTGACCATATTGAGGTCCTAATTAAATGCACTTCTTATCGTTTTTTCTTCAAGACAAACACAAATGCTTTATCAGCAGCCGCCTTATCAGTGTGACGGACGTCTCTTGGAGTTTTACTTGAAACTGGAATTATAGAATTACATTTGCTCTGAGTCAATATTGTTTTTCACCGTTTTCTCTCATTACACAAGGACGAAACAATATCTTCAAGCATGCCATGCATCACTAATGAAGCTTTCAATGAAATTACAGGTTTTATAGAGTATATGCTTACATTATGCTAAACACTTGTAGGCATCACAGAGTGCCAACAAGGCCAGACATTCCCAAGTGGCTGCTAATTCATAGTGTCAGGCTGTTTCTAGCGTTGATGACACAAACCGAGTTGTTATTTAATCATATTTAGATTAAGCTGAAGGGCTCAAACATGCCACAACCATCATTTAATCTTCAAGTGCATGGCATATGTTTACTGTGTCAACAAGAACCCTGCCATTTTGGGTCTCCGTCTCTTCCTGAAGTATCCTCAGAAAGTTTGCCTTCGTTTAGTGACAGCTCCCCACTTCACAAGGCACAATTGTGCGTCTTCACATGGCCGCGAGTGATGTTCACAGGAGCAAACCGCTGCTACGGCACATGAACAAAAGTGACAGGTTCTAACTCGGGGTGGCAAAGAGCTAAAGGTTCGGGGGAGATGTTTCAACTTAAACATACCTGCCATTACACAGCTTGTGGTGTTGCAGAATATGCAGAAGGTTGGGAAATGTCCTGGGGCTGGGTTAGACGGATCTCGGTTCAGCCAAGAACATTAACAGAATGGAAATGCTTGTATTCTTTTATGCGGCTGCAGCTTAGCTGATAATAATTGTACAGTAAGACAAGCAGATGTAAGATCACTCAGGGGAAACACGTCTATCTAAGCTGAGTTTCGAGCTGTTTTTTGTACTTTTCCTGGAAATTTACTATAGGTTGCTTGGCTGGGAAAATACGTTAGCCAATTAGACAGGCCAAAGCGGCGCATTTAAGCATCTGGTGCATTAATTAGCAGCTCTTATGAAGGTCTGAAGACCAAACAAACATATAGAGGATCAAACTGATTATTTGCCAATTCATCAAGGCATGTGATAATAAAAAACATCAGATTTTTAAGTAGCAACGAGGCAAGGCTGTCGATCACATCACAAAGCATTTCTCAGGCACTGTTAACAAACCTGGCGTGTTCAGAGGCAGTGTGCTTCCTCTTGCGTGAAGGAACACAAGCGCTTCGGGCGCTGGATTTTGGCAGCCATCAGCTTTCGCATCTTTGCCTGATCAAACAATCCCCACATTTTCCATCACTGGCCCTGCGCTTCTACTCTTCTATTCATCCGGCCAACAACCACATGGTTTTTTCATGTGGCCTCGCTGCCAAAAAACGGATGCTCTCTGGCATTTTAAAACTGTTTTGCGTAAATTAAGACAACGTTGCCTTTGTGAGCGACATTTGAGATTCTGACATTTTCTTGAGCAATTTTAATCCTGTCAGCAGCATTCAGGATGACTGAGCTAAAATAATTGAAGATACGAGTGTGCTCAGAGGGACAGGATCTCACTAGCACAAGCAACCACACACACACACACAAAAATTAAACCAGGCATACTAACTTTAAGTCATAGGACAAATTCTAATCAGAAGTGAGCATTCACTATGCCCTGCTCACTCCAAAGGGCAGAGCCCTTGAAGGGAGGAATGCACTCGTGTTATTGAAGCCATTTGGAACACACTTGCTTTATAACTTAATACAACTTGCTGTCACATCTTTGGACACCGCATGTAGTCTGTATGCCTCTACTATTAAACACATTCGTATACTCTTAAAAATAAAGGTTCTTTATTGGCATTGATGGTTCCATGAAGAACTTGTAACTTCTCATTGCAAAAGTCCAAAGGATGGTTTTAGAGGATTTAAGAATGACAAAGAGCAGACAAAGGAGGAGTAATAGTTGTACAAAAAAAACAAAAAAACAGAAACATATATCATTAAAGTAAAAACAATGCTTAGTGATTCTTCATGTTATAAAATACTTATAATGTTTGATCCCACTGAATACAAATCACAGCTAGACGTTAAATAGAGGTCTTGAAGAAAAATTGATAACAGAACATGAATTCAAATGTTTAACAAATCCAATTGTCCCAGTACTTACCTAAAATACATAAATCTATTGAAGATCTACCTCATTGACCTATAGTTACTACTACTGAAAAGTTATCTAAATTTATAAACTCATTTACAACCATTGGTGAAACAATTGCCTTCTTATTTCAGAGACACAACAGATTTTTTGAATAAATTACAATCATATTCTCGAGATTGGATTGGAGATCTTTATACTTAGATTCCATATAAGGTTTAGAATAAAAAAAAAAAAAAAAAAATCCAGAATTCTATATTACCCACACAATTTATCTTAGATGTGATCAAATTTATACTGACACATTTTTGTTTGATAAAAATGACTATTTTCAAGTACAAGTTACTGCTATGGGTACCCTTAGCACCTAGTTATGGGTACATTTGAATTAGGCTTCAATTACAATAATACTCCTTTTGGACATGACATTAAGTACTGGGCAAGATATATTGTTTTCTTATTTGGAAAGGAAGTGAAGAGGAACTAAATTAATTTGTGTTGTGTTTGAACTCAACACTGGATTCTATAACATTTTCATTTTCAAACAACATTTGTAAGATCTAAAGTTCTAAGACTAGATCTAAGTTTAAAAACTTTGTCTCCACTATGGTGTTTCGAAAACCAACAGACAAGAAAAATACTCTCTGCCGATAGTCATCACCTGCTACCTCTAAAAAAAAAGTCTACCCTTAAGCCAACTTTATAGATTAAGACGTACTGTATATGCGATTCAGAAGAGGAATTTGACAAACAGTCTGAAATTCTCAGCAACTGCTTTAGTTCAAGAAGACACCCAAGGACTTGGTTTAAATGAGCGTTTGAAAGCGAAAAAGATCTAAGAGAATTTAATTAACGATTACGATCAAAGTTAATTATATCCTTATATGAAGAATAGTCAACAGATGAAATCCGTTGTCAATACATTTTGGTTTATTTTAGCTTCAGATTCTTAATTAAAAGTTGTTTAAATATCCTCAGATCTTTATACAAAAAGATCTCAAAACTTGGCGAATATGCTAGTTAGATCAGATGTTGTGCGCGATGACAAAAAAGCATACATACAAGGTTGTTTTCCATGTCAGAATTGCACATAATGTTCTTCTTTACTACAAAGCAAATACTTTATATGTTTTTCCACAAAAAAAAAAGTATACTTAGTTTTGAAGGCAGGTGTTACACTATAAATCCTGTATAACATGCTCTACTAAGACCATGATTTACTTACTCCAATGTCCATGCCCATTTATGTATGCTGGGAAAACATCAAGATCATTGAGGATTAGAGTGAGTGAACATAATGAACATAATGATGCCATGATGTTACCTCTCCGATAACTAGACACTTATTGATTATAATCATAGTATTGAACAACTTAAATGCATAGGTATTGAAGTGATGAATTCTCGCCATGGTGGATATATTGTTATGCATTGCTAAACATTGTAATACAATGTTTATGAATGGCATTTTTTGCCTGATGCATTTTAAGTTATGCATGGACTTAAAGTTAGTTAAACTGGACTGGAGTCTGTGGATTGATTGTTTAATTATGATCACCTGAATTTGTATTGTTTTCTACATAACTACCGAGAAACAGTGAATTGTTACACTGATAAAGGTAGACGGGCGAAAAGTTTGTTTAATAAAGGAAAAAGTTTTTTTTTTTTTTTTTAAGAGCAAACCTTTTTTACTTTTTTTTTACTAGTATAAAGTTCTATTCAATCTCTTGTATAAATTATAGGCAAAAAAAACCCCAAAAACAAACATAGTTGTAATGTTGTATTTGTTTTTTCCTAATCAAACCATTTTCGGAACGGTAATATTACAGAAAGAACATAAGAACAAAAACACTACAATTTGTAAAAGACTTTGCTCGGAGCTAACTGATGGATTTTCTGTTTTGTAGCCCTGTTTATATGGCATCGCTGTGAAAACCCCACAGTGTACATATGAAAAAAGTGTACATATGAAACTTATTTACATGCAATATGAAACACATAACTGAAATGTGTGCATAAATTGTTTTATATCGAAACAAAACAACTTCAATTATTCTGTTTATATGTTAACTCGAACTCACTCACCATCTAGCTTTAAAATGTATTGCGAGGACTCCTCATCCTGGGTCACATGACAATAAACGATAACATTAATTTCTTGAAGTGACCATCGCATGTACCCTTCGCTGACAGATTTGCTCTTGATGAATGCCCTTACAAATGGAGTCTCCCTCTCGAAGTGCCATTCAAGGGCGTAAAATCGCTGTTTGGAATTCGCCCATACACAATTATTTGAGCAGACGTTCAACAGATTTAGGACACTAGCTGGATCTGATGATGATGGATTAAGGTATTACAGAGATATGCCAATTTCTCCCGTCTCACTCTCCACCACTTCTCAGGAATGGAAGTAAAGGACAGCCATCTTAAAGCCGTCTGAGCCACAGCTACAGCTAAGACTAAAGTGAATGGCTTGTCTCCAATCTCTACCAAGCTCCATGTGTCAAGGACAGGCTTTTGGGAAGAGGAAGAGCAGGCTTAAGAAGCTCAGGAGTGGCTAAAATCCATAACCTGTCTGTGGGCCAGCCATAACTAACTGCAAAATTCTCACAGTACAAAATGAGAGGTAAAAGGCATGTCACAGGTCATATCCATTTGTGCACAAAGCATATTGAGAGCATGGAATGTACATATCTAGCTTGGCTCACTTCGGAGAAAATTAAATCAGAATTCAATCAATATCAAGTTTAACAAATAACTTTTTATTCTAGGAACTCACCGGTGAATAAATAAGAAAATATTGGTGTGTTTACAAGAAAATTTGGTACTGTCAGCTGTGGACAAGCATAAATCTATAAGGTTGCAAAAAGAGCACTTTGGGAGGTAGTTTTTCAAGCACACTTCTGCTCTAATGAGCTTTTCATCCATAAATTTGCCTCACTGACCCATTTTTCATTTGTAAATGTACTGTGTATTCTCACAATTGTCTAGAAGCATTTAGTCTCCCAGCCAAAGAGTTGTTTATTTGTCTTTGCATTTTGCTTCTCATCACATTGTTATCTTCACATTTTGGGATATGTTTTGCTTGAGGCTATATTTATGATGTTGGCTTACACCTCATAATTTTGCTCCAATAATAAGCATTCTGTCTGTGAATAATAATATTATTAAAAACACAACAGGATGTGAATGTTTTCACTCACATCTTGCAAGTCTCTGGCCATCTATTCATTCTCTGACTATGGCCACTTTTCTTGTTAGCATCTGGTTTGTGGGCTTGGTGACATGGCATGTCATTGTCACTGTTCATTACCTTTGCATTTCCTGTGCTTGCTGTGACAGAAAGGTAAACACCCCTTCACAGAGAAAACTCATTCCAGCTCCACAGGGAGCACTTTGTCCCCTCCACACTGCCATTACACCACAGAAAATAACAAACAAAGGAATAATAAGATTTGTTTATATGGTAGGTAAGCATTGTCTGAAAGGCACTGAAAACCTGACATCCTAATCCTTATTAAAAACCTCTTTAATGAGGTCCTCCGGAATTCTAGGTCTAGGTCTTGAACGCGGCTAATATAATTAATCGCGCACACAGGGCTTAGTGTCAGGTACACATATTTAATTTAAAGACTTATTGCAATTGGAGGGTTTAATATCTGCTGTGAGGGGTTTAACACCCATATGCGGACTCTCGGCAGGTCTTTGCCAAAAGAAGAATTTTTGTCTGCTCTCTGATTGGGAAAAAAAGAGACTGATTAGAGCATCTGGCCACTGGCAATCAGACAGGCAACTTTGCGTTTCATTAAAACATAATTAAACCATCCTTTTAAGTTCTAGTGAAAACATTATGTTAATTCTCCACAAGTTCAATGGCCAGCGCTTTTAATTCAAAGTGTGCCATTCCTCTATTAAACCAAATCGAGTTTCAACAATGTATTGGGTCAGTGCTCCTTAAATGAGCTTCTCTGAAGTAGCTCTCAATAACTTTCACTCTTGTTTTAACTTGTATTTTCCAGACTAAATGCAATGGCAACCCCACGCCAAACAAAACAAAATGCTCTCATTTTATTCAATCGATTTAATTCGTAAAGCTTTTCGCAATATAAATGCGAGCTTCAGCAAATCTAACCATTGGCTCATAATGCCATAGACCTCAAATAAGGCCAGGTGACAGAGCTGACAAGGGACAGCGACACATATGAGGTACACTAAAGTACTGGACTCATGTGTGACAGAAGTAGAATATGTTCCTCTCCCACCATCCCCAAATTGCAGGCTTTACAGGCTGGGGGCAATGCTGTTCCACCTAATAACTTTGTTTGATCCCATACTGCTCAAGTATGCATTACCAATCAGGTCTATCCTTTCAGGGCTTGCTTATAAACCTGATAAGTGGACACGCTAGAATCCTAATCATTGACGCCCTTCTGAAAATGAGAAGCAGTCTGTGAAAATCAAATCTGATTGCACTCAGCAAACAAATACATATCATGAGTACGGAACATAATCAAGATTAGCTAGAATACGTGACCTGCTTCTGCGGGCATGTTTGCACGTGTGATTTGAGCATTAAATCGCTGTGCCTCCGGAATATAAAGCGACTGATAGGTGACCTTCTAGCAGTAACCAATTTCCACATGAAGTGGCGAAGATAATCTGATCACAACAAGGTGTAAATATAAAGGAAATCTCCATTGCCCTCTTTCTATTCCAGAGGGTTTTTTCCTGTAATCCATTGAATTTCGACTTGTCCCTAAAACAAATTATAAATGTTCAAATACTCAATGTTCAAATAGTTAAACTGCACGACATAAACAATATGTGCTGTGATATGAATTGTTTAAAAATAAAAACTATTACTAGCCTTTTCTGTGTGAAATTTTACAACTACCTGTAGTTGCCATGACAATATAACACCTAAAACCCAAAACGACCGTAAAATGACCAAAACACATTTAAAGATCAAATAATACACAGGTTTTACAGACAAATGAATGTACTTTAAGTGCTTTTATAAGACAGGCTTCACAGTTCTGTTTTAAATCCTGAAAAAAGGCCACTTTTGCATTATATCCATCCATTATAATTGCCTCACCTTATGGCACAAATACTGTCGATTGAGCTTAACTTATTTTGAACCCAGAATATTCCTTTAAGGCCTTTCTCCGAGTTCCCTTGAATGGATAAACACTGCTTCCATGATTCTCTTCCTTTATTTCTGTTTTGTGTTAATTCCCTTACTCTTCTCTATTTTAATAACCTTTCTTGCATCCCCAAAGTCCCCGGCGCAGATTCTTGGTAAACAGTGGTAAACAAACACAAGAAAGCCATTAGCCGGTGCCCACAGACTAGAGTTTGCAAAAGACTCTCTTTGGAATGAGTGTTGGTTTGGTTCTGTTTGCTTGAATTGCTTAACTTGTACACACAGGTACACACAAACACTGAGAGAAGTGACACAGAGGCTGCTCATTAACGGAAAAGAGGCGACGGTGACTCAGACGCGCTCTTACGGACATGCCCTCACCCAAATCCTCCAAGACATTTCCAGATCCTTTCAGGCATTAATTTAAAACAGGGGAAAGGTCACGTTCTGGAATCGCCACAGAAGATATCTGAGTGATTGATTAAAAACAGACGGATACATGGCAAGCTACAGCAGATCAGTCTGAGATGCTTGTGCTATTGGTCTTTCTACTGAGACGCAAGGGAAAGAGGCATGTGAAATACAAAGCATGGAAAAAGGAATAATTCAGCATGACTCTCTGCAGATTAATTCTTCTGCGAGCCTCTGCTCAAAGTCCCGGTCTAATGAGGTGCTCTGACCTCAGCTAGGTTTAATGGAATAATAAATGTATCAATGCTTTGAAACATGCAAGGTCTCTCACCAACACACACACCCCCCACCCCCCACCCTCAACACACACACACACACACACACACACACCAACACACCAACACACCAACACACCAACACACCAACACACACACACACACACACACACACACACACACACACACACACACACACACACACACACACACACACACACACACACACACACACACACACACACACACACACACACACACACACACACACACACACACACACACACACACACACACACACACACACACAATAAAGACTCCTTTGGTCATGGCCCTCTGTTTAGCATCAGTGTATCATTGCCGATCCGTGCATGCGACGAATGAGGATATTTTGATGGACAGCCGCAGAATACCAATTCATGCCACTGGCCTTCATATACTGCATCTATATAAACAACACATAAATCATTGTTCCTGACAGAAAGGATACCCCATTTTTCAGGGTTTCCAGGTTGTGACAGTATTTATTTAAGTCATGTGACAAAAGGAGCTTAAATAAAGGAAAATAAAAGAAACACGTTCATGTGAATCATCCAATTTCTCAACAACAACAAAAAAAAAATATTTATGATATGACCTCTAGCTATAGATCAATATTCTTTTTCAATATTCAAAAGGCATTAAATATATTTAAACACAATCTGAATGTTTTTATTTAGTGTAGTATACAATTTCAATAGCCAAATCCCCCCAAAACTATTATAATTTATTAAATTATAATAAAAAAAGCTATATTGTAATTAAAATGTATTATTTATATATAAATATAAAAAGAAATAATAAAACAAGACATTTCTGTCAGTTTATGCATTAGTGATAGGGATTTTGCATTATTAAGTCACTGCATTATTCATTCAAATGATTCATTAAAACACTGATTAAATCATAAAAAAATACTTTCTATATTCGTGAGTCACTGAATCATTTCTCAACCGATTCGTCTAAACACTCCGATTTAATCAGGAATGAAACACCACTGTGCAGCAAATATTCTGTGGCTTTGTTTGAAACTATTTTTTTTTTTTTTTTTTTACAAAAGGATGAAATTGAATAAGATGGTCAGGACAAGAGGTTTTGTTGAACATCTTTAAACTCATTTTGAAAATCACATTTAATTTTAGTATCTTGTATGTATAATTTCCTGTGTTAACACAACACAATGTTATGTTTTTGTAATGATTTTTTCCCCATTTTTTTCAGTACTCTCTTGTGCATAATGTATTTCTGCAAACTTACCTCAGGAGAGTGATGACAATAAACCGACTTTAAAAGTGTTCAATAAAATACGTAGCAAATTTATACAGACATAACGCTTACTCTTCTATTGGCTGAAAAAACGTAAAGCAAACAGTATTCTGTTGTTAATCACAATGAACTTCCATGTTCAGGAAAACGGTGGATTGCTTTGTGATATAGTAAAATCTGTAAAAAACTACTGTTTTAAAAATTGGTATCTGACTTTACAACATTAATTTGTCTGATGTCATTAGTGACTGAAAAGGAAGTTGAAACTTAAATGGTCAGTTTCATAGACAGGGCTTAGCCGTATTAGGCCTTAGTTCAATTAGGACATTTAATTAGCTTTTTAAAACTTGCCTTAAAAAACTCCTTATGTGCATCTTGAGACAAAACAATAGCAGTAGCACTGGCGCATTTTAAGATATGTCAGTGAAAGTTGTGTTTATTTAAGACATATCTCAAACATGCATGGGACTAGGCATGTTTTGGTGTGTTTAACCTAAAATATTTTACTCTTCTATAAAATCTTTGATACAACCATTTTAACACTTGAAAGGCAAAACTCCTAGTAACTTATTGACAGATACAGCAGTGCTGTTTCTGGGTTTTACATTAGTAGTTCAATATCACTGACTCCAAACTGCCTTGGGCAGGTCCTTGAAAGAAAATTACCTTCACAGCTCCTAAGTCACGCATCTCCTGCACATCCGTCCAATATTTCATATTTTCTACAGACTGTCTCATTCTTTAAAGTCTCTTGAGCCACAAATTCATTGCAAATTCGTCTTTGATTTTTTTAACATCTGTCACTAGACCTCCCTTCAACTTCGTAGATACACTCTGCTCTCATTGCCATTCGTTTTGAGAGAAGCCAAGAGTTGATTTGGCGCATTCTTCTACCTGGTTACCTAGATGATATGCAGCTGAACTGCTATACAGGATATGAAGTATTGACAAAATGTCTCCAGTTACTGCATCTCTAGGCTCCTCTGGCCTTCCAGCATCCTGTTCACCCTGAAACTATCCTGAAAGACACAGGCAAGATAGGCAACAAGGCACTAATTACACATGCTGTTTAAAGTTTAAGGTCGTTAGCTGATGAGATTGACAGGGCTGTGGAGCAGAGCCGAGCGGATGTATGGGTGTCGGGTGTACGTGATATTAAAGCTTGTACAGCGCTCATCCACTCTTGTAATTACAACAATTAACTGTTGTGATTACCAACAGCTTTATTTGGCACTATGGAGTGGAAATAAGGAGGCTTAATGTGGAAGGATGATTATTGATAACTCCTCATGTGTGAGGGACGGTCAAGGCAGCGAACTATAGGAATAATCCCCCTCGATTATCTTGTAGCGGAGATTAGCTTTAAGAAAATGAGCCGTGTTGGTTTTTGCTAATGATCAGATTATTAGCCACAATCTATGGACTTTCAGTACAGTTGCAGACCTGCAGATTGTGCCCATGAAAGTGGATTAAGCCTTGTTTAGGCACTGGGGCTATTATTTATGAGTGAACTTAGCTTAATGGAACGCAAGAAAATCAAGCTAATGCTACGGCTAATTCTGTCAGCCTAAAATATCATTCTGCCCACAAGCATGTACAGTGAGACTGAAGTTAAATAGGCCAGCATTACCATGGATACACAGCGCTGTCGGAGCAAAACAAACAAACAAATCAAGATGGAAATTCTCCTCAGTATCTGAAGAAATTATGCGTATTCAGTTGTTATAATAAAAATGATGCTAAATTACAAAAACAAGCCAAAGCAGCAAGACATATCGCTCCCCAAACAAAAACAAGGCCTTCCAGGCACGCTTTTTCACGACAAGATCCGGTAACAGTTTCCTGTGCCTATAACGGCTAATTATACGGCAAACAACACCATCGAGTAATCTTTTGCAAAGCAGGCCTGGTTTGTAATAGCTTTGTCACATTTGCTAAAAGACCAGACACCCACAACTTCCCTCTGATAGTAATTTCCTGTTTATACACTAACACAGCTTCTGGAGCTGTACCTATTCAGCTTGAGTTATTGATTAATGGGCATGTTGCCTCGCAGGCTCAGTCTCATTAAAAACGACTGGCTTTCAGTGATTTGGGCCTTGGGCACAGATGGAAGGAGCCTGCATGAGTGGAGCTGACTCAGGAATGCCAATCCTGGCTGTCTCTCTGTCTCCGCTCCTGACCCTCTGCTTCAGTGCAAGACAGGCAAACTGAGTTATTTACAGCTGCAGCATTTCCAGATCAGATTGAGATATTGTTGGAGAACACATCAATGTTTAAAAACATGCCACTGAATGCCACTGTGTCTGGAGCATCCGTTAGGTCTAATTTTCGCAGAGAGCTGTTGTCACCGCCGGATAAGACAACAGCACAGAGCGCCGTATGAATTTTACAGGACACATCTTGATGCTCTTCTAAGACTCATTCATTGTTTCTTTGGAGAGCGGTTAAACATCTTGAACATCACTCAAAGAGAGAGAGAGGAATTGTTCAGCATGCCATCTTTTAAAAAAAATGAATCCTGATCCTCTGTTCAGCTCCATCTGCCAATATTCTTTTTCTTTTTTGTTATGCTGTCTCTGTAGCATCCTCTGTGCATCTCCCGTAGACATACATACATAAGCAAACTGACAAAACTGACACGTTTCCCATGATTCAAACCAATTATTTTTCTAATTATAATACGCGTGAACTGCTGGACGGCCAGCAAAAGGAAGATTTGCTTAATGAGATAGCCTAAAATGACTTGTGTGTGATAGTGCAAATCCTCTGCAGGGGAAAGCAAGGCAATCCTAAGTACTTTATTGATTTAAGGACTCACTGCAAAGTTCCATTCATTGTTCTTCACCATGCAACCCAATCCATCACCATCAAACCTTTCCAGCTCCGTGGCGTGTGGTGGACTTAAAAAATTAGGAGGTAATATCCCTTCTCTTTATAGTCCAATGTAAATTCATACAGGCCCATTTGATGTTTCCATGATTTTCAATTGAATGGCTTGTAGAACCATTAGTCAACAAATCTCCTGTAAACACTGTCATGATATACTAAAGGTATAGTTTAGGCATCCTCAAATAACTGACTAAGGTCCGGTTCCGGACCCTGGCTTGGTTCTAACCAGACCGCGAGATAAAATGACAGCGGTGGCACCATTTTAAAGTTTCTACAGTTTAAAGTACACAGAACAAAATTATAAACGCAACACTTTTGTTTATGAGCTGAACTAAAAGATCTAAGACTTTTTCTATGTACACAAAAGGCCTATTTCTCTCAAATATTGTTCACAAATCTGTCTAAATCTGTGTTAGTGAGCACTTCTCCTTTGCCGAGATAATCCATCCACCTCACAGCATATTAAGATGCTGATTAGAGAGCATGATTATTGCACAGGTGTGCCTTAGGCTGGCCACAATAAAAGGGCACTCTAAAATGTGCAGTTTTATCACACAGCACAATGCCACAGATGTGGCAAGTTTTGAGGGAGCATGCAATTGGTATGCTGACTGCAGGAATGTCCACCAGAGCTGTTGCCCGTGAATTGAATGTTCATTTCTCTACCATAAGCCGTCTCCAAAGGCATTTCAGAGAATTTGGCAGTACATCCAACCGGCCTCACAACCGCAGACCACATGTAACCACACCAGCCCAGGACCTCCACATCCAGGTATAATCTCCAAGGAGATGTGTTGCACTGCGTGAGGCAAATGGTGGTCACATTTTGCCTCACGCAGGCACATTTTCCCCCTCCCCCTCCCCTTCCCCCTCCCCTCCTCCTCTAATACAGTAAAACTGTACATTTTCAGTGACCTTTTATTGTGGCCAGCCTAAGGCACACCTGTGCAATAATCATGCTGTCTAATCAGCATCTTGATATACCACACCTGTGAGGTGGATGGATTATCTCGGCAAAGAAGTGCTCACTAACACAGATTTAGACAGATTTGTGAAATAGGCTTTTTGAGTTCAGCTCATGAAAAATGGGGGCAAAAACAAAAGTGTTGCATTTATAATTTTGTTCAGTGTATATATTTTAATCCTGCAAGCAATTTACTATTTTCCCTTTACTTAGATTGCACAAATTAGTGATTAGTGATGCAAATGCAGATCCCACGGTTTTGATTAAATAAAATAAAGTTTTTGCTCAGGTTTTATGCATATGGTGGCATTCTTTTTGCTTTGTTTTTATATTATATATGGTACTGTATTGTATTTATTGCTATTTTTCTATTCTATTCATGTTTGTTTATATTTATTGCTTTAATGCTTCAATTTCCCCTGGGGGATTAATACAATACCATCCTATCCGATCCAATCTGATCCTCTCCTATCCCAAGCTAGCCTTTATATTCGCGGTTCATTTTGAGTTCATTTCAATTTAGATATGACTGAAAATGGTGATGTCCAAGTGAGTGAGTTGTTTACTGTTATTAGCCCAGGATGTGCGTCATTCAGAGCTGAACTGAAAGTGCCTTTTAAATTTCTGAATTTAAACTGAGGCATGAACTGAGAATTTAAGGAAATAAGATTAGAATGAATTGAAATTCGAAGAAATTCACATAACTCTAACTAATGGAAGAACAAATCAATAAATCAACAAATAAACAAATCAACCAAATGAACAACCGATTCTTCCCAATTCAACTACTCGCCTTTCCCCCTTTAATTTGCTGTTCACTCAATGCCTTGATGAGAACACTAGCTCAAAAGAGGTTAAGCCTCCCTCTAACAAATTATATGCTGATGTTACTGGTTTCAAAGACAGTTTGCGCTTATATGTAGGAATAATCTGCGTTTCATTTTTGTAGATTATTTTCTCATTTGAGAAAAACTGCCTTGATTCATTTCTTAGGCAACTAAAAGGCCAAATAATTAACCCAGCTCACCCTCAGATCTATGACAGCTGTCCAGTTAGGCTGTGACTTGTGGCAATAGCAATGAAATGCCAATTAGGAATAAGGTACCATGAGCAATGGAGCGGCTTTACTTATGAACATTGCGCTCCTGGCGTTACTGTGTCTTTAATTTAATAACGCCACACAGGAGCTCTGACAACAGTCATGCATTAGACATGACATCACCATTCATCACAGCCACATTACTCCAGCCACCCAGATGCCAGACACACAGGAGGAGATACTGAGACAGGGGAGAAGAGTCAGAGAGCGACAGAATGAGACAGGGAACAGCAAAAAGAGACAGGGACGCGTGGAGAGCCAAAGCCATCCAAAGCACTTTATTGCATAACCATGGGTGACAGAAAAAGATGAGACTTTATATAATCTGATGGATCCAGGATGAAGGAGGATTTACCCTCTGCTTAAGCATGAGAAACTGAGCATGTCCCGCAATTGTGACAGACCACAGAGACACGTGGTCTGTCTCCTCCTCTGTCATCCCCGCTGGTACGTCAAGGACACCGTTTCGAAAAGTTGCAAAGAATCTCCCCAGAGGTAACCTGGATGGAGTCAGTGTTTTACTAAAACTTGCATTATCTCTCAGTAGATGATAACAGGGTTACCAGTCGTGTTCTGTTTCATATCCTCCCACACAAACAAGCATGTCTAGACCCTATTTAGGAAGGTTTCAGCCCCCCAACCATCTGCGATTAACTTTGCTGTCAGCCCACTTAAATATCTGTGATTATGAGGTCTCTCTTCATATTTGGTGAAAACAGCAGCTGGGCAAACATATCAGGTTATTTCACTCTGAATCTGCCTCTTATCAGTCGCTTAAAAGCTTAAAACTTAAATGAAAGATGTGCGATACCCACACAGCTACAGTAGCGTCACCAAACGGACTAGCAACATTTAAAAAAAACGTCAGCATCTCATATTCAGGCTGATATCCGAGAACCAGTCCCTCTTACTTTCCCTTTTTTCTCCGGCTGTGAAATATTGTCCTGACCTTAACCCTCCATTAAAATTCAATTGACAATTTAGTAAGAGTCTTCCTACCAGGGCTTCCATGTCTCTTTTTGATGAAACGAGATCTCGGCCCCATACAGCGAATGTTACTCTCCCCCTAGAATCAGCAAGTTCTTAAATTGATCATCCTTTATTCTTTATTCGTTGCCCCTTTCTTTGAACGATGGCAGAAATTACAGGTTTCAGCTAACAGAGGAAATCAAGACTAGCGTGGCAACAAAGCCTCAGCAGAGATCAATAGAGTGGCGCAGGCATTTCCACAAACACACACCTATCTGGGTTTTACAGACTGGGATGACATTTATATGTTGGATGTAGGATATCAGAGAAGCTCTACTGTACTGAACTGGAAATATTACCTCTGCGACTTCTGTCAAAAGAAGAATGCTTGCCTATAAATGTTTACGGAGCACACAGGCCCACGCAGATTTATCGTGAGAATAACAGGCTTCTGTGTTCAAGACACACTGCCTATCCTGAATCGATCCCGGCCTTACCTCTCCATAATGGGAGACACTGTTGCTAATAGGCTGTAATAAAGTAACTCGTGGCACTACTAAAATCTCCACATTTAGCCTTGCCACGTCGATTCAGCGTCTCCATATAATTCAGCATTAATGGCCGCCTGTGGATCAAGACCTGTGAAAACAAAAGCTACTGACTTTAAGGCCACCATAAATATGCAGTCCTTTTACAAGCCCATATTAGCATTGACAAGCCATTAAAGGGGTAAACATCTTCCCAAGCGAGTGAAAAGTGCCTCCTTTTCCGAAAACACCACTAAAGTTGGGATTTAAAAAATGGGATGATCCATGATTTTGCTTGGGCTAAAGCGTTAAATATTACACATCTCAGAATAACAGTGAGGGATAATTACCGCCGTCGTTTGCTTATTGGGTCCCCATGATCATTTTTTGTAGATGGCTATGGGAAACAAAAAATAATTAGCATTTTCTTGAGGTACATATAACGTTCTCTTGTTCTAGATTAATGTAACATGTTCAATTATGGCCTTGGCGTGCCAACGGCTGTTTCTCTCTGTTCGGATTGCGAATGCATGGTATTATGGAAACTTTTTTACAACCCTCTAGCTTCTGATAAATGAATCGTTCGTGTACAAGCGGCGCCGCGGTCTTAGACACAAAGATTTGTTGAGGCATTTGTCTGCCTTCACAGCGCTGTTTTAACTAGGCCAATGAGAGGAATAAACAAAACATGCATTCATGGATTTTGGGAATAAACTGTGATTTTTAAAAAATGTACACAACTGCTATGGGAGAGCAAACAGTCCATTTGCTCTCAATGAAATGGTTGTTTCCAGGTTCATTGCCAGTCAGGAATATGGCCTCTCTCTCTATCTCTCTTTCTCTTTGACTATGACCACCGGAGTATCACAACCCTAATGTCTCCTCTCTCTCACCACACTGAAAAACTCATTGAGCTACTCAGAAATTTGAGCCCTTCTTGCTCCAAAGCACACATTAGGCTGAACAGTTCATTACCAAATGGAAATTGATGCTGCCTCTGTCACTTGCAGCAAAGCTTTCAAGGCAAAAAAAGAAAGAAAAAAAGACGATAACATTCTTTTCTCTGGCAGGAGTGGAGAAAAAAAGAGAAGAGAATGGGATGAGAAACAGAAAACATATGGTTTGCCGCAGAATTTTGATGAGACTCATTTGTTTCAGGAATACATTGTCCTCAAACCTGATACTTTAGAGGAGGTCTGGACTTCAGACTCTGTCAGGTTTTGTAGGGAGAGCGTACGGGTGCGTTCTGTTCTGCAAGAGCTACAACGATGTAACAATAACAAGTGATAATTCAGGCAAAATAAGATTGCCTCTCAACATGTCTCTCTTGCATATTTTGATTTGCAAGAGGAAATGAGAAACAAGTCCAATCTTGTCTCATAGACATTGCGAGGCTCAACACGTCACTCCTCAGTCTTATTCACAAGCGTCTCTCTCTCTCTTCAACATTTTTAAAAACAAAACACATCATCCTGGCAGTGACAAATCAGCCAATCATGTGACATGAGATCATATCACACTGTAAATATACACAACGTTTCATTCATAAAAACAGATGTTGTACAATCTGGCATGAAACACATTTCAGAAAGATCAGACAATAATGTATTATAATTTTGATATGTGTGATGTGCGTGAAGCCAAATATCTTCAGAAAGGCATGAATAATGACTTCAAAAATGAATATTGACTTTTACCAAATAATAGAGCAAATTAATTCACTAGACATAGTATTCAATAGGCATAAAACTGCATTAAATATATAAAAATTAACTTTTTAAAATTATAAACATTATTATTATTATTAGGTTTTTTAAGATTTATTTTACATAAAGGTTATATATATATATTTTTTAATTAATTATACAAGGCATATTTACCATATGGAAACTATACATGGGATAGAGCTAAAATGTTTAATAAGAGTAAAACATTCAGTAGACTGATTATTCAACAAGCATAACATAACATTAAATGTCTAATAAGAATAAGAATAATTATTATTAAAGATTTTATTTTACATAAAGATTGTAAAACATTTTTTGTATGAATTATACAAGGCATATTTCCCATATAGAAAATATAAATGAAATAGAGTGTTTTTTTAAAAAGGGGCATTTTTATTTTTGTTTTAATACCTGTTGTCACGGGTTGCTCAGGAAATGGACCAGAAATAATCAAACTAATATATATTAAACACTTAGGAAACAATAGGAGCTTAAGTAGCAAATCATGTTAACAAAAACAATACAAGACAGGGAACTAACTCAAACTGAGGGCTTAAATACACAGAGCAAACAAAAGAGCTAATGAGATCATTAATGAGACAACAGGTGAACAGGATCATTGAGGATCAAACACACTGGGAAACAATAGGTCAAATAGGCAAACAGGGAAAACAGAAACAAAACACGGTGCCTATTCCTACATGCACACCTTTTGTTTCAACTGGAATTAATTAATTCACATTGATGAATAACAACGTATTTAACGATAAACGATACATAAAGTGATCGGGTTGATGTGCGTGTTTATATGTCACAAGCTTCTATTTTTGACTTTCGCAAACTGCGCGAATATACAGTTTCCTGCTGTTTGTGCATACTATTCTTCTACATTGCCTCTTTTCTTTGATTTAAAGAGCACATGACTTAAAATGTATCAATTTCGGGTCCTGATTAGTAGACGACGAGCACATGAACTGTCACCTGCTTTATTTATGAAACAGTAAAAACGTCATTTCCCGCGGCCAAAATAAAGTGTGAATGAGAGTATGAAGTCAAGGACTGATTGGACGTTGTTCTGCTCCACTTCACAGACGATGAGTGGTAAGAGAACTTTAGAATATCACGAGTAATTTATGACATTTTTATTTAACAACTGCAGCTCGTACCTCCATTTCTACGTCATTTCACATGCACAGTCCTTTCCATTTTCAGCGGTCAATTACTAATGGATTATTTGGTTGCATGTAAACGTAGCCAATGAAACATAGCCAAAACAGAACATAACTGAATATAACCGTTTCACAGGAAGACAGGCAGTTGCTACAAGAAATGGAATAGGTGGAGGGGAGGAATCACAGATGATGGGCTCTTTATCTGTCCCCTTTTCTGCCCTTGTACCTAAAATGCGGTATTTGTTCAAATAGGCTAATGTGAAATCACAACTTCCTCTTTACTTTATTTATAGCCAAGACACTCCGCTCCTCAGACTGCAATTCTGTCTCACACATTCTGCCAGGGTTTGGGCACCAAGCAGTTTCGTTTGCATATATTTGCATGCAATTAGCACATCAAACCTTCAGACTTGAAAGGGACGCCTTGTCAAAAAGTATTTTGCATCTCCCTCTCCTCTCCACCTCTCTCTCTCCCCCTCTCTCACTATCTCTCTCGCTCTCTATTCTGCTTCGCAGTCTTAGCCTCTATTATGAATGTGTGATTAGAAGAACAATTATATAAGTTAAACCTCTCTGAACCTCTGGAATTATTCTAGAGTTTGCATATTTGTTACTGTGACTTTGCATACAAGAGGAAATTCTTGCAATTGACTGAGTGTGTGTACAAACATCTCAAAAGTTCACTTTGCTTCTGGTGTGTTTGCTGATTGTTGATTTTTCACCAATTATGAAAGTCACTGAGATGATGACAATACCATTGACTCGCATGAATTGCATTAGAGTGAACGATGATGTCAACATGCATCAGTCAAGCCCTTGAGTCACAAGCAAACATGCACTGAGCCATAAAACAAGTGTCCAAACAATTAATGAACTTGCAGTCATTTGCAGAACTTTTAGTGAGTGCGAACTCAGTTAGAAACAGCCCTCCGTAATGTAGCTCACGGGTCTGTATTTTTTTCTAGTAAATCACTGTGACACATCAGCGCCCACTTCCCATGTTTCTCGTAATAATGTGATTGTGAGTGTCAAATAATCGTATATGGAATGATAAGGATCATGTAGCCTGTGGCAGACGGAAAGTGTTTTTGTAGCTCAAATGCTAAAGCAAAGCTTTAACAACACCAAGGATTGCATGAGCTGATATGTATGGTTGTAACACAGAGTGAGCACCAACAGTTTAACTTAGAAAATAGCTATAATGATTAAATAGTTATTATACATGATTATTATACATTACCTTTCTGAAGTGTGTATATATATATATATATATATATATATATATATATATATATATATATATATATATATATATATATATATATATATATATATATAGTAAATTACAACAGCTTGATTTTTTTTTTACATGACAAAATGTAAACTATATTATCTGTCGGTTCTAATCTGCTAAATGTGACTATAAAGCATAAATATATTAAGATATTATACACACCATACACATTAACCTCATGATTTTCTGTAAAGTTGCTTTGTTAGTCCATGTTCTATGAATTTTTTTAACAATTTTTCAAAAATTATGCTGTTTTAGAATTGTTTCCTTTTTCTTTTCTTTTTTCTTTTTTTTTTCTTAAAAAACTTAAATTGAAATGGGGTAGAGTTGGTATAAAAATCATTTTGAACGAACATTTGATTAGCAAAAGAAATGCATGTGCAAAATTAAAACAGCTTTTAATCTTAAAAACAAATGTATACACTACCAGTCATTTGGGGTCTGTAAGATTTTTTTTAAATAAATTAATACTTCTTTTTTAGCAAGGGTGCATTAAATTGATAAAAAAAAAAATGACAGTGTAAAGACATTTATAACACTACAAAACAAATTCAAATTCTATATGCTGTTTTTGTTTGTTTGTTTTTTTCTATTACAATGATTTCTGAAGGAACAGGTGCCAAGACTGGAGTAATGGCCAAACAAAAATATTTTAAATCGTATTAATGTTTAACCCCAAACTTTTGAATGCTAGTGTAAATGTGGAAAAAATATATATCATATAATTCTGTGATAAATAGCACAAATAAATGGTTACAGAAGTTGAAGTGTTGCAATCATCCTCAACACTGATGCAAAATTTAAGCGGCTTTGCGATACATGCGTCTGTCAAATACATAAATGTAAATATGAAACCTTGATTATTACTCTATATGCATATCCCAAGCTGTCATATTAGTCTACAGAGGTTTTAAAACACATTAACATCTCCTCATTTACACAAAGTATTATTTTAGCAAAAAAACATACTATACTGACGCCGAGTGGATTAGCTGGGGCGTTCGGCTTCCCATACATTTCATATCTAAAACAAACTGCTGCATTGCGATTACATTCCTCGTACATTTATTATTAATCTCTCTTGCTCTTATATTGCTCGCATGCCAGTGATTATCCCTTCGGCACGTGTGTCTGAGGTCGGGCGACCCCCCCCCCCCCCATGTAGCTCAGTTTGTTTTTTAATACAGTGTTTGTTTTATTGTGGGCTGTGATTTTATGGAGCATAAAGTGTCAATCTCAGTTTTCCTACAATGTCCATCTCAGTATAAATCGAAATTAAATAGACACACATTGTTTGTTTGTAGGAAAAATAGGTTAGGCAGATTCTATTACCAAAGTGACTTTCTTTCCAAGCAAACATCTGGAACAACTGCAATTGGTCTCTCAAAAAACACTGCATTTAATTCAATTAAAACTGGGGATGAAACAGTTACCAGTTTGACTATAAACCATGATAAAAAATTCCAGACAGTTAGTATAACGTTTCATATTTTAATTATCATTAACCATATTTGATCATCGTGATTTGAAACACTATCAACATTAAGAAAAGTTAGCAACAGTTTCACGCAGGCACAGCATGCAGCGTATCGTATCGTTTTGTGTGAAGAATGAATGAGTCTTCAGAAAAGTTTTTATGGCATTTGCTTTTCATCTTCTCTCCGTGTAATGCCTAATAAAGTAACGTTTATATCTGCCTTGTAAACAGAGGTTTCCGGGGAAACATTTCATCTGTTCCATAAGTGCCACCTATTGTCAGAGAGTGGATTTACATTTTCATTCAGCCGTTCTTACATTTTTGTTAAGACCGATGCTAAAATCGGACCAAATTTATGTTGCAAATTTCATGTATGAGTAATTTTTTTTTTACATTTCCAGCACATTCTAACAATACCATATTGATAACCGTGATCATTTTGGTCACTGTAATCGAGATATTACATTCATACCGTTCAGTCTCTAATTAAAACAATAAAACACTATAAGAACATTTTAAAATCCGTTGTGTCCAGTAATGTCATACCTAGAGCAAAAAAAAAATCACAGTTCAATCATTTCTGTACAGATAATCAGATTGAACCTCACAAGGCAGAGGTTTCCACTTTATGGGCCACCCATGGATAAAGCACTGCATTGAATTCTGCTTTATAGTGTGTTGTAAAATGAATGTTGAGTTGAGGGATGTGTCCTTGCTTGGTCTGGAGAGGTGGCTGTGTTTGATGTCTTCGTACTCTGCAGCATAAATGCTGACCTCCGTCAACCCGGGGTTCTTAAAGGCCTGTTCGACGGCGCCCATCTGATGTGATTATTGAATGTTTATTCCCCTTTTCTCTCATTGTTAGTGCACTTAGAATGATTAATTACGCTGAGCTCTCTCTGTGACTTCTCTTCTCACTCAGGGGAGAAAAACAGGCTCTCCATGCTCCTTCCCCTTGTCTCTTTCTATCACTCACTCCCCCAGTCCTCTCCATTCAAATCAAATTCAATTTAGAGAGCACTCCATCTGCCATCATGGCCACTATACAATAACAACTACAGCAACGGTAAAACAGAAAATAAATAAGAACGCCAATAAATTGAAGGAATAGTTAAAGTACGGTTAAACCCAGAGTACTCAGTAAAACATAATACGATTTTATGTGAGCGGCACTTCATAACCTTCCTGTCTCTTTCTATACACATACGTCCATCTCTTTTCCCATCCCTCCATTTTTGTCTCTGCTTCCTCATTCTGTTCCAAAGCTGCTGAGTTTGACATTTAGAGGGGTATCAAATCACCAGACCAACACTCACCTCTTACATCCGCAGCATGAAATTCTTGACACAGCAAAGCCCTTTTATTCAAATAGATGTGTGTCTGTGTTTAAACATGCATGTTTCAGTTAATAAGCTCTGAACTGTCTGTCCACTATGTAAGTAATCCACTTAAACACCCAGAATGAAGTATCCGCAGATGTTCATCCTTTATACCAGCTGAGCAGCCAAAAGGGAAGGACAGTAGCAGCAGGCATGCTGTCTGCATTCAGATTTAGCCACCAGAGTTGCTACCACCTGACATGATGTTCATGAACCAACAGAATTTGCTTGTGATAGGTTCCATTATCTTGACAAATTTAACTGCTTACCAATAAACTAAAGATGTGATTTACAGTTTTCAGTAATGCGGTATAATCCGGTAACCAATTGCAATGTATTGTTATTGTGGGCACTTCTAAACACAGTGAATAATTGTAGATAACTTATTATTATCTGAACTGTTTAAATGTTTTGAATGCACATTAGCTTCATTTCGATCAACTGGTTAAAACTTAAATTTTTGGATTTGTCTGAAAACAGCAGACTGTAATCAAGGAGTATGCTTTGTTTTGCCTGTCAATCTTGTCCTCTGACCTGGTTTCTAGTTTGTTCCTTTGTTAGCCTTATTCAATTCACCTGTTGTCCAATTTATACTGTTGTCCAACTCATTGGTTACCTTTGTTTGGTCCATGCTTATAAGCCCTCAGTTCTCCCTTAGTCGTGATCCATTCTCATTGACGTTATGTTGTTCTCCTGAGCTTGTCATTAAAGACTGTTTTATTAATTCTCCTTCAGTTTAATGCTTTCAACACAACCAACCCGCGACAGAAGAATGGACTGATAGAGTTTAATTTTTGCTGTGTTTTTTCCCTTTTCGATTTTCATTTGGACCAACCCGCCGTCTAGCTTCTGTGTCTGGAGCAGGAAGACTGTCCACTGGAACATCACATGGGATTTCATCCATCTGGCGTGCCTTACGCACTACCCTGACCAAGGTACAAGGCACGCCTGCCAACGGATGGTCCCAGGGAAGATTTCGCTGCATTCGTGAAGTGGGTGCTGGTGAATAACAACTCACCACACACAATCGGCCCGGCGAAGGATGACATCACCAGCCCCACTTCAGCACCGCCAGAGATCAGCCATTTACCACCAGCAAGCGACCCGACAGAGATGGTTTTAGAACCCACCGCAGACAAGGGAGACCGGCCTGCAGCAATCGATGAGCCTGATCCAACAGAGAGGAATGGAGAGGACATCGCCCCAGAACCTGCGCCCCTCAGAGAGTCGGACCAGGTGCGTAAGCCGAAACCACTGTGCGTCACAGATGGAGTGATTGTGGAGTTCGACGGCTTGGAGGAAGGCCCCGCCGTGGTGAATGCGATGGTTAAAACCTCTGGAAGATATTTAGAGGATTTGATGGACTTATTTGAGGAGGTAATTACCCTGTTTCTCCTGTCCCCGCTGGTTCAGTCCAGCCCTGAATCTCCTGTGATCCCTCCCAGCCTCCCTCTCCCGCCTCCTCTAACAGCCAGTTCTGAAGCTCTGCCTCTGCTGGTTCCATTCAGCCCCTCTGCATCTCCAACACCATGTGAAGATCCGCCTCAGAGCCTCAAGTCACTAGCTCAGCCCACTAAAGAGGATCCCCAGGCTCAGCCTCTAAACCCATCACTCCACCGTGGCCTGTCGACACATCAGCTACACCTTGGCTCCTCCCTCCCTTGGTTCCACTGGAAACCATCAGCCATACGGCTCCACCGGGCTCCCTCGTCCCTCCAGCTTCTCCTTGGTCAGACGTCGACCTTCGGTTCCGTCTAGCTCCGCCATCCCCCTAGCCCCGCCTTTGTCCTCGGCTCCACCGGTTTGCTCGCCGCGGTTACACCACGTCTCCAGTACCAAAGGTGTCGCGTGGGCTCTTCGGCTCATTGACTTTACCTGGGTCTCCATCATTGGTGGCTTCATCTCCGTCGGTCATCCCCAGGATGCTTTCCATCAAGTCGCCGTCACCATGGCTCCTCTGCCTTCGACTCTGCCCTGGGGCCTCGTCCTGTCTGGTCTCTGGCTCAATATCTGGCTCCTCCTGCTCCTGGATTCCCTTTGGCTCCTCCCACCCTCCACTCCCCCATGGTTATGTTTTGCCCCTTGTCAAGTTCCTCGCCCCCCCCTGAACCCCCACCCTCCCTCCTCATTTGGACTATTTAAGGCGCGAGGACGTGCCTTTTCAGGAGGGGCCATTGTGTAACGAGTATGCTTTCTTTTGCCTGTCTGTCTTGTCCTCTGACTTGGTTTCTAGTTTGTTCCTTTGTTAGCCTTGTTTAATTCACCTGTTGTCCAATTTATTAACTCATTAGTTCCCTTTGCTTATAAGTCCATGCTTATAAGCCCTCAGTTCTCCATTAGTTGTGGTCCGTTCTCATTGACATTATGTTGTGTTAAGTTTGATTTTCCTATCTGTTCTCCTGAGCTTGTCATTAAAGACTGTTTTAATTATTCTCCTTCATCTTTGTGCTTTTAACACAACCAATCAGTGGCACAGACAGACTGAATGAAAATGCAAATTAACTCTCTGACAGTAGGTGCTGCTTACAAAGGAGAAATGCAGTGGGTACACGATAACCCCCATAAACAAAGCAGCTGTGCAACTTTCTGTTTCTGACACCCACTTGTCTTGGAGAAGAAAGCATGTAAAACAGCATTTACATGTTATTGAAAATGTAAGCTTTTCAGATTTTTTTATTCAGTATACTCTTAGAAAAAAAAGGTTCAGTAGGGTTCTATAACACTTCATGCCAAAAAGGTTCTATATAAGGAGAAATGCCTTAAATGATTGTAAAACACTTTCATGCTCAACAGGCTATTTAATTTTTTTGTTTACAAACTGATTAATTAATACAATTTAATTAAAAAATAATAATAATTAAAACTAAATCCATAAAATGATCCCATGATGGGAACCCCTAATAGGTTCTTTATATTAAGTGCCTGACAGAACCCTTTAAGGTTCTATATAGAACCCTTTCTACTAATATGTTTGTTTGTTTTTAACACCAAATACTTAAAGATGCCATTTCCCCCTTCAAATATTTTTTGTTTACACATTTGACATTTTAATCTGGATTAAAACCTGGCATCCTAGAAAATATTGAACCAAAAAAAATGGTTTGAAAATGCTCTTATTTTTGTTCTGTATAGTTCTTTTGCACTTCTGAATTTTTCTATTAGAGGACAACACTGAAGTTTGTTTATCTTTTCAACTGCTTATGCAATTCAACACCATAATTTGGTACCATCACATGCCTACAATAAACTTATTATTCATCTTTTTTCCCCATTGGTCAATTGGTTTAATTTTCTTTACACAGTCTCTGCTGTAGCCAAGACAATGCCAGGGTAGTTTGCGTAGGATGTTTGTATTCATGATTGAAGATTGGTGTATTTATGCACACCATCATTATTTAGTCTTAATTGGTTCCTGTTCTTTCAGATGTTATTTGGGCGTTAAAGAGGGTACAAGTGCATTGAGTCCTCCCTAAGGCCAGCGAAAAGGAGGGGAGACAGCTTCCTGGATTAACACTGTGTGTTGAGATCTGACAGCTTAATCGCGACTGCTTCCTCGGAAAAGAGAGTGCTTGATAAGAAACTTGAAAAAGAGGATATCGTCATCATTAATATGATTCATTTAGTCAAGTCATATCCCTTAATACCCCTACCAGGGTTTCCAAGATTCTACTCCTGCATTATACATGTACGTCTTTATCATTTGTCTTCAGTGAAGTGCATCGAACAATCCCTCCTGTCAGATTTTCCTGGATGTGAAATAGACACATTCTGTTTATTAATCCTAACACCACAATTCGCTGCTCTAGCTCTCTTTCTGCCCTCATTTACAGGCAAATAACTGTGATAAAATAACACAGCACCCTTTAAAATCTAACTTTTAGTTAATAGATAGAACAATATATCACATTTACTTATTATGAACGTCTGCAGCTAATATGATGAGAAACCAAGCTTTTATATTACCTCTGTTCACTTTATAGATGTAATAAAGGGGATGAAAATCAATTTCCAAATGCAAAAACAACTGATATTGGAGGCACCCTCTCTGTGTCATGAACATTAAATTATAAAGAGTTTTTATTATGGCAGCACTTGGACACAGCTCTATGTTATCTGTGTGTGTGCATATAATAAACACCAAAGATCTGTTACCATGGCAATGACTGGGAACAACAATCCCATTAGTGGGATTGATAAAAGGCCAAATGGAAGAAAAAAAAGGATAAAAGAGAAAATGAGGAAGAGAAATAACTGCAATAATATGGGTAAAACCTCTGATTACATTTTCCGGACGCTGCTATACTGAACATTAGCCCGTGTTAAGCCTTTAGCCTAAGGTAGTGGAGGTTATTTATAAAATATAATATAATATAATATAAATATAAAATTAAAAAAACACTTAAAACATTATTACATTTGAATGAGGAGGAGAAGCAGGCAGGTCTGTCAGATGAAAAGGGGCTCGGGGAGCAGTAAACAGATCCGCTGATAGGGCGTAACACTAAACGTATATCCCTAAACATCTGAACATTTTGCAGCATGGCTCATGGCAAAGCACCCTCAGATTTACAGCTAAATATGGGAATTATCAAATGTTTCTTCTGCTTCTGATTTGGGTTCCTTAATGGTTCTATTAATGATACTTTTAGCACATTTAAGAATTAAATATTTGAAAAGAAAGAAATGCAGTTCCACAGCCAAACGGTAAGGTGATATCAATAATAAATACATTTGAAAACAATTCTTTCTAAATTTTTTGTTTATACAGACTTATTTAAAAGACAATTATTTAATTGCACTATAGGATAAAAACTAAATTTTAACTAAATTAAGTTGAATAATGCCTTCTGTTGAGCTGCTTAGCTGAAATGAACTTGTTTCCTGAAGAACTTTGCAACATTGACAGTTACTGTATTGAACTGAAACAACAAAATTGAGCTGAATAATAACACTATTATCTTCCGTAGAGCTGCTTTACAGCTGAAAATTGAATTTGGGTACCACTTTATATTAAGTGGCTTTAAGTACTATGTACTTACATCTAAAAATAAATACAATGTAGCCTACTTATTGTATTCATGTTGTATTGTAAAACACATAGCTGCTATTGAGGTGTGACACGGGTAAGGTTAGAGACAGGTGTGGTGGTATGGCTAGGTTTAAGGGTGGATTAAGGTGTAAAGGAAGGGTCAACAGTGTAATTACAAATGTAATTACATAAATTAATTACAGATGTAATTACATGCTAGCCTGGAAATCCAGACCTAAATCTAAAAGATTAATGGTCTGGCGTCAACTAATGAAAATCGCCCAACTCGAGGGGTGGCACCAAGCATGCATTTGAAAATCTCACTGCACGCAACTGGATAACACTACGACCAATCACAACAAGCCCCATACGCTTAGCTACCAGCAGAGTTAACTGGTAGATTAGACTCTTACCGTATCCGGTCGGCAAAACAGCAAAAACACCCTTCTTGCAAAGGAACGATTCGAGCGGCGTCTTCTGTTCCTGTTTTAGATAAAAAGCCAAGTCTAACTCGTTCATTGTAGCGGCCAAAGCCGTTTCAAACAACTGGTATTCATCCATGGCCATCTTGCAATGTTTACTAATGACTTCAACGTCACAGCGCGGTCGTCATCTGTTTAGCTCACCTCTGGCCCGCCTATCTCAGATAACCCGATGTGATTGGTGCAGCTCAGATCGAGGGGCATATTTAATGAGCATCATTACTCGACACCAGAGTAACTCGCTGAGCAAATTTAACTTGTGCTCTCGCGAGAACTCTGGATTACCAGGGTAATTACAAGCAGGTATTTTTAAAATATAAGTACAATGTAAAAATACGTC
Source organism: Leuciscus leuciscus (assembly GCF_965113295.1). Classification (NCBI taxonomy): domain Eukaryota; kingdom Metazoa; phylum Chordata; class Actinopteri; order Cypriniformes; family Leuciscidae; genus Leuciscus; species Leuciscus leuciscus. The sequence goes on from NC_138745.1 coordinate 25,900,192, forward strand.
CATTGTATCAAATTATTAATTTCAATGTTAGTACATAGTTAAAGCCACTTAATATAAAGTGGGACCTGAATTTGTTACATAAATGATCAATTTTACAACATTAACAGTTATTTTCCTGTTTTATTAAAGTGAGGATGATTTGAAACAATCTGTATTGTACGAATGTAATTTTTTTTGTATAAATAAATGTGACTTGACTTTATTAATTATTAATGATTTTTAGAGCAACCATAGTTGCAATACAATAATCGACCATAGCAATTTACTCAGAACAATACTAAACAAACAAACAATGCTGTAACACATCATTATTTTATTTTTATTACACGGCTCTGCGGAATACTTGATTCTGATTGGTCAATAGTGCCATCCAGCGGTAAGTTATTCCCAGATAATAACCGTTTAAAGCAGATAACGCAGGCTCATCCGGGTCACGGAAGTCAGCTGTGCTATATGCCTGCTAGGAACAGTTTTTCTTCGTGGAAGTTTTGCGTTTCGTGAGCTAATAAAATATTAAAACTCAGTCGAATCAATATTTTGTGTACAGTTATTTAATTATGCCATCCAGTATCGAGGACTCGCTCTCTCTTGTTTAATACAAACTCAGCTGCTGCCATTTTATGACTATTGTTTTGTACACTGTTGGATTATGAGATACAAACAGGTACGATTTTAAAACAGTTTAATCTGAAATCAATACATCTTATCCCCATAATTATTTATGTGGAGAAATGCTGTGTAATAAGTGACATAAATGACTGTATATCGTGCTTGCAACTGCTCTCTCAGTGGAAGCTTTGTGTTTAAAGACCTAATAAAATATTTCAACACAGATCAATATTTCGTGTCTAATTATTTACTTATGTGGCAAGCAGCCGTGTAATAAGCGGGATAATGATTATTATATATTGAAAAATTTCATTATGTGTGTCAGCTACACATTGTCATATGAACAACTAGTCAATAACTCACATTTAAACCTCACAGACAGTCTTAACCTGTATGCATTTGATTCACTAATAAACAGTGTTGAGGTAACGCATTACAAGCAACATGAGTTACGTAATCAGATTTTTTTGGTCACTTTTTTAAGTAACTTGTAAAGTAAGGATTACTTTTACTTTAAAAGAAAATATCTGAGTTACTTTTTCAAATAAGTAACGCAAGTTACTTTGTTTTCCCATGTATTGACTGACCCCTCTCCTGTCCCCATGTTGAGAGAGTAAAGCGCAGAGCCATTGTGTGCGCTGTGTAAATATGATGTTATTGTAGACCTAGACAAAATGTAAGCATACCTTTACTCATCTCACTTGCACAAAACCAGATTCAGTATTCCTCAAAATGAATAAAAACTGTGAAATGCAAACTCAGTATATTACGCAACCCTGCAATAAATAATGTTAGATATACTTTATGTATTTAATCTCACTTTATTAATAAAGTGGTTAATAAAGTGATATTAAATGCATAAAGTATTGGTTAATATGTATTTAATCTCACTTTATTAACCAATACTTTATGCATTTAATATCACTTTATTAACCAATATCTTTGCTGCTGAACTTTGATGATCCAATCCAATACTATTAATCAAAAATGACTTTAGATAGACATCACAATTGTGTTTAATTTTCTGTTTCATTGCTGAAGTAAGTGTTGAACTTTCTTTTCCTGCGTCCTATATTCTTCTGCAATCCAGAATGGCAGCACATCTGAACAGTTTATTTAAGCTGGACCCTCTACTGTACAGGTGTGAATTTGCATTTCCCTCAGCCTGAGTCTTATTCAGTTTACTTTTGGTGTGAAAGGGCCTTTACATTTGAAAAATGGTAGTTGGTAGTATGGTAGTGGTTAAGTTTAGGTATTGGGTAGGATTAAGTGATGTAGAATAAGGTCATGCAGAATAAGGCATTAATATGTGCTTTATAAGTACTAATAAACAGCCAACATCCTAGTAATATGCATGTTAATAAGCAACTAGTTAGTAGTGAAAATTGGACCCTAAAATAAAGTGTTACGAAACAAACATATCAGAATCATTTATTCGGGAATCTAACAACTTTGGTTGTACTAAATGTCTTTGATTCGCTCAAAAGAATCATCTCAAAAGAGTTATTCATTCAGAAATTGGACTACACAGGCTAAGTTACATGTTTTTGATGTATAATTAAATAGCTTATCAGAGACGTTCTTCGTTTTACTGTAGAATCAGTAGCGGTGCAATTGGACAATTATTGCAGGAACACTTAGGGGTCGTGCGCATGTTTTTGCATTCTACTCATCACTGCTTTTCCTTTGCTTTTAAACATGTGCTAACCCTTCATAACATTGTAAATGGACGCTTAGTCAAGTGTATTTTAGTGTGGTACAGTTCTGGCACAATTTTAAAAAATGGAACTGGTTATAAACCTTACTTACAGTCCTTGTCTTGAGGAATTCTGCACCAAGCAGCTTTAAACCATTCAACAGTTCAGACCATATCCAAATTAATGACAGACTCTTTTATTTGCAGCATCACAAACAGCATGCGTTCCAAGCATTATTCGTTCCAAGCAAAGCCACTTGTCTTTGAACAAGCTGGAAGCATCAAACTCTTCAGGTTAAGTCATTCAGGCATTCCAACGAGGCGGATCAGCGTTCTAATTATACTCTTGAAATGTTGACTTTTCAAACTGCTATCGCATGTGCCAAGATGTCCAAAATAGACCACATCGTTCAGCATGACTCCTCCTGTCATCTCACAGTAATTTGCGCTCTGTTATTTCAGTGATTTTCAGCATACATTCAGCCAATCCAGTGCACACAGTCACCACAATCTTTGTCTTCTTTGCATATGCACATGAATTAGTCATTATGCACATTATTATGTACGTGTACATTAAAAAGGGTGGTAGCTTCTCTGACCAACAACAACAACAACAACAACAACAAAAAACATTAAAAGAATCGTCGTTGTCAGTGAAGAAATGGTAAAGATGGAAAACCACTTTGATCTGACACATGTACACACACACACACACACACACACACACACACACACACACACACACACACACACACACACACAGAGAGAGACTCACCTGCAGTGTCTGTGTACACCTGCCACTGTTTCGATGATGAAGCACTCTCCCTCATTCAAACAGAAGGCCATCTCCTGACTGTCTTGGCATGGCTTGAAGAACTCGGAACGTACGGTGGAGGTTGTAGGGGCAACTGCGTGTGAAAGAGACACAGGGAGGGTGCAAGAAAGATGAGGGGGGACAGAAAGAGATTAATCAAGATTAAATAAGTTTAATCAAATGAATCAAACACTAATAATCCATCCATTTCCATAATGTCCATTCCAGTGATAAAATTACATCTGAATGAGTTCTCAATATTATGACATGAATGGTGTTAATTGAATCACACGTTCAAGTACGATGGTTTCACAATCATTTCACTGATTACAAATGAGCCCACGTAAAGTCTAGAAAATGTTCTAGAATCTATTATAGATCTTATATGGGGTATAAGGGTTTAATGACAGGCCATCAGGGATAATAAACCGCATGTTTTATGCTACAACAGGGATGCCAAATATATAATATATAAACTAGGCAGCTAGACATTTTTGTATGTTATATTGTGTGGGGGAAATATAAATGTATTACTAACTATTAAATATTGTAAATATGTATAAAAAAATGCCCAAGAAATATTTAAATAACATTTTTAAATACATACATTTAACATAGATACTGTTAAATGTATGAACCTAAAGAAAACTATGGCTTTTCTTACAATAAAATTAATGATAACAAAATAATTTATAATAATAAATGGGCTTAATTATGATTAACATCCCAAATAACCAAACAAGCTCAATCAATGTCCAGTCTTTCTCTTATATGAAGCTTTGAGATTTAATTGATCATTTTAGAGAAACAGTTCCTTCTGATTGTTATTTTAAATGAACTGGTTACATTTTTTGGGGGGGACAAATCAAACATTTTTGCCTGCTTTATCACAGAATGTTTGTAGCACTTAACACAACTAGACCCACAATGCATCGGCTCTTTAATATATTTAATTAGTGCAATTTATGAACAACAAATAACCTCCTTAATCAAGACTGATGCTAATGAATAAGCATGCTGGTCAAAGCCAAATAGCCTGCATTAGCACCTTCCTGTTGTTCTCTACAAACTGCAGAGATGATTCACATAAACAGTTCATCTCAGGAAGGACGGCTGCTTATAAAAAATTGCCTGCACCTTTTAATCAGGATCAGTCCAATGAATCTGGTTCCTATGACCCTTCTTTGCTTGCCTGACTTCAACATGTACATCAACATCTGCTGTGTTGTTAGCAGTTACTCTGAATACAAAACCAGGGCCTGCGGCACCTGGTACATGTTTACACAGTCATACCGCCACCAACCATGTCCATAAGCAGAAAACAATGCACTGAAAGCATGCACACATGAACACACATAATCTCCCAGACATCTGCCACGGAATAAAGCAGAGACATTCATAAGCGCTGCAAAGATGCCGCTGCCCACTCGAAAGCTACATCTGTAGTCTGCAGCTGCCAGCAGAAGAGGCAGTCTCAGTGCGAGCATGCGTCCTGCTTAAAAAAAAAAAGGCAATCCAAACAGCACCAGACACCTGCAGTCACACAGGAAAGGTCAAATCAATCTGTTGTTCTCGCGTCTTGATGGATAAATCTCAGGTCACTGGTGCAGAAGACGATGAAGGATTAGAAAATTGTTGAAACAAGAAAAAGAGATCAAAGATGCTTCGTTCATTTGAGAAAGCTGCGATGGATGACTCCATTACGCACGGTAGCCAAAAGCAACTGCTTTGCACCATAAACAATACAATAACAGCGCCAAATGCCTTATCCTAGCCCTCATACAGCATCCGACTGGATTTTTCATAGCCTCTTGTTCAAGTGTCCATAGAAACGGTGGGTTTTATGACTCGGTATAAATCATCTCAGAAGCATTGATCAAACGACCATTGATCTGCACATTTTGTTGTTAAAATGGAGGATTCTGTTGGGTAGATTATTAGTCTCATTTTTCTCCAGAGTGGCATTTCAAACCTGACTGGTATACTGCTGCTGACTGGCTAGTCGATCAGCAATCAGCAGTGTTTACTGTGTGACCCAGGGCTACTTATGGACCGATCTCTCGCCACTACAGCTCTAATATAGGTGCTCATAAAACCTGCCATATTGAGCCCATCCGCAGGCAAGGACTGCCAGAACATGCAATAAGCATTGCACAGGACTATATTAAAAGAGGGGAAACAAATCCAGTATAATAAATACATGATCTTTCAAGGGGTTTGGTAGAAGTGCTCAGCGAATTAATGAACATCGCAATCGATGCTCTGGGATTCAAAAGAGCTATTTGCAATCAGCTTCATTTTAGGAGTGATCATTGAGTTTATTAAATCAAAGGTGCCGAACGCCTGCAGGTACAGAACTGAGGCATAGCACCCACAATGCTTGCTTTATTCTTTTGCTTTCTATTGATAGGTTATTGAAACAGAACGGAAACTGGGAGTGCGTGGGCGACGACCCTCACCATCCAGCCTAATTAAGTCTGCAGGGATGTAATGATTTCCTCAACCCGCAACAGGCTTTGCTGTAAAGACAAACTTTTACAAACATGGGAAAATCTAACGGCAACAGATATAATAAGAACTTTATAAAGACGCAGATCTCATCAAATCTCAAGTTGGCCGTCACCAGTTGAGGCCATCAGACTGCATTCACACCGTGCACCTGGGACTCGAGAGCGCTCTCTGCACATCAGAAACTGTACTTTCATGTGCGGCCAGCTCATGCATGACATGATAATTGCTCAGCTTCTGGTTATTTAGTCATAAATCCTCCCCTCTTGTTATTCCCAAAATGGTTTGTCATAACATTTGATTCATCCTGGTTGCTTTAAAATTACCATTTTTTTCTGGAAGGCAATCTACACAAGTAAGTCCCTTGATAAGTTCCATGAAAACAGTCTTACCACTGTTCAAAACTGAATCTGAAATCCCAGGTTATTCATCTGAATTTGTGATGAGCGATTGGACAAAAAACAACGTCCTCATGCACACTGAAAAAGGCACATATCTATCCATCCATCCATCCATCCATCCATGTGTGTGTGTGTAATTTACCCAAATTGTTATATAACTAAAACACAATATTATTTAGTTTCTTTAAATATATCTTTAAAAGAAAGTACAATATTGTTTACACTTCTGAATGGTAAATTAAAAGAATAGTTTAGAAATGCATTATTTACTGAACTGGTTATTTAAATGAACAGTCCTAATAACCATATCACTAAAATGAATCACAAAACGAATCACTAAAAATCTGAGTTTCCAATGCTTGATATGAAAGAAAGAAATAGTGTGCAGGCAGGTTCAAGCATTTGCTTATCGCTTCACAACATTACACAACAATAAAATAAATGTAACACTGCATATGTGAGAGTGTGTATGTAAATCTGAGTCAGAAGAGCAAAAATATTTCTCCAATGTAGTCGGGAACACCCGGACAATTGTTACAAAATTTATTCAGTCACAAAAAAGCTATATGATGACACTTTTTAGCATATAGTGAATTCAGTGGTGTTCTCTCGCTGGCTGAGATTTTCTTTTTTGTCACTTTATATAAAATTCTGATGTCCAATATTTTTCTCCTGCTGTCTAAAGTTTCAATGCATTTGAATTTAAACATACAACTTCTTTACTGCTAGGTTGTTGGTTAAAAGTTAAAAGTTGCAGCTGGTAGCTATAATGCAACAATACTAGTTATGAAAGAAAAACTAAATGACTGAACACTATGCTCATTTGAGGTAAAGTGGACAACCACTGTGACAGACAATTGCTACACTCAAGACAGCTGGTAAATTTGTAATACTCAGTAAGTAATGAAGGAAATGTAAAAATGTTTTTGAAATGTAATTACCTACTTATAGAAGATCAAAATATATTCAATTCATATTGAATATGAGAGCAAATCACAGGCGGATGTTCCACTAGCAAGCTCTGCACACAATATTGAGTATTATGTAATGTATGTAATGTAGCAGTTCAACAACTCAGCTGCGAAAATAATCAACCAATTTAGAAATTGTAGCTTTCATAACTCTAATTTACAATTCCCTAGTGTTCTCTTTCAGTTTCTAGTCCCAGAACACAAAATGAACAGATGAAAGGAAAAGGGATTTGAAATATTAAAAACACATCACTATAATCACCTCCATATAGCGGGAAAACCGTACACATCCATGTGTAAAAACACACATGCTTTCTGTCACGGCAGAGACAGCCATGCACATTTACATTTGTAACATTTTCCTGAAAGCCTTCCCGTAATCACCCTGCTCATTAGTGTGCTTATGCTCTGGCATATCTCTGGGGAGACACCAGAATGAGCAGAGTTCTTCTATGCTGTTTACTGCACATCAAACACTGCACACACACAGAGCTGGAAGGTCTTCTAGGAACCTGGACTTAGCTTTCCCATCATGCACTGCTGCCCACTGCCCTGCTGCTCTCTCCTGGTGTAGTGAGGCAGGGAGCCTGTGTCTGACCGCTGAGCGTACAGAGCTTCTGGGACCCATGCATCACATATAAGCCCTGGCGATTCAGTGGTGTTTTGCATATTTTGAATAATGCATGTCAATACATTAGAATGAATTAAGTAGTAAACTGTATCTGGTCTTCACTAATAAAAAATGTTTTTAAGCGCATATTTATGGGTCAAGATCCTGGATTATAAAATAGTTTGTCCTGGTCCTCTAATTTGATGGGTCAGCGGCATCCCGAGAGAGCTGATATACAGTTCAACAGGACGTTTCACTGTTTTTTATCATTCCATTTGTTCACAGTGTTTCAAATAGAATGTGAGAGGTATGACCTCTCTATATGAGTGTGATTGCTATCATCTAACAGTCTAATAAAATAAAGTAAATTTTGAGTAACACACATGGTAGGACACAGTATGTGACTTTGGGTATTTTTGCAAATAATAATAAAGTTCAAATTATTCAAATATGAATAATTCAATGACTCCCTCTAATTCAATGACTCCCTCTACAGAAAAGCACATTTCATTCCTGAATGAATCAATGTCAATGTGAACCAAACAGTTTAAGCTGCAGAAAGAATCATTGAAAAAGTGCTGTTGGGCTGTTATATCAGCTCTATTGGAATGGCATTGAAGCAAATTTGAGTAATTCATCACATTTTAGAACCAGAAATAGCAGTTGTATATTGTTTAATATAATTAATAGGAGTACTGTTGCCATGTGGTTACTCAGAGATAAAATAAATGAACTTGAACTCCCTGTGAGTTGATTTATTTATTGTACACTTTTCAGTACGTGCAGGCCATGACACAAGTCACCAACGCACGTGGCCACCTTTTGACAGCTTCCACCTTGCCTTTTCCTCTCACACCTACCCAGTGGGGCCACCTGTCATGGACAAATGGAGGTTAGTGGTGGGACTTGTGCGTAAAAGTGTATGCTTTTGCTGTCAGAGGGATGGTGGGCTATACGAGCACTTCTGCTTACTGACAGCTCATGATGGCTCTACACACAAGCATCTGTCACATGGTAACAGCGTGCCCTGTCCTTCACCCGTTGAGATGACAGGCCCTTGGGGAAACTTTATGCAAAAAGCCTTTTCTTAACTCACAACTACTGTTGAAAAATGATTCAATAAAATACAAGTACTTAATGGTCTTCATGACATTCGGTTTGTTAATGGCTCCTGAATGTCTTCCTTCTTTCTCCGCTGTGAGGGGAACACTACAATACTTTGACATTGTTTCCTGCGTAGCAGCGCTATGCGGATGCAGAATCTATAGCAAAAGAAATCCTGTTTTTATCCGAGTGTCTTTCAGTCTGAATTGGATGTGATAAGAGTTTAACTTTATGTACTAACAGAACTGTTAATGCAATTGTGAAGTGTGTAGTTTTTTCCGATGCTAAAATATCTGCCGATATAGCTTAAAACACAGCGATAACTATAAGTAAGCCACTGTGACACAATATGTAATGATTGCTCTGTTTGTTCGAGTATGGACACTTTTCACATGTCTGGATTTGAAACTTGAATGTAAACTAAGCAGGGTAAAGTAGGTAGCCTACAACGAGAAAAAATGGTTGTGCTCCTGATTTTGCAAAATATTACATATTTTGTTGATCCTGGTACAACAGTCCTGTCTGAAAATGTAGTCCTAACCATATCCCTATCCCTAAACCTAATCCTACCCATAACTTATCCCTAAAATCAGAGGGACGTGATAGATGAATAACACTAGCCGTGTTTCCACTACCCTTAAAATTGCGCAAATTGAAACTGCGAATTGAAAATACGCCCAATGGAAAAACGTCAATTTCGCAAAAAACTCCCATTTATCGCAAAAAAGTGTTTACCCTCGCATGAGGTGGTTTTTCAGGCAATTCGAAAAATAAATATTTTGCAAAACTGCAATGGAAACAGTTTTTGCGCATTTACAGGTCAGCTGAAGTAGATGACGTGGTGTGTTTGGACAGAATACGAGACAGAGTTCTTTATTAAATTCATATAAGACAAAAGAATTACAGGAATAATGGATTCTAAACCTCAAATAAATGCCACAATCAAGACCTCGAAGCAGAAATGAGGGAGAAACACCCAGAAACATCTCATATGTGCCACCCACAAGTAGCCTATAATAAGGGTCGTTCCTTACCATTAATGCTTGGAAACACACATACATCTCCTTCCATTAATAATAATGGCCAGTGCAGTGGCTGAGATATAGTACATAAACCTACCAACGTCCGTTGCCATGGTTTTTGGAATGATTTTACTTAAAATTAAGTTTTAGTCGCATAAGATCGGTCAATGGAAACGCTGTCATTTCGCAATAGTTTTTTGTCGACATTAAAAAAAATAAATATAAAAAATAAATAAATTAAAAAAATCGCAAAAGTTTTGCGCAAATCTGTAATGGAATGTAGAAGCCTACTGATGTAGAAGCATCTAACCTTGGTTGTAAGCCTAAAGTTGACATAAACTGTCAAATCTGACTGGTTGATTGGAATGTTGTTCCAACAAAGATGTTGATTCAGGAACTGTAGACCTATAAGTATTTTGCCTGCGCTCAGTAAAGTCCTGGAAAAGATTATTCATACACAAATTTGTAATTATTTCCAGAATAATAATTTGATGACTATGTTTCAGCATGCATATAGAAAGGCACATTCTACCAGTACAGCTCTTACACAAATGACTGATGGATGGCTTAGAAGTATGGATAATTCGGAATTAGTTGGTGTGGTCATGTTGGACTTTAGTGCTGCTTTTGATGTAATAGACCATCAAATTTTAATTGAGAAATTACAGAGTTACGGATTTTCTCCTTCTGCTGTTACATTAATGAAAAGTTATCTTTCATATAGAATGCAACGGGTTTTTTATAACGGTTCCTTATCTAATTATAAAAGTTTAGTTTGTGGTTTACCACAAGGTAGTTGTTTAGGTCCTCTTCTGTTTTCGGTTTTTATCAATGATTTGCCAATGCGTCAATGACAATGTTTGCTGATGACTCAACTGTTTACTATGCTTCAGATTCATGTGACAAACTCAATCAGGTTCTGTCTAGAGAATTAGATTCAGTGTATAAGTGGGTTAGTGGAAACAAATTAGTATTAAATATATCCAAAACTAAAAGCATGATCATTGGATCAAAACAAAAATTGATGCTTAAACCAAAATTAAAGTTACATTTAGCCGGGCAAAGAATACAAACAGTAGAAAAGGCTAAACTGTTGGGTTTGGTTATTGATAGTAGTCTTTCATGGACAGAACACATAAATACTATTGTTAACAGAATAGGATGCGGCATTGCAGTAACAAAAAAATGCTGTCAGTATGTGAATCAGAAAACTTTAAAAATAGTAACAGAGTCATTAATATTGTGTCACTTGTCGTATTGCACTGAGGTGTGGTCCTCAGCATCAAAAAAGGACTTGACAAAAATTCAGGTTGCACAAAATAAAGCAGCAAGACTTGTTCTGGGCTGCTCAATTGAAACAAGTAGAGATCAGATGTATTCTACTCTTTCATGGCTTACTTTAAACCAAAGAATAACAGTTACTTTAAGTACTATGATATATAACACATTGAAAATGAAAATGCCTATTACTCTGTTTAATCAAATAGTATATTGTAATTCCGTGCATAACCATGACACCAGAAAGGCAAATAATGGTCATATAACGACCCCCTATCCAAAAACTAATTTTATGAAGAAAACATTATTGTATAGAGCTATTGTCATTTGGAATAACATTCCCATTCAAGTGCGTCAGCTTTGTAATAAGCTTTCATTTAAAAAAGGTGTTAGGTGTTTTTTATTGATGTAGGTTTTGTTATTTTGATTTTAAGTAAGGTTATTATAATAATGTTATATTTATTCGGATTATAAATTGAAATTAAATTGTATGTATGTATGAGTATGTGTTTGTTTGTGTATGTAGGTATTGATATGAAATATGTATGTGTTAATTGTTATGACGAAATGTTTTTGTTGTTATGTAATAATGTACATTTTTAGAGCGGACCCCAGGAAGACTAGCTGACTGCATAGACTTTCAGCTAATGGGATCCTAAATAATAAACAAATAAACAAAAACATGTACTTGGTGAAATCACATTCACTCTAAACCTACAGGTTCCGTATGTGTCAGAAAACCTGCAGAAAGCCAAACTCGCAATAGGCTACTTTAACAAATGGAGATAAATGAAGACTATACCAATTATATCCTGAAACACACTAAGGCTACGGATTAAGTGTACAGATCTGCTAATGTTTTTAGTCTTGCAAGAGCATTTTTACTCTGTCCTTTGAGCATTTTTATTATGCTAAGTAAATTAAAAGCTTTCACCTCTGAATTACAGTGAAGATGAAAAGATGATTTACTTTTAAAAAAAAAAGAGACAGAGATAGAGAGTGCTACAGGGCCTACTTGTGTAAGATATGATGCTACAAAATTTTTGGATATGAATATAGAACGTCTTAATCTGTCCATAGAGCCAACCATGAAATTAACATTTTCTTTCTTTTCTTTCCTTTTTTTTTTTTTTTTTTTGTAAATGGAGTACCCTGTCCATTTTTCATTTAGATATTCCTGCAGTTTAGAAAGCTCAGATGACAGCATGTATGAGGCAAGCAAAACTGCAACAAACTCGTATAATGGATCGCAGTGTCAGCACAGCACCTTTACATATCAGACAGAAGAAGTTTCTGAGTAAACAGTGATTTTTCAAGCTGTGCTTGCATCAACATAATCACAATGGATATCTTGGTCAGTCTCAATGTAAGAGGTTTGAAGCAGCATTTTTACTGAAATAGGGGCGATTGAGGTTGAACATTAAGGAAGTAGGAAAATCAGGATTAAATGGCATGAAACCCACTGATTCCAAGGCAGGGGTGCCCAATCCTGTACTGGGAGATATGCTTTCCTGCAAAGTTCAGCTCCAATCCTGATCCAACACAAGAGAACCAGCTAATTAAGATCTTCAGGAGTACTGGATAATTACAGATAGTTATGCTGGATCAGGGTTGGATCTGAACTCTGTAGGCAGGTAGATCTCCATGAACAGGATTGGGCACCCTTGCTCTACGGGAAGTGCATACATTTTTGCTTTCACTGAACATAAAATGGTATTGCAGAGAATACATCACAGCATTTCTTTCACATAGGCGACTTACATCATAATACTTTGTTTAAAAGAAAAAGATGCAGCAAAGTTTATTACAGCCACCTAAAATAGCCATAATTGAACAGGAGAAAACCAAGGGAAGACAATTTGTTGCTCTGTTAAGAATAGTTGAAAGTGTCTAGACAGATGACTTCCCCTGAGAGGAAAAGGAGACTGACTCATTAAATCCCACAGCAAGGCGAAGACAGGGATAACTTAAGACAGATTAATACCAGAAACGAGAGCCATTACCGCTCTGAACGGGAAAAAAAAAGAAAAAAAAATTCTGACAGAATAACTGGGTAGGATCTAGAAAGGTAAATGGACTCGTCTCAGCACCCTCTTCTGGAAACAATGACAGCCATGACTAAATGCAAGTGACAATTAAGACAAAACTAGCAGCTTTGACAAGTTACATGAGAGTCTAACCATTTTCTGCCAATGCAAAAACAATCAAAATATGAAATCATGATGAATAGGACAGGGAACAAATCTAAGCGGTTGTATCGCGCTAAAAGCAAACATCTTTAATTAAGCGAAATGTTTCACATGCATTAGTAGAATATAAAAGGCAAATTATGTGCTTTCACAACCTCCACTATGATAGTCCATAAATGACTTTGAACCGCATAAGTTGAAAAAAATGGTATGAATTATTAAGCCTTCCATTCATAAGCAGGAAACATCTCACAAACATCTTCAAATGCTACAAAAAGGGTCCTCATCTTCCCTGACTAAAAGAAAACAAATGATATAAAATTAGATATGTATGGGGCATAATAGTGCAGATCATATGCTTTTAAAGAAATTTAAATCTGAAATGCCATTAACTTCATTTCCTGTTAAGCATGTGACAAAAACAATTATAGGCCCATACTGTGAAAAATGCATAAACAGAAAGCAGCCATTGATAGTGCTTCTGATAGCCAATTCAGATGTTAATTGATCTAAAGACTTCTATCTCCCTGTTTTTTTTTTTTTTTTAGTAAATGTGTGGCATTATTAATAGGCCAAAGTATTCTTAAATCAGAACATGAAAGTAGACAAATGTAAGGAAATTTACAGTATTCCTATTGCTCTGTTCCTAAACCCAATGAGCATAATTTTAAGGCATCAGATGCTCTCGACACGAAGGCTGTTGTAGAAGGTAGGCAACTACCTTATGCAAACTTTTTAAAAGCCTTGAAGTTCGATGGATGGATGGATGGATGGATGGATGGATGGATGGATGGATGGATGGATGGATGGATGGATGGATGGATGGATGGATGGATGGATGGATGGATGGATGGATGGATGGATGGATGGATGGATGGATGGATGGATGGATGGATGGATGGATGGATGGATGGATGGATGGATGGATGGATGGACTGTACTTGTCAAAGAAAGGCCATTAATTGATATTTTATAGCACGTTATCCTAGCAATGTGCCGATATCCTGCGGCAGGAATAGGAGCAATAAAATCCCCAATGCTGGACATCCAGATTACACACTTTTGTCTTTTATGAGGTCTCTTTGCACAAGGCAACAAACCCAGGACCCTTTAGCCTCCCCAAGTTTCCTGATGTACTGCAGATTTGGCCAGTTATTCATCATTTGATCTGCTCAAATCGCTCTGCCTCCCACACTCTCAAAACGTCAAACTGATTCATGTATTCATTATCCAGCGCCGAGGATGCATGCCTAAGCTCGTACACTCTCTTTCTCTCCCGGTCCCTATATCTCACTATTCTTATTCGTCTTCTTCCTCCTCCTTATCTCCCTCTGTCTCTTGTTCTCCCTCGCTCACACCCAGCTGCTTTATGTTTCTGCTTGGTCTCATGTTTCTCCATAAGAGGGGGAGTTATAATGAGCCATGTCTCTGAAGACATACTGTAGTAGATAGACTTTCCATGTGAACGTAACTGATAAGCTTAACCAGCTACTGTAGCTACTGAAGCCTTATCAAAGGCGATCTACTGCTTTTCACGTGCATCTTGGGTAAAGCTAGCATGCTACAGAATGGAAACACATGTTCCACAAAATTCTCTGGATGTTTGACCAGAATAACCTTGGCGATAAGAGAACAGCTGCAAGGCTGATCCAGGATGGAGGGCAATCTCCTTTAAGCTGGGTGTCCTCTCAAATCACTTGTCTTATACGGCCTCCCCTTTCCCCTTAACCCATGTCCTGGAGAGGAAGTGTACCCACAGCTTCACTGTGAGCACAGCTATATTTAACGCCCAATGAAATATTTATCCTCAAGCTGAGACACAGGAGGATGTGCAGAGCCAGCATAAATGGGAGGGGGCTGAGAGACAAGAGAGTGAAAAAGAGACGGGGTGAGGAAGTGGGGATGAGGGGCCAGAGCCAAAATTTTTGTCAATGATTTGCTCCTTTTCAGATGTTAAATTGCAACACTCTTTTCACACTCAATTAATTCAACCAGCAATAATGCAAAGCAACATAATAAGCTATATAATGTTTAAGAGCATTCTGCGATGAAAAAAGAAAGAAATGAAATGGCCCACTCCTTAGTCTTGATTAGACTAATTTCATAGTTATTTCCTGAATACACACACCTTTAGCATAATGTGACAAAACTACAGCTTGATTGTAAATGATGCACAAAAAAAGTGATCAAGCTGATCTGTGAATTTTGTTTTCCCTCAAATTTCATGTGTTTTATGTAATCTTAAGCTCTTCACTGACACTGTTGTTTCCTTGGTAACAAAGTACACTAACTTTTGAAAGTTTTTTGATAAAATGATGCCACAGCTGATTTGTGTTAATCATTTTGGTGTTAAAACACAATTTGGTTTAGTTTATGATTATTTCACACTAAATTAATCATTTAAAATATCATAATTAAAGCAATAAGCCACAAGAGACTGTGTGTTACAGTGAGTTAACCATGACTAAGGGCTATTCTTATGATTTTACAATGACTTAAAAATATAAATGATCAATCCCTGGAGTTAAAGAAACTTTTTTCAATTGTGAATTCAAATTCATCTTTCGACTGAAGCAAGTGTCTTGAATAAGCACACAACATGATTTACTGGATTAACATCCTTTGTTGGTCCAGGAAAAATACTCTTTTGAAACAATCATAACCCTAATCCTAACCTTAAACCAATCCCTAAATAAAACCCCCATCAGCTAGCATTGTTGTTTAACAACCAACAAGCGGTAAGTCAGGAACATGTCCTACTTGGCTAAATCATGTTAAGCTCAATGAAACACATATCCTTTTGAATTCAGAAAATCAGGTTGAAGATGAGTAACACTCACAGTGTATCAGCAAAAAAAACATGACCTAGATCTCAAGTCTCAGATGAGCATTATATCTGAAACCAGGAAAATGAAACGGAAATGACTGTCTGAATTAGGAAAGCTCAAACCATCTCCTGTTTGCTGCCATAGGGAGACAGTTCTTCAGCGGGAAGCTAGGATAAAGGTGGTACTCCTATACCAGTCTACAAAAAGAAAAAAAGAAAAAAGAAGAATAAATAAAAATGGATGAGACATACTGGAGTGGAAAGATAGCAGCAAGTTACAAGTAAAGGTGAGCTATGGTTATTTTCTTTCTCCCTGTATCTGTCTCTTTTCATTTTCCCTTAGAGCGCCGGACAAAACAGAAGAGCGATTCCTCCACTAACCTCTGGAGTGAAATGTGATTCAACAGTGGGCAGTGAGGTAGTGTATAGTCTCCGCAGTGTATGTGTGTGAGAGAAGAAGCAAGCAGGGTGTGATGTACTGCTAGCAGGTGGCCTGGTTTTAGTATGCAAGAAAAGCAGGATAGAGCGCGGTGTATATGCATGCCAGTCTCGAAGTCTCTCTCTTCCTGTCTCTTTGCTCCCTTTCCCTTGGCACTGCTCCCAGCATATGGCTCAAAGATGGGCATCCACAGGGCACACATTAGGACCCACTGACACATAAACCAACAGGCCTGATGCAAGACTGGCCACACTGACCTTTTTTCTGCTCCAGATGACTGTGTCCAGTACTTGCTGTTTGTTTGCTTGTGAGCATTAGCATCAGTGCACATGCCATTTATATGGGCGAGGTGATAGTAGTAATGTTAATTAATCAAATGGATCGATTTTTGAAGAGAAAAGCTCATGAATGAAGATGATTTAAAACATATCATGCCATCTGCTGAGTATTTTTTGCAATAGGCCGCTGCTGTCGTGATGAACGATAGTATTAAGGTCTGTCCGCAATCTAATCTCCATGTTGGTATGCTCATCAGAACTGTGGTTCACTTGAATTCGTCCAAACAAACATAAGGGGTGCCAGCTCTCTGGATTCCAGAAAAGAGGATTACAAGGCTGAAACTCAGCACACCCTCCACCCGTTTCATGCACGAGCCGGCCTGATCCAATCATCCTGAAACACTCTAAACAAGAGAGGGGTCACGCTCTTCGCCTCCTTGGAGTGTCTATCATGGGGCCCCCTGGGTGCTGATGCATTTGAGTGACACAGACTCTGAATGTGTGTGATCCTGTTTAACCTCTGTGCCCTGCCAAGTGCCAGGCTCCCTGCCTGTTTAGTATGCAGACCTGTGACATTCATCCAACCACAGAGAACGAGGGATGGACTGCTGCCAGGCAACGCAGAGGAGAGGAGAGGAAATAAAAGAGGAGAGGGAAGGAGATGAGATAAAAGATGAGGAGGTTAAAATAATAGGAGAAAAGAGGAAACAAGATGGGAGGAGAGGGGATGAGATTGGTCAAGAGGAAAAGACAAGAGGACAGAGTACGGGAATGAGAAAAGAAGAGAAAAGACTAATGAGAAAATATGACATGAGGAGAAGAAAGACAAGTGGAGAAGAGGAGATGAGGCTAGATTAGAGGAAGTGGAGGGAGAGACAGGAGAAAAGATGAAAGGAGATAGAATGAGAGGGAGTCAAGAGGAGAGGGGAGGAGCAGGAAGGAAAGGATGCGAGAAGAGAGGAGATGGGAGAGACTAGGAGGAGGTGAGAGGAGAGGAGAAAAGAGGAAAGGAGATAAGATGAGAGGGGATGAGTAAAGTCAAAAGAAGAGGGGAGGAGTAGGAAGGAGAAAAGACGAGAGGATACTAAAGGATGGAGGGACTTGAGGAGAGGAGAGAAAAGAAGACAGTAGACTAGAAGAGGAGAGAGGGGACATAGAGGTGCGAGGAGAGAAGAGCAAAGGAGATGGGAGGAGAGGGGATGAGACAAGTCAAGAGGAGAGAGAAGGAAATGAGACATTAAAGAGAACGAAGGATGGGGTGGAGGAGGGAAAAGTGGAGAAGAGACTAGGAGGAGAGGAGAGATGTGAGGGGAGGTGATTAGACAAAAAAAAGACAACAGAAGGGGAAAGGGGCGGAAAAGGGAGCAGATGAGGGTCAGAGATTAGGAAATGTGAGAGGATACAAGATGAGAACAGATGAGAGGGGAGGAGACAAAAGGAGACGAGACTAGATTGGACGAGAGCGGAACAGACCAGCCTATGAGAGGAGAAAAAGGAATAGCCCTTGTTGCTGCGCTCACTTTCTCTCTTAGTATTGCTCCTCTTCCCTCCTGCCTGAGATTTTCATTAACCAACAGCCCTGTGATTTACGAGCAGGAGCCCAGCTGAAGGTGGGGGAGTATAGCCTGTGTGAATATGCACTTCAGCAAACACACACACACACACACACACACACACACAAGATTCCTTTGCTCAAACGCACACAAATGCGCTGCTAAAAACATACCCTGAAACACAAACACGCATTAATATAACATACTTCATTAGATTTGCATCCGTTGTGTTTGTAAAATGGCTCTTCTAGAAGTGGACAGATGCAATTATGTTCCCTCCTTTTCGTTTTTTTTTTTTTTTTTACAAAGAACCGAAAAGATAAGATTTAATCAGGAGTACACAAATTTGATGAAACAATCTGTCTCTGAGTGGCTCACTTCACACAAATTAAAAGGTGAAGAGTGTCATTCTAGCAGAAACAATCAGAACTTAAAAACACAACAACAACAATGGCCTCCAACATATTACATTTTTCAGTTGGGTAGGCCCAACCCAAAAATCACACTTACTGGTTGAGCCACTGCTGCCAATTGCAATTTTCTTTGGTGCTACTAGTGCCACACAAATTATACACTTCACCTTTATGATGCAATCATTTCAGCGAGAGACCAAATTATGCTCTCAGAATTGTGAAGCCAATCTTACATGTTTCCAGCCAACATGAAAACTGTTTATTGACATTTGAACTGTACTTCTGCAAACACATAGAGTTGCTTTAACAAAACATAAACCTGGCAGAAAGCACTGACTGATACGGCAGAGTAGGCCAAGCTGATTAGTTGGCCGACATTTGCATATTTTAGAGATTAGCCTAGCGTTCACTGGCGTCTGCTGGATATCCAAAGTCTAAGATGATTTAAGAGTGAACATTTCCTGTTTTTAATATTTAATTGTGAATTCAACTTCAACATTTATTTGTACACTGCCTTAAAGTACATCTTATTTTACAACTCATTAATATTAAACAAGATATATCACTATATTATAAAGAATTTTAAACAAAATTTGCTTAATGGTATTGTTTTACCTACACAGGCCAGTACCATTACTGGCCTGTAGTATTATTAATACTACTAATATTATTTCTGAGGATAACATTTGTAATTATAACCATTTAACATCAGATTTTTTTAAACATTTAAAAGGGCTTAATATTTAAATGATCAGACAGCTTAATGTACTGTATTAGTGACAATTCCAGAACATTATCAATCTTATGTCTTTAAATCTAAATAAACTTACAACAATCATCACATAAACCCAGTATAATTAATATCACATCTAGCTTTGCCTTTATGTAGCATGAATAAAGTAGTCTCTGTGTGTGTGTGTGTGTGTGTGTGTATGTGTGTGTGTGTGTGTGTGTGTGTGTGTGTACATACATTTAAATATAGACATATTCACACGTTCCAGATTTGGTCAATTATTTACTACTATTATAACTAGCAGAGAGTGAGAGAGAAAGAGTAACTTATAAAGAGCAGAGAAACAGACACAAAAAAGAGTGCTAAAGAAAAAGAGACCACTTCCTGGAAGGACATTTAAAAGAGTTTGCCCTGACACACAAAATGTAGCTTCAGACTGATGGAGCCGTTTTTCAAAATGGGTTCCACCAGAGCGCAGCACTCCTACTAGACATATTTATCAAAAATGTTCTGCTCTGAGGCATGTTGTGATTTTCGCAAAGCCAGCTCCACACTCTAACACAAACAGCCGTTCAGGGGTGGAGCGTGTGAGTGACACAGGCAGATACGCCAGGGAAATTTTGTGTCTTCATCACTCCTCCAGCTCTAAGGAGACAAATAGTTTTAATTAGCTTCGGCTTTTTCGAACCTCGCACCCGAAGAGGGTGTTTGCTTATGTTTTGCATAGTGCCGGCTATGAGTTTGCAGAGGGAACAACACAAACAGTCCTCACGATTCCCTTAATCTTGCTCTGTGTGGAGCGTTCCTATTCCACCTGAGCTCAGAGGTCTATGTTCACTCACAGCTGAGAGGAAATAGCTGCACCGAAACTGTGGTAACTTGGTATGAAAAGACCACACAAGAGAGAGGAATGCAGGATGGTCGGTTTACTAATAACTGCTCTTATTTTGCAGGATTACACCAGCATGACCTGGCTATCCAACAGAACCGAACATTCTACAGCAACAGGTAATTCCCACACAACACAAGCATATATACCCCCTAGTGGTAAAACTGGAATTGCTAGAATGAACTCAATCCACTACAGAAACCATGTTTTGCGAGCAAACAAATTATTTTTTGGGGGAAATGAGATCTGTTCCTCAATTACATATCTGCCCCCCCCCTTCAATTTGCCGCCACTGGTAATTGCTTTCCTTTTCATATTTGTTATATTCATACAAGGACAGCAGCTTAAATGTTTTGGAGTATGAAGGTAAAAGAGTAGCAAAACTCGAGAGCACGTAGATGTGAATTTGAGAACTTGTACAATCAATATTCGTACTCGTACGTGAACATTTACACTCACAGCTCCAATGTGAAAACCTGTAAAATAAAAATCTGAAGTTGAATGTTGAAATTTGGACTCGTAGACAATAGTCAAAAACCTGTATTCTGAATTTGAAGCTGCAGACAAGTAGTCACAAATGTGTAAAATGCCATTCACAGAAATACAATGACAGACACAAACTTGTAATATATATTTGCATTTAATCTTACATTCACATACATCTACGTGCTCTCGAGTTTTGCTACACTTTCATATTGAAGTCATGATCTGATACGGTTCTCTTTAATTTCGTTCTCATCACTGTTATGCTAAACTCTGATATTGTGTCTTTTCATAATTTTTTACTTGCTTTCTTGTGGGGAAGGTGAAATCCAAATGAATTGTGGGTAAATGTCTACTATTAACTCTACTTGCAGCTTTGTGAATTTCGAAACATTGAAACATTGGGCTTGATTTGTTCTAGCATTAAGTAATGAAGGCAGACATGTTTTTCCCATTGTGCAATTTTAAGTGGGGACTAGAGGTGATAATCACCAAATGAGACTAGAGCTGTCTCATTTTCTCTTGGAAACACAAACACTCACAAAAAACACTTTCTGTAAAAAACATCACTTAGTATGATTTATAAGCTGTTTTCCTCACGGGGACCAAAAATGTCCCCACAAGGACAAGGATTTCAGATATTGGCATCTGTGAGGATATTTTGTCCCCAAAATGTAGGGTTTACAAAGCGACACACACACACACACACACACACACACACACACACACACGTGCGCGCACACACACACGTACGCGCACAGGTTTCCATGTTTTGAGGGGAATTCCCATAGATGTAATGATTTATTTTATACTGTACAAACTGGACAATCCTCCTACCCTACCCCTAAACCTACCAATCATAGAAAACTCTGCATTTTGGGATTTTCAAAACACTTCATTTAGTAAGATTTATGAGATATTTTCCTCATTGGGACAAAAAAAATAAATAAATCAGGTCCCCATCAGGTCAAAATATACTGGTATTACAATACTTGTGTGGACATTTGGTTCCCATAACATAGGGGATTATCATGTACACACACACACACTCTCTCTCTCTCCCTCTCTCCAGCGTTCTATCTGTTTCTAGAAGAAAATCAGTGTGAAGCCAGGTGCCAGCAGCCTTTACTGCAGCCATCAGTTCACAGCTGAACTCACTGCTGCATGATCCCGCTTTCATTTCTGCCTCTGTCTGATAGGCTACACTCCACCGCAGCCAGTTCATATAATTAACCTGTCAGCAGGATCAGCCTGGGTTAGACTTTGCTGTCCAATCTCATATTGAACCTAAATATTCTCACAGCTTCATCCAACCAGAGAAAGACACTTTAATTTCGAAGAACATCCCTGACCTGCTTTTCTCTTCGCTCTGTAGGCTCATGTGGCAATTAATCTATTAGTCAATAATTCAATAATCTATTAGTATTGGTCACTCTTTATCTTCTTTGCAATTCTGGACACCATCTTGGGTGGAACACCACATTCTGCTAGTTCAATAGGCCGGAAAAAGATAAAGATTGATTAATTACAATTGGTCAAACACTCTCTTTATCTTTATAACTACATACTTCCTTCTTAACTACAGTGTCCTTCGCACATTCTAATTGAGGTTAAATGTGAAGTGGGTAATGTTTTGGATGTTCCAATTCTCAGATACTGTACAGTTAAATACGCAGAGACAGCTATCTGTAAGCCATTCTGCAAACTCTATGGCTCTTTTTCACACACACACACACACACACACACACACACACACACACACACACACACACACACACACACACACACACACACACACACACACACACACACACACACACACACACACACACACACACACACACACACACACACACACACACACACACACACACACACACACACACACACACACAAAACTAATACTATAGCGCTATCAAAATCAGTCAAAACAAATGGAGAAAATATGATCTGAGAAATCTACCTATTATTTCTTTAATTGGATAAAAAAAAGCTATATTATATATATATATATATATATATATATATATATATATAAAACATGTTATTCCACACGTTGAGCACTAAACTACGTTCAAAAGTGTACACTTACTATTCAAAAGTTTGGTGTCAGTAAGATTTTTAAATGTTTTTGAGAGAAGTCACTTATGCTCGCCAAGGCTGCATTCATTTGATCAAACTACAGTAAAAACTGTAATATTGTGAAATATTACTAAAAGAAAATTATAATTTCTGTAACGCAAAGCTGTATTTTCAGCATCATTACTGCAGTCTTCATTGTCACATGATCCTTCAGAAATCATTCTAATATGATGGTTTTGTGCTCAAGAAGCATTTTTTATTATTATCAATGTTGAAAAAGTTTGTGTGTGTGGAAACCATGATACTTTAAGGATTCTTTAGTGAATTGAAAGTTCAAAAGAGCAGGATTTATTTTAAATAAAAAATATTTTGTAACATTATAAAGTCTTACTTTTGAATCAACAAGCATGTGGCATAGCAACATGATGCTGTCATTTCTTTTTCCTATAAATGTAAAGGTGATGATACACAGGGCAACTTTTTGAGCAATGTTGCTGAGCAATGTCAACGGGCAATCAGATGAGACACAGGGCCCACGACCGATCTAAATTATCCAGATAGAAATGTATTGCCCATTTTCAATGGGAAAGTGCCCAAGCAACAATCGCTCGGCAAGATTGCCCAGCAACATTGCTCAAAAAGTTGCCCTGTTTATCATCACCTTAAGAGACTTCTTACATGTAAATCCCATTATAATCACTTTGCAGTTACTGATCTCATAAAAATATTATTCGCATTACAGTACACTCAGGATTTGAAGCTAAATTTAAGATTAATATTTATCAAATTAATATTTTAGCAAACACTATTGCAATGCTTTTCTCTGTTAAACGCTAATGTGCATACTTTCTCACTTCATGAAGTCTGTGAAGTGTAACTCAGACACTCTGTCTGGATGAGCCTTTATGCAAAATGGAAATAATCGTGTGAATGTATTACATTGTACTAGAGAAAAACACCTCTCAACAGCACACACTCCTCAACAACAACCGACAAGAAACTTCTTACTGAAGAAACTTCAGTATTAAAGTTTTCTCATGATTTGACAGCTTGTGTCATGCGCTTTTCCCACAGCATGATTACACATTATTCAAATTCCACAGAAATACATCACTTCAGTGTTGTTATTGTGAACTGAATCTAAAACTAATTTTATTTGATTAAAATAATGCTGAAATAAAAATAAAAATATTAGTTGAAAACCTTTCATTTTCGGCTGGTAAACTAAATTAAATAAATTAAGTTAAAGTACTAAAATTTGTAAAACAAAAATGAAAGAAAAAAAGAAAACTGATAAAAATGACAATAGCACAAAACAAAATTACTAAAACAATTCAAAATATTAATAATAATATATTACACTAAAATAACACTGCATCACTTACGCCATAAATGCAAATAGTTGTTGACTATTTTCACTATCAGCTTTTCTTAATTTTATCGATGAGTTGTTGCAGCCTCCCATCACTGGACCAGTGCAAGATCACAGCGCATGTCGGCAAACTCAAATTGCAATATGGGAAATTGCAGTGTGCTGTGAAGCGTACACGGGCACCTATGTGAGCGGGAGGATGGCATTACTTAAAAATGGAGAGCGGTAGAGTGACAGGCGTCAGGGGACACGGCACGGCCCAGACGTGTACGGGACAGCCAACAGAGGCGGGAAATTAGCGAGTGAAAACAGATCCAATGAGGCGTGAAGGAGCCTCTCCTCTCATTCGTTGACAGTAAATGAAGCTCTTTCTCAGCCTAACTTCAGTCACAAGGCTCTAGGGCCCAGGAGGACGAATGAATGAGACGGCCGACAGGCAGACGGGAAAAACAGGAATGAGCCTCTGTAGGGACAAAGCACAAATTTGTTTGTTTGGCAACCATGTTTGCTCTGACGGTGGATACTTATGAGAAGCCATCCCTGTTGAATCTTCAGCAGGGACGGCTAATGTACATGAGGGTTTTCTATAGCACTCACGAGGGAGATGCAACTTAGCTGCGTCTGTAAACACGAGTGGAGTGAATGCACATAAATGTGCAGGCATAGATGCAATCAAAACTGATCTCTAAAGGAGGGAAAATGCATGTCTATGCACTTATGCACAATCACTTTCTGCCACACATTCCACTCATTTATTGCCACTGATTGGCTATTACACGTTGCAGCCATGATTATGAGGCTGACAGCGAGAAAGCTCTAAACACAAACAGTGCAAAGCTGGAGGCAATTTATATCTTCAATATCATCATCATCATCATCATCGCAGTTATGATTGCTCTAACCTTTAGGGGCATATGGGGGGAGAAGCGTGGTACTTGTTTTAATTACATCCACAGGGAGTTTGGTTAACCGCTGTAACTATCGTTGCTTTCTGTACAAATTTGTACTTCCACCATCAGACACAAGAAATTGGCACCTCTTAATCTTTCAGTTTTTTCTTTGCAACGTCCCTTTCTATTCTCCACTTTTCTCCTGTTCACACAAACAGACAGACAAACACACATACACACAACAACTACATGAGCACATTCTCTTTGCTTGAATATTTGAGGAACGCATCTCTGTCTGGAGCCTATTCGTCATTTCCAGGAGGCCATCAGTCTGGCAGGTCGATGACAAATGGCAGACATGATGATAGGCTGGTCGTTCATGCCATATGACATGTGCATGTGTGTGTACATTGCTTATGTGAGCAACAAATCTACTATCACTCAGCCTCTTCTGGCCTAAAGGAGACTAAATGCATATAAAAAGTATAATTTTTTTAAGTCCATAAATTAAAAAAAGAGGTATTTTTGTGGTAGACGAGTAAAGAACTGAATGGACATTACAAAACACGACTTTAGAAAGTCAATACAGTATGTTCTATTCAGATTGTAGGGTTAAGGTGGGTTTATGGCTAAGGTTAGGTACATTATAAGCCTATCTCTCTGATTATAGAGGAAAGTTATTAAAATGCCTTCCATGACCAAAAAGGATGTTGATCCTGCAGATGTTCTACTTTGGTATATCACATCATGACAGTTTTGTGACTTGGCTCAAAAAAAAAAAAAAAAAGGACAAAAAAGGACAAAAACAGCCATAAGGATTGTAGAGTCCTTCAGTCAGACACCTCAGCACTGACTGACATTGACGGCTGGTGCTTTTTAAAAGTGCCAAAGCACATGTCACTTATCAATGGAAAAATGTGTACTCAATTTTGATGTCTGTAATGTTGCTCCTAAAAGCTTCTTAAACTGAGCAGTTCAATTACTCAATGAAAATAATAGACAACTCAGAACTGTATTCTTATTATCTAAATATTTACAAATGGCAATAGACAAGAGACACAGTTATGCATACTTAAAGGTGCTGTATGTTTTTTCTCAAAGTCATTGCTGAACATTGTTGATATTTGAAATCAACCCAAACAAACACACCCCTCTCTTCATTGCTCCGCCTCCAAAGCTCACCCTTGAATCCTAACCGCCCTAGTCGGTCTCAAACCCCGATCACTGACATGTGAGGCGGGTGCACTAACAAGGATGCTAAACAGTAAACGCTGCATTCTCTACAGTCATCAGCCTGCACAACTCTCACAAGCTGGCCTCCGTTACACACGCAATGCAAGAGTGGATGTCTATAAGATGTCTATCTTTATCGTAGCAGAAGCGCAACAAAATAACGTTTCACGAAAAATAAAGAGAAGATGATGAACGAACAACAAGGAAGCACAGGATTGAACATACAGTGCACAAGAGTAAATACAAACAAGAGTTTGATGTTAGTTGCCAACAGCACAGTAGCTCTAGACAAAAAAGACACTCAAAACCACTGTTGCTCACGTATAGAGCGAAATCAACGCAACATCCGCGTCTGTTTTCAGGCCTTCCCACTTAGCTTTCTCCAGCGCTTGACAGCGTTTCTAAAATTAACGCGAGTCCTAAAGCTCTTTCCTGATCATAACCCTTCATTTTCCAGTGATATTATTATGAGCTTTTCTCTTTTGTAATGTCTCTCAGCCATCTCTCTTTCTACAGTCTTTCTTAAAACAGATAGATAGATAGATAGATAGATAGATAGATAGATAGATAGATAGATAGATAGATAGATAGATAGATAGATAGATAGATAGATAGATAGATAGATAGATAGATAGATAGATAGATAGATAGATAGATAGATAGATAGATAGATAGATCGATAGATCGATAGATAGATAGATTTTCGAATGCTTTTAGACTGTGTTCTCACTAACAGACTGGCACCAAAAATGTGAGAACAGGAAAGAAGTGACAACCACACTGACACAGACATGCCTCCAGTCACAGCGGTCCTACTCTGAACCATAACGGATTAGGCAGCTGTAACATGTTCCCAGTCAAACACACCTTTATGGGCCACAGCAGACAGGTTCGTGACCAGTGCACACGTGGGACCATGCATGCATGACGTGTGCAGGCTGACCATTGCTGAATCAAAGACTGTTAAAGATCAAAAGACACACAGTCTTCTCAGAAGTGACACACTGTCTGTGCCAACTGGAGCACCCCTACGGACAGGTCCCAGATGAGCAGGAACACACTGCTTGAGCCACAGAATAAAACTGCTTACTACACTGGATTACTTTGCATCCCAAAGGTGCGGATTTGAGGCTTTGTATGAGAACACACCAAATCCTCACTGGATTTTCAGGACAATACAATATACTCATCTCTTCACCAATTCCTCTTGCAGTGCACAGCAGAGGAAAGAACTTGCTGTGTGCCATTGCTAAGTCATACTTTAAGTCCATCTAACATTATTCTCTAATACTGCTACTGTAAATGAATCAAATAAAAGTTTATAAAAAAATACACTTGTTAAAATCTTTTATATTTAATCTATCTGCTACAGATTCTATTATTTAAGACAAAAACACAGAAAATGTAGTCTGACTGGACAAAACACTTTCCGTTGGCTTCATAGCACATACATATTTCAGTTATTTTGCAATCAAATCCTTTTGACCATTGTTCATTCTGTCATTTGTTCTGTCTGCGGCTGTGAACATTATTTTGTACAGTAATTTATAAAGATGACACATTTTGCAAACTTTGAATCTAGTTCACCTTGAAATGTTGAACAAAAAGTTCTGTTAACAGAAAGCAGCCCTGGAGTCTCAATGTTATTACAGTTCTTGTTTGACTTAAAAACAAATCCCAGTGCAATGGTAATGAGAAAAATATACTTTATACACTATATAATATGATAGTATTTGGTCTCTTATATAAGGCTAGGTTGAAATTTAGATGTAATTTAGAGTTTTGGTTTTAATTTAGAGGTAATTAAGGAAATAAAAATCTCTACATTTTGTAAACTATACATATAACGTGGTACATACTATATTATACCATGGTCTGGGTGAATACTCGATTCTGATTGGCTGCAGGGTGTCCGTTAAAAAGTGATAATGTACACCTAGGAAAGGCGTCCTTATAGTGTGTAAGTTACGTCTGGCATAGGCCTGCTGCCATTGCCTGTCTTTCTGTCTTGCTTGCTTTCCTTTCAACACGTGAGTGAATGGTTGACAATATTTGCTGTAGGCCTAATAAAAACGATTTAGGAAACTATCTGTGAGTTTTGACTCTTTGAAACAAAGTTTCGCATCGCTGCGGTCGGGTCGCTGTGGCCACGTTGCCTGGCAACGCCTGTATACGGGAGATATTAAATAGTGCGCTCGTCTTAATAAATAAAAACCCTCACGATTTTTACTCTAAAACACATTAAAGTATTATTAATTGATTAAATTTTTCTTTCTTTCGTAAGTGACCATGGTATAAGCGGGTTAATGCCCTTCGAGGTGTCCATTGTCAGGTATTAATGGACTTCGGCGGAGGCAACCGTCCTCCGCTACGCGTCGGACGGTTCACGCCTCGCCGTCGTCCATTAATACCTGATAATGGACACCTCGTCGGGCATTAACCCTTACATATTACATTTTAAAATGAACAATTGCATTCAATTGTTTCAATTCTTTTAATTTTTAGATATAATTATCAACACTAATAAAAACAAATGAGTTGTATTCGGTTGTTAAGTCGTGACGTAACCACTCTCCGATAATACTCTTTCCGGGTCCAAAGTCCAGGTCCTCTCTACCTACCTTCCGCTTTCGCTAGTGTTTTGGTTGTTATTGAGTGTTTTTACAATGCCGCAGTGCTGTGTCCCGTGTCCCGAGCAAACTCACTTCAACCTCGTAAATCTTCTTTTTCATTGATGCCTGGACTCTACCCTTAATTATGCCAACTGAGTGATGAGCTACACTAACCACTCTGTTGGTGTTAAAGGAATTTAAACCCTTTTTGACCGCCAAGGGTGCCTCACTAAGAAGGACGTGATCGTAAATAAATTTACAGGTTCCACCATTGTTATTTCTGGACGAGAGGAGCGCTTGGACCCGGAAAAGGCTAAACGTCACGCGTGACGTCAGACTTAACAATCGGATCCTGTCACGCGTTGCTGTGATGAATCGTACAATGACAGGAATACACTTACAACAAGCTTTAATATAACACGCAGAAAAACTCAGAAGAATAAGGGTACAGCTACTTGCAAAAACAAACGGACAAAGGAACAGACAGAAACTCCTAGTATGAATGCATAAGGCAAACAAAGGAGAGTAATCAGGTACACAGCTGTACAGAATAGCTAATCAATCAGTAACCAAGGAGATTAATGGGAACTCAAACAGGCAGGTGAACTGGGAAAATAATCAACAGAAACAGAACATGACCGTGGCATATACAAATATTTAAATTATACATAAGGCTGTTTGTTAATAAACTTTCTAATGATATAATTAGGCTTCTACTTCAAATCGTTGTTGAAATATAAACATTTACAAGTGACTGTCAAGACGATCAGCTGAAGTTCAAACCAAGCATTAGAATGGGGAAGAAAGGTGATTTAAGTGACTTTGAACGTGGAATGGTTGTTGCCAACTTGTTGGTGTATATCAGAAACTACTGATTTACTGGGGTTTTCACACACATAGGGTTTACAGAGAATGGTCAGAAAAAAAATAAAAAAAATATCCAGTGTGCAGCAGCTCTGTGGGCAAAATGCCTTGTAGATGCCAGAGGTCAGAGGAGAATGGCCAGACTGGTCGAGCTGATAGAAAGGCAACATTAACTCAAATAAGCACTCGTTACAACCAAGGTCTGCAGAAGAGCATCTCTGAATGCACAACACGTCGAACCTTGAAGCAGAAGGACTACAGCAACAGTAGATCACACCGGGTGCCACTCCTGTCAGCTATGAACAGGAAACTGAGGCTACAGTTCGCACTGCCACAATAAAATTGGACAACAAAAGATTGGAAAAACACCTAGTCTGAGGAGTCTCGATTTTTCTGCTGCGATATTCGGGTGGTATAGGGTCAGAAATTGGTTTAAACAACATAAAAGCATGGACCTATCCTGCCTTGTATCAAAGGTTCAGACTGGTGGTGGTGATGTGGGGGGTATTTTCATGGCACACTTAGTACCAATTGTGCATTGTTTAAATTGTTGCTGACTATGTCCATCCCTTTATAACCACAGTGTACCCATCTTTTGCTGGCTACATCCAGCAGGATAATGCATTATGTCACAAAGCTCAAATCATTTTAAACTGGTTACTTGAACTCCAATGGCCTCCACGCTCATCAGATCTCAATCCATTACCTCCAGTACCTTAGGATGTAGTGGAATGGGAGTTTAGCATCATGGATGTGAAACCGTCAAATCTGCAGCAACTGAGTAATGCTATCATGCGGATATGTACCAAAATCTCTGAGGAATATTTCCAGCACCTTGTTGAATCTATGCCACAAAGAATTGAGGAAGTTCTGAAGGTAAAAGGGACTCCAACCCCCAAGTACTAGCAAGGCCTACATAATAAAGTGGCCAGTGAGTGCATGTAGGCTGTATTTATCTCCTCCAACTGCTGTTTGGCTATTATTTTTTAATTGTCACCTCTAGTAGCAGCCAGACAAGATGTGTAAATGTAACCCGTCACAAAAAGTGGTTGAGTTGTTTACTTTCTAATTATTCAGTCCTCCTCCAGCTTGACCCATTCAGGTCTATTCATAGAACAACAATGCGGGCATTATCTAATTGACAGGGTCATCAGCCAATCATAACTACATGGTGGCAACTGCCTCTGAGTTTTCACCTCCATTTCTGTTTTTCTCTCACATTCATGCTTCAGGGCCTCAACAAGAACACACAGTGATGCAAAAAAAAGAGGCCTCCTTCTGATTGTTGCTTTAGAGAAAAATAAGCGGTTTACACACTGTTTTATTTTTGTACTGAATTTGATTTTCTCATTTCAATTTTTGATGAGCCACTGCCTCCCTTTCCTTCAGACAAATACAGTGACAATTTTCTTGCCTCTCTTCACAAGTGCGCTGCGCATCATATGTGCTCCATATCCATCAGGAAAACATCACGCCTCAGTGGTCCGAATGAAAACGTAATTATTTCAAACATTAACACTCACCTATCATTGATTATTTTTAACCACAGTTACCCAATGAGATTCTTCGGACTATGATCTTGAACTGTGTGCATGCATTCAGATATGGATTTTAAATGGTGCAACACACAGGAAAATATCTTGTTCACAGCATATCTGTGATCTAGTATCATCCACTTTAAATAATCCCAACCATAATTGTATCACTGGCAGGAATTGTGTATCTCCTCCCTTCTTGGGTAAGGAAAATAAGTATTTTACAGCACTCAGATATTATGTGTGTTCATGTGGGTATTTCAGGGTGAATGGGAGGAGAAGCTGTTAGCGTATATGTGCGTAAATGACATTTCTAGCCGAGCTCAGAGGTGCTTTTCTTTGAGTGCTGTCTTGGACTCAGGAGGAGGTGAAAATAATTTCTACCTAGCAAAGAAAAGTCACTAGTCATGTCTCAACCATCATTCCCATATGCCTTAGAGTGACTCACTTCATCCGTTGACAAACTGCATTTTTTCATGACATTTGACATTAGCAGTTCTGCCATCAAACGTTTCTAACGTGCCTACCTGATTTCACTGAAAAAGTCTGTCGATGATCACGACAAGCATTCAATCACATCTCAATCATAAGGTATCTAGCCGAGGTTCTGCTGTGTTGTTGATCTGATGCTTTTGTTGGTATGTTTTTTGGGTGACAACTAGTATTCAGGGGCTTGATATTGAGTGTGTTTGGGTCTTTTGTAATACCACTGTAAACTATGATTATAGCCTATGGCTAAATGCCAATCAAGCCAAGTGCTTCCAGACTGCTCTCATGAGTTATCTCAGCCAATCAGTTTGGAGCTGCTGTTTGGTATGGAGATATATCAGAGGGAGAAACTGCACTTACTGCAAGGGTTGCTATTTTGGGTTTCCAAGGAAAAATTATCCAAAAAGGAAGGGAAAAACAAGATTAAATTTCATTGTGTGTAGAGAAGACTAAAGATGAATGAGTCAGAAGAGAGGAAAGAGAGAATGAGGAAGACGAAAGACAGAAATAGAGAGAGATAAGGGAGGAATCGAAGACTGAGTGAGAGGGAGCGATAAGGAGAGAGACAGAGAGAACGGCTCACATTCAATGAATCTATCGCCAGACCTTTGGGTGAAAAATTACAGCCAGTCACTGCAGGGCACAAGTGACTTCCTAACCACTTTAATAAACTGAGGAGAATGTGATTGCACAGTTAGATAGTCTGTCAGTGTGTTAATGAGAAACAAGCTTTTATCAGAGTCAGCTACTCCAGAACCACCTGGACACATTAGCGTAAAAACCCATAATCGACCATCTACGATCTCTTTAATAAAAGAACAAACAGTCTCCCCAGCAACCCTTGACTTTACCTTCAAATAGACACAGCATAAGAAGACAGAACACTCATACCAAAGCATATACAGTAAGAGAAACGGAGGAGTACATCTAGAGTTATATTACTGAAAGTATAATAAAAAATTATAGTGGCTAAATAGTGGCTAAAAATATTGATATTTTTATCATTATATAGGGATGGCTGGAGCAGTTTATAGATGTATATGCAATGCATATAAAATAAAAATAACAATATTTTATATATTAAACAGAACAAAACAAAATATAAAATAAAATACAATCAATATATCTGTACAAATAAATATATATATATATATATATATATATATATATATATATATATATATATATATATATATATATATATATATATATATATATTAGGCCTGTTAGCAGACTAAAATAATTAAGAAAAAAATACTGGTGTGATTCTTTTCTTGATTCTTTTCTTGCAATTAACAAACTTTACACATTCAGCTATTTTTTTAAGAAGATAAACCAAAATGTGTACAGTAAGTGTTGGGTTTGTAGCAGAATATGCATATAGAAAGACTCCATATGGGTGAATTTCTGCAGCAGTGCTCTTTACGCATTTCGCTCACACTTCTCCATAACACAACAACACTCTGCTATTTTTGCCTCATCAGATGACTCAGCCAATCAATCCAACTAATGTGGTTAAGAAATACTAAATTTCTCTGCTAAAGTTTGAGAGAAAGCTACTTGCCAACTTTTTCACCCACATTATTGATTGTTTTTAAGTTTAAAAATGAGTCATTATGGTAATAATAATTGTAATACTATTAATGATTCCGAATACAAGTTCAGAAGGAACACATATCTCACTTAAAGGACTAATTTGAGCCTCACTATTGGTTGTATCAAAGACAAAAAAAAGAAAAAGGTTTAGAATCATCTCTGCTTTCATACAGAATGAAGGGCACATTTGATGGAGCAGCACCCAAAGCTTATTTTTGGATTCGCTCTTTGGGGTGACCCTTGCCTAGACCTTCTGAAGAGTCAGTGCTAGAACAGGTTTCGAGAACAGTTTTCTGGCAACGGTGGAATGAGGCAATCTATGTAAAGCACAGTCAGGGCCTCCCTAAATCTGCTCAGAGGAAGCACAAAATCCCTCTGAGACTGAAGAATGGAGAACAAAGCATGCCGTTAAATCACCATGTTATTCCCAGCACATGCTTGTTTGATTGGTGCATAAAAACCTATAGAAAATGTCTGGCCACATTGTGTTCATCTTCAGCGCTCACGCATGCTTGTGTTTGCCATCTCTTTGTCTATTTTTCAGAAACCTCCTTTTTGTACTTCTCCTTTGAGCTTAATTCTCATGGTGGGTTCAAGTGAACCCCTATGACCATTTAATGAGCACTTACTCAATAGACATATGAAGCCCAATCTGCAAGGATGCGTCATTTTTACCTCTCTGATCAAAGAGGCCTGGCAAGAACTCACTCTATTATTCACATGCAGGAAGGTCTCTCGTCCCCATTTTACAAGGCCTCTCGTACCCATTTGAGTTAAGTGATCCGTGTTCTGAGGTCGAGATACAATGTTTGGGCAGGAAGTCGGTGGTGGGTTAAAGGCCTGCGGGCAGGATGGGAGCGACAGAGAAGCAGGAGATGTGGGGGTTGAAGGCTAGAAATGAAAGTGAAAATGAATCCCACCAGTCTGCCAGAACCAGAGTTGGAAGGTGAGAGCCTCTTAATCCATTTCCCGCGCCACCTCTGCCTGCCCTTGCGCTCTCTGCACTGGGTTTCAAAATGGAAGGTGAAAGATTGTGAGCAAGAGCGAGCGGCGGAGAAGGCTAATCGGCCAGCCCTTCCAGGCTCCGGCTCCTCTGTTTCCCTTTGGGCCAGGAACAGGCCCAGGCTTCCAGCAGGAGATAGATATATATAAATATACGCTCACACTGCAGATGCAAAGCAGCGGGTGGCTGATGACTTATAGGCAGATCTGGCAGCCTGGCTCCTTTTCTCCAATGTGCAGAATTACTCATGTGAAACTCAGGCTCAATCAGGAAAGTACGCTGAATACTGAAACAATCATCATTAATCACCACTCTGCCGGCTCAGGGTGAGTTTCCAATTAGCATTTGGGCACTGGTTTCCCTGCCACCAATATCCCAGCACGCCGTGTTTGTCTTCTCCCGTACACATCTAGTCCGCGCGCAGTTGCAGAAGTGCCTGCGTGTTTATTTTATGTTGACAGCCGGTGGCGAAGTGCGAATGCTGGGCGCGTGGTCCTCCAGGACCCGTGACACAACTTCGAACTCATTTGGCTTCCAATGGTGAAATTAATGATGCAAGTTATCAATGTTGCCAATCAAGCGAACGCAACGGAAAACACAATGCTGACTTTGTGAGTTTTTAACAAGTATCTAATAAAAAGCGCTGTCGATGCACCATAAAACAATATCCCGTTACTTATAATAAACCATAAACATTCATTGCTTTCTTATTCATTCGAAATAAACCGCAATTGACCAGAACGGTTTATGAAGATTGGCGTGTGATGGTTTTCTGCATCTCTGACAGTGGTTGGGGAGAGAATGGCAAGAGGTTTGTCGAACTGAATGCAGGCACAGCGTCTCTGTTTGATGCTGAATGGCATAATGTACTGCACTGTGCCCAATCTAGTGTTCTGGATGGAGTCGCCCTTTGTCCGGTCATATCCGTGTGTGAGCAGACACAATGTCTATTCAGACCCCAGGCCTCTGCTGGGCTTTCCACTCTGTCTCTCTTTATCTTCTCTAGTGTAAACTTGCAAGAATGGAATGGCGGGTACAGTCACTTCAATTTACTTCAGATAAAGCCTCGCTAACAGGGATCATAAGTGGCTCAGTCAACCCTATCATTCTGAGGAGATCTCCTTGCGAAAACGACATCTAGAGGCTATCTGATGGATACCAGCTACAAAAGTGCCAATCTTCCTATCAGCTCGCCTCAGTGTTAGCTTAGCTTATGAAACAGCACTGTGTAATCTTTGTGATTACAGTGTTGTATTATGGTATATGATCACCCAGTACATTTAAGCAAGCCAGCACTTCCCCACTAACAAGATAATGCTACCTAAACCATTCCGTCGTGGTTAAATTATGAAGATGGATGGGATTCTCGAGCACTAGGTGGAAAGGAGCTGTTGCCATGGAGAGCAATTTGTGATGTTGAACACAGGTGTAGCCAGAAATAAAGGTTTTGATGCGAAGTCAGTGAAGGACATAAAACATCTTATCCACCCAAGATAAGATGTTTCATGACATGATTTATACAATGATGGAGGGGAAATTCACTGTTGACGACGCAGCAACCGTGACATGTTGTGAATAATAAAGATGGCTTTTTGCTTTGCTTACAGTCTCTTTCTGTGAAAATAGGACAGAGATAGAATTGTGTGAGCAACAACAACAACAACATGTAGTATGAATGTATGTGGACTCCCTTAACTCCACTTTAGTCCCCAATTGTCCCTGGACCCCAGTTTGAAAACCCCTGGAAAAGTTGTAAGGCAACTCACCAACTAATGTATTTGAAAATACATAGTTTTGAAATTAAAAAGCCTTGTAGGGACATCAGTATTCCATCCAAAACACAACATATGCTTATTACCATCAATGCTGGTTGCTTCAACTAGGAATAACTTAGGGCCTAATAAAGATGGCTCAGATTAGTCCAAACATGTCATGCTGCAGAGGGGAGGGTGGAGGGAAAAAGCACAATTAGTAAAATATAAACAGTGTTAGTTTATAATTAGGAAGACACAGTGTGATTTTCATAGAGAGTGCCGGTGGCTTAGAGGGATGTGTGTACACTAGGCAGTTTGACCACTGTCAGCACCTCTCCCTGTAATCAGACAGGCCATATGCCAAGAATCAGAGAGCATAGGTTTACGCAATCCTCTGAGCACACACGTCACTCGACACATGCATACATTGTCAACTGCCAACCTCAACTGCAAACACATATCTAACATGAGCATACAGAGAGGGCTTACAAACTATTTAAGTCATAAAGTGGTGTTATAAGGTTTCACTTAACACCACAGATGTTTTAAACATAATATGTACAATCTCATTGCAGATATGTTATGACATTAGCACATCCCCATTATGACGTTTAAGGAACCTCATTAACACTTCTAAATTGATACTACAGTATGCCATTGTCAAAACATTTTTGCTTTAATGTATCAAAGTAAAGCGTTATCAATAACATAAAAAGAAAAAAAGAAAAGAAAATGGAGATGGATTACAGCAGGTAAAGGAAAGAAATGTAAAATTCTCAGTCACTGCCTCAAAAAGTGTATTTAAAACCCCATTGCAGCAATGTTAACTAGTTTTTTGGTAATTTAATGCCAGGGTATTACAACACAAAGCATGTTAAAATAAATATACATTAGTTGTTTACGAATATATTGGCACATATTTTGCTAGTAAATCAAGTCTAGCTTTGCATGTTTTTATAAAATATTGCAAATTGCATCCATCAAACACTGTAAAATGGCCTGGTTGTATTTTACAATTTTGTGTGTGTGTGTGTGTGTGTTTTGCAACCATTGCTGTTTGGTCTGATTAAATACACTGTATTTACATTTTAATGCAACTTAAATTAATTTGGGGTTGTCACAATGTTTTCCGTAACGTTTTATTTTGGTTACATTATTTTTAAATCTTCTAAAAAGAATGTTTCTACAATGTTTTTTTTAAATCTTGTGTTATTTTAACCTAACCTCAACCGTTATGTAATATTGTGAAATATTACTGGTATCAATCCATCCATCCATCCATTCACCCATAGCACTTCAGTGCCAAACACAGAGCATGATAGACTTTCCTGTGTCAAGGGGCATGAAACACTCTTTTATATCACTGGTATCACTCACAATTTCATGCATATTCACTGCCAGTAAAATCAGCACTCTGGGTGAAGTGGGCTGTTTAAACTTCACTTGCCTTCTCTCACCTGAGAGACGCTTGACACAAATGTCATTTTGAGATTGCTTGTTGTTTTTTGCAACTACTTATTTAGGCACCTTTGTTGTTTGGCCCAGACAAACCACTGAGGCCTACAACTAGTGCTGATACATTGTACGCTTGAATATGTGTCTGCCAACACAGCCGAGACACTTGACAAATAAAGAAACTCTCAGACAGAAATGTCAGGTAATCTTTAACCTCCAGCAATGAGAGAAAAACATAAAACACGCCACCATTATATTTCCCATTATGTTTTGGTTGAACCCCCTGCATACAAATCAATTTATTTCATGTCTTTCAGAGTTCATTGATTGAGTAGACAAGCCATGAAAGAACTCCTGGGAGAATATTAACTGTCTAGGAAATATAGTAGCATTGTTTAGAGGCAAAGTGCTACTTTACATTCAGTATACAGAGTATAAACATTAGTGGACAACATCTACATGCAATATTGACATCTATACACAGCAGATGAATGTGTTTGTGAAGACAAGCCCTTGAGCATTTCTTAATGGAAAAACGTGACAATGGAAACGTATGTCAACTTTTCACATGCACTGGACAGGCTGCCCTTCATGGACACTGCTAGTATGCTCCTTCTGAATAGGCTTGATCAGTGTCAAATACTGCCTTGCTTGAGTAGGAAATACTTCTTAGCAAAATTTAAGTCACAATTGTGTCGACTTTTTGTTCTCGGATGCAAGAATTCAAAGAATAAACTGTTTCCATTGAAGGACCCAGAGCATTGTATACAGTGGCTAAAGGCTGTATATATGGAAATATGGAGAGAACACAGCTAAAAAATAAAAATAAAAAATAAATGTTGCTATAGAATTTTTACCAAAATGCTGTTTAAAGAGTAGACCATGTACAATAAAATTCCAGTAATAAACCTACTCTAACAACAACTTTTGTTAATAGCCCTTTGTCGATCCAACTGTCTGTAGGTGGGGATGCAAAAAATACGGAAGTACAATCGGTAGTTTTCACTGTCAAGAGTCCGCCGGATGATGTATAAACGGGAATTCCTCGGTCCAGTAAACACAGAGAAAGAGTAAAAAAAAAATATCCATTTACACATTCACTTTATGGTAAATATACACTCACCTAAAGGATTATTAGGAACACCTGTTCAATTTCTCATTAATGCAATTATCTAATCAACCAATCACATGGCAGTTGCTTCAATGCATTTAGGGGTGTGGTCCTGGTCAAGACAATCTCCTGAACTCCAAACTGAATGTCAGAATGGGAAAGAAAGGTGATTTAAGCAATTTTGAGCGTGGCATGGTTGTTGGTGCCAGACGGGCCGGTCTGAGTATTTCACAATCTGCTCAGTTACTGGGATTTTCACGCACAACCATTTCTAGGGTTTACAAAGAATGGTGTGAAAAGGGAAAAACATCCAGTATGCGGCAGTCCTGTGGGCGAAAATGCCTTGTTGATGCTAGAGGTCAGAGGAGAATGGGCCGACTGATTCAAGCTGATAGAAGAGCAACTTTGACTGAAATAACCACTCGTTACAACCGAGGAATGCAGCAAAGCATTTGTGAAGCCACAACACGCACAACCTTGAGGCGGATGGGCTACAACAGCAGAAGACCCCACCGGGTACCACTCATCTCCACTACAAATAGGAAAAAGAGGCTACAATTTGCACGAGCTCACCAAAATTGGACAGTTGAAGACTGGAAAAATGTTGCCTGGTCTGATGAGTCTCGATTTCTGTTGAGACATTCAGATGGTAGAATCAGAATTTGGCGTAAACAGAATGAGATGATGGATCCATCATGCCTTGTTACCACTGTGCAGGCTGGTGGTGGTGGTGTAATGGTGTGGGGGATGTTTTCTTGGCACACTTTAGGCCCCTTAGTGCCAATTGGGCATCATTTAAATGCCACGGCCTACCTGAGCATTGATTCTGACCATGTCCATCCCTTTATGACCACCATGTACCCATCCTCTGATGGCTACTTCCAGCAGGATAATGCACCATGTCACAAAGCTTGAATCATTTCAAATTGGTTTCTTGAACATGACAATGAGTTCACTGTACTAAAATGGCCCCCACAGTCACCAGATCTCAACCCAATAGAGCATCTTTGGGATGTGGTGGAACGGGAGCTTCGTGCCCTGGATGTGCATCCCACAAATCTCCATCAACTGCAAGATGCTATCCTATCAATATGGGCCAACATTTCTAAAGAATGCTTTCAGCACCTTGTTGAATCAATGCCACGTAGAATTAAGGCAGTTCTGAAGGCGAAAGGGGGTCAAACACAGTATTAGTATGGTGTTCCTAATAATCCTTTAGGTGAGTGTACATTCTTCTTCTTTAAAAAAAAATAAATATATATTGGTGCAGACTTTGCTAGTAAACCAAGTCTGTTTTCAAGCTTTGAATGTTTTTATGTATAAAAAAATAACATAAATAGCCTGGTTGTATTTTTAGACAACATCTACATGTTTTGACATCTATACGTATCAGGTAAATGTGTACGAGAATGTATTTATGTATGGACAAACATGTCATTGTTCTTCCATTAAGAACTTTGTCTCTCACTATGTGCTCTCGCCCTGTCTCTTCGAAATCTTCTGCCACCTATTAAAATGGAAAAAAAAAACCAGTTCTTCTGAATATAACTTGGTTCCATAAAGGCTATAAATTTGTGATGTAGATGTACACTTTCCCGGTCCTTGTCCCCAAAAGTGGTTCTTCTTTATGCATGAGCGATTAGAGGAAAATGCGAGTGCGATCTCCCCCGAGGCTGACGAATACCAAGAACGTGTGGAGATCGATGGCCGATTGCGGAAAAGTGTCACAGAGAAAAATTTATCACGGATTCAAGAATGAGTCCTGATACATACTCCTCTGCATTTCAATGAGCCGTTCAGAGGCCAGTGACACCGTGACTGACAGAGTCT
Organism: Leuciscus leuciscus; assembly: GCF_965113295.1. Taxonomy (NCBI): domain Eukaryota; kingdom Metazoa; phylum Chordata; class Actinopteri; order Cypriniformes; family Leuciscidae; genus Leuciscus; species Leuciscus leuciscus. Next base: position 25,940,835 of record NC_138745.1, read on the forward strand.
GAATGATTCAGATGACCTTCAACCTGCTAGAGAGACGCATCAACGAAAGCACGGAAACACGTCAATTTACCCTCCACTTTCAGTGGATGTTTTCTGCGGAGCAGCTGTAAATTCTGCGACTTCTTGCACTAAGCTAAAACAATTTTTCCTGGAAAGCGGGAAGGAAAAGGGAGATTTAGACACACTGACAGACTAAAGAGATTTTGCGTTGCTCTGTAAACTAAGAACAGCATGCATAAACCGCAGCAGGGTTGCATGAAAAAGGAAACGAAAAAGCTTCTTTCAACTTGCGTGCAAACAGACACACTAGTATACAGACACAAACAAAATTGCTAGCTTATGGGGGGTGTTTTGCCTTCAGCTGCACCAATAATCTCATCAAACACACTTTCTGTCTGCATTTCTGTTCTTTCCCCCTCTTTTTTTAAATAAACACATCACATAGACAAAGCCCATTTTGTGAGCTACTTCCTGAATTCATTACAGAGCCACTCGGAAAAAGGCCAAGGAATATTGGTGCAGAACCTATGCGAGGGATGCGGCCTTCTGCCACATTCTGACTTAACAAGAGAATAATTAGACAAGTAATGCTGGATGAACTTGTCTGCCAAACCAGTGAACCATGGGAAAACCAAACCAGCCAGGCTTCATAATAGAGCATTTTGTCCTTGGCCTCCAAGGTGCATCATTTCACATGCAATACATTAGTTGTAAATGACTGCAAGTCGGTTCAAGTCTATAATTGAGCGATGATCACAAATTCAAGCAACACGTGGCAAACTGGGTCTGCTAGAGTTTTGACGACGAGACTGCAGGAAGAAGAAACTGCTGTGCTCTTTAACAAGTATGCAGGCTCATTGAATTTTGCCTATTATAATACTTGAAAGTACACTGGGTCTTATTCACTAATGAGCAAGAATTCTTGTTTCTTGAACTATGGGCACTTTTAGCCCTGTAGACTTTTCAAAAACCTACTTTTCACACTCTCACAAGTAATTTGACAACCAACATTGTCCAACAGCGTACATGCACCAGTGTAATGAAAATGTCCACCACTGTGCCATTTGCAATGCACCTCAAATGATGAAATTTGTTTAATAGTGAATGTTTTGAAACTTTAAAAATGACAGTTTATTTTATTTGATTGAAAATGGTGTAAAATAAAATATTGCTCCCAAAGCAACATTTACAACAGTTTTCTTCATGCTTCATATTTCATATTTCATCTCAAGCATGACAATTGCGTACTCCCTCTAAAAACACTCTGACGTCAGAGAGCACATTATTACATAAACGTTTTTTATATATATATAATATATATATATATATATATATATAATATACACACATATATATATATATATATATATATATACACACATATACATATATATATATATATATATATATATATATATAAAAACCTGTATCACAGATTGATCTATAATGCATTTCACCTTAACACATCTCATGTTTCTAAGGCAACTGGAGGTGTTTTTCTTTTTTGTGTTTTTTTGTGTTTTTTTTTAGATGTGTTGATTCAGTTGGTTCTTAATTTGATTCTAAATGTTTAGGATTAAAAACATAATTTTCTTTTAAAAACAAAATGACTGATTAATCATTTCTGTATGCAAAGACTCACACAAACACATATGCGTACACACGATTAGTGAATGAGACCTGTTGTCTATCTACATCCAGTTGTGGAAATAAGACGCACGAAACATAGCGTGCTGGAATGAAATCCGACGGGGCTGATGAGGACGTCATTGCCTTGTTCCTGTGAACCCAGCTCAGACTGCAGATGAGCTTCATAAATACCCTTGTGGACTTACAACTGCCGCCCCCTCCCTAGTCCACACACTCATTAAAGACCTCCACTACCCCTGTGGAGCTTCAAATCCATGACTTTCACCTCACATAACCACACAGCCAAATTAGGCGACAGTTCAGAGCGAGGAGAGAGATTGATGAAGATGGAGACGGTGAGATACAGGAATAATGGGTAACAACTAGGGATGAGTCATGCTGGACGACTAGTCATCGAACAATAATCTAGTGGATAAATAATGCTAGTCATCGAACAATAAACTAGTGGATAAATAATGCTAAAGTTAATATAAATTTCAACTTATTTTGCTGTGAAAATTATTTGAAATGGCAACTGTTTTGGATATTAAGATGGCTGCCTGTCAGTGAACAGGAAGTGCAGAGATAGTGAGAAAAAGAGACAGGCTAACTGCCATAACATGGCAAAATTCCCAAGGGAAGCAGTGTGAGGGGGCGCTATTAATGAACGTGTAGGATGAGTAGGACTCTTAATTTAGATCAGGAGAGAAGGTGAGAGTGGTGTCCAACATGTCGTCAGCAACTAGTCAGGAGGCCGCTCAGCCCGGCATAAAGCATTTGAAATGTGAGTGAAATATTTCTCATCACCACAAACCATGTTAATCCGGTGGATCAGCGCTCATCTGCCCCCCATTTTAGGGATGGCTAAGCACTTCAGCTGGCAACACTGTAATTCTCTTTGAGATTTCACAATGGTCCTACTGAGCTCAGTGACGTATTTCTGCATTAATTCAGCAGGACAAATCTAGGAAAATTTTCTTTTCTCTATTAAAGTAGATTGATTTATCAACACTTACTAATATTACTGTATTTTATGTTTTATTACATTGAATTTTATTCTAAAGACAAATGAGGGACATTACAAACAATTTATCATAAGAGCCAACAATATTTGCAGTACAAAATGTAAGAGTACACTAGAAGCTAGGGCAGAAAAGTGGAGAAAGTAAGAAGAACAGATGTTACCTTTGTTCAAGGTTGTGGTTTAGCTCACACAAGAGGTCTGCTTTTTGAACCCATTACGTTACCATTGACAATTTCAATAAAATAAATAAAGCTTTATTAAAAATAAAATTCTGGAAAACTAGCCATCACTTCTGATGGATTTTACAGCATTACTAAGCAAATGTTCCCCAAATAGGCTATATTCTAGGGATATCGCTTCCATTACAAGAGTGAGTGTGATTAGGCTCCTATTTGTTAGAAAGCCAGCTAGTTTACTGGATGAATAAGTCCGTAATCTTATTTAATGTTGTGTGAGAAATGCTACAGTAATTGTGACATTAAATTGTTTATAGTGTTGACAAGAATTAACTGCATTTGTATAAATGGTTATATTGCTTTCAACTCTACTGCCTTTACAAACAGATTCATATGCAGCAGCCGAGGAAGTGACAGTAAATTTGGCACCTTCTTCTATGACTGCGGCGATCCATCTCTCTTAATTTTTCTTCTTTTGCTTTTTGTGCAAAAGGGAATGCTGTATTGACATGTGTTATGTTCTCTACACTCTGCTATGTTAACTATGTACCATTTACCCTGCTGTTGTTCAGTTCCATGTATACCAAACCCAGAAATACAAAAAGATCCATGCAGAGAGCTGAAAATGAGAATTCACAACGTGATCTCATGAATGTATTCTGCCACACGTTCATTTACTTACATTTCCATAGACACTAAAACATACAATATTGACGTATTGACAGCACTAACACATAAATTATTTACATTTAAAGATATACTTTACAGATATACAAATGTGTACAAATCCTTATTTATATATATTACAATAATAGCATTAGTATCTTGATGCAACAAAAATTGTCAGTCACATTTAATAAACGCAGTTTACTCATACTTAATATGAAATGATAACATATCGCTCTGTTCTGTGACTTTTGCTGCAAACTCGTTTTGAAAGAGTACATTATGTTAAACAAGACAACACTTTAAAACCTTAAAATAAATAGCATTTCTGTAATCATTTAACCATTATTTATTATGTAATATTTATTTAGTTTGCAGTGGAACACAAAAGGTGTTTATGGCTCAGTATAATCCTATGCAGTGACTATAGAATCATAAAATCAAAAAACGCAATTTAAGCCATTATTCAGCGATCTTCATTTCCTTTCTCAGCAGCAACCGTGAACTTCAGCTGAGACCGAAAGCTTAAAAATGCTGCCTTCGGAGGATGCGTTCCAAGGTAGGAAGGCATCAGGGCATGTCTGAATCCAATGCTTCACTTCCTGTCTACTGAGATACCTTCATCTGATTGATTTTTGAAGGCAACATAGATGTATCATTCGCTGCCTTTGATATCCCACAATCCTGTGCGTTCCATTCCGTGATAGTTAAGCTAAAAAATTAAGATGGCGTCTGAAAGTTGCGGAGGGTCAGTTTGTGTGTACATGTAAGTTTTTGATCAACTTTTCCCACTTCTGATTACCCTGGAAATCCAGAGTTCTCATGAGAGCACAAGTTGAATTTGCTCAGCGAGTTTACTCTGGCGTCGAGTAATGATGCTCATTAAATATGCCCTTGTATCCGAGCTGCACCAATCACATCGGGCCAGTGGCGAGCTAAATAGATGACAACAGCGCTGTGACGTCGAAGTCATAAGTAAACATTGCAAGATGGCTATGGATGAACTCCAGTTGTTTGAAACGGCTTTGGCCGCTACAATGAACGAGTTAGACTTGGCTTTTTATCTAAAAGAGGAACAGAAGACGGCGCTCGAATCGTTCCTTTGCAAGAAGGGCGTTTTTGCTGTTTTGCAGACCGGATACGGCAAGAGTCTAATCTACTAGTTAGCTCCGCAGGTAGCTGAGCGAATGGGGCTTGTTGTGATTGGTCGTAGTGTTATCCAATTGTGTGCAGTGAAATTTTCAAATTGGTGCCACCCCTCGAGCCAGCTTATTTTCATTAGTCGATGCCAGACCATTAATCTTTCAGATTTAGGTCTGGATTTCCAGGCTAACTTCTGATGCAATTTCTAGTGAAAAACCACTATTATAGCAATTAATAGTTTGCTTAGTTATCACCAAAGCTAGCTCTATTTTGCTGTACATCATTAAACGGTTACGCTGCCTCAGAAGTCTGTCTGAAATTAGTTTCTGAAGGTACCTTCGCCTACAAAGTGATTATTAACATAAATTCTGCACTGTACCTTATACGTAACTATTAAATATCAACAGAGAGGACTGCGACTGCAACACACAGTCATTTGGACTACGTCTGGTACTGCTTCTGACATTTTTACACTTAAATTTTTCTTTATAACTGTGCATATTTTTAAAGAAATGGCTATAGTTACGTTTAGAGGTAGGAGTGGGATTAAGTATCTTTTTAATCCAATATTGTTTCTAAAATGTTAATTTTCCTACACATTTCTGTTTTATGTTATTTTTATATCCTCTATAAAATTGTTATGTTTGGGTTTGGGGGTAGGATAAAGGGATCTAAAATGTATCTGTAAAATGGTAAAATAGCAATTTTACAAATATCTTTATGATATAAAAGATATATATATATATATATTTCTCTAACTGGGGCCACAGCTGGACTCCTCCTGTGGAGACCTTCTTGAGGGAATACTTTTCACCACAGGATGGATAGTTTCCAGATCAGGAAGGGTGAAATGGTGGATCCAGACCTGTCTGTCATGAAAATGGATTCCTCCCTGTATGCCTGTATTCGTGGCAGCTGGCATAGCTTACTCTGGCCTCAACTCCAAGGCCACGGGCTTAATCTTTGATCCCTGGAACTGATCCTATTATTCATTTTTTCTTTCTCAGTCTCCCTCTCTGTCTTTCATAACCCACCACCCCCTCACTTTTTCACTCACAATTCTCATTTTCTTTCTTTTAGTGCTGCTCTAGTCTCTGCGGTCATCTGGCCAGTAGCGATGCCCATTCAGATGACATGCTCCAGTCTGTCCTGCAGTGCTGATCACGGAGAAAGATAAAGGAGGAAGTGACAGACATAGAAAAGCATAAGATAACGTAGACCAAGGTGGTCTATAATATCTGGAGAAACTATCTGGTAGAATTCCAATTCATCTGACAGTTGCTCTGCCGGCACAGAACCCCCTGGAAGTGTGCGATTTAAAAATTTGCCATCTTTGCCCATGGGACGTTTTTGAGCCAATCACCTAAGCAGAAAATGCCATGTAACTAATCACTTTTGGAGCTAAAGGAAAATTATGTCAGGAACATGCTAATTAGCTGAAAAACAGACACAAACCCTTCACTACCTATAATGAGCTGTCTTATGACTAGCTTGACAAAATATTTCAGCAATGCGGCTAATTCTGAATAGCCAGAGAAAGATGTTTTTGGGTCTAGAGAGTGTAGTCACAGCATTTACCAGCTGAGGCTAACAGGCCCATGCTAACCAGCCCCTTTGGCCCATACAGGTATGGCAAACGTGTTCTCTAAAACCCGTTCGCAAGACCCCACAGCTATGTAGCCGAGCTGACATTTTTAACAGGTTGCTTTTCATAACCCGTCACCGCTCAATCCTCCAGCTGACAACAGACCCAACGCTCACGCAGATGGAAAGAATAAGCTAAAAAAGAAGAGCAGTGGGAGGAAAAGAAGGAAAGAATGGTATATAGGGGGATGGAAATAAGAACATGGCACCACACGCCATTACTGTCTGTCCTCCTCATTATCTTGTGATTGTCTGCAGTTGCGTGGGGTGTTCTTTTGAATCTGAATTGGAAACACTTTTGTCAGCTACTGTTTGAGTTTAGTCTTACACAAGGGCTGCAGACACATCCTTCTCACAACAGCTAGAGTGCAGCAGTTCGTCTACAGAGAACTCACTCTGCGTTAAGTGTCCTCGACAAGACATATGCTGTGAAATTAGAGAGAAAGTCAATAATTTTCTTTTGATTGGACTCCCAAGCACACTGTGAGTACACTGCGTACCACATAAAATATACTTTTTTAACAAAGCACACTGACGTGTAAAAAAACTAAAAGTTCACCAGCATTGAACCCAACACTCTCCCTTTCAATTTACCAAATGGACACAATAATTAGCATTCTTAACTTACCTGCCACATGAGACATATAATTGTCTGCATCTCTAATTAAAACGACAAATATAACAAGCTCAAGTGCAGAAAACAGCACTACCTAAGCCAATGGCGTGCACAGACCTCCGTGGGGGCAGGGGTGAAATTGCGGTTCTGGGGGAGTGGGGGGTAAAAATGATGGTCCCCCTCGGTAGAAGAGGCCAAGAAGGCCTCAAGCCCCCCGGCTCTCCCACCCTGTGCACGCCACTGACCTAAGCGCACAGTGCATTCTCTCCAGATTTGATCAAAATCTCATATTTCATGCCAGGTCAGACCTCTATGTGACACTGAACTGCTTCCCCTTAGCACTTCCTGTTATATGTAATAGCACACTGGACATGTTCCTTATTGATTTTGATGCTTAAAGAGCAAATGGGACTGTGTATGGAAAATAAATGAAATTACAAACATGCATCCTGCACATATCTGTGATGCAATATTTAATAAGGAAACGACATGGTTTGTATTTGTGCTATGGGACAAAACTGCATAAAGAATGTTTCGCTTATAATATCAGGGACAAACATGCATAAAACTCATTCGTTCTTATTGTGGACGCCCACATAATTACAGTACAAAGACTTGTGTAGTGATGTGTGCAAGTGCAACATTCCATCACCCCAATGAACCTCAAGCCCATATCATGATAATTGTTAATTAATAAGAACGCCATTTTTTATTACAAGCCAAGACTGTCATCCAATATTTCATGTTTTGTTTGAGGTACTGTAATAATTTAAAATTGCAGCACAGAAATGACTTACAAGAGTGAGATGAGAAAATGACTCTTAATCTTCTCCCTCAGTCCAGCTATTCACTTTGTCAGTACCACTTCGATGGCCTGTGCATGGTAATAACGTCTAGAACTATATCGCCTTGTCTCGGCCGTCTTTGAAGCCTCTCTGTGTGTTGCAAGCCCTAAATGCTACATGCTATCAAATCCCCATGCACTCCCAAAAGTCTTAGCTTTCAAAGAGACTATTAATTCAAGTAAAACTATTCAGTCACCAACTGTGCATGTTCTGAAAGAGGGTAAAATATTCATGCTGTTCAATCATAAATATATATATTTATATATGCATTCACAGAAACTTTATTCTCATTTTCTGTGTGGGTCTTCAAAAAGGCGACGACTATTCCTCAAAATCCATGGAAATCTAAAGCAGCCTCATTTGTCAGCAGAACTGGTTGCCCACGGTACAAAAGGAATACCAAAGCACTATATTCTAGTTTCATTTTGTGCTCTGGCGGAATACCCTTGGTTCTTGGAAATATTTAAATGTGTGGGTAGTCGGCACAGACTAATAAGGTGGGTATGGTAGGGACAACAGTGGCTTAAATCAAAGATCCACAGTGTGGAAGAGATTTACTCCAGGGGTTGAATGTGGTGGATAAATAAAATAAAGCACAAGCATGTAGCCGTGTCAATAAAAAGTAATGTGAACCCGGTTTTGTGTTAAGCAAGTCTATATGGCAGATTGTCCGAGCTTAATAAATGACACCCATCTTCCAGATCATCTACACGTTTACTGCTTTTAAATACAGCCGTAATCAGTCTAAGCTAATTGTGATTGTGTTAGACAGCTCAGAGACGCTAATTCACAGCACAGCTGTATAAATTTAATAGGCTTGACCCATGGGTCATTGCCGCCAAGCGGATCTCTTGTTGTCATGTACGAACGTGGAGGCTCCCACTCCTACAGGACTCCAACCGGTGGAGTTCATTATCAGAAATGGGCATCAACCATCATTCTCCAACTCTGCAGGGCCTAAGGGGAAATAACACTCTTTGATCCCACTGTCATTATCATCTATCCCCACTCCCACACTCTGAATCTTTTTCTTCATCAACTCAGACTGTTCACACCCTCCCCCCGCCCCACGGCGGCCATTACAGCATTTGGTCCTCCCATGTCAGGATGAATGAGATTCTCTGACTCTGTGCACCGGTTCTTGACTAGAATTTCACATCAGCTGAGAGTCTGAGTCAGTTTTCTAAATTAAAGAGATAGTTCAACCCCCCAAAAAATGTATTCTGTCATCAAGTTGCAGTTAACTCATCAAGTTGTTTCAAATCTGTATGCTGCTGAACACAAAAGAAGACATTTTGAAGAATTTCAGTAACCAAAGAGTTGATGGGCCCCATTTACTTACGTATTATGGAAAAACAAATACTATTGAAGTCAATGGGGCCCATACTGACATTCTTCAAAATATATTTTGTGCTCAGCAGAAGAAAGAAATCCATACAGGTTTGAAACAACTTGAGGAACTTTCCCTTTAACTGATTTTATATAAGTTAAAAATCAAGTAAGTGACTAAGTACATAATAAACGTACATATAAACGGATAGTAAAGATTTTTTACATTGTTACAAAATATTTGTATTTCAAATAACTGCTGTTCTTTTAAACTTTCCATTCATCAAAGAATCATGAACAATTTTATTATTTTACAAAAATATTAAGCCGCAACTGTTATCAACATTGATAATAACACTAAGAAATGTTTCTTGAGCACCAAATCAGCATATTAAAATGATTTATGAAGGATCATGGAACAGGATGGTATAGGAATAAGTTAACATTTAATTACATTATTTGTTTGACATATTTTGGTAAGCTTAAGAAATGTCTTTCAAAAACATTAAAAAAATCTAACCGACTCCAAATTTTTAACAGTAACGCACGTTCAAATATTTAAACGCCCTGAAATTAAAGCCATTATTCACCAAAAATATTGCTTTAACAATCTTGCTTGACAGCTGTGGAGGTGGAAAGCAGCTTGGATATTCTGCTATAAATATTCCCTTTTGTGTCCCACAAAAGAATGCAAGTCATACAGGTTTAAAAAAGACACAAGGACATCAGAACTATTCCTTTAAGTACTGCTCATATTAACACTTTGCAGTCTGTTTGGGAAGAGGACTAAGGTTTTAATGGAAATAAAACCGACTAACTGCAAGAGACATGCAGGCAAATGAAGTCAGTCAATACTGGATGTGCTCAGTATTAGTTAATGAGATGGTGCTCGCAGAACAGTGCAGAAATCCACCCCCTGCAGATGGAATGCTCCACGCTCGAGGGAGCAGGCTATTACTAATTAGCATTACATAAGGGCCAAATAAATACAGCCTCTCGGAAATAAAGCGATGAAACCTTGAACATTAATGAATTACAGCTCTCATCTGAAATGTTCAGATATCACCGATATTAAAAAACCTGACATGAACATGTCGCACACAAATTCACATACACACAACAATAACTGAAGCTGAATTTAAAGGACAATGTTGTGTGAAGGAAAAATAATTGAAATGCTAACTGACAATTGTAAATGCCCTAATAACAAATCCTTTTTTATTTTGCTGTGTGGGGTAAGAGGTAGGTCAAAAGTATGTGCGTGTACATCTATTCATGTTCAAATGAGTCATGTTCAAGTCTGACGATTCTCTTATCTCACCGTGAACACGAGGAAGGAGGAGAACACTAATCTGATGGCATTCAGCATGCTTTGCCTGACACACTTCAGAGTCAGTGCAGTGTTTTGAGATACACATACACACACCTGTACAACCACATTTGTCATGTTTTAAGCAAGGCAGAGCTTGCGACAGCTTCGCCACACTCCACCCATGATCAGTCGCAACAATTCGCGCACATCTGCTTATCCAAGCACACCTAAGACGCTGTCAGGCAGTTACGCACTTCAAAGCTGCCCACCGTCAGCTAGCCACTTTAATTGAATGTGGGTGATACATATGACGAATAAGGGCTGCTTGCCTCCGTGCATGTGTATATATGTATGAGTGTGTTTGTGTGGGCGGGAGAGTCAGATAAGATCTGCTTCCGTCAGTACTTCTCTGCAGGAAATGTCATCATTAGTCACACGCGGATAGTCAATGGTCAGACAGTTAAGGCCACCGATACGTACATAACACATAATCGAGGAAACCAGTTGGACTTGCACATTTCTAATACTTAAACAAAGAGTTGGATTCTTTTATTTTTCAGTTGGATCTTTTCAATGAATCATTTCACAAATAGTGATTCTCAAATCAACAATTTACTGACTCACTGAACTGAGAACAGTCTCTTTCAGACTTGTAACAAGCAACTACTCACTCACAACCATTTCTTTTGGACATGCTGATCTCCTAAAGTGGCGTATTAACATCTCACAAACTCGGTGAACTAAGACCAGAATTCTTTCCAGAAATGTAATCAAGCAGAACATTCAGTTAATGATCTGGTTTAACAACTCACTGACTCACTGGACATCTTTCAGGACAGCTTCAAATCAAAGTGATTCAATTAAATGGCTCACTCACAGAATAAGAACTATCTCTTTTAAAAGTGTGATGCTCAATAAACCAAGTTAATTGTTATTTGACAGATGGGGCTAAAAGTAGCTAGCAGAATTGCTAGCAATTGTCACAAACAAAACGTACTGGAAATATGTTTCTTACTTGATTGTTCATTATGCACATTCCACATTGATAAAATTATCAAACAACGTTAGCTTTAAGTAAGTGAGGATAGGAGCAGGCTTCACTCAATGCATATACTTATAAACTTTAAGAGTGCTGGCCTGGATAATTAGAATACGTAAAGTAAGAGAGAGGCTGCACTATGCATACAGTATATATACTTTTATTTGCACAGACGCGTTTCGGCGCGTGCCTTCTTCAGTGTGCAACAAGGTAACAATGTAGCCAATCTTATATGCCCACACCCATTGACAAACCCATATTAACACCAACCAATAATGTTACAGAGATATCCAGTCCAATAATATCACTAATGTTTCAAACAGTCCATTTATGAAAGACAACGATTGTTATACATATAAAAGATAAGATTGGCTACATTGTTACCTTGTTGCACACTGAAGAAGGCACACGCCGAAATGCGTCTGTGCAAATAAAAGTATATATATGCATAGTGCAGCCTCTCTCTAACGTTAGCTTTAATAAATACAGTAGCATGTTAAAACTAAAGATGCATCGAAATGAAAATTATGGGCCGGAACCAAACCTTTAGGATACTCTTGGACGAAAACCTAAACTAAATAATAAATTCGTACTCAATTAATTTATTCAAACTTATTATAGTTATAGCTTATAGCTAAAACTGAGTTGTAAAAACATTTAAATTGCACATAATGTAGTTTCTATATCAACTTATATACTTTAATAACAGAATTGTTTCTACTCCAGTTTGTTGGTGAAATATAAACATTTAAATAGACTTTCAAATAAACACCTATATTAATAAAACAAAATATTTCCCTACATATGACTTTACTGGTTTCACAATGGCATAATAACTTGATTTAAAGGAATTACTAAATAGTTTTTCTGAGCTCATTCATTTAAAAGAGCCAATTCACAAAATATTATTTGTATTTCCCATCACTACTGAAAGCTCAGTGCTGAATTTGGAATTGCCCACTACATGAGGGTTAAGTAATCTGGCAGAAATCCATCAGCCCTTCATTTCCCTGGTGTTTCCTCCCCTGACGTTTGAGAAACAGAAGGCTCAGCTGTGTTGTCCCCTCTCCAGTTATGAGGAAGAATTGACACTCCATCAGTGTAAAATGAAGAGATGATGGTGAGTGCCAACTAACACGGCAGGCAACATGTCCGCCACTCACACTCAGGGAGTGCCCCCCAAAAGAAATAAAATAAAACACAGAATCACTTCAAAGATTTACCCCCTGGTCCTTTGGGAGCCCCGTCTGTCCTTCCCGCTTAATTGACAGATGAAGTCTCTTCTTTGTTGGGGTGAGTGGGCTCCATTCATTTAAGCTTATCTACAGGCAAAAGTACAGCGTGACACATTCTGATTACTTCATATTGACTATTTGGGACTCGTGACAGAATAAGAACCAGATGAGAAAGAAGAAAACTCCAGGGAGTCTCATTTTATGAAATTTTTATGAAAGGCAACATGATGAATAGATGAAAATATGACATCTCCATCCAGACATGTCTTCAAAATACTATATCCGCTCCTTTTATTACTGCAATATGAAATAAAAAATAGATATATTTGCACTCCTTGACGTACACTTCCAACACCAGTGCAGGTAAGAAAGCAAAATAATAATGTTGACGTTTCTGTTAAGGTTAGGTTTTAGTATCCCACAATCGTTCTGTGGTTGGTGAAAATAATAAAAATGGTGCCTTCTGAAACAAACAAACAATTTTTTTTATTATGACAAATTAATTCATGACGATTTTATATTTCATTTATAAACTTATGCTTATTTCTTGGTAGAAAAAAATTATATGAATCATTAAAAATCATATCAAATAGTTAATTAAGATTAAAGCTAAATTTAATTTGTTATGACTTGAGGGAAGCCAGAATTCGGTTTCCTTAAAAGGTGCCTTCATACTAAAACACTATCTGATAAGTCAGTGATTTACCTGGGTGGCAAAGCAAATGCATTATGCTTTAGATACAAAAACCATCTTGGTAGTGCAAATGGAGCTACAGATGAAAGAACAGGCCAATCACATTTCAGTATCCAAATAAATGCACACGATTACCAATCACAATTCCATATGAAAATATTACTGATGTCATCTCTTTAAGACGTTCTTTGAAATGATTCATAAAGTTTCATTAAAAACAAAATATTAATAATAAATGCAGTTTAACAACAATATTTCACCCAATTGTTGATTTTGTAATCACTTTGAAGAAACAATTATCTTATTTTGGAAATGTTTTGCAACGTTTTTTTAATTGACTTTCAATTTTGTAAAAAGGAATCTGTCTAAACATTTTTTGTGACTCTTTGACACGGTGATGTGAACCCTTTTCATATTAAGTTTATAATCATTTAATTATTATTCCTTGCGATATTTTACATTCATAAATGTATATTTTCAAATGCAATATCATTTTAATTTCCAATAGAATTTTTATTTATTTATTTTAAATATGTCATTATTAGGCATATTTGTCTTTATTGTCATTATTAGGTATCAGAAATAAAATACCTTTTTGTTTTATTTTCAAGAAAGATGTTATTAAATTATTTAAAGAATGATGGTGTAATATTTATAAGATAATATAACATGCTTTAGTTCATTTCAGAATCCCATGTATTGTAACCCTCTTAGAATATTGTGTATTTTCTCTAGTAAATGTTGAAGCCTGCCATTAATGCTTGCTATGAGGAAAATCTGAGTATGCACATACAGTATACGAACAGTCTAATTCAGGTAGCCTAACTGCATGTTTTATATGAGACCATCTTCACCTAGATGTTCTAATAACTTCAGTCCCTCCTCACTGAGATATTAAATTATGGATTATGTGCCAGTGAAAGATGACATTAAAAAGCCGCATAGACATGCTTAAGGGCAGCACTTTCCTCTTCATACTGACATTAATTGCTAGTCCATAGTGTACAGTGCAGTCGTACACATGTACTCAGACTATACTATTCATTAAAGATGAGCAGGAGTATTAAGCATGAAAGTGTACAGTTCATTGCCGTCACTCCAGTCAATTAGTGTGTGTTTGTGTAAGTGAATCTTATATGCAGTATTTTTCCTTGCAGTCAAAAAATATCTCTGAGTGGACAAAAATGCATTATTCAGCTGTACTTTATCATATAGATACTCAAATGAGCAATCCGCTGACAAGCACTGACATACCCAACAATCCAGCCCTTAAGTACACCCATAAAAACACACACTCTCACTCTTTTTCTCTCAAATGGCTGACTGCACTGTCATATGGATTACTTCTTTAGTGTGCTGAAGGCCTACCGAGCAATTCCAGAGGTTACACCCTACAGGGACTCCATTAAACTCCAAAATTTAGAGTTACATAACCTTTTAAAGGGCCACATGCGTACTCAAAGCATGCAAGGTTGAGTTCACATTAAGTGCTCCAGATAGACCAAAACAAGAGGAGCAGGAGAAGAGGGCAAAAGAGTGGATCACATCCGCGACATTAAATGGCCGTGCCCCCACAACGCTCGCTCGGATACAAGCTGCACCGCATCCTGCGTTACCATGCAAATTCATGATTGGATTGAAAAGAGGATATAGCTACCAACACTCAATACTCTCATACGCAACTAATCTGGCAGACTAACAAGCTTTTAATTGGCCTTCTCTTTCAGATGAAATGTGTTCTCAGCCATGAAATGAAACGCTTTTAATCAGGCTAAAGGAGTTAGCTTACTGTAGATTGTTCCATTATTCTATCAACAACTGCATTTAACAATCTTCATGGATGTTGAAACAGGCTTTAGTCTGAAGTGCATATAGAACAAATGCAGGGACTAAAAGCCTGAGATGGCCTTTTTTTTAAACATGAGTTAATGCATTGGTCATCAGAAAATAAAAATCAACAACATTTTTACAACCCATTTATTAAACTAGTTTAATGTACATATACATATACTATTGTTCATTCATGTTTGTTCTAAAGCACAAAAATGTTTTAGTATGTGTAGAAATGAACCTAGATTAATAAATGTAATATTGTAAAGTATAAAAAATATATAAATATTGTAAAGTATTACCACTTTTTTTTATTAAAAGTTATGACATAAAATGGAGATACATTAAAGATTTTGCACTATTTCTTATATATTTATCAATTGTAAATAAATTCAAGCAGAAGATGCTCTTTGGATCATTCTAAAATCATGCTGGAGAACATGATCTTCAGGTTTATACACAAACATATGGAGTTTATGCAGCTCAAGTGCTGCTGTCATTAAATTCTGAACTTCATTTACATTACATGCTGATAATATCATTTGTAATAAAAATCTTTCTATTAAATCAGAAAAATGGTCTCAGGCTTTTTGAGCTCTCGAATTTAACAGCTACACTGACATGAAATACTATCCACTTTGTAGATGGTGCTCAATCCTACTGGAGAAAAAAATGGGCCTTCATTGCACAAGAAACAAAATTGCACAAACATAATAAGCTATGCAAATGATGATAGTCAGACTGTTCACCTTGGGGTATGAAAATGGAACCTCCTGACTCATACACAATGGCTTCGTGACTGTTTCAGGATGTCAAATGTAATTTCTTGCCTCAGAAGGTCATGAATTGCAGATGTAACATTAATGTCACCTTTCAAATTCTTTTTAAATCATTTCCAGAGCGGCATCCTGTGATCTCTGTTGACACCAGAGCCCTCAGAATCTGAAGAAGGTAAGATTGTGAGACTCATGCACCCTGACTGTTCCTTCCTGCCCCTGTGAGCTTCAACTCGATTGCTGGCAAGGGATGTGTAGGAGAGTGAATTAAAAAGAGAAGATCACCATGACTCATGCTCATTCCTTGCGATCTATAGACAGATGTGCGCACACACATACAAAACCCTAGCTGGAAGATGCCATAACTAAACCATCCAGACTCAAACACATCTATCTCTATTGAAAGCCATTCACAATTGCCGGTGCATTCTGACAAAACCGTTTTTAGCAAGCAACATTTAATATACATCAATAAAATATCATTTTATAAAAGCACCTGTGCTTTACAATCTACAATCTTCACAATCTCTGCCAGTTTTAACACAATCACTTTATCAGCGTTCAGTGCCACATGATCCATCTGAAATCATTCTAATATGCTGATTTGGGGCACAAGAAACATTTCCTCGGCATATAAGAATGAATTCAGATGGATCATGTGGCACTGAACATTGAAGTAATGGCTGCTGAAAATACAGCTTTCCTATCACAGGAATAAATAACATTTTAAAACATATTGAAATAGAAAACAGATAAGTTATGAGCAAAGATGAGCATAGCCGAATAAGCGCCACTGAGATTTGGGAGAAATGGGAAATGCTAACGGATGGCCCTCTCCGGGTATTATAGATTTCCTTGGATAAGATCATTACAAAAGCAGTTATAACCTGAAGTTTGCCTGCTACTCAGCTGTGTCTCTCATATTTCTCGATTCCCCCACGGCCCGCTCCTCCTCTTCACTCAGGGGCATTCCAAGTGTCAAAGAGGTCATGCCAGTGCAAACTGTAGCTCTCCAAATTCTGAGAAAGCAGACATGGAAAAGCACTTCAAATCTGGTTTACCCTTGATAACCCAGAGAGCACTCTGGGTCAAACGCGAGCCCTGGCCAGACTGCAGGGAGTTGTCAGCAATATGAATAATTCTGTCAGAGAAATGCTTCTTCTCTTGTTAACGGTGGTGTTAACGGTATCTTTTGATGAAATATGCATTTTGTAAGGATGATTCACCTTTTTACCGCATTTATAGGTATTGCAGTGAGCGCACAGTTCCCAGGCATATGATCTGGTTGTTTCCCCTCACAGCAGCGCCCTGTCTGTCAGAGTTTATTCTTTGTGACATCACCAGGCACGCAGAAGTCCGAGAGAGTAATCTCACTAAATCGCCAAACGCCCAAGGCTGCCCCTGTGACGTACAAATAAGCGCATATGCACGCAAGAGTGGTTCGCATTGATGAGATATATGAAGCTCCTGGCGTATTGTGTCATCAGTGTTAACTGTGAAGTTCTGGAAAACAGAACAACAGAGGCTCTTTGGCTTTCAAACAGACCTTGCTTAAAACAAGCACACTATAAATTTGTAATGCATGCTATTTAATTTGAGGGATTCTGGTAGAAATACAAAATGCAGCATGAATTATTACACATGTATAAATAATAAAAAAATTCTGAGCAGAGATAAATTATGGCTGTTCTATAAGATCCTTTTTCGGGTGGTGAGTCTGTCTTCCACTCAAAGTCAGAAAAACCAAACTGCCAATGACCCCTAACAGTGGAATGTCATTATGGCTGAGAACTTGGCCACAGAAATGGCAGCATGGAGAATTGAGACATCTCTCCTCCCTGTCCGTGATGGGCATTATAGATCCTCGGCTAAAGGTCAGGTTATCAACGTAAGGATAGAGCAAGAGGACAATCAAACTCTGTTGCTCAGCTGTTCACGCTCTATCTCTCTCTCTTTTCATCTCTTAGATGTGCTCATAGCTGGCAACCTTGAGAGGAAGATGCTTCATTTCTTTCCACTTTGTACAAAATACAGCTTGAGCATGTTATTTCTCCTAACGTAATTTGTCTGCAACCTCTTTTCTAGTCTGAGTGTTGGCACATTATAGTAAGTCTTAACACAATCAAATGTTCTGCAGAGAGTAAAATAAATACAAGCTCAAGGTTGCGAAACAAGAACCAGTTTTTATTCAGAACAAGTACATTGAAATAAATAAAAAATACTGGAACCTAATTATTTTTATGGTGTTTTGTTCTGTTAACAATTCTTAAATGAGCATGCTTCCATCAATGCATACATTGTCATGAACAATTCGGAACAAATAGAGTTGAGTCTAAAGGCTGGGTATACTTTTTTTTTTAATATACTTAATTTAGTGTTTTCCGCTCCATCAAACACACAGCTGAATGTGCAAACCTTTCAAAGAACGCAGACAGCCAAAGTAGGGGCTTAAGACCCCAATTCCAATGGGCAGTCTAGTCAGTCCTTGATCTGAAAACCAACAAAATCGCTTTGCTACTAATTACAAACATCAATGCGTTTAAACAGTATAACAGCATCCAGTATAAGCAAAGATATAGATTACTATACAAAACTGTTCAGATCTTTCCAAGAACACACAGTGCAACCAGTGAGGTCCATTTAGCAAACGAAAGACCAGTTATTTTAAATGACTCACTTTTTAATGACTCGCAAACGAATGAACAGTTCTTTTAAATGACTCACTTTTTAATGACTCACAAATGAGTCTCAAACGGCACACTAAGTCAATGAATCAGTCGGGGCAGTTACTGGAATTTACATTTGACTCAATCACTTCGGTTAATATCCGACTGGTGCTTTCCGAAAAGATAATTGTTAAATGGAATCATGAAGAAAATATAAATAAAGTGGAATCGGAACCGGATTCATTAAGTCCTTACCATCCCTGTCGCTACACAGCACTAGAGTAAACCTTGGTTGTAAATGTCACAGTCTACATCATGAATATGATATTATGTGGCATCAAATAAATCTATTTACACTATATATTTGATACATTTATGGTCATAGACATAATATATGTATTTCATAAATTCTCTGTCTATGCATGAGTGTAATCCTGCACTGCTGCAACTTTATAAGAATCCTTTCAGATCTATTTTATGGACAACAGAGCTAACAGCCTCCACAGGGAGCAATGAAACATGTTACAAGAAAACAGGCATTTCGGGAAAACTACAAAGCCGTAGGAGGAAGACATTAACTTGTCAATCAAGAGATCAAAAACGCAGTGCCAACCAGCTGAATTGTGCCGCTTATTTCCACTTGTCTGCCAATGAATTGTATCTCTGGATATTATTCTAATTACATAGCTCTGCCTCTAATTCAACAATGGATCACAGACCGTGATTGTGTCTAGCTTTTAACTGCCACCATGCCATAATAATGACTCTGTGAAATCAAGTACGGCCCATCGCTAAGATAATGTATACGCTTCTCTCATAACGCAGAGGGTGAATTAGAGCTTGTGGCCACATCGGTTTGCCAGGCTTGGGGGAATTCAAGATGGAAATGAGCCGTGAGTGATGTGATTTGTTGGACGATCCGCCGGACCCTTCACGCATCTACCCACTGCAGCACACACTGCAATCAGCCAGTGCAAAGCCCCTATTATGTTCCGCCATTACCGGCACACAATAGCAGGTATTATCAGTCATACGAGCGAGTGACTTTGACTTGTGCGAGGAGGAATTGGTAGTGACGGTTTTAGCTGTTCCGCGAGCAATAAAGGTAGATGTGATAATGTGACATAAGCCGTAATCATAAAGGCTGTAGCATTTGTCATTTCCGCCAGTGTGTTTGTGCATGTGTCAGAGGGGCTTTCGAATGCGCATATGTATAGCTTTGTGGATTAAGTATTACAATGCACAATGCACAGCTGTGCCCGGACTCCCTGATTAAATGGCTCTGTATTAGTGGTCCATAGCAAACGGCCCCGTCTCTCCACCTGTCAATGCTCCCAGCCCTGAAGTTTTAAGCGTTCAGCATTGTAGCGGCTGGAATGGGCTCATAACCTCTGCAAGTACCTGCTATAATTGCACACTGATTATCATTACTCACACAGCCATTACAGCAGCATGAGTGTCATTAGCAGGCTGCCCTAACGTCATTTCTGATGGTTCACTATTCCCTTTTGTTCAACTTTATATTCCTGAGTGCTAACTCAAAACATTTCCAGGCCAATTTGATTGAGTGAGAAGCAATGCCATGCTGCTTCTTTTTTTTTTTCTTTTTTTTTTTTAAGTCCGTTTTTTTAAAAAGTAAAAAGTGTAATTTGCATGCGTTTACATACAGGTAAATGCCCCTTAGTTTCGGTGAATTTCATGGTACACGAATCGCAGATGTAGCTCGAATCTCCACTTTGTGCTTTAACTGACCCTTTCGTAACAATCCAACCTCTCATTCTAAAGCAATTTTAGCAGTTAGTGCCCCCAAACAATCAGACCGGCAGGTGGGGCTAATCCTAGATTAGATTAAATGGTTGGCCGTGTTTGTTTACCGAGCAGAACCACCCAGAGACTCTCGGACAGAGAGATTGAATTTAGACAGAGTAAAGGCACCCAATCTCAGCACTTAAATTGACATGATTTGTTTTGCATTTGCTGCAAGTGAGTGGAATATTATTGGCTCTTAGTGGGCCTGGAGGAGCCGGAGATTCAGAGAGGTGCCTGATTCTTTTCCAGTTACTGTAAGTTTGTGCTTATAAGATATTCCCCTAAGCAGGCTTTCATAAAAGTCATCGCCTGCTGCTCTTTGCTATTTCATGTCGACTCTTCAGCATAACCTAATTCCTGGAAGCACTCAAAAAGTCACTCGTTTGATGGCACAAATCAAAAAACAACACAAGGTTTGACATGTTCTCTTAGCAATAGAACACCTACTTTCTATTTAATACAGTTGTTTAGTAGCTTATTCATCATCAAGGGCTTCAGAGATATAGGAGTGATAGCACTGCATGTTCATTTATTTCTATCTATTTACTTGCACCATTAACACCCAACATGCATGATCTCAAATATCTACACACACTTACATTCATTCATTCATGTTTGTTTATAGTAAGTGACTACAGGGGTTAACTTACTATAGTACATTTTAACAGTATAAATGTGGTCCCTGGAAATTGAGCTCATGACTTGTCCGCTTGCTGTCAGTAAAAGGGTGCAAAAAGTATAATTTAAATGATCCTATTAGCATCGTAAAAGGGTGGTCAAAAGTGGTAATAAAAGTATTAACTTTTCATTCCAATGACTTCCATTCATACACAGAAGAATGTGGGAGACAGAAAATGCAAGCTCATATGAATTTCACTGCGCTCAAAAGTTCAAGTTTGGAGAACTCTGCTTTGTGAATTTGTATCATGTGACCAATAGAAGATTGAAACATCACAGAGTGACCTCTTAGATTAATTCAATTAATGCAAACTGAACATTTTCAGGATTGCAGTGTTGCAGTAAAGTGGAGTAGATAGCATATTGTTACATTTTAAATGTATTATTTAATTTTTTTTAAAGACGCTGCAGAGTGTGACGTCATTTTACAACCAGTGTCTGTACAACTTTCGTCTAGTGTGACCACAGCTCGAAGGTGGATATGAGCCATACGACAATCTTAAAGATGCATATTAGTAGTTGCCAATTGAGTGCAAAATTAAGTGCCATTTTAGTACCTTAAAGGGGCATAGTATCTTAAGGGTGCACCTTATTAACTTAGTGCCATATTAGCACCTAAAATGTGCATATTAATCAAATAAAGTGGCATGTTAGTACCTTAAAGGGCCATATCAGTACCTTAATGGTTCACCGTATTAACTTAAAGTGGCATTTTAATACCTTAAAGGTGCATATTAGTACTTTCAAGTGGATTTAAGTACCTTAAAGTGCCATATTAGCACATTACAGCAGAATATTAGTACCTTACAAGTGTTAGAACCTTAAGAGTTTACCGTAGTAAATTAACCTGGCATATTAATACAATAAAAATGAATGTACTAATATGCACATTTAAGACTGCATATTAGTGCATTAAGTGTGCATATTAGTGCCTTAAAGGTGCATATTCATTCCCTACAATGCATATTATTACCATGAAGGGGCATATTAGTACTTTAAGGTAGTAATACGCACACTAGGGGTTGATAAGGTACAAAAGTCTACATTTAAAGGTACTGTGCCAGTGACAAGCTACTACTTAAAGTAATTCTGCTCATTTCTGCTTATGGTGTAGTAGCCAGCCCCTCCTCCTCACCCCAAACAGCCAAACATGCACCAGCATCTTGTTTATTACATTCTCTCGAATCCAAAGAACTCCTCAAATTTCCCATTAAAATAGCAGATTTTATGATGGCTTCATTCACGAGTCATTAGTCCAGGCAAAAAAGATCACCCATAGCGCAGGATGAAGTCATCCTCATTGAAACTCAGATCCTTCAGTCTGTTTAAAGATTCATGGACAGCCATTAGCTTTTCCAAGCAGTTCTAGCACTGTTCATCTTAGTGAGGCCATCTTAAGAAAAAAAATGGACCCACAATGCAGC
The DNA here is from genome assembly GCF_965113295.1 of Leuciscus leuciscus. NCBI lineage: Eukaryota > Metazoa > Chordata > Actinopteri > Cypriniformes > Leuciscidae > Leuciscus > Leuciscus leuciscus. The sequence continues at coordinate 25,963,370 of NC_138745.1, forward strand.
TCATCATATTCAGCCTGCATGCCCTTTGAAGAACTTAAACCGCTAAATCCAATAAAAAACACGAGGATGAAGGGTAAAACATGAAAAGCACAGAATTCAATGACCCCTTGCCTCGACATCGAGCATTTAGAGAAAGCATCAGGACCAGACATGCACAATTGATAATTGATTCTACAGAGAACCCTGTTGGGAGGTGTCAACCTTCACCTAAGCTGTCAATCAAACATGATCAAAGCTCAGTGACCCCCACATGCAACATAAAAGCCTTCATCTCTGTGTCATTAGAGAACTGAAAAGGCCAACCACAGGACTGTTACTGCAGAGGGCATGGCTTTTGATATAATGTGTCATTTGCATACTGAATATATGGACAAATATATTCAAAGTCTATCCCATGGGAAGCAATCATATAAAAAATTCAGAACAGTCATATCTTATTCATAACAGTCAAAACCTAAACAATCAAAGACTATGATGCTGAGCTTTTATTGTTTACCTTTCTGAAGAAAAAAAAACAAACAAAACTCAGATTTAAAGGGATATTTCACCCAAAAATCAGAAAAGAAAATCTATTCTCTCTCATGTTGTTCCAAACCTGTATAACTTTTTTTTCCTCTGTGAAATATACATTTTTGAAGAATATCCTTTTTTTTTTTTTCATACAGTACAATGGAAGTGAATGGGGACTGGGTCTGACAAGCTAAAAAAAATAAAAAATAAAAAAATAAAAAAAATCATCATATAAATACCCAAAATTCATATGGACATATGGACCACAAAATGACAAGTCAGGAAATGCCAAATGTCTATTGTGTGTCTCGTGATCAAAACAGCATTTATGTCACATTCTGATTTAAAATCTAGAACGATGGGATTTTCACCAATTAATGTGAACTACATGATGGTATCATAGCATGTAGCACATACACTGTAAAAAAAAAAAAGTACAATCAACTTGGATGTTTAAGTCATTCCAACTCAAATTACATTAAACTGACTTGATAACTTGTAACAAAAAGTTGAAAATTGCTTAAATTATTTTGATGAGTTAAAGCAATGTAAAACACATATTGTCATAGCTTACTGATCATATAATTCTTTACAGTATACTTCACAAAAAAAAAAGTTGCACTGAACTGGAACAATATAAGGGGTGAGGAAAAGATGACAGATTTTAAATTTTCCATGAAATACTGTATCACTTCAAACTTTTAACCTTACTGCCGGTCTCCAAGATATGTTTGTACATTGTTCAAACAGCAGGAGTGCTCCCTGCTAGCACACTCAGTGCCATGAACTTTCAACCACACACAGACTGCAAGATATACATCACAGAAATTGCTTCAAATGGCACTTGGACACGCAGAACCACCCCAAGTCTCATTTTGAGAACACACACACACACTCACACACAGCACACAAACATACCTCCTGGCAGCAATCCCTGAGCTGTTTTTGCTCTGATGGAATGGTGGAACGCTTATTGGAACCGTTCACAGTGGAGCAACTCTTCAGTACAGCTATCACAGACGGTAGAGAGAGAAGAGATCACCTGCTCAGGCTGTAGAATTACAACATAATTGGCTGCTAAAGCAGAGCCCGGTCATGTGAAACAATGCAACTCCAATTGACCCCTCTTCTACACTCTCACCACACACACAAACACACATAGAGAAACAGAAACACTGCAGCTTCCGCTGTGCCACTGCATTGGAGGTCTCAAATTTCAGCACTGGACAGCTCCCTGTCTGCCAAAGCACTCCAGAGTTGCATTGTTTCAGCACCACCACCATTAGACAGCTCTCCTCATGTTAACAGCTATTGGCAAAGATCATCTTTTCCTCTTTGTCCTCTTTTCTATTGCTGACAGGCCCGGTGTTTACATACTGTGGTAAGTGAGAACAGGTCAGAGAGAGAGAGAGAGAGAGAGGATAGGAAAGGAATTTAGTGGTCTGGAACAGATGTTATTGCTTACTCAAACTGCAGACTTCTTGTATTTTTTATGTAAAGCTCTGAGCAGAGGAAGGGCAGGGCACAGGGCTTCGCCGTCCCATTCTGCACACTTTTTTGCTGACGCTGAAGTCTTAGCGCTAAGCATATTAAGAAATACCAGCTCCACTATGAGAATGTTTTGTTAGGTAACTTAAAAACGCGATACGAATGTGCGTGCAGTCACATCTAAATAAAAAATTGTTTGTTTTTTCAAAATATCACTTAATATAGCTGAATCAATATGACAAACATTGGTTAAAGGTCAGATCAGGTAGAAATCTTAAAGGAACAGTGTACCCAGAAATGAAAATGTTGTCATTATTTACTCATTAATCATCCAGTCTGATTTGTAAACTGGATCAAGCTCACCAGCTTAAAATAATTAATTGTTCAATTCAGTGATCCGTTCACAGTGGTTCTCAAGTTAACAGCTCACTGGAGGGAAACATCAGCAATGAATAATGTGTGAAATCTGTCGGTTGCTCACATAAAGCTATCATGTTACATCAAAAGACTTGGATTATAGTGCAAAAGTCACATGGACTACTTATATGGTGCTTTTTCGATTTTTTTTTAAGGCTGAGTAAACATTGATTTTCAGATTAATCACAATTAATTCATTAAAAAAAACTTGATCCTTTACTCTGTATATGTGCACAAGCCAGCTTTTTCTTGTTGCTTAAAAGGTATAGTTCACCAATGTTTACTCACACTCATGTTGTTCTAAACCTGTATGATGCTTCCGTGGAACATAAAAGATGATGTTCTGAGAAAAGTCTCTGTTTTTTGTCCATACAATGGAAGTCAATGGTAACCAAAACTGTTAGCAACCTTCTTGAAAAACATATTTTGTGTGCTGCAGAAGAAAGAAATACCTTTAAGAATTTGTGTCACATGAGGAGATAATTCTACTTGCTTATTTTCACATTCATTTACACAGGAAACTGACAGCTGCTGTAAAATACGCTGTCATTTCAATTTTTTCACTACAAAAGAGAGCAGACTCAATACATCTAGATCGCTAACACCAAAAGTTGTGTATTTTACTTGTTCACTTCAGTTGGTATCCACAGAGCAGTTTTGGTTGTGTTACTATTATGATTTGTTAAATAAATAGCAATTAAACTAAATAGTTTGGTCCCTGCTGATAATTTTTAACACTAATATTTCCATAATGCACCATATTCACAGTATAATTTACAGCATGCTGAGAGAGATATCTTTCATAAACAAGCAAAATGAACAATATAACTGAAATATACCCAAAATAATCAGAACTGTATTAAGAGATTGTTAATTGGAATCAAACTGAATCAGAAAATCGAAACCCAGCCCTGGTTGTTTTTTGAAAAAATAATAATTATTATTTCATTTGGAACTTAAAGGCCATGGCCACTATGAACATTTCTTCGAAACATAATTTTTAGGCACACAAAGAAAGTAAATCATACAAGTTTCAAAGGACATGAATAAATAATTACAAAATTATCCATTTTTGAATTAACATTTTAACAACTGCATTGTGTCAGTACGATTTTCTTCTTTTTTCTTTTTTAAAGTAAAACTAGATTTGATCAAATAAATGCAGCCCTGGTGAGCATAAGAGACTTATTTAAAAATCTCATCGACCTCAAACTTTTGAACAGTAGTGATTAACTCTACAATGTACAATGAAATTGTACAATGGAAGCATCCTTGTAACCATATTGATAAATGTGATACATATTTGAACCTCTGATTTACCTTGCTGCATAGCCTAACAGATAATTGTTATCATGCAGCCTTGACAAAATACAATAATTTTTAAATAAAACATTGAGCGAGAGACGACAGCCAGCTGAGGGTATAGAAAATCAAGAGAAATAATAGACGAAATGAAAACCATAACACCACAGAGAGCACGAAAGAGACCATGTGCAGTAAAGTGGGATGAAGAGCAACTGAGAGAAACATGAGGGGACCGAAAGCAGAATGGATAGCATTCCGTCCCCACCATCAAGTAAGGAAGAACAACAAAGAGAAACAGCAGACACATGGGAACTCGGAGGATACACTTTACTCAGCACAAAGCCCCAGGGTTTTAGGACCAGCAGTAAATGGAGAGTGACATTTTAAACAGTATGCATAATGAATAAGCCAGAGCGAGGAGAAAAACACAACCAAGACATAGCAGCTGACACCGCAGCCAGTGATCGAATGAGTGTGTGTGGCCAGACTTAAATACACCCTTACCAATGGCAAGGTGCGCTGCGCAGTGTGCCGAGATTTGATTCACTGCATTAGAAAGAATATATCACTTTGATCTGGGCACTAAGAGGAATGTGGACTCTGGCATTCCTTTGTGTCTAAGGCTGATCGCTGGTCAAATCGGAGCATCAAGCACAACAGGAGTTGAAGTGCTCTCATTACACATGAGTGGGAGAGTGTGTTTTGTGATCCGGGCCTTTTGATTCTCTCAGTCTATGAGAGGACCCAGTGTTAATCAGAAGAGCCCAAATGGTTCCTCCCGGCCAGCGGGGGCGATAGCGGGCAGCATAGCATCACAATGTCATGACATCCCCAACATGCATCATTCAGGCGTCATCCACTACTAAGCAGACCTCACAGAGGCAGACGCTGTCAGGTCTAATCCTCTTAAACTAGATTTACAAACTGCAGGCATGGTGCAAACATATCATGTAGCACGAATTCAACACATGTCGATTGCGTAGCCAAGATTTAAGCCTCGGCTGTAGGTGAAATGAGAGAACAGTCAGAAATAACACTGAAACAAAAACAGATGAATATTTCTTCACACATTCGCAGACAGCTCATGAACCGGAGTGTGAGATGACAAAGAACACACTTGTCGGGGAGCCATTTCTTATCATAAATTTGCGAAAACACAAATAAATCAAACACAAGGTGTAGGGCGGAGTGATCAAATAACGTGGTTAGAAAATGTGACAAACAAGAGTGTGAGACCTGGGATGGGGCATCCCTCCCTCCGCTCGAGTCAAAGTCACCCTGCAGGACCTGTGACTACAGACTGATGGAAAAAGAGCGAGGCGGTATGAGGCTTTAATACATTTGATATAAAATATTCAAGCCGGTTGCATTAATCTGCCTTTGCCTCAGGCCCTTAGAGCAATGTTTGTCCTGTGCAGTCCTGACAGAGGACAAAAATGGAGAATCTCACCTGCCTCTGCCAAGCGGGTTTATAATACCTCTGGAGAAAGCTTTAATATAGGTAGCATTTCAAGAAAATCTCAATGACAGTTGCTCAGCTGTCGGAGGACTCCTGTAAGTTTATGAGATTTTGGAAATTGAAATCTTTACTCATGGGTAACACATTTTTAAGCATGTAAGCAATAAAATGCCGTGTCACTCTTGAGCCTCTGGAAAATGACACCGTGATAATTCTGATTATTATTAATTCTGTTGCTATTTTCCCGGCGGGATAAATGCCTCTTGCGCCCGGCGCAAATCTAAAAGGGGTTGGTCGGAAGTAGCTTCATTATTCATAGGTGTGGTTTGGGCGTAACATGAAATAAACCAATCAGAGCGACATCTCAAATTCCCTTTAAGAGCAGGCGCGCTTGTTCTAAAGCGGATTCCTATTATAACGGCGGATTTGCCAGGCGCGCGCCAGGAGCGGTTCACAGCCGAGGAGACCGACGTTCTCGTCAGGGACATTGGGGATGAAGAAACCCACCTAAATTAACTTCGGTTAAACAGGCGTATGATAATTTAGGTAAATGTGTAAGTTAGATGTATGCTTTTATAATAAATTGTCTGTCTGTCTGTCTGTCTGTCTGTCTGTCTATCTATCTATCTATCTATCTATCTATCTATCGTAATAATGTATGATTTGCAAAAATGAAAACTGCTGCTTCTGTGTAGATGAGAGAATCAAAGTGCGCGTTGTGCACACGCTACATTGATTATGGCCAAGCATGCGCCCTTAAAATAGCATATGAATAACATGCGCCACTGATTTAAACTATTTTTTCCTGGTTAGTGGCGCAATTGTTTTCTAAACCTGCAAAATAGCATGAAGGAACGTTTGCGCCAGAACACGCCTCCTCTTTGCGCTGAACCGCCCCCGGGAGCGCAAGTGTATTTCTTAGTTAACCGACGTGCTTCTGTGGAGGGAAAAGTCCGCTTTGCGCGGGTGCAAAATAGGAATGATACTTGCGTCGGTGTACAAAGTCAATTGCGCTGGGTGCAAGATAGGGCCCAACGGCTGATAAACGATCCATGGGCAAAATTAAAAAATATAAATGTAAAAATAAAGGAAACAAGTATGAACAATTAAATACACAATATCACACATATCAGCTGATATTGTATATTTAATTACCTTTAACATGCTCTTAAAATAAAATAAAAAGTGAGAACACTAATAATTGTATTTATTTAAAGCAACACCAAAGCACTTTTCCTCTTCGGTCCCCCTACAGGTTGGAAGCGGAATTGTCCATTACCGCTGTCGTAAACAATTTCGCCTATCGCAACCTACCGTCGCACGCACGCTATTTGTTTATCCAGCACCGGCTTTGGAAATAACGATGTCCACAGACAAGGCACATCAATCACACAAATTATAACGCTTGCCGTAAAGCAAGTCAAATTTGTAGTTTCTTATGTCTCATTCGAATATAGATCTGCTACCCGATCTGGCAAACTTGCATAGTGCGGTTATAGCCGAGAAAGTGCCGCAAAGCGAATGCAGAAGTGCCGTTCACCCTGTTACGAGTTGATGAACCATTGAAACAATTTTGGAAACATTATTTTAAGGTACAACATAATCTTTGGTTTTGCTTTAAGAATTTTGATTTTAATTTCAAGAGCATGTAAAAGGTAATGTAAATGTAAAAAAGGGAAATAAGTATGAACAATTAAATATACAATATCAGCTTATATGTACCCAAAATAAATAAATAAATAGGTGGGTAAGTTATGGCATAAGTCAGCAAGGGCTAACCAGACAAAACTGTACCTTCACTCTTCAAAGGCTGGGTTTGCAGGTGTGCTTCGCACTACCCCAAACAAATGCCTTATTGTGACCACAAGCAGATTGTCTAATATCTGTTTAATTAATAAACAGAGAGCATGCTTCTCTCCCGCATGTGTGTGTCAAGTTTATCTCTGCATCTGTAATGAGAGATGACAATGAGAGCCCAAAGCCACGGTCCAAAGCAGAGCTCACTGACGTAACCCTGGAGGAGTCGAGCACATGCTTATCTAGGACACCAGATCCACAGCTGGCCACATCTGGACAAACGGGCATCACCCCCCCCCCCCCCCCACCCACCCACCACACACACACACACACACACACACACACACACACACACACACACACACAGTATTTATTGAACAGTGTGCAAACCACACAGCTGTTGTGGATTACAAAACCCAAGTGCTGATTTTTCTTCCATGCACACCCAGCTTTTGATGGGCTCGCCCTGGGTATGACCTGAAGCAAGATCAAGCTTGCCTGAACCACAGAGTTACCGTCCCACATCATGAATATATTTAGCACCGCACGCTCCCTGGCTGCACTGCACCCAAACATGTAAAATGTACACCTCTCGCAAACATACAAATCACCCCCCCAAACACAAAAAGTATTGCCAATCTAACCAATCTTCAAGCAATCTGCCACAACAAGTGTCTCTGCCTGGCCTTTGACATTGAGCACTGAGAGGCAGGCATCAGAGCCCTTACCTCTCCACTGCTCTATTATGAACATTGCCTTGAGGCTGTTTCGCTGCTCTCAGAACAAACTGAGATCTCTAGCAGAACAAAAAAAAAACATCCTTCACCACAACAGTGTCACACATATTGTTCTCAGCAGACTCCATGCTGAAAACATGAACTCACACATACATCTACTGTATAGCTGTCTCTGTACACCTTGAAAAGAAGCGTAGTGCTCTCGAACAGAAAATCTGCAAGACATTAGCTTTGTATAGCAACATTAAATGGCCAAACAGAACCATCTTGCTCATTATATATGTGTGTGTGTGTGTGTGTGTGTGTGTGTGTGTGTGTGTGTGTGTGTGTGTGTGTGTGTGTGTGTGTGTGTGTGTGTGTGTGTGTGTGTGTGTGTGTGTGTGTGTGTGTGTGTGTGTGTAAGACTTGAGAAATTAGAAAATGCTGGGCAGTCTGGTTGAGGAACGACCACTCCCTGAGAAGACAAAGGACCTTTCTGGAAATTAACATTTGAACTCTCTCTTGTGAAGTTAGCATCACCATTTGAGACGCAAGTCTCACCTCAGAATACATCTCTTTCCCTCTTCCCCACTCCCTCTCTCTCATGCTGAGATCACCTGAAATTCACCCAAAAATCTATATGGTTTAAATGTGAATTATTATCATACAGTATTACACATGTTTGGTATCATTTGTAATGTCTCAGTGTGACTGGTACAAAGGTCTCATTCCCAAAAAAGTAAACCAAAAGGTAATAAGGTATTTAGGAGCTTAATAGCTCCTAATAGTAATGTAAGATAACTCGCACACTGAGGAGGGTATGTCTTCCAGGCAAATGGCATCCTGCTCTCAAAGGTGTAAACTCTGAATGCAAATTCCCATTGTTAGCAAATGTTTCCATGTAAATCAACTACTGTCCCCAGTAAGTCTGGGACGGTGATTAATGCAAATTCCCACTGTGAACTCATGTTACATTTGAAAAGAGGTTTCTGCCTTGGTCTGAGTATTTAGGGAGATGCTAAAGAGGGCTCGTGGCGATTTGTAGCTCAAATTGGCCTGTGATGTATCATGTATTTTCTAATGTCAGGTTCACATCTTTTCTCTTTATTCCAGAGCATTTGATGTTTTGTATTTATTATCTTTGAACTGATTATGAAATTGACATGATACATTTACCTGACATAATAAATTGTTACATTTGATTTTATTCTGACTGACTCGTAGATTAAACGGATTCGTATGTTCCCGCAAGTTTTGCGTCAGATTAGTGACGACTAATATTTGGCATCAATTAAAGTGTATTTGGTTTGCAAAGAAAAGAGCAGCAAATGCTGCTTGACCAATCTAAATTTGGGTGTGTCTTACCTCTGTTTTAATTTAATGTTGCTTTAGATAAGTGCACGTGGGAAACCACGACATGGCCAATCCAAAGCTATTATGAGAGAAGTAATGTTGGTCAGCTTATATCTGTAATAGTGGCCATACCTCTACTGAGGTAAACGTTTAAATTAAATTCAAGTGTATGCAATTCCATGGGGGCTATACCAAAGTATCTTTGACAGTGTAAACGTGAATGTGACCGATCTCAGGCATATAGCAATTACCTCTGTCAAAACTGGCGATATTGTGATCATGAGACCCGCGTTAAAAACAGAAAACGTGAGGACCTCTGAGCGACATAGTTTCCTAATATGAACGGGGTAAAATATACTTAAAGAGTTAAAAAGAATAATCAAACATTCGCTCATTTTTAATGATGCCCAGATATCATTAAAACCTTATTTCATTTATGGAGTCAGATGAAATAACGAGGTAATACATATGAGATACACATTTTACATACATAAAAGGAAAGACAGTAACGCGCAAAAACCTTCACCCGTATTATTGGAAAGCTGCTAATGGACCAATACATATACATACATACATACATATATATATATATATATATATATATATATATATATGAAGAGTTCAGATGCAAAAGCCTCTAAATGCCATCTGAAATTTTCTTATAGAATGATCATTTTTATCAAGCTCGTATATTTAAATTGAATAATTTCACTTAAATGGCAATGAAGATTACCTATTAATTGTCATTTAAGTGAAATTACTGAACTTAAATATACAAGCTTGATAAAAATGATCATTCTATAAGAAAATTTCAGATGGCATTTAGAGGCTTTTGCATCTGAACTCTCCATATACAGACCCTTTCCAAAAAATTTGAATATCATGGAAAAGTTTATTTATTTCCATAATTCCATTCAAAATGTTAAACTTCCATAGATTATAGATTCAGGGCCCACAACTTAAACGATGTTAAGTATTTAGTTGTTTATTTGTACATAATTTGGGCTTCCAGCTCATAAAACCCACGAAAACAGGATTTCAAAAAATTTGAATATTACATGAAATCACACAGTAATTACACAGTAATACCATGGTCATTGAACCAGGTTTTGGTTCTTTTGGCAGTGTGGGCAGGTGCAAATCCTGCTGGAAAATGAAGGAAGCATGAAGTGCTCTGAAAATGTCCTGGTAGACGGCTGCGTTGACTCTGGATTTAATAAAGCACAGTGGACCAAAGTCCTCTTTTCTGATGAGAGCAAATTTTGCATCTCATTTGGAAACCAAGGTCCCAGAGTCTGGAGGAAGAATGGAGAGGCACACAATCCAAGATGCTTGAAGTCCAGTGTGAAGTTTCCACAGTCTGTGTTGGTTTGGGGAGCCATGTCATCGGCTGGTGTTGGTCCACTGTGCTGTCCACTCAACGCAGCCGTCTACCAGGACATTTTCAGAGCACTTCATGCTTCCTTCAGCAGACAAGCTTTATGGAGATGCTGACTTCATTTTCCAGCAGGATTTGCACCTGCCCACACTGCCAAAAGAACCAAAACCTGGTTCAATGACCATGGTATTACTGTGTGATTTCATGCAATATTCAAATTTTTGGAAATCCTGTTTTCGTGGGTTTTATGAGCTGGAAGCCCAAATTATGTACAAATAAACAACTAAATACTTGAAATCGTTTAAGTTGTGGGCCCTGAATCTATAATCTATGGAAGTTTAACGTTTTGAATGGAATTATGGAAATAAATAAACTTTGTCATGATATTCAAATTTTTTGGAAAGGGTATATATATACATATATATATATATATATATGCATTACATTTATCAAAAGCAACAGTAAAAGACTTTCGGTCACACTTTTTGATTATCATCCAATGCTCACTATTAACTACCCATTAACTATGATTTTTGAAGTTAGTACTGTTCAATAAATAGTAGTATTGAGTAGGATTAAGAGATGTGGAATTTCATGCAGAATAAGGCATTAATATGTGCTTTATAAGTACTAATAAACAGCCAATATCATAGTAACATGCATGCTTATAAGTATTTAGTTTCAGAATGATCAAGGAATCAATTACATTTTAAAATATATTTTAAAAAAATGAAAACAGTTATTTCAAATTGTAACAATATTTTACAAAAATACAGTTTTACAGCTTTGGTGAGCCTAAAAGACTTATTTCAAAGACAGAAAAAAAACAACCTTTCTGACTCCAAATGGTAGTTTATAAATACATAAAACACATTAACTGCCACAACCAGCATAACAGAACACTTTCAGCAGCTGACTGCCATACTGAAATCATCATCTCACACACACACACATACACACACACACACACACATCTATAGTTGCCACGGTGCACCTTGAAGAGACGTGCGCTGCTTTTGAACAGGACTTTTTTTTTTTTTTTTTTAAGAGAGGCTCTAGGCCAGAAAAGGAAATCCATCTATTTACTGTGACTCTCAAATCTTCAAGCTATATCTTTTCTTAATCTTTATTATTCCTCTGAAGCTCACTGGCCTGGCTGGATGGACGAATTGATGGCAAACGGCATCCACATTGTGATGTTTGCCATCACTAAGGAGGGAGGGAAGCCACTCACAAAGGATACATTAACAGTCCTTCCGTCCAGATGGCTGAATGAGTTCCAGAGGGGAGAGCCAGGAGACACACACACGCACACAGAAAGATAAGATGTGGGAAAGGCCACTAGCCTTAATTTTACTTGAGACGGCATGCTCAAGCACATCTTATCATATTCCTGCAGAGCAGTATGCCACGCTGGGATCAAAGTGCTCATATTTAATGTTGAAGGGCCTGTATGCACAGCACGCCTACAGCCAAGACACGGACAGCGAGAGCTGGAAAGCGGGCTGCAAAATATTTGCAGAGATGTGCATGTTTGACAAGGTGAAAAGGGGAGTCTTTGAACTCTACAGCCTAAGCACTACATGAACTCCAGGTATATGTATAAGCATTAGGGGTTGCACAGATTCATTTAGATCTGCCAGAGTCGACTTGTTGGTTCTGTTTCTACTAATTCTGGATTACAAGCTGTGCAATAGTTGGTGACAACAGGAGCAATCTTCTTCAATCCACACACTGCATCTATTGAAGCAGACTTTCCAATTGATTTTTAATTAAAACGTATCAATGATACTAATACGCATCAATTATACTACAAATATACATACACTATATATATATATATATATATATATATATATATATATATATATATATATATATATATACTGTATGTATATATTCAAACGATTGATAGGAAAATGTTTAGAACGATAGATAAAATGACAGAACAATAGATTGATAGATAGAACGACAGAACGATATACAGTATGTATCGTCCTATCTATCTATCTATCTATCTTATTGTTCTGACAGACAGACAGACAGACAGACAGACAGACAGACAGACAGACAGACAGACAGACAGACAGACAGACAGATAGATAGATAGATAGATAGATAGATAGATAGATAGATAGATAGATAGATAGATAGATAGATAGATAGATAGATAGATAGATAGATAGATAGATAGATAGATAGATAGATAGATAGATAGATAGATAGATAGATAGATAGATAGATAGATAGATAGATAGATACAGTAGACAGACAGAGCCTGACAGAAATGACACGACTGAGACATGACTGTTTGCACAGTTGACAATGCAAGCAGCATGAATCTGGCAACAGAGTTGATGCACGCTTTTGTTTCTCACCCGCGTCATCTCAGCTGCGTGGACATTCTCTCTCCTCACACGCTTTCCGTAAACACAGTGTTGGACTTGCCAAAAACAGCTAAGTGCGCTGATGCTGCAAGGGGTATGGTGAGTCAATATCAGAAGGTAAACACTGACCCGTGAATACTCTACTAGCTGGCTACTTTTCTGGGAAATGATTAGTCGTTTACCCTTCAGATACACCAGTGGCCCGCTTAGACTAATCTTAAAAGTGAGTCATCTAAATTTTATCTTTAAGACTGGTCCTAACTTTTTAAAGTCAATTTCATACAGTAGATTGGTCTAATTTACTAGTTGGTCAAACTTGTTCTTCAGACGGAGTTTTAACATAGAGGCTCAGTATATGCAAATGAGACTTGGATGAACTACACGTCCATAGGCACCAACTACACGTCCAAAAAACACATATGGCACTTGCAAAAACCTGAAGGCAGCACAATAAATCTGCCGTCTGAAATTCTTTAGTATGACATCTGTGGCCAACACCACAGGCGAAGGCGAATGCAATGGCAGACGTTTCTGCAGTACACTACACTGCCCGGTAAAGTTTAGCAAGCGTGCCAAATTAACGACGGCTACCAGAAGAACCCCAAAACCATAACACTCCTTTTCTATAAGCATTTCACTTTACTTTTTTCAAAGACGAAGAGACTGGGGAAAATGCAGGCCAAATGTGGAACAAGCAGAGAACAAAAAAGACTGCTCTAAAAAAAGCATAATAACAATACAGTAGAGAATAAATCTGGGAATATTTGGCATACCTGGAAGAACAAATCGTACCCGACACCTGAATTTGTACCTGCGTGTTTTTCGAACAACAAATATTCAGATAAAAGGAACAAACAACATGTCATGCTCGGCAAATGACTGCAAGTAAGGCATCACTCCAAAAATCACTGGCGTCAAAGTGCGTCCTCCCGCATTTTTTCATTTTTTTCTTCATTTTTTTTTTCAACAGGCTATTTTTATGTGCTTTGTTGCATGTTGAGCAGATCAAACACATTCCCTGCGCAGGAGTTCCTTTATGTCTGCCTGTGACAGGTGCTTTAAGAGATGCTTGGTATTGTTGGTGTGTAACTCAACTATCAATGATTTAATATTTCACTTCAAATGGAAAGTGAGAGATGTTGTGGAGAGAAGATCCTCAGCATAGCATCCTATTTTATAATTCATACTGTTGCCTGACAGGTTGAGAAGCTCTTCGTGTATCTCGAGTCAACGAGTCCCTGAGATTCCATCGCATTTCTCCCTCTCATTATTCAGGAGATGTGCAAAGTTTGTTTTGGGGAGGAACGCAGCGCGTCAGGGTCACGGATCGTTACTGGGAAACATAAGGGAATGAGGAAGGGAGATAAACATGGAAGATGGGATGGGAGATTAAAGGAGGGCCAGAGTTTGGGGTGAGCAAAACACTGAGATTGGAGTCATTTACATTATCCCTTCGAAGCTTTTACCATGCCAGGATTACACCAATGAGACATATATATCTTCATATATCCACAGAACACAAATGCCTCCCTACATACACACATACACACTCACAAACATACACACTCACAGCTCTTTTTCCAAACAATGTGTTTCATGTAACAATAATAACCATTTTCTAATTATAATGTTTACAGTCTCAATTTCTGATGCATTCAGAATCCATTTCATTTTCACCTGCTAAGAAAAGAAAATGTTTTTAGCACTCATGGTCTGTAGGCTGCATTTAAAATCATTCTTCAAGCTTATTCCAATTAGGCCTATTCATAAATTAACGCTCAGTGTTGCAGACATTTTTTTTTATTTTTTTTTTTTATTTTTTTTTTATAAAACTGACAAACAGGGAAAAATATTCTAATTTATTTTTAAAAAGTCTAAAAACATTTGATGAGAATGTTCCTTGTGCCCTTTTGGATTTAGGCCGAAGTCAGAAATCATGTGTAATTTCTTTTAAGCAAGGCTTTTGAGGTTTCCAGTGCAGAATAACTGGGGGAAAAAAAGGCATAAAGAGCAGATGAGCCCATTTACAAAGCAATATTCAAGGCCGTCACAGATGGTGTGAAATTGAGGATGACTCTAGAGGTTAACATGCAGGTCCAATGAGGGGCTCACAAAAATTACAATAGAATTGATGTAAGATCCATTACAATTAATACAATGCATTTCACATCAAAACAAAAAGATTATTCTTTTAGAAGAAATGTGTCTTTTTCAAACAAATCGGTAACTGACAAGTAAAGTTACCCACTTCTCCAGATGCTTATACAAGATAGTTATAAAAGACAACAAATGTGCCACTTCTCCAGATGCTTTAAAGCTTTTTGCTTTAACAGACAAATACACAAGTTTACTAAAAAAGAGCAATTTATTCCACTACTGTGTCAGCAGATCATTTACAAATTTATCAAACTAAGGTCAGAATGCAGCATTCTGAACCTGTCAAAATGAACAAATAAATCTTTACTGAAATCTTTTGATTTATGATGGCCCTTTGAGAACTTTAATTTATATTATTCAGCTAAAATAGAGCAGAGCTAAATCAGATAAATTGTGAAAGTGAAAATACAGGGACTAAATCAAAGAACGCAAGACCACAAAATAACATTTAGAATTCAAATAAAGTAAAATTTACAATAAATGAATATTAAAATGATTTGTATTTGTCATCATCAAAATGTAAACTCTACTATAACTCAGCTTTACATACATATACATAGAGTATATAAATAAATACAATTATTTTTAATTATACATTACTGTATGTATATGTTTTGAAACAATTGATAGAACAATTGATAGAATGACAGAACAATATAGATACAGTAGTATATATAGACATGTATATATAAATCTTTTTAATAATGTGAAATAATTATTTCATAATTTTTTCAATAAATTTCTCCATTCCAGGTGGATGAGGCAGATAGGCCTGTAAAACAGCACCTGCTCTCCCCACAGCCCGGTGTTGCCAACTCTAGCTAGAGAGAAGTGTCAAAATGGAGTCTCCATCAACAAATACATACAGTACCATTATTCTCTAAGTACTTCAGCCTCTTATAAGCATTCCAATGTACCAGCTGCAGAAAAGCCCAAATGTCACTTCCATCTATGCTTATCTATCCATTCAGAGGTGAACTGATAACTTGCGTAATTCGATACAGAGGATATGCAATAACTGAACTGTAATCCCCTTTACTCTGCCACAGCAGTATGCAATAATGTCATGTCATATCTTGTTATACAACAAGACGTGAGTTTCAGCCTATGAACGAATGGGTAGGTGGTGGGAAAGGCAATAAGAGACCAAAGAATAAGAGGTATTTTTTCTTACACAAAGCTATATTGTGGCTTCAGACGACTTTGTATAAAGCACTAAAAGTCAAATGGACCACTTTATGGTGCTTATTTGAAGCTTGAAAGCAACCAGGACCATATTAAATATTGGTTTGGAAAAGGGGCATTGCTTTTTTACTGGGGCTCTTCAATAAATCAAGTAGTGTTTTATTATCAGCTGTCAGAACTGGCGATGACAGATTTGCAAGTGAATCACTATTGGTCTAACTGGTCTGAAAAAAAGTCTGAAATTGTTTGCGATTCAGTTTGATTCATTTGGACAGTTCACTGAGGCATTGAATCATTTGCTGCCATTTCTCACACTGAAATAGTAATGGGATACTTAAAAACTGGATGAGGTTTATATGTACAATTCAGTGCAGTACACAAAAAAACTTTCAGCGATGAAGCAGCTCTTTATTGTGTGTAGCTTGTGAACCACTCTTTACTCCAGGCAATGACAAGTTACCCATATATCCATAACAGCATAAAAAATATTTAATTTTTTTTGGATGGGGGGCCTGTGCCCCAGTACTGATAAAAGGCTAGAGACCCTTCTGGTTTGGCCACCAAACCAGCCTTGACCAACATAGAAAACAGAAGTCTTTTCAGTAGGGAAGTGTGCCATTACCAATACTTTTTAATACTTTTTCAGTAAACGGGTACAAGCAGGTTGTGGCATCACGTGTTTGTCCATAAAACGCTCTATTATATCAGTGTGGTGTTGAAAGACTACGTTGTGGTGGAAAAAAAAAACATGCATACATGACTCCGGCCATCCCCAGCACTTTTAAAAAAAGATGCCATTAATTATTTACACTTCCTGCCACATGCGTTCAACATGTTTCTCTTTCTGTGCATTAATATTTCATCCAACTCCACGACAAACTCTTGGCTTCCTAGCGGACATTTTGTCCACATAAATCACACAGTGACATTATAGAAGCCTAAGATGGCCTTCACTGCCACTTACCACAAGTACACATAGGGGCGCATTAATCTCGCCCTCTCTCCAGACAGAGGAGAGAGCCCGGCTCTCACGGCACACTTAAATGTCACTAACAAACAAGGCCGCTCCGGAGAGGACTGTCTGTAAGTGCACAGTTACACAAAGACCATGAGGACAACTTGGAAGTCCGGTGAAAATGTCACGTCATTTCTCGAAGATAAAGTCAGCTAATCTGCAAGATAACAGCGACTGAGTATGGTACTTCATTTTAGAACGGCCTGGGAAACATCAGGTGGAGTGAGAAGTTCTCCCTCAAGGTTCGTCTCTCACTCTCTGAGCCTCTAAGGTTGTGATTGGTAGTCGGGCATCACGTGGCTATCCTGTTGCTGGTATCTGGGGAGAGCAGTGTGGTAGCAGCAGCTGGAACTACGCTCCTCTTGGCCAGGGCAAAAGTCTCGCTGACCTCCCATAAGGCGGCGCTAAATGGATTTCTGTCTTTAATCCCAGTGTATGATTATATGGTACACCTTTCCCCACAGGAGCCGCAGGGGTTGCGGTGTGCGCCGTACTTGAATGCATGCTATGTGTTAGCACGTCACAAATATTAATCACACGTCAGAGTTTTTTTCTTCCTCGAGCCCTCTATTTTAGCAGCTAGAATGTGATTTACTGGCTATATTTTTCCCCAGGCTTTAGCCTGACATGTTCTCAGTGTCTCCCTCTGATGCCGCTGCACTTTCATACCTGACAAAATCCGCTCAACCACGCCGGCTTCTGACTGTGCCGCGGAAGGTGTGCGTGGAATCACAATGATGTGTCAGTGAAGAAGCATCCCCGCCCCCCAAAGGCAGATAGCCAGCTGCATTTAGAGTGCCAGCCGCCCACTCCCTCCTTACACAGGAAGTAATGAGGCTTGGCCCCTGAGCCAAATCAGCCCCAAACATAGATAGGACACAGAGACAAACATAACACATACAGGAAACTCAGGCATGAGGACAAGGAGGGAGAGGGAAAAGGAAATCAGGAAGAAAAGGAGGGGGAGAGAATAAAGGATAATATTAGAGTTGGAAATGTAAAGGCGGAGGACTATGTGCATCAGGGTGAATGAAATGGAGTCGGAAGGCAGGGAAGAAGATGAGCGGCTCAGGTTTCAGTGCTGCAGCTAATGGACGGCTGCATGCCATCCTTCAGAACAATGGGATAATGATACAGATATGAATGAGAGATGCACTCTCATTGGGCCGATTTTAAAACGATGTTAGTGTATCGCTTATTCAATTGGGCTCCTATGGAATATACAACATACTCTCTGTCTCCCGGTGCATTACCATACAAGTCCCACCAAAACATGAGATCATTTTGCAATCGTAAAGATGAATGCGTTCGCTCATGGCCGCTACCAGTGCATTTCATCATGTTCCTTCTCAGATAATCATCAGAGAGAAAGTCCAAGCAAGGGCGGAACAGGCTTGTATTATATATTATACAGTGATGCATTACCCGAAACAATATTGCACATTCAAAATCCAACTTACAGTCCACTACTCTTTTTCTAGTTGCCAATTCTATTCATAAAACAGCTTGGCCCAACAATAACACCTCCCTTACTTGATCCAGATGTATTCCAAGAACCAAATCTGTTCTCCAACCATCTCATATTTCACAATATAAAGAAATTGCACATGCTTTCAGAACGATGTGCACAATTCAATATGTCATATAGGCCCAGGCTTTCTGTCCACTGTTGTTTTTAATGATTTAGCCCAGTTAATCAAAGGCTTTTCACCTCACCACATTAGTGCCTTGGAGTATTTAGTCTTCATAACATACCAAAACCATTTTTTTTTTTTCTTAGATTGATGCAATTCCACGCAAGTCATCCTTTAGGGCGGAAAATATGGAAATTCGTTTCCAAAAATTAAGCAAAAATTGCATCCCTGAGTAATGGAAGCTGATAATACATCTCTCATCACAGGTACACATAAGAGAATTGACATGTATAATTTTTGGTGAGCATAAGAGAATTGTTCCTATCCCCAAACTAATAATTTAGTTGTTGTAGTTGAAATTTTAATATTTGCATTTTGGGGTCAGGATCCACCGTTTGAGAAACACTGCTTTATGGGTATACTCATAAAACCATAAAACTTTCTCACAGGTCCTGTGAATTTTAGCAATGACCCTGGCACAGACAATGTACACGTATTAATAAAAGAAAAAGACAGCCATGTGATCTGCAAGAACCATGGCCGAAAGCATGATTTCTTGTCCTTCTCTGGCCCCAGACTAGAGTCAGGGCCCTCTTTTGCCCCTCACCCCTTCCTTATCTGTATTCGCACCAGGGCACTTTTAGCTCAAGAGAAAATTCACTGCACTGTGAAAGAGAGAATGTGTGGTATTAAATTATACATAAGCTTATCTTTATACAAGCAGTTTGCCATGTTCTCACTGTTGACTAGGGTGTTGAATTTAGTTCCATAACTTAGTTATGTACTTTATATACATACAGTATACACGGCTTAAAATGAACACTTACCAAGCGCCAAATGCGATTAAAAATCGGTGTTGTGGAGTTTATTAAACGGTGTCAGTCGCCAGTTGGTCAGTAACTTTTTTTTTTTTTTTTATTCTAACAATGCAATGTTGTGACAACAAGAACGTGAAAAACGTGAATGACTCTTTGTACGGTTGACAGGTCAGTGCTTCATCATCTCAGCGTTTCCAATGCAAATACTAAAGCGCTGTAACACGCGAATGGGAATTTGTTACTCACGTGCTGTGTGGGAAATGTAACATCCGAAGCCCACGGTCTCTCGGGCAGTGCGCGAAGTTGAGCTCTCTTTCATACCTTCCCGCGCTTCATTAGAACAAATTCACTCAAAATGATGTAACAAAAAACGCCTGTATCGGCGAGTATCCTAGTAAACATAGTCGGTTAAGTGAAGGCAAACACAAAATGCATGATCGGTCTTAAAGTAACAGCTTTCTAATAATCCTGCTACTGTCTGCGTTTTTAATGTTAACCAAACAACAAAGAAATGTTTTGTCTTTAAAAAATGTTGGCTATAAAATTTATATGGAATTCATATTATATATATTGGAATAGAGGAATGTGAGTTTTCATTGGTATTTAAAATCATAACTGCCTGTTTTTTTTGTTTTTTTTTTTTTGTTTTTTTTTTTTTCATGGCTGGTAAAAAATATTGCGCAGGTGAGGAAAAAATAAAAATTAGGCCCTGTATGTATACACTGCATATGAAAATGTCACCCAGGGGCATAAAGATGAGATCTTGATTTGTTTTCCTTATAAAAATACATAAACAAGGGTCACTGCTTGGATTTGAATATGCTATAAAACTCTCCACGATCTCCAAGATATTATTATCGAGGAAGAAGCGGGACCAGTAATGTGAAATGTCATTTAAGTTACCTCTGTAATTGTCTATTCATTGTAAGGGGCTGTTTAAGGTCCCAAGACTGGATGATATTCAAACTCCACACTGGCTAATTGGTGCTGACATACAAAATTGATGGCCTGCTTTTAACACCTTGCTTTATAAATAAACAACATCACAGATTTGATTACAGAAGTACATCAAATTAGCATGCAGACTAATGCTAATTCCCCATTCCCCAAAAAAAACGAATATTTTTCAGTCGTTTAACACAAGCCTGTATTTTATATGGATAGCACATTCTTTCAGTATTCATGAATGAATTGAGCAGTGTTTGAGAGTAACTAAGTCAAACTCACTTTCGGCTTCTTTTAAATTAGTGTAGCTTTTCCAGTAACAAGCTACTTTTACCAATGAGTATCGTGTAGTGTGACTAAACACAAAACAATCAAACATGCTCCCGCCTGATATGCATCTCTCATTATGTAGCATTGCACAGCCAGGATCATTTTAGTAAACTAGTTTGTTGAGGATTCATGTAAATGAACAGACTGAAGAAGAAAAAACCTCAACAGTGTGAATCCCAACACTGCATTTTAGATTTCCATTTATTTAATTAAATTCTGCCGTTCATTACTTTGTTTCTGCTTCAATTCTATAAATTAGGTAAGCTGTATCTAGCAATTTGTATAAAATAATTTTATTCAGCAATGAAGCATTAAATTGATTCAAATAATTGTTTCTTGAGCACAAAATGAGCACATTGTAATGATTTCTAAAAGGATATTGTGACATTGTAGACTGGTTTGCCATCATGGGAATACATTTAAAATATATTTAAAATTGCAATAATATTTTCCAATATTATAGTTTTACTGTTCTGTTAGTATAAGTATAGTAGGCCTAATTGACATTGCTCATTCATAAAAAAATAAAATAAAATAAAAACTGCTAGAGATAGAATGAATAAGAAGTAGCGTGTAGCCTAACAGCTATAATATAAAAAAAGCAAGCCTAACACTGTTACTGACGGTATTATCATACAGATGTGAAAGCACATACATGGAGTCATACAGACACAGATTACAATGTAAATACTATTTCCCATGTGCAGCGGTCTCATATCTCTCTTCTTCAGTTCTCTCTAGTGTGTGTGTGCGTGCACACTCCCTGCGTGAGTGTCTTAGTGTGTATCCAGTGCCTCAAGTCTACCTACCAAACCTACTGCAGTACTCATATCTTTACTTATCTAAATGGAATCTCCACCCTAAGACCTGATCTCCACTGACAGGACGAGAGCAGCCAGAACCCTCTCCAGCACTCTTCCCCTTTGCCTTCTATCTGTCTCTCCTCCTCTCACCTTGAGCATCTGCTTTAGATCAGGCAAATTTCTCTCTAACAATAGACAGCTTCAAATGGGCGAACATGCTTATGCTGTTGGTAAAAAAAAAAAAAAAAAAGGAAGCTCCAACACAGTCATTATTCTTGATATGAAACAAACAGAGCAAGTGGGCAGACCTTAGTCCACCTGATATAGAGAGGATAAAGACAGATGAAAAACAGGGCTATCTCATTGACATGCAGAACTAATGAAATCACCAACAAGCACAAACACTATTAGACTGCTTGACTGCCTCTTTTGTAATGCCGAGAAGAGAGCTGGAATATGTATATTGATGCACATGAAGTTGGGAAGGGATATTAGAGGAAAGCAAAATAATGAGACCTGAAAAAAGGAGTTTCATAAAATCATGTTATCACAGACAGTGGGGCAAGCTCACGCACACAAGCATATTAACACATCCACATCCATGCATTTACACAATCTAAATATTTAGAAGATTGCACTTACGCGTCCTAAAGCGATGGTGTGGGCGAGTAGGCTTGGTAGAAGGGCCCTTGGAGGAGCGTCCATGGTTCCAGCGTTGACCGGGCTTGGAGGGGGAAGCAAGGGTGGAGGTGGGTTGGGCCGCTTGGGTGGAGGTTGTGCTCGGCGTCATCGTAGTTGTTGTCGTGCTCGAGGTGGTTGTACTCGGTGGCCCAGCCCGTGAAGAAGGCGATGCGTTTCTGCTCCCACCCTCCCCATTGGGTTTTCGGACCGTGGTGCTGCGCGGGGTGACCTCCTTTGCTCCCGGTTGGACAGGATTGGTGGCCCGGGTGGCGGTGGTGGTGTTGGTCACTCGCGTTACTACTCGGTTATGCAGGTGTGGAGCTCTGTTCCCCGACCCTCCCCCTAACGCCCCGCCTCCACTGCTGCTACTGCTACTGGCCGTGTGGTTTGAGGACTGCCCAATTCGAGTCCTTTGAACTGTACCTGTACCCTCAGCTGCTCGGGTCGCTGAACCCGGAGCCACTGAGGGTGTAGAGGAAGTGGTAGACGTGGAGCCATCAGAGCCCTTTGGCAGGGCACTGGGTTTAGATAGGAAAATGGGGTCCTGTCCGATACGATTTGCGTCCACCAGGTCAGTCGGGACATAATCCTGCACTGAGCCCACCACAATCCATTTTAGAAGCATCAGGCTAAGGCCCAGGCCCACAAAGCCCATCAGCAGGGGCACAACACAAAGCCAGGTCTGCTGGCGGGGCCACACGGCACAGGGGCCACAGCGGAGGGGCCCTGGGGCCCGGGGAGAGGCTTGTTCACCCCCGGGCTCTTCCAGGGTCATGGTCTCCATGGTGGCCCCTAGTGCTGTTCTCTCACTCATGCTTCTGGGGTTCAGGGCCCAGCCAGGAAGTAGTGCAAGCAGCGGAGGGGGCTAGGGAGGGAGCCAAAACTGGGCATCTCATTAATATTCATTTAACACTCTTCCACAGCTACAGAAGCATGCAATACTGACTACTCACATGAATAGAACAGCAAACATCAGCCTATACATATACACGAACAGATAAATATATAAATTCTATACAATACAGTAAACAAACCTTAAAACCCAAAGACACCAATAGTCACGTACACACGCACACATACACACACTCAATAAGGAACAGGACTGGGTTTGGGAGAAGAGTGGGTTTCGGGAACAAGCCTCTGTTTAGTTCAGCTTCCCGTAGAACCGAAGATAATTCCCAAGACGCTCCATATATAGCGATGAAAAAAAATAGAACAAAATTAAGTTTTGCGGATCCGTCTGTGTTCTGCCCGTAGTCAAATTTTCCTTGTAAATCCGTGAGTGTTTGAGCGAGGGCAGCTCCCTGCTGCAGATCTTTTCTCACAGCTGCATTAACGCATCGGTCGTCGCGGCTGGCGCAGCCCTGCCTCTGTATGTGTGTGTGAGTGTCTGTGTGTGTGGAGAAGCTCAGGTAGCGGCAGAAGCACAGCTCCACTCAAGGGACAGCTCTGCGTCTCTCTCTCCCCCGACACGGCACTTCGTCTCTGGCTACGCAGCTTGGATCTTCTCTCTAGTCTCTACAGCGGTGCATCAGTGGACACAGGCAGCCGGTAATCCACCCCACAGGAGAGAACAGCGCAGCGCAGGAGAAGGATGTACTGTGATCAGGCAGAGACAGCTGCTAGGGTTAAATCCATGAGATCTTTTTCCCAATCCCTGCCCTTAGTTCTCCTGTTCTGTCAGTGCACATCCGAGCCTCTGCCCTGCATCCGTCATTGCACCAGAATTCTAAGGCAGTCCTGTCTCTGAGCTTGCTACATTCCCACACTGAAAGACTCAGACCTTGGCAGAAACACAGGCACACAGAGTGTGAGAGAAGCAAGCAGAGGGAGAGAGAGAGCGGAAACGAGAGAGGGGAGAGAGAGAGAGAGAAAGAGAGAGAGAGAGCAAGCGATAGAATGTGTGGCGGAGAGAAAGCAGAAAAGGTGGGAGAGTGAGTGGGTGAGCATGAGACTGTGAGAGAGTGAGATAGAGAAGGGAGGGGGGAAAGGAGAGAGATCGCTGCACTGAAAACTGATGCGGCTGCTTTTCTTAGAGGCTGCAGTGTGTGTGTCTGCATGTGTGTTTTCTGGTGTGTGTGTCTCGGGGGGAGGGGGGGGGGGGGGGGGGGGCGTGAATGATGCTAGTTATAAATTTCTTGAGCAGCCACACTTTTCCCTTCCTGGCCCTTCCTTCTTTGTTGACTGTCCTGATTGACAAATATGAACTGCTCAGTGACTATACTTGAGCTTATTTGTGACCAGACATGGAAGAGCAAGGAGGTTTTGAAGAAAAATAATGAAGAATGTAAAGACGTAAAGGAAAGAAGATGAAAGAAGGAAGGAAGGAAGGAAGGAAGGAAGGAAGGAAGGAAGGAAGGAAGGAAGGAAGGAAGGAAGGAAGGAAGGAAGGAAGGAAGGAAGGATGGAAGGAAGGAAGGAAGGAAGGATGAATTAAGGAAGGAAGTGAAGAAAGAATGAATTAAGGAAGGAAGGAAGTGAAGAAGGAAGGTGGAATTTAGGAAGGAAGGAAAAGAGGGGAGGAAGTGAGGAACGGGAAAGAAAATAAAAAAGTAAGGAGAACAGATCAAGGGAAGAAAAGGGCAAAGGGAAGAAAGAAAGAATTGCTATGGTATTAAATCCTGCAGTAGTTGAAGAGAAAGAGCAGCACAT
The DNA here is from genome assembly GCF_965113295.1 of Leuciscus leuciscus. NCBI lineage: Eukaryota > Metazoa > Chordata > Actinopteri > Cypriniformes > Leuciscidae > Leuciscus > Leuciscus leuciscus. The sequence continues at coordinate 25,988,400 of NC_138745.1, forward strand.
GTAAAGTAGTTCAAATCCCCCACAGACGCCCGTCTCACAGACACACCCCTGAGTGCCTGAGGGACTGCATAAGGAGAGGCTTCTGGAAGACAGATAGGGGCATACAGAGCAGTCTGTCAGAGTATGAAGACTTGATTTGAAAGTCTCGAACCAGGACACTCAGGGGGTAAAGACTGATGTTTTTGTGGGAGGAGACTACCCAGCCTGAAACAATGATAGGAATAACATTATTCAACATCCAGTCACTTTCAATCTATTTCCACTCTGCAGCAAAGTTTACCAAATAGGACAACATACCAAAAGGACAAGCTCCGCTCCTGGTCCCTCCCTCTAGTTTTATTTAGTTTCCTCGATATCTCAACAAAATCAAATGCAAATAAGATTTATTTAAATTTTTATTTTTTATTTTTTATATTTTTTATATTTACATGTAAATCTTAAGTTAAAGGGGCACTTCACCAGTGGCAAAAAGGGCTTTCAATAAAACTTGGATGCCTATGCAGTAGAAAGGTTAAATTTTTTTGAAATCGGTGCAACCTAACTAGCTGTTATCTTCCCTTTTACAAAATAGGTAGGAAAACTTCAACAAACATAATGTACTGGGCATGTTGTCGTCCAAGGCCACTTCCACCAGAATACTATGAATATGCTTGACCAGAGTCAAATAGCGCCTTGCTTGATAGGAAAAACGTCTAAGCAAACTTTTGTTTATAATGATGTGCAAGAATTCAAAGAGTGGGAGTGAGTAATTTTTGGATTCCAGTAAGGATCCAGTGCATTGTAGGCAGTGGCCAAAGGCTCCATAGAATCATAAATATGGAGAGAACACCGCAATGGAAAATCTGAAAAACTTCAGTGTTTTTAGTCTAATTTAAAACGGGATGAATATGAATACAGTGTTTTAGGCTAAACGCAGGGGTAAGAAACAACCATTCTGTCAGTTCCGCCCAACCCTGCGCTGTTGCGTACAGGTTAGCTGTTTCTATAGTGTTCCATTTTTACCATAATGCCTGATTATTGATATTGATATTGATAAAAAAAAAAAAATTTGACAAATAATTGTTTTGTTTATAACCCTCTGTCGATCTGACTGTCCGTGAGCGAGGATACAGATATTTTAATATTTTTATTTTAAACAAGACAAGGATACACAATGATTTTTAGCAATGTAATATAACTATACAAATAGCATTTACAGTCAGACTATCTCATATCTTTAAACACAGCAGTAAGCTATCATATGGATGGAAATATGCATATGGAAATTATATGCAGATGAGGATATGCATAGAAAAAACAAGGTGATGTAAGCTCCATATATGATTATTTTGGGGAAAAGACGGTGGGGATGCATGTACACACAATCTTCATGTGCGTACGCACACTTTAAGGATGTAATCTACTCAATTTTAAACATGAGGCCCCAAGGTATTTCTGTTTTTCTTTAAGCACCACCTACTGTCAGAGAATAAAACTAAATTTTCATTCAGTCTGTCTGCCATTTCAGGCCTTAAATGGTTGTATAAGTGCAGCATACATCATCAAGTCTGTCATTTTCACTGGAAGCATTTCATAAATTAATTGTAAATTAATTAAAAAAATATTATTCCACATCTAACATCAGTGATGGAAATTGAACTTTAATAGTGGAAGTAAAACACCTTACTTGCATTTTCAAGTGTTGTGCAAAGAGCTTCTTTCAGCTTGTAGTTGAAACGGTTTCATTTTGTTTTTCATGTTGTCAAAGCTGCTTAGGGAAACTGTAGAGACAGGAAAAAAATTGTGAGGTTATTGTCACGGCAACCAGATATATTATTTGCTTAAACAAATGTGTGTGCATTCTACAATGAAGAATCTGCAAATTAACCTGCAATACTGAAGAAACAACCTTCCCTTCTCTACAGTGTCACCCTATTGAGAACCACAAACAACAGAGACAGTTATCTAGATTGACAATGAAGCTACTTGGTATTAAGTTAGAGAAGCTAAGAACAGAAACCATGACTGATTTACTGTAGACACACCTCATGAAATCTAGATAAATCCAGACATCTTGCCACGCTAAGATATTTCATAATCGCAAAATACTGAACACACACAAACACACAATACAGAAGAAGGTTAAAGCCCTCATTCAAGCATATCCCTCTGCAAACAATCAATAACAACCTTTATAAAAACCCTTTCCTCTGGGGGGCACTAGACTGTGAACGCACACCCACTGCAAGTGTGGCCAGGGGTAGATTTGGACAGTTTAACGCTCTGACAGCACTTGATTGACAGAGGGGGTGTCTCTGCAGAAACAGGGACAATTAAATGTGCAGTGACCTCACATAGGACCTCCTTCTAATAAGATAGGAGAGGATGAGGGAGAACATAGTGTGAAACTAAGAAAACAGGGCACATGGATGTCTTTGTTTATCAACTGGAGAACCAAGGGGAAACAAATGAGTGATTGACAGGGGGAGAATGAGAAAAGCTAGTACATCAGATGTGAACAAGAGATACCTCCAGTGGTGCAATTCCTTGTGTGGAGGATGCAAATATTTACACCTTATATAAGACACGTCATCATCTTCAACACTGGATGTCATGTCAATAACACATTGAGCACAGCAATTCTTCACTCAGCATCACTTTAGAGATGGAACATATTGTTCACAGCACAATACTGAATGAATTTGAGCCTCAGTAAAAGGGACATGGACTGTGTAACATCTTGAGCACAATATTCCCAATGAATTGGATCTCTTTTCTTCTGCAGAGCAAATGAAACCCATACCAGTGGAATAGACATTGTAAATGACAGGACTGTCAGTATACATCTAAACATTTATTTGTGAGTTACCGCATGGATTTAAATAGCAAATGGCTCTTATAAGAGAATTATTAAACCCATCGGCAAAATAAAATGAAAGAGAGAGTCATTAAAGGAAGGCAATCCTTTGTTGGGTTAATGTCTTATTAGTCGGTGTAATTGAGTAATCACTTTCTTACTGGTCATTTCTTAATCTTTGGGTGCAGTTGACCTTGATTTGAACTGGATCCATCGTTTATTACGAGCCATGCCAGAATAGTATAATTGCATTTAGGAGATTGGAAGACATTCCGTCTGTTCAAAGGGAAGAGTCTTTGTTTCCATTACACTTGAGACTGGACTGAGATCCACCCACATTCACACATACCCGCACATTCCATACACACGAGAAAACAGAATGCATTTTCTGTAACAAACTGGTGAGAAAAGCTTTGTAAAAGCTTTACAATTTGTAAATACAACATAATGCACAAGGTTTAAAATGCCCAGGCTTGGAAATTATAAAATTATCCTACTAATAAAAAAATGATCTGTATAGCACCTTTCATACAGAATATGCATCTCAAAATGCTTCAAAATATGCAAACATAAAAATTGGAATAACAAAACATAACAACAGTGTAACAAAATAAAAATAAAAGTTAAAAAAGTAATTATATAGATACAGAAAAAAATCATTCTTAACTATAAAGATGTAATAATTAATTTTAAAAAGTATTACTAATTACTATGACTAAAGAGACTTAACATATACTAATGAAAAGCTAACTTAAATATGTGAGCGCTAAAAGCTTTTAAAATATTTGTAAACCTGATTTTTGCACTTTCAAAAGCAGCTTTATATGATCTCACAACAGTAGGTTTACATTACAAAAAAACCTACTGTGCCAAAAAAAAAAAAAAAAAAATCTGCATTAGAAGACCTCAAACTAGGGGTGTGCAATATCACAATTTTTAAATCATGCTACACCGCACATTTTATCAGTTGCAGTTCTGGAACCCATCCCAACACGTACAATTACATCATGTACATTCACATCACCTTGCTAGTTAAGCTTTTTATTCACTCACTGTTCTGACATAAGCTTTTCGGAGCGTTCACCCGAAGTGCATGTACTCTAAAAGCCTGTCTCACAATGTGAGTAGAGTACTGAACTAAATTCTCTTTTGTGTCTTACTGCACTTAAACTGTCAAATACACACAAGATTTACATAAACACAGTAGTTTATGTCTTAAGTGAACGTAAACAGTTCGGATGCATGTCAGTATATTAGAAACGTGCATTCGGTCCTAAAGGGGACCTATTATGCCTCTTTTTACAAGATGTAATATACACTCACCTAAAGGATTATTAGGAACACCATACTAATACTGTGTTTGACCCCCTTTCGCCTTCAGAACTGCCTTAATTCTACGTGGCATTGATTCAACAAGGTGCTGAAAGCATTCTTTAGAAATGTTGGCCCATATTGATAGGATAGCATCTTGCAGTTGATGGAGATTTGTGGGATGCACATCCAGGGCACGAAGCTCCCGTTCCACCACATCCCAAATATGCTCTATTGGGTTGAGATCTGGTGACTGTGGGGGCCATTTTAGTACAGTGAACTCATTGTCATGTTCAAGAAACCAATTTGAAATGATTCGAGCTTTGTGACATGGTGCATTATCCTGCTGGAAGTAGCCATCAGAGGATGGGTACATGGTGGTCATAAAGGGATGGACATGGTCAGAAACAATGCTCAGGTAGGGCGGGGCATTTAAACGATGCCCAATTGGCACTAAGGGGCCTAAAGTGTGCCAAGAAAACATCCCCCACACCATTACACCACCACCACCAGCCTGCACAGTGGTAACAAGGCATGATGGATCCATGTTCTCATTCTGTTTACGCCAAATTCTGACTCTACCATCTGAATGTCTCAACAGAAATCGAGACTCATCAGACCAGGCAACATTTTTCCAGTCTTCAACTGTCCAATTTTGGCGAGCTCGTGCAAATTGTAGCCTCTTTTTCCTATTTGTAGTGGAGATGAGTGGTACCCGGTGGGGTCTTCTGCTGTTGTAGCCCATCCGCCTCAAGGTTGTGCGTGTTGTGGCTTCACAAATGCTTTGCTGCATACCTCGGTTGTAACGAGTGGTTATTTCAGTCAAAGTTGCTCTTCTATCAGCTTGAATCAGTCGGCCCATTCTCCTCTGACCTCTAGCATTCACAAGGCATTTTCGCCCACAGGACTGCCGCATACTGGATGTTTTTCCCTTTTCACACCATTCTTTGTAAACCCTAGAAATGGTTGTGCGTGAAAATCCCAGTAACTGAGCAGATTGTGAAATACTCAGACCGGCCCGTCTGGCACCAACAACCATGCCACGCTCAAAATTGCTTAAATCACCTTTCTTTCCCATTCTGACATTCAGTTTGGAGTTCAGGAGATTGTCTTGACCAGGACCACACCCCTAAATGCATTGAAGCAACTGCCATGTGATTGGTTGATTAGATAATTGCATTAATGAGAAATTGAACAGGTGTTCCTAATAATCCTTTAGGTGAGTGTAAGTCTCAGGGGTCCCCAGAATGTGTCTGTGAAGTTTCAGCTCAAAATACCCCACAGATCATTTATTATACCATGTTGTAAATGCCCTTTTTTGAGTGGAAGGAAAAACATGCTGTTTTCGTGAATTTATCTTTAAACGCAAATGAGCTGCTGCTCCCCACCCCGCTTTCCAGAAGAGGGCGGAGCCTGATGGATTTTTACCATTAGCCTATAGGGTGGTTGCGTACACACATTGCTGACACATATTTATGTTCAAACAAGTGAATTTTGCATAATAGGGCCCCTTTAAAGTGACAGCAGCCTAATAAACCTGCTGCTGTCTGTGTCAATGTTAATCAAACAACAAAATGAAAACCTAAATAACTTGATTAGCTTTAAGAATCAGTGTATATTTAATTCAAACAGTGAAATGTTTGTAGTGTTTTATTTTTACATGTTTATTGAATTACTTGAATGCTACTGTTACAGTAAATACTGTAGCAGAAAATATTAATGCACTGTTTATTTCATTTGTATCTTATATTATATTTGGCCTATTATTTATGATTTGCATCTTTGTTCTTATTTAAAAAAAAAAAAAAAAGAGACAATAAGTTTCTGGTCGTATCACCCAGCCCTACTTTGGCCTAAATGGTCTGTTATTCTTTTTTCTTTTGTTACCTTGTAAGGCAAAATTTTTAAAATAGGAAAATTAGTTTGGCTGTGCTGCTCAGTGAATTGTAAAATAGTCTTAAAAACAAAAATGAACAAAAAAAGAATTGTGATAATATAGTGAATCGTGATCCAGCCTGAGAAAAAATATTGTGATATTATACTTTTGCCATATCGCCCATCGACTCAAACTGCAAACTATGAACAAATCCTAATAACAATCAGCAATGTATGAAGGTGTCGAGTCATTCAGTGCCAACAAGGCAAAAATCAGCTAAAACAGGTGTAATGAGGCCTCTACTTCTTGATCTTGTCAGCACTCTAACTACAGCATTTTGAACCTACTGTAGTTTAATTAAAATGTAGTTTGTTATAAATAACATTTATATGGGGAGTTACAATAATGACTGACAGGTGCTATGTGCAATTTTAAATACAGGTACATACATTTTGTGTGAGATTGCAATATTTAATGATTTCCTTGAAATCATTCCAAAATAAAATGATGAGTCTTTCTCTCCACAAGTTCACGCTGTCCCTTTTGCTTGGAAACCTCTTAATCAAAGAGCCCTCTTGGTTAATGATGTCACAATGAGCCCGCTCGGGTGGGGAGTCCCTCTCTAATGCATCTTCAGAGAGTGCAGTAACCATGGCGGCTGTGAGTGACAGATTGTCATGGCAGCTGTAATAGATGCCTGTCACAAAGGATTACCACTCTCCTGAATTAAGAAAGAGAGATAGGAAAAGTAGCCCTTTTGAACAAGGGCTTTCCTCCTTCAGCATCAGAGCAAGGGAGAGCGAGAGAGAGAGCAAGAGAAAGCACTCCGTGCAGGTTAGAAACAAGACCTTAGACTTGAAAAGCCTGGCTATTCCCGCTGAGTGTCTCACAAACCAGAATAAACACACACCAAAATGTGTACACAATCAGATTTACAGAACAGAAACAGACATGGGTTCTCTCAAGTTGTGGTCTACGGAGAGTCTAAGAGCCCCAGCTGGTGTTGGCGAGAGCAGCGTGAAGCAAAGATGTCCAGGGAAGACATTATGGATGAGGGGACACAATCTGCTGTAGGGTTATAACAAGCACAGATCGTTTACAACCAGCAGGGGTCAGGCATTTTCATCTGAGATATAATCATCATTAATCACACAGACTGATCCTTAAAAAAAGAAAGATTTTTTTTTTATAAATAGAGTAGAATGTTAGAAAGACAAAGAATAACAGAACACAACAACAGAACAATAAACAGAGAGACAGAGAAAGAATAGAATAAATAACATATATAGAAAGAATGATAGACAAAAAGAACGGCAGAACAATGATAGACTGAAAGAATTACAAATAGAAAGAACACCTCAACAATGGATAGATAGAAATAAGGAAAGACAGAATGACAAAAATACAGAACGATAGATGGAAAGACGGAAAGAACAATATATGGAAAGACAGAAAGAACAATGGATGGAAAGATAGAATGACAAAAAAATAGAACGATAGAAGGCAAAAACGATGGATGGAAAGATAAAAAAGAACTATAGTCAGAAAGAGCAATAGATGGAAAGACAGAATGACAAAAATACAGAATGATAGACCGAAAGAAAGATAGATGGAAAGAACTATAGATGGATAGACTGAAAAAACGATGGATGGAAAGACAGAAAGAACAATAGATGAAAAGACAGAATGAAAAAAAACATAACGATACAAGTAAAGATAGAATGACAAAAATACAGAATGATAGAAGAAAATATGAAAAAACGAGAGATGGAAAGACTGAAAGGAAGATAGAAAGACAGAATGACAAAAATACAGAACGATAGAAGGAAAGACAGAAAGAAAGATAGATGGAAAGACAGAAAAAACGATCGATGGAAAGACAGAAAGAAAGATAGATGGATAGACAGAAAAACGATCAATGGAATGACAAAGAACAATTGATGAAAAGACAGAATGACAAAAATACAGAACGATAGAAGTAAAGAGAGAATGACAAAAATACAGAATGATAGAAGTAAAGAGAGAATGACAAAAATACAGAATGATAGAAACGAAGGAAAGAAAGGTAGATGGAAAGAATGGTAGATGGAAAGGCGGAAAGAATGATAGATGGAAAGACAGAATGACAAAAATACAGACAGACAGACAGACAGACAGACAGACAGACAGACAGACAGACAGACAGACAGACAGACAGACAGATAGACAGATAGATAGATAGATAGATAGATAGATAGATAGATAGATAGATAGATAGATAGATAGATAGATAGATAGATAGATAGATAGATAGATAGATAGATAGATAGATAGATAGATGTTCCTTTGACCTGCACACACAAGGCTCTGGTCCCAATTTACTCATCGGCGTGCAGCTGACCCGTATTTTTGGCCCATAGTTCTGAGGATGGATCTTCCCTAGAGAACTCGTTCATTGGGCCATAAATCCCTCTTACACTGAAAGGCAGCTCGATCACTTTCCAAGTTGGGGAAAGTCTATTTGTCTCTTCCATCCCTCCCTCTGTCCCCTCCCTTTCCCCCTCTTTCCATCCGTCGTCTTCTCTCAACACTGATTTTCATTTAGATGCTGTTGACTCAGTTGGTCATACCCTCTTGTTGAATTCTCTTTGATTTAGCTCTGACACTCTCACTGACACATCCGATGCTCCTCTAAATCTTACACTGTATGACATTGAGCCCTTTTACAGTATCACTTTTATTATCCTACTGTGCCAAACAACTCATCTATTGAAAATTCATTAGATCTTGCTTGGGAGAGAAATTGCACCATGCGAAAGAAAGCAATTGGATTTGTAAGGCTGCGTCCTCTAAAGCTTTGATGGGCTGCTGCATGTACAACTCCTTTTGGTTTCTGGGTTTGCTCCCTAAAGATGACCTTACTGCCTTCTTTTTACTGATTTCAGTCAAAAAGAAAGGATGAAAATAGTGCTATGTTGCACAGTTTAACAGAGAGGTCCCAGCAATGCCAATTAAATGCATAATTAATTGTGACTCAGATGCAAAATGTTTGAAATGCAAATGTCCTGCACTGTCCTGGCACTTCTGCGCCATGCATGCATGACAATATGTAGGCCTTGAAAAGGATTGTGTGTGTAAGTGCAAACAGTAGACAACTTAATGGAATCTAATTATACTTAGTGATGTTTTTGTTGATGTTTGTATAACATTCATAAAGAAATTAAATGACACTACACAAAAAGAATAGATGTGTGCTGTTATGTTTAGATAAATGAACCTTATATCTGGAAGGGGAAAGGCTATAACTCGATCTTTCAAAAAGCTGCAACAAGAAAGAATTTTATTCATGAGACGTTCTGAGAATCATTTCATAAACAGGAAGACAGTTTCGCAATCTAATGACCATTGTTCCCTTTTGTAAATGTTTCTGTGTGCATTGCATTGGTTCCGTTATTTCTCTGCGGAGCTGGTAAATTGTTCTTTTGTGATCATCAACTAAAGCCGCTGTAATACTCTGAGCAATGTGATTTAATATCAGTGCCATTCCGTGTGCATTAAAGAAGCCATTTATTCAATGTTCAAAGAGATGTAATTATCTTTTTATCATAGATGGAATGTGTTTTTAGTGCAGATGTAAAGGATGTAGGCCAGTAAGAGCTGTGTGTAAACCTCACCCTCATGATCTCGAGAGGCGCTCTAGCGACTGACGCTAGAGGCAGTGTCTTTAGCGTGCTTGTTAGCGCGCCCGCCTCCCACGCCAGAGACCCCGGTTAGAATCCCGCTCGGAGCAGGTCGGGTAGGACCGGTTACACAGATACGGCTCAAGGTTGCTTCGCGGGCTGCTTGTATCATATGACTAGATCTTGTCATTGATATTCTCATGACTTAAAGCCTCATGCAAACAGGGCATTTTGATAAATAAATGTCTACTAAATGTGTGGTTCCCACCAGACGTCAAGCGAAATTTGCATTCTTTTGAAAGCAGGCCTGTTGGTTCGTGATCAGCCCCAAAACGCCATCTTTGAATAGTCATTGGCAGCGGTCAACACAAACAAACAAGCATGATAGTAGCATGCTAGCTTTCACTGGAATTAGTATCAGATGTAAACGAAAAGGTTTGGGAATATACACACACACCCAAACTAGGGAAGGTTCATGAACACATGCCTAATTGTATAAGGGTTTTAACAAACTGATAAGTTGGGTAGCTGTTCAGGCAACCCACTGAGAAGGTCATTTTGAAAACAAGTAGCTTTGATAATCACTAAAAACAACAGGGAAACAAGTATTATTCTTGAAGAGCCGTAACTGATTATTCTCATGAATTCAAAGATGAAGCAAAAAAAGCATCCCTCGACTCAGAAGCCATTCTGCACAGCTAGAAAGCAAAGATGTATGTAAGAGGAGAGCAGGATGAGTCTGCATACTGAGTACCCTGACATCTCCAACAGAACAGACACAGCTTAATGGACCCGTGAAATCAACACTGACACTCTCAGCGTGCACCATACCTCTGAGAAGACTTTCAGAATATGCTTTTGTGGTTATGCTTACCTGCTGTTAATGCAGTATAGTACAAACGTTTGTGGTACAGGCCATCAATGAGAAATTATGCACATTCTTCTCCAGTCCACCTGGAAACAAATTCACATGAATTTGCCAAAGTTTGCCTGGTTAGTGTTATCAAATCTCTGAAAAGCACTAAAGGTTTTGTTTTAAGCACTAAGTTGCAAGTTAACTGTACATACACAGGCAGAACTGAATGTTCATGCTTTATTTACTGTCTGTGGAGTTATGTGCACTTTTAGACAGAAAATGTCTAATTACAAAGTCTACACGCACACTTGCCGGTAATTTATTGTTGTTTTCTGCACAGTTCAGTTATTTGAATGAGTTTCTAATTATTAAAGCATTGACTATTTCAGAAACAGCCACCCCATGGCACAAAACAAATGTAGTCGCTCTAGTGTCAGTCAAAGTGAACTAGACTTAGTCAATAATTCAATGTGCCAATAGTCAAAAGTGTGGGTCCGTGAGACTAAATTCTAAATGGCTAAATCGGTTGTTCTTAGACACAGTGGTGACCATCATACAAAAGTAAACCATATAATTACATATCGTATTATTATAATAAAGGGTAGTTAAAGATAGTTCACCCGAAAATGACAATTCTGTCATAATTTACTCACCCTTATGTTGTTCCAAACCTGTATGAATTTCTTTCTTCTGCTGAGCGCAAAAAATATATATTTTAAAGAATATCGGTAACCAACCTCATAGACTTCCATAGTATTTTTTTCTTCTCCATACTATGGAAGTCAACTGTTTAGTTACCCATATTCATCAAAATATCTTCTTTTGTGATCAGCAGAAGAAAGAAATTCATACAGGTTTGGAACAACTTAAGATCGAGTAATTAGTAAATTATGACAGAAATATATTTTTTGGGTGAACTATCCCTTTAATATACTTAAAATTAAACATTGGCATTTATTAAAGTGATAGTTCACCCAAAATAAAAATAAAAATCTGTAGTCATTCACATGACACAACAGTTGTCCAGGCTTTCTGACAGAAGATATTTTGAAGCATTGTGTTCCACAGAAGAAAGTAAGTCATACAGGATCAAAAGGGGGATTGATTTATTTAAATAAATAAATAAAGGAACATGTTGGAAGTCTTGACCTCTGGTCCATGCTTTTAAATGAATGAAATGTATTATATTTAGGGTCAAACTTAAAGGCCCAAATTACTATTCATAATGCAATATGCATTTCACAGTAGGCTTTTGTTACATTGTTAAAATGGAACATGTTTAAAAAAAAAAAAACCTTGACCCTGGGTTCATGCTATTGAATAAAATGTATTATACTTTGAGCCTCTTTAAAATTACCCTCAATCTCATTTATTGCGTTGTATGCATTTAATAGGCCTCTGTGTTGCTGTGAATATACAGGCAATATAAAGTATAAAGGCCTTATTGTTGTTGTTGAAATTTTGAAATGTAGGAATTAGACCAATTACAAAAGCAGTGAAAATCAAAGAAAGAACAGCTGCACTTTCAAACAGAAATGAGTTACATTGTATTATGTGATTACAAACTAGAAACTATCCAAGCTGGACAACTTAATGGCTGACACATCAGCCACATCAGAAGCAGAAGCAATACTTTAATCGTTTTAAAAGAACAGAGATTAAACTAAATTAGCTCAAGCATTTTTTGGTTTAGCTTGAACTATTAAAATGAATCTTAAATGTCTTCTTTTTGTTTTAACAGACTGTCAGGTTGTTTGACAGACTGCTTTATAATGCCAAACACTGCATATAACCTTTCAGGCTAGAATACACAGGAAGATATCAAATTTGATAGCCAAAATCTATTTAATATGTGTCTCTTTGACATTAACGTTGCCATATTCTGCAGAAATTCTGATGATGCCATGTTCTTTGAAATTACTATTGGCTGTAGCAACACCTCTACGGGAAGAGAGCAGCAATCTGAAGCCTCTTGCAGAGGTTATGTTAGAAATAACTAAGCTATCAAAAGGTAGGTATTACTGTACTCAAAAGCAAAATGCACTTATAATGTCAAAATTGAATTATGACCAAAATTGGGTCTCTTATGATCAGTTCTGAGACAGGATTAGCTGTGCTCAGATTTTGAGAAAATGGAATGTGAAAATTTATAATCACAGTATCAATCAAGTCAAATTTTCTCATTTCCAGTGCTGGCATAGTTACAGTGTTTTGCTTTTGTAGTGCAGTAGGGCTGCTTTCTATGAAATAACTGAACAAATTACAAAGAGTGGTTCTGGGGAGAAAAAAAAATAGGTCTATTTGGGGAGAAGGATGACAAGCTTTATGCATCTGACTTGTGGAAGGCTGAATGTTCTGCAAGCAAAGACACTGAAAGTCATATTGTAAAAAATTAATAAAAAAAACATCAAAGAAAACCTAAGACTACATAAAAGTGTAAGTGCCTCTTTTTTTTTACCTTTAAAATGAAACATCCCAAATTCTGAACTGTAAGTACTGCAATAACAGAAAGCAGGAGCTGTCAAGAACTGTTCAGAGAGTTGCTTTCTGTGTCTCCCTATATAGTGTCACTGTTCTCAAGCCTCTGTTGAATAGAGTTTACTCCCAATTCGACCTCTGCCCTGTGAACAACCATTTAAGGTTGTTGGTTTTTTTGCCACACACTTCACTACACTTACCACACACTGATCTCCAAGAGCAGACTGAGATTTATACACTTGTGTTCTACCCTGTATATCTCATATACTTAAGGAATGTTTGATAATGTATTTTTAAATTATGTGATGATGCTTATTAGGAAAAGGCAATTGCTATAAAATAATAAAATAATAATAATAATAATATTATAGATAGATAGATAGATAGATAGATAGATAGATAGATAGATAGATAGATAGATAGATAGATAGATAGATAGATAGATAGATAGATAGATAGATAGATAGATAGATAGATAGATAGAGTCATGAAATTTAACATACATTGAGAAGGAACATCACATTTACATTTAATTAATGTCCATGGAGCAGAACCCAAAGCTCAAAGTCTAGCTATGGGAGGAGAAATAAATAAAGTCAAGTAGGTCTTATGCTGATATATGGCACTTAAAAAGAAGAGGTGATGCAACAGATTTAAAATATGAAGTATAGCATTTGCAAATCAAGTATTCAAGCTATATATTGATTTTATACCCACGCGTTTCTTCAACTGCAGACACTTTAAGCCCGTTAGCTTTAAGGAAACTGTTAATACACACTAGTGTGATTTATCTATTAAAAATGTCCAACAGCGGATATACTAAGGCTGGGTATTGATATATAGATTCTTTTGGAAATAATTCAGGTACATGCAAAATGTTTCTTAAGGAAAGACAATCTCCCTCAACTAAGCTGTAAACTATATAGGGAAAAATGAACAACAGAGCCTAAAAGATTAAATTGAATTTTTACATATATCTCTCATTTAAATAAAACATTGTATACAAAAAGTAGTTTTTATATCAACTTTCAAATGATATAATTATGTTTCCACTCTAATGTGTTGAAATAAAACATTAAACAGTGGCTGTCATAAAAATATTTATTTACAGGTCAAAACATAATGAATAGCACATACATTTCGCAATATGCTTCCTTCTAAAATGAATTTTCTAGCTAATTAACCAGCTATGGACATTGAATGGCTTTCCTAAAGTAAATGTGACATTATGTGACATGTTGTTTACAAGCTGTTTTGTTTGGTGTGGTAGAAATGACATCATAGCTGTAAGACATTAACAATTTAAAATATAGCTGCAAGCAGCAATTATCAGGGCCAAGAACAAAAAGCACAATGAGTTATGCAAGTGCACTCCAAGTAATGCACTCCAACTGGGACTCCAACTGGGGTCACCGACATGGGAGGCGGGCGTGCTAACAAGGGGCGTCCCTCTTGTGATCAGGGGAGTGAGGTTTACCTGCACAGCTCACGCTAGCTTCCCTCCGTTACATTCACCCACCCTAAACCTCACTCCCATCTGGGTCACGGCACCAATGCTCAGAGCGCACAGGCGTGCTAACATGGACGCTAAAGACTGCAGTGGGTGTTTGAATCGAGATCACAATATTCTTTTTTGTGAACAATTATTATTTATTTTTTTCATACTAACAAATAGAAAATAGAATAAACAAGGCATATACATGTACAAAAAATACATTATACACACCCTCATTCCCTCACTCGCTCAACCCAAAAACTACGTACGCACACCCACCCACACACATACATACACAAACAATAATAACACAATTCTACATTTATCGAATCCCCCCCTACCCTCCCTACTGAGTGATCTACCATGTCTTCAGGTAAAGATTTAGTAACTTGTGACCAAAAGGACTGTACTTCAGAGCATTCCCAAAACATGTGAAGAAAAGTACCTATACTGCCCTGTGAACACAGTTGACAGAGCGGAGATGACTCTAACTTAATCAAATGTCTGATTATGGGCGTTAAATAAATTCTATATACAAATCTTAAAGGGTAACTAAACCCCTGGTCAGAGCCTGACTCCACCCACTGGCAATATTTGAAAAATGCTAGAAAAGTAGGCAGAGCCCAGTGGAGAGGGGGCGTGCATCTGTGACATATCTCTCTGCAGGCAAGGGCGTGGTTAACTGGTACTCTCTGACGTCAGAGGGTACCACAACTTCCAATAGGAAAATTCAACTGCAGTAGCCACTGTTCAACCTGAAGAGGGCAGCACTCAGACGTTTTTACACCATATTTTGTAAAATTAAAACACTTTAAACACAAATGTCAAAAAAACTACTTGAATCAATGAACAGCACTAATAAAGCCCCATTCTTACAGATCATTAACTAAAAAAAGTTGGTTTAGGGTTTAGTTACCCTTTAAGTGAATGGATCGATGATTAGGATTTTTTTAATATTATTCCAAATAGTTTTCCAAGATATTGTAGGGGAAATGAAACTATAATCATTTTGTGAAGTTGTTTGAATTGTAATTAGTTTATAAGAACTTTGCATTATTTGAGAATACATTGTGGATACAATTCCCTTAGTGTTTACGTTGTACAGTTGATTTGTAAAGTCATGTTTTGGAAGTTTAGATCACAATATTCTAACGATTAATCGTGCTGCTGTACTTGTGACCCACCAGTTGAGAACCGCTGTGCCAAATGATGTACTGCAGGTGAGGATGCTTTGTGCTCTGATCCATTTACACTGGCACAAATGTCTAGCAAAAATCCTGACAAACAACTTTAGATAGATATTCTTGCAAACCCATGAGCATAACCTCTGAGACTAAGTACACAGACCCAAAGGACATGAGGACACAGCAGTCCTATGTTGTGCAGTATACACAAAAACACAACAACAGTGCTCATGTCTCTCCTTTGTCTCCCTCTCTCTCTGTATCTGTCTCAGACGTCCCAGTGACTGAATGTGCTGGCGTTATTAGATTAGAATGTGATTCAAAGTGGCATTTCACACATGCACGTCCCTGCAGGCCCACAACACAGCCGCAGGAGTGTGCATCCCTAGTGTTTGTCACACTTCTACCACGAACATAAACTCGCACACACATCAGCAGCACCATTACACACAGAAACACACAAACATATGTCACAAATCTTAAATCCTTAATGTTAACAAGGCGACCACTCTCCCTGCTGCCTCTGTGACCTGTGCTACTGAGATATAGGGCATATAGCCTCACAGTGAACTGGACTAGATGAGACAGAGTTTCACACAAGCATCATTGAAAAGGATTTGATTTTTTGGCATAGTTGTTTACAGCTGTGACAGAAAAAGACTACAGAAGCGTTAGCCAAAATTAACCCAAAACGCTACCTTGAGAGGCTGCCACTCCTGGATGAAAGAGGTACAATTTGTATCACAGTGAGATGAATGTGTTAAATAATACAGCAGATCATGATGGAGAACTGTTTAAATGAATAAAATGCATCGCTGAGTGCTGAGAGTAGTGTCTGTAAAATCTGTCACCTATAATGAGGCACTGAATTACAGTTTAGGCAATAGCAGCTGCATGTACTTACACCAATGTGCAAAAGGATAATCTTTCTACAAATAAGAAACCGTATTTTACTATTAACAGCACACTTAGCAGCCTAAATGTTTTTAATATAATAATACAATTAATTTTGAATCTTTTTTTGGCTCATTTAGATCTGGTTGAATGTCAAAATTACTCAAAAATAAAAATACTCCTCCGAAACATAAGTCTCTGTATAAAATAGTGGAACCATCCCTTTCTGAGGGACACACACACAAAAA
Organism: Leuciscus leuciscus; assembly: GCF_965113295.1. Taxonomy (NCBI): domain Eukaryota; kingdom Metazoa; phylum Chordata; class Actinopteri; order Cypriniformes; family Leuciscidae; genus Leuciscus; species Leuciscus leuciscus. The sequence goes on from NC_138745.1 coordinate 26,005,237, forward strand.
CACGAGAAACTCTCCATGTAATGCGTGGCGTAATCACATCTAGGTTGGGTCTTCTGTCACAGATAGTGTTGTAGAACGCACACAAACACGATGATGAATGCAAAAGGCAGTATTTAATAAATCCATAGGTAATAATCCACACAAAGAGAACAGCATACAACACATCTAACATAAACAAGACCTGACAGCACTGAACAGAAACAGTAGAACTTAAGTATACATGCAAATAAGGATAATTAATGACACACCTGAACTGAATGACAAAATCAAATTAACAACCGTGACAACAAACTCAACAGGGGAAAAGTGCAAAGAGAGTGTAACTGAGAGTAACTGAGTGAGACTGTGACAGCTAGGTGCATAGGCCACAGTAATCCAAAACAGCAGAAATTGCACACAATAAAGGCCTGCACACTTTAAGTATAAAAGAAGGTTACTGCAAAGAAGCTTACACATCTTAGATGCTTTAATTTGGTTTTAACATTTGGACAAGTATTTAAAAGCAATTTATTTTGATTTATTTAAACTCTGCAGTCACTCTCAAGAGTTCATCTTTAATGATGCCTGGCCTTCATTTGTTTAGGATCTCTGATCAGATTCATTCTTGCAGCATCATCTCATTTCAAAATGTTACTTGCATAATGCTGGAAATATTTGTTTAAATAGGAACTTAGTGGTAAAATTGACAGTCACTGTTGCTAAAATGTAAATAATATAACTGTCACGCGCTGGTTTGGCTTGATAATCCACGAAATGCTTGACACGGAAGGAGGATGAAATTACATTTAATAAACACCAGGAGTGATACAGAGAAACACCAGGACGAAACTTCAACACAAGACAATTAAAGGGATACTTCACCTCTGGAAAGATGAATGTGTATTTAAAATGGGTCATTTATGTAGAAGAAATGTGAAATTATTTTTGAATTTGGAGCTTTCTAGACTGAGAAAAGCCAGAAAAGGTATTTTTGGCTTATGTGGATGAAAGACAACAACTCCCAGAATGCACTTGCTTCGCTGCCCTAGGAAGCCACTCCCAAGCCACGCCTACCGGTAAGAGAGCGCAGTTTAAAACAACAAGGCTAGGCTACTAGTGAGTCTCCGTGACGAGTCTTCCCGGGATTTCGAGATCGGCCAAAATGTCCGGGACTCGGCTTTTGCGTTCTACAGTCGCCATTCATTATGTTTACTGTGGCGAGCAGGACGAGACTGAGGGCCGTGGGAGAACGATGAGAGGCCGGTGGTGTGATTACTAAGACGCACCGGTCTCGTATCTCTCACGGAGGAGCAGGAATTTTCTTAGCAATGTTAAAACGCACATCAACCGATCACTTGTTTAGCGTTCATGTAAACACTACATTGTGATTCACCAATCGGAATGAATTCAGTTAGACTGAAACAAAAGGTGTGCATGTAAACAATGAATGGCGACTGCAGAAAGCAAAAGCTGAATCCCGGACATTTTGGACGATCTCGACGGCCGGACATGTCCGGGAAAAAGAGGATGGTAACCCCTGCTACTCAGCTTTCTCCACAGAACAAGAGCCTGCTAGCTTAGCTTCCAAAGAAAGACGGCTGACACTATGTGTACATTCTGTGAGTGAGATCCCACCTCCTATGAGCGGGTTGAAAACATGCGGGACAGCTCCTCCTACTGGCTGTAGTCTTTAGCCTCTGGCCAAAAAAATCCTCCAATGACGCAAAATGAAGATTTTTGCATCATCGGAGGATTTTTTTCCAGACAAAAAATACACAAATCTCTCGTCTCAGGGGGATGTGAGGGTAGAAAAAACGGTAATTCGAAAATACTACAGGTTAATACAAAGCTTAATGCTAAATCCTGAAGTATCCCTTTAAACAGAATATAACTGAGGCTATGATGATCACACTGTCAGTCCAAATCTGATTATTTCTCAATCCGATTGGAATCTCACCTAAAATAATTGACTGTCCACTTTGTGTATCGCAACTGTTCAGATCTGATTTGTGTGTTCCGTGGCGCTCTTTGGTTTTCCGGAATATCTGCATTGGTTTCTATGGCACTGACATTGCATTGGTAGATATCCGCCACAACATGGAGGGATTCGCAATACAGATGTTGTCTTATTTACATGACAATGTATAGCCGCCGCGCTGGACCACTGTGTCTTTTGAGGCAGCGCCAGAAATTTATAGGAGACTGGTATGTGTGGCTTTATTCTGTGCTGTCGTCTCCGCCGGTTTCAAAACATGTCTCCATAATATTGTCATTTTCTGCGTGTCCAGCATTTTTGCAACAACACAACCTTGTTTCTGCAGCGATGTTCAGCATGTTTCCTATAACAATGTCTGATGTTTACGTTTTACGTGTCGTGATAAAGTCACATAAACCACACGAAATCCGATCAGAGCACTCAGATTGAAACGGATTTCCAGAAATCCGATTTGAACAGGATTTCAAACCACATATGAATGTAGCTGAGCTTACAGTATAAAGCATAGTAGAGAGGGCAATGGACATCCCGATTGTCATTTTCGAAAAATACGATTTTGCCAGTAGTGATGATCTAAAACCCACACTTTAAATCATTATCATACCAGTCTGAAAGGTATAGTTTACTTTGGGTGAACAAGTGCTGTCATTCCTTACATAAAATCTGAATGTAACTGAGAGAACAGGCTGAAACAAACAGCTCTATTTGTCTCCTAAGTCCTCAGCCTCATACTGTCCAATGTCAGCCTTCCCAAAAACAATGCACGCCAGCCCTTCTGACTCAGCCATTGCTCAACCACGTCCCAGAATTTCAACATCCTGACGTAGGAGCTTAGAAGCCAAACACTCACAGGGCATCAAATGTGTGACACTGCAGAGCTCTGATTTAAAGTCACAGCTTACCTCTGTGATGGAGGCTTATAGTACAGAGCGATAGATTTCGACGAGAAATACTAGAGTCCCTGAGAAAGCAGCTGCAGCACTGAACAACTCTGAACACCACATCCATGACCTGCCCAGCTCCTACCGAGATCCCTCAGGAGTCAACTCCCTGCGTATGTATTTATTCTGTGTCCCAGATTTGGAGAAACTCTGACTACTAGACCACCAACACATTTGGATGCACGTGGACACAAGGCCTGTGTTCGAAATTGACTATTTCACTATTCCCTGCATTACTCCACTAATATAGTCCACTTGAAGGGGTGAAACGAGTGAATTCGGACACTGAGTGTGTGGTATGGGCCATCGCTTTTGCATAGATTGTGGCTGCTCCAGTAGAAATGAAAAGATTTAACTTGAACTCTATCATGGAAACTAGCATGTATAAGCCTTAATTAAACAATTTAATAATCAATTAAAAAGGAATTTATACCTGTATGATATTACGCTGTACCCACATTAAACCAGCGGTTTTGGAAAATGGATAGATGGATGATTCAGCTGTGGGCGTCATCTTCTGGTGAGGCACGGGAATTCTTTTGGCACGACCGTCACAGTGCATTGTGGGTATTCTCTAGCCGTTGAATGTACATGGGTTGTACACTCGTTATTGTGGTGCATTGTGGAATTGAATGAGTGCACTCGATAACGTCCGCTATGGTTTCGGACACCACTACAAATGGCTGTCCCCTCAAATAGTGCCCTATTTAAGGGTATAGGGGTGATTTCAGACACAGGTTTCATCCAACTAGAAGGTTATAAAATGTTAACTTTACATGAATATAATTGCTTTAAGTAGACTATTAATACTAAAAATGAAAAGTGCATAATATGAGAATTCATTATGCATTCATCAAGCACTTATAATTGTAATTTCATTTTGATTAACTGTTTTAATCACTTAACCACATGCTTTAATTTGACTTCCTGCACTTCTAAATATCAATTTAAAAATCTAAATAAGATGTCTAAACGAATCAGAATCCACCAAAAGTGCTTTCACACTAGCACTATTGGTGCGCAACCGAGTTCAATTGAAGTCAGAGTTTGGTTCGTTTGGATGATGCGAACGCTGTTTTCCAAACTCGAGTGCGCACCTGCAAACCGCACCGGAGTGTGCCTAAAAAGGGTGGTCTGGGGTACGGTTCAGGTGAACTCCGGTATGGTTTGCTGATAATATAAACGCTATCGTACTAAATCACAGAAATGATGTATGGTTCGATAAAACTGTGTTTGCATGTGTTCTCAGTCACTTTCCTGACAAGCGTGACTGACACACAAGTAGAGAGAATGTATATCTCATATCTGCTCGCCTTTAGCAGAAATGGTCTTCCGAGTTCTTTAGAACATTTGCAGTACATTCGCGGCAGACAGTGATGCGAGCAACTTTATCCATTTTGGCGCCGTCTCCTTCATAGCCGCTACCAAGCAACATGGGTACACGGCTGCAGCTTGATGACGCAAGAGTAGCTTGGTTCGGACCCAAATAATATAGCGTGAACAGAGACCAACGGGGCAAGGTGGAGCAATCGAAATCTGGTCTGGAATAAGCAATCAAACCAAGTGTGAATGAACCCTAAATTATTAAATAATTATTGTTTGGTTTACCAAACCAGTGTTAATTTGGTATTATTTATATATGATTGATTTTATTATTTCAATTGAACTTTAACATCTTACATTTATATTTTATTTCAGCTTTATTTTAATTAATGGAAACCATTTGAATAGCTTTAGTATCTAATTGAGAATCAATTGAAATTAAGAAATCAATATTTTCAACTCAGCCCTAGTGTAGAATATATTTTAATACAAAATATTCTAAGTTATTCAAAGAAAGTAGTCTTTGAATAACTGCAAACAAACATCAGATATATCAGGGCTCGGGGGAAAGTGGCTCCCTGTGGCAATATAAATGTCAGAACACAGCAGAGAGTATACGCCTACTAAAAACAAAGGGTGTTTGAGCACAACTGTTTATACTTCACACATATAGATAAAGTGCAATGAAATAATACTGACTTGCAATGAGTTCATGAAGTTCCTGAGGTCTTGATCTGTATACCCTAATGGGGGGATAAAAGGAAACTCTTCAAAAGATTCACACGCAAGACTCTGCTCTTATGTCTAACTTAGCTGGATATGCCTGACAGGTATAGACAGCTCAAAACTAAGAGTCCAAAACTGTCTAAAACCAATGCCCCTTTTGGGTTACTGCTGAATTGAAAAAGACTTCAAACTGAAAACTAAGAAAATTTCACTCAAAGCTCAGACAATATGGCAAGACTATAAAACAATGAGTTTGAGAAGAAAATTATTGTTGGGTAAACCAATATGATCTTTACTATCAAATAAAGATTAAAAAAAAAAAACGAATTAGCAAATTGAGAAATCTGTTGAAATGAGTCAGTCACATAGCTTTTTGAGTTTTATTAACCGTCTCTCATTTAATTTAACTTTTCTCCCCTCACTGAAAATCGATACTATTACCATGAGTGCTGTGTTAGTAGCAGAATGAGTCGTGCACAACTGCAGTCGGTACAGCACATATTATGCTAATTGAATACTGTGTGTGAGAGAGAGAGCGAGTGAGTGAGTGGACCCACCTGTGATAACACTGGTGTTAATACGTTTTGTACTCAATGACAAAGTTAAACAGTCTTTCATGAAATAATCTTCAAACTAGGCAAACAGGCTTTTTAGCTTTCATACATGCAAAAATTAGCAATATGGCTAAATCATTACACTTACGGCTGCTTTCTAACCAAAGCGAAAAAAAGTATTTTTTCATCTTTTATCTTTTATGTTTAATCTTAATGTGTGTACTGTAGTAGTCAATGCACTTAATACGAAAACCCAAAGCATGCAATAGCTGGGGAACATTAAGAAGATTTTTCTCTAGCATCATAAACACTGCCTATACTCTATGAGAGCGGCCATACATGCAGAATTAATGTAGGACAGAAGCATGGAGGTTTCCCTTGAGAATTCATGTTTCATCTGCTGAATGAAAATTGAGGTTTCATCTTTCATCTGTGTTTTGGTGTTACAGAAAATTCTTGCATTGAAAATGACTAAATTATGAGTCTCAAGCACTGAATACACTTGATGAAACCCATCCAGCCATTGTGATTCTCAATTTAAAATCCACAAAAACTGAAAGCCTTATGAAAGAGTCTGAATACAAATGATCTCCACACAATATTGTTCAGCTCATGAAACAAAGCCCTGTGTGGTATACAAAGGCGTAGGTTTTAACATTGCTAGGAACATATTAAAATCAAATCAAACTATACAGATACACCATGTTTTCACCTACACAGTGAAACTGCCTTTTGAGGTTGGTTCTTGTTTAGAAAAAGACTTTATATTTATATATGACATTAGTACTGTAAAAAAACGTATTGTTACACTGTAATAAACGTATTATTACACTAATGTATATTTAAACTGTAACAAATGTAATTATACATTTTATTGTTATTATACATTTGTTACAGTGCATTATACATTTGTTACAGTGTAATTATAAGTTCATTAGTGTAATAATACGTTTGTTGCAGTTTAATTATATCCTTATTACAGTGAAATATTACGTTTATTACAGTGTAATAATCAAGCGGCAACATTCTGATCTGAAAAATGAAGCCTACCCGGAAGTGCGAAAAACTGCAATACATCGAAAATCCGCTAGGGGAAGGTCCCAAAAGGGAGCAAATGTCCATAGCCCCCATGTTAAAATGTCCGTTTTCACAGCATAAATTCATGTTTTTACAGGTTGGTCCCATGGACTTTTATTGTATTTTTCGATAGGTTCCGAGTGCCCGACAACCATGAGGGCTGTGAATTTTTTTCTAACTCGTTAGTTTAGATCGTATTTAGATATAAAATGTATGACAATAAGGGCGTGGTTAACTTTGATTGACAGCTTGATTGACAGCTGACAAGGCAGCGCCACGGAGAATGACAACATAAGAAGCGCCATTTTTTAATACAGTTGACATATAATACTACTGTTTCTGCATCATGAAATATAGTTTTAAGAGTTTTTCAGGCGAGAATGTAGTTGTTTAACCCTTTCACAAGTAAGTTTAAAATATTCTGGCTGACCCCCCAGCGTGAGTTTTTTTCAAGGCGACCGTTATTTAGAATGTGTCACTTTATGGTTTCCGTGGTGACGCGTCATTGCTTGTCACGTGACACACCGCAGCAACAACAGAGCTGAATGAATGATGATCTGCTTTTATGTCATTTTTCCTTTTTTATTCAAAATATTCACAAATTTGTTAGATATGACATGAAACATCTGATATTCCGGTTCTCAAATATATGCAAGTGGAAGTGTTTTGTTGTTTAAACACATTTATAACGATCGCGTTAGTTCAGCTGTATTCGCGATGGGCGCCGCCATGTTAGTTTGTGCCGCAGACGCAGTTCAGAGAATCGGATCTGTTGGATTTACAACACGTGAATTCATCCACTTCTCCCGAAAAATATACAAGTAAGTGGCAGGTGAACTGGGAGAAGAATAGAGTAAACTTTAAAGTTACTTACACAATGTGTATCTGATATGAATACAACTAATTATAATGGAAAGGATTATTATTGCCTCTTCCTTTGACATCAGTGTGTATTTTACAAACTCTAATGTATTGTTTTTTTAGTACTTATATGTCTGGAACCTAAAATAAACATTATGTGGTTGAAAACACTGAAAATTTGTGATTTATGACAGCTCTGAGCGCGCCTGTCTCTGGCTCAGCGCCAGCCAACGCGGGAAAGCACATTTGAATTTAGCAGTTGATCACGTCATGCACTGACCGTTCTAATCACACCGGTGTGATCGTACGCTCCAGGGACCAGCCTAGACTGATCACACCGGTGTGATCGTACGTGCGAAAGGGTTAAAGCTCAAATATGTGGTTTATTTATAAAGATTTATGAAAATTGTATCCAGTTGTGAGATCCAGCGATGACCGGGCGCTCAGCGCGATGTACCCCGCCTGGAACAGGCTTTCCTCGGCTAGACGTTCTTTTGCCGCTGACTCTGGCGTCTCTGTAGTGGTTAAACATGAGATATAATTCGTCTTGTGTATATCTAACGGGCGATTTTTGGTCTCGTAACGTAAATCTATAATTTGTTCCCTGGGCAATCGTTTTGGCTGAGGGGAAGTTTCATAACTTTATAAGCTATTTAACTTTACTGTTGTATGGTTAGACTAGATCGAGCGCTGACTTTTTATGTTTGACTGAATTGTTTGCTTTATTTGTATAGCTTCTTGTAACTTTACCTTTTACTTATACTTTTGTAATAGCTAATATTGATAAAACTGAAATTTAACAAAAAGAGACTGGGTTGAGTTTTGTCATTTTAAATTTTAATACAACGAATATGATCTGTAATGTTGTTTACTGCAACATCTGTTGTTTAGTACAAATGCACATATTGCCTGGACCATATTAAAATGTTTAATATTTTTATATTATATTTAAAACGAAAAGAGGCAGGTTTGTGTTTTATATTTCGTTTTGTTATAAATAGGCAAACGTTATGTGCAGTGAATATAATCAATATGCGTTGCCTGAACCACATTTGTGTGGCTATAATGTTTAAGATTTCTTTAAATGAAAACGAAAAGAGTTAGTGTGGTGTTTTATAACATATTTCGTTGCCTAAAATATACACAGAGATAACCGGAGTAGCAGAGCGAGCTGAGTGACGCGCGCTGCGTTAGAAGGTGGGCGGGGTTAGGATTTCCCAAGATTTTCCAAGATGGCGCCGCCCATACCCCCCATAAACGGCTTCAAACCCGTTCTTCAGAAAGTCTATGGGTGACGTCACAGAGACGCTTTGTCCATATTTTTTACAGTCTATGGTAATAATACATTTTTCAAAGTGTACTAATACGTTTGTTACAGTGTTATTATTTGTTCATTACAGTATAATAATATGCTTGTTACAGTGTATTATACATCTGTTACAGGGTACTTATACATTTTATTGTAATTATACATTGTTACAGTGCATTATACATTTGTTACAGTGTAATTATATGTTCATTAATGTAATACGCTTGTTGCAGTGTAATTATATCCTTATTACAGTGTAATATTACGTTTATTACAGTGTAATACATTTTTCAAAGTGTACTAATACGTTTCTTACAGTGTTATTATTTGTTCATTACAGTGTAATATGTTTGTTACAGTGTATTATACATCTGTTACATTTTATTGTAATTATACATTGTTACAGTGCATTATACATTTGTTAGTGTAATTATATGTTCATTAGTGTAATAATACGCTTGTTGCAGTGTAATTATATCCTTATTACAGTGTAATATTACGTTTATTACAGTGTAATAATACATTTTTCAAAGTGTACTAATACGTTTGTTACAGTGTATTATACATCATTTTATTGTAATTATACATTGTTACAGTGTAATTATACATTTTATCGCAATATACATTTGTTACGCAATATACATTTGTTACAGTGTAACTATAAAAAAGTAACTATACAGATTTAGGTAACACTTTATTTTAGTGTCCTTATTACATACAGTATTATGTTACATGTACTTACCATAGTAATAACAGAAAATTATGCATAATTACATGCAAGTAACTCCTTAACCAAATCCTAATCCTACCCTAACCCTATAGTGAGTACATGTAGTTACTTATTACTCAGAACTTAAATATATGATTACACTAACAATGACACCTTAAAATAAAGTGTAACCCAGATTTATTGTAATAATACATTTGTTACAGTGTAATTATACGTTTATTACAGTGTAATGATTTGTCAGTGTAATAATATGTTTGTTACAGTGTTATTATCTGTTTATTGCAGTGTAATAAGTTTGCTACAATTTAAATACAAGTTTATTACAGTGTAATAATACATTTGTTACAGTGTAATTATACATTTATTACAGTGTAAAAACATTTGTTACGGTGTTATTCGTTTTAACGTAATTATACATTTGTTGCAATGTAATGTTTGAAACACTGTAATTTTACATTTTGTAATTATACATTTTATTGTAATAAGACTTGTTGCAGTGTAATTATACATTTTATCGCAATTATACATTTGTTACAGTTTCTATTTAAAAGTGTAATATATAATAATAATGATACATTTGTTAGTGTAATAACATGTTTGTTACAGTGTAATTATAAATTTGTATTGTAAATATACATTTGTTACAGTTTAATTATGTTTATTACAATGTAATAAAACATTTGTTAGTCTAATATATTTTTCAGAGTGTAATATAATTATAAAAATGTAATACATTTGTTAGTGCAATTATACATTTTAATTGTAATTATAAATTGAATTGTAATACATGTTACGCATAATAATACATTTGTTACAATGTATTAATACATTTGCCACAATGTTGTAATATGTTTATTACAGTGTAATAATACATTTGTTACAGTGTAATACATTTGTACATTGTAATTATACATTTTTACAGTGTAATGACTTATTTACAGTGTAATTAGACATTTGCTACAATGTAATAAGACATTTGTTAGTTTAATATGTTTGTTACAATGTAATTATACATTTGTTTCAATGCAATTATAAATAATATTAAATATATATTTTTTACAGTGTAATTATTAGAGATACACTGATGTATCAGCCAATAATCTGTATAGGCTGATTAAAGCTAAAATTTACACTATCGGCTGATCGACTAACAGTCGATGATCAGTGCCGATTATATTCTGTCAATCAAAAGGGTGCAGAAAAACGTGTCAGACTGCAACTCATACTGTATGTGAAGAAAATATCTATGTATATGTTTTAACAGTTAAAAAATAGCGAAGTTAATGCAGGCTTTATTTGACCCTTTGAATCACCCATAGTTCAAGCCAGGGTTGCCAGATCTGCATATTTTCCCTACATCAAAGATTGTGCTCTGTTACTTCTGATAAGAAACAGACATATCCAATCATAGCGCTAAGAAGGCATTGCCTCCTCTTATGCGACTTTCCACCATTCATTCCACCACTTTACTAAGCTTAACCATACTCTCAAGGCTCTGTTAAAAGTCAATGGGCTCAGGGGGAGGCACAAGACATGCGGACTCCCGCTGTAACGTAACCTGCTGGTGTCATTGTTGGACAGTGTTACTTTAGAAAAACAAGTGATTTATACACTTTTTAATGTCAAATTTTGGTAATATTTGCATTGTTTTAGTTTTGTAATATGGATTATTTTCCCATCCAATTTTTCAAGGAGGCACTGCCTCCCTTGCCTCCTCAGAGGAAATGCCCCTGTCTCACACATTTCTATAGACTATTCAAAGCTCCAGAGCACACAAAGATGTGCAACACAGCCTGTGGGAGGACAAACAATGACTGTTTTTACCCGCACTGTATGCAGGCCTGCTGTCTTTGTTATTCTGTTTACTGTTCACAAATGCAGTGATTCACTATTAGCAAATAACTGTCTAACAGATAACAGTAACAGATATATGTCTCTCAGTACATTCCTTACATATGCTAACATTGATTGGAGTACTTGAGAAAAAAAAAAACCAGCAGGGTGGAGGTCAATGCGGCAGAACAAGTGACTAAATCAATTCAAGTTCCCTCTCCCAAATGTAAAAGCTAGCTTTTAGAGAATCCCTGAGAATGATGTTGTATCATTCACTCACTTTCAAATATACCTCAGTGCTCAGTCAATGTGCTCTCCAGCTCATGTGGAGATGATCGACTTTACTTTCTTCAAGGGTGAAGCACTCTTTTAGCTTCTACTACTTAAAAAGGCAAGCTTTCATAAAATACATTGCCATCCTCAGAGCATCACAAGCACTGCTTATTGCTGACTTATCTAATTTTTATCTCAACTGAGGCTGCTGTGTGTAGAACATTTAAAATCAAGTTTTCTAATTTCCTGTTTTTTATTTATTATCATACCAGTTGCATCTCGGAAATAATTACATCAGTAATTAAAAAACACATTACAAACAATCATTAAGACATTAAAAACAATCATTAAGAAGTGTGTGTGTTGTGTGTGTTGTGTGTGTTGTGTGTGTGCGTGTGTGTGTGTGTGTGCGTGCGTGTGTGCATGTGTGTGCGTGCCTGTGTGTGTGTGCCTGTGTGTGTGTACCTACTTAACCATATTTTGGGGGGGAAATTTGTAGCCAGAAATACATTTGGGGATGTGCTCATTTGTAAAAAATGTAATTAAAAAAAGTTTTTTTTTAAATATAAATGCTTAGAACATTTTACAGTAATATCCCATTAGTTTTATATCCCAATAATATCCCAGTTTTATATCCCAATTTTATATTACAATAATATCCCATTAGTTACATTGTTAGTTAATGTTTTTTTTTTTCTTTTTTTTTTCCAGTATTTATCAATATTTGTCAACGTTGGATGATAAAAAAAGCAACTGTTACATTGTTAATTAATGTTAAGTCAGGTCCATTAAATAATATTCACGAGATCACACTTACAAATAATCAGAGTAAAAGAGTATGCCTATTCGGCATGCTGTCCGGGGGAGGGCTCCGAGCTCAGAATGTGGCCCGAACCCAGAGTACTACCCCATATCCCTGGCTGGGATAGGAACTAGCCGAGAGTGAGGAGTCGGGGTGGCGGAGGGATGCAGAAAAGACTGTCGAGGAACAGAGGCGAGTCGGCTATACACATAGGCCTCCAATCGTACTGATTGGAAAGATCATTTGAATGTGCCCCATTGCTTTTACGGGCCAAAATTGAGAAATGCCTTCACAAATACTATGAAACAAGTATAAATAAATATATATATAAAAACATTTGAATTGGTACAAACTGTTCGAAATGCTCATAAATCTGCCAAGTCATGTTTTGCTTCAAATCTAAAGCTTCATTCACATTGACATTGATTAAATAGCTGAAAGTCTGTTCTTTTGGTTTTCAGGCATTCCTACTTTTTCACAGAACCCAACTATATCACATTAGTGCTCATTTGTAGCACCAGCACTCTGAAAAGCAAATGAAAAGCTAATAATGAAAAAAATCATAAAAATGTCATATTAAAAAAATCAACAAAATATATTAAAATATAAACACGCAAAAGAAAAACATTAAATATTAGATATTTGCTTGTCTACATATCAAATGATCATTAACATCCTGTTGGAGAACCATGAATATGCAAATGTGTTGTTAGATTTTGGAATATTAACTTAAAATATCAGGGGGTAATTAGAAAATATTAGGTCTGGCTGACAAAAAGTTTGAGAATCCCTGTCTTAGTATGACAGTCATTGCATCCCTGATAATTCCTCAGGTTTCAAAAGTCTGTATGCGTGCATGTAGGGGAGGGTTAGATGTAGAGACTTGTTCTCCAGAGTGAATACATCCTTTCAGTTAGAGGGCCATTTAAACCATATGGTACCCTCGATGATACAGATGTCATTGTTTTTGTAGTTGGGCACTTTGGGACACAGAGGATATTTCCCCTAAATGATTATCTTCCAAAACAACAAAGTAAACAAGGCTTGACTTTTGAGCATCTCTATTTGGATAAGTAGACCCTGAGTGTAAAGGTGCGTTCACACTTCATCGTAATTACCGTAATGACTCTGAATTGTAAAAAGCCTTCACGTGCTTGCAGAACTTGTAATTACAAGTAAACTCCTTATTTTCTGAGAGCTATGACTTGTACCATGTGGGCGCTGTACCACCTGATCACTGCAGATTAAAGGTGTGTTCGACTTGAAGCTGTGCAGTGCACACCGATCGGTGTATGACATCAAAGTTCCGCAAGAGTGATTCGAAAGCATTTATTTACAACATGGCATGAATGCAGCATAACATTACCAAACAACAGAGATCACATGATCATATTAAGCATGTGCTTAAAGCTATTGATAGCTGCAGTCTTTAATCTTTATTTAAAGGTCCACGTTTATGTCATCTTGGAAACCAAGAAGCAGAAATACAGCTATTTTTGAATGATCTTTTAGTCGCATAATTCATTTCCGACAGGGGTCAATTACCAAGATCAATTGAGTCATGTCAATACCAGGCAAACTGCTCCATGTGACATAAAACAGCTTTTATTAGACTACTGATATGATTTTATACATATCTCTCAAATGTACCATTCATTTATAGTGTAAAAGGTTTCTGAATGAGAAAAAAAAAAATTACTGGGCATTTAAGGTTTTAATGTGTAGCTTCATCTTAATCCAAGGCTGCTGCTTTATTGTCTCATCACAATTTTACAGCTTCTTTGCCCTGTCAGTGTCAAGACATAAAATAAAAGACATTTCTACGGATTTGTGTGTACTGTACTTGCTAACAAACAAACACTCCACACACACACACACACACACACACACACACAAAGACGTACTAAAGGACATGTCCTTGGACAACCATGTGAGTTCTGCACCGATTCACCCTTCTCAAATTGATAAGTTTGGAAGGAGAATGAAAAAGTAATTGATTTTCACTCTTGTCTGATCAGACAAGTGCACTGCTCAGACCTCCATTAGATTCCTATAGACCTTACAAAACAATTACTCTATACAAATTGGTTAGAACTTAAATAACCAGCCGTGAAATAACCACAAGTTTTATTCCTTTAGCCAATGTGCAGATTACTTTCTCGACTTGTTACAAAAGAAACAACACTATTTTGCATTAGGGATCCCTTTTGTCCTCCTAGCTGTTTCTTCACATGCCGCGAGAAGTCATTTTCTCAATAAGACAGGAGAACAGGAGAAGAGTGCCACTGAGTAATGACTCACATTAGTGGCCATACCAGCAGAGTCTTTATCTAGGCATCTTCATCAGAGCCCTCCCTGCCGCCACACAGAGCAGCTTGAACTGCAATCCGCCCCCCAGCCGAGCTGTATTCACCTCGACCGACTCAACCTTCACCTGGCCAACCACTATTCAACACTCACACAAACTCCCTAGCTCATACAGAACATTACCATTCGGCAATTACGAACAGAAGAAGAAAAGAAAAAAACAGCTTTTTTCCCCCATGTCTTTATTTATTTCCGGCTTGAGCTTTAAGCCATTTATTATGACAGATGATTCACTCTCTTTAGTGTGAATTGCTCAAAAGCCTGAGTCGGGTGTGGAATTTGAAAAAAGTTACAACGTCCATCTGCAAGCCCTGAACATAAAATCCTGCTTGCGCTCATTCATCGAGTCTCTCAGGCAATGCTAGCAAACATATGGGTGACATTTCTATGTGGTTGGAGAATGTATGTGTGTCTGTGTGGCATTGTGCATGTGCAGATGATCCTCCCACACTTTGACATTTTGCACAATGGAGGTTCTTCCTTGAACATGCTGATGGCTTCGCTGAGATATGATTCAGTCACAGTCTGGATAAATATCAGCTCACCTTGCAATATTGCAATACCACCGTGCAGACTGTGTGGCCTGATAACACAGCTAAAAACCAGTTATAGCACCTGCTGGATTAGCAGTCACAAGCTTCGGAGGTAATAGACCATTGCCTTCTTTACTGCTAGTTATTTACTGTAGAGAGGATACCAGGGGTCATGCATGCAAGTCCGTGGAGTTGATCCTTTCGAATGTATGGAAGTCAAATTAATATGAATGGATTGTCATAGCAGTGTGCATACTACACAACACTATGCTGATGAGGTGCACAAACTACATCTGGTCAAGAGGAAGTCCCGACCAACTGATAAAAAAAGAAAGTTCTCTCACATAAATTCACGCAAGTGATTACGAGATTTTTCCATTTATACAATCTGCAGTGTGATTGGCGGATTAGCTGTTTGCAAAACCTGCACCAAAATTGCGACTGATTTACCAAAGAATCCACAGTGAAATTTTCCGAACAAACAAATAGTGATGCACCGAAATGAAAATTCTGGGCCGAAACCGAAACCGAAAATTTAGGATGCACTTGGCCGAAAACATATATATATATAAAAATTGCTTGAATTTAATGGATATGAAATGAAAAATCACAATATAATAATCAAACTTTTATTAACAGTTACATAACAAAACATAAAATATTTTTGACAATAAATATAAATAATAATACCAAAATAATATTATTCTTCAAGTTTTATGTTCCATCAAATAAAATAGTTTTTTAAAAGTTGCGCAAAAAAAAAATCCACAATTTTGGAGATTTTTGCAGAACAAATGTTACATATTGCAACTTTGGTGTCCTCTCGTTTAGGGCTGTCACTTTTGTGAAAAAGTGTTCATTGAATCGTTAGAAAATTGCCCATATTTGGCGTTGATCCATTTTCAACGCCAAATATAGGCAAATCCACGGACAACTAAACAGGCATTAGGACGAACGTAAAGAGGGTGCTTGAGACGCGCACAAGTCAGCAATGTGGACTGCCATAACATCAATGAAAAACATTACTGAAGGCTACATATTAGGCACTATATTATGCAGAAATAGGCTATGTGTGTGTGTGTCAGAACCTGCAGTTGCTGTGTGACGCGCGTTCGCTGCGGGCGTATCGTGACGAGCTGGACGCGCTCCGAGAGAAGGCCGTTAAAATCGATTCCCTATTTTCGTTTTCAAAACTTGTGTTGGTTGGTCCGATCGATTGTGCAATAAGTGACAGCCCTTCTGACATGCTTAATCTTTGATAGGCTGACGTGTGATAACAGCTCGACCGTGAGTGAAACCTAAGCGCTTGCGCACGGATGGGAGGGGCGGGTGACATTCATTTTCGGTTTACGTTTTCGGCTGTTTTTTTTTTTATTTCGGCTCGAAACCGATAATGCCATTTTCGGCCGAACATTTTCGGCGGCCGAAATTTCGGTGCACCCCTACAAACAAATAATGCTCTGCCATTCACATAGCTGAAAATAAATAACCACTTTCCTAGCATTAGGATCCTTTGGATGGTAATGTTATTTAGTCCAGTGATTGTATCTCTCTTCTCATCTCACTAATACGCCAGTGGGCGGGGCGAAAGACACAATGATGGAAGAAGGCGTTGATCTGACTCTGCAGAGGAGGTTTTTCGTCGCACTATTACGTCATAATGTGACAAAATCCAAAACGAGTCCTTTCCTGAGATTGGATTCAATAAAAGCTGTTTTTTGACTAATGAAGAAGTTTTAAGTTCTGAAGCTTACATTTCTCAATTCATTACCCCTTTAATACTAAAAATATTTAATTATTTATAGCTTGAATAAAGAAGATTGTGAAGTTATTGTTTCTGTTAATGACGCTATTTCATAATTGATACAGTCGCCTGTTTTTCTTCTTCTCCAAGGTGTTTTTTGTCTCCATCAACCCAGAGAAGAGCACTAAAGTGGAGAAGACAAACACATTCCATCTCCACGAATATGGTGAATCGTCAATATGGACTGAAGTCAGTAAGATTTATGACATGTAATGATGTGCCACACTTCTAGCTTGAAGGTTTGTTTCAGCTCCTATGTTCGTTTCAGCTCCTATGTTCAGTTCTTCAATATTAAAGCTGCCGTCGGCAAGTCTGGCAGATTGGGTCGATTAGCCAAAATGTTGAATGTTTACAACTCTCATGCCCCTCCCCACTACCAGCGAGCACCCTCCCATCGAGGTCGTGCTCGTCAGTGCGTCACTGTGTGTGTGTACCTGATTTTCTGTGAACGCGTCCGTCTCTTCAGCATCTATCAACACCATGGACTCGGAGGTAGGCTGCCCTGGCTAATCTATCCATAGATAGCAATAACCGAGGAATTGGAAGCTTGTTAGTAGATTTTCTCTCCGCCATCACGCTTCATGCAATCTCCAGGCGAACTTCAGGCGTGGCGTGTGCATGTGATATTAACGTGCGCGAGTGAGGGGGGATCTGTGGCGTGTGCACGACCTGTGATTGACAGTCAGATATCACACCCCCCTGCGCTGATTGGACCTGATGAAGCGGGAGCGCTGGATTTTTGCAAAACAAATAACACGCTCCAGGTGGAGTTAGAAGCTCGGGTTTTTTTCTAAAACCACCTTATTTATGTTGTTCTGTCGGATTATAGTGTCGATTACACTGAATATGATCAAAAGATTTTTGCCGACGGCAGCTTTAAGAATCGAAGACAAGTTTCCATACAACTGTTACAGAGTTTTATGTTCTTATATTTTCTGATTTGCATTCATGTACCTCAATTTGAAGAGCTTGTTTGTAGGTATTGGTAAAAATTTTATTCATTCTAATAAAGAAATGCAGTAATTACCCCTTAAGGGGTGTTAAAAATGCATACTTGCCTTCATAAAAAACCCTTAATTGGTTTTAATTGTTTACAGAGAATAGTATTTTCCTCTCTCTTGCCCTCTCTTTCTGTATTTTTTGTTTCTTTCCATCTCATTCCCTTCACCTTTTCTCATTCAGTTCCATAGGATGATCATTAACCTGTCATACGCTCTCTATTGTATTGTTAATCTGTATGTTGAGAAATGACAGATGTTTTTGTTCACTGCTTTGAGGTTAATAAATTCTTCAAAGGGTTTTTATTGGGTTCTTAATTTAAATTCAGCTGAAAAGGGATGTTTTTATGCAGTTTTATACAAAAATGTACAGTTTTAAACTGTAAAGTTCTTTACATTTTTAATGTATTTTTTTTACTGAATAATTCTGGTGCCAGAAAAACAGCTGGCAGATTTTTTTTTTCTGTAAAAAAAAAAAAAACTGGATTCTTTTGTATAAATACCTTTAAAATGCCAGTATTTCTTAAAGTAAATCTAAAAATGTAAAGTACATTTCTTACAGTATTTTTTTCTTTACAAAAATAATAAAATTAGTCTGGCAACCACAGCAACCAATTTTAATTTAGTAAAAACAACAGAATTTTTTTTTTTTTTTTACAAGCGAATGAGCTTTGGTGACAGCGAAGAGCACGGATTTGGCCGCGATCTGGGGTTTTGTCACAGACCTTGGAAATCTGTCCGCAACAGCGAAATCCATCTAAACGTTGTGTAGTGTGAGCTTGCCTTTAGAAAAAAA
The DNA here is from genome assembly GCF_965113295.1 of Leuciscus leuciscus. NCBI lineage: Eukaryota > Metazoa > Chordata > Actinopteri > Cypriniformes > Leuciscidae > Leuciscus > Leuciscus leuciscus. The sequence continues at coordinate 26,024,139 of NC_138745.1, forward strand.
CTTGTGAATGTGGGCTTGACAAAGCCTTGTCTAAAAGCTTTGGAAAAGTAAAGATGGGTGGACGGAAAGACAGACAACAGACAGACAGGCAGGCAGGTAGATATATAGAAGGACAGAAAGAAAGATAGAACGACAGATAGAAAGACAGAACGACAGATAGAAAATGACAATTTTGCCCAACGCTGTCACCGGCCAGACCAGCACCAAACCAGCATAAACTACTGTGGACCATTCTGGAAATTCAAAGCTGGTCTTTTAAATAGAGTAATTGGAAAGCACGAAATGAGCAATGACTTCCTGACGTTCATTATCCAAATGTTTAAAGCTTCTGTGGCTTTGTTTGCAGCAGTCTGTCTTTATTGTAGTGATTTGGAAGATCTCAGAGGGAGGCAAGTGCCACTCAGGACGGCTCTGTTGAATTGTGTGTGTAAACACGATATCAGAAGTGGAGAGTAAGACTAGAAGGACAGAATGCAAGCATTTGAAGTGTGGAAGATGAGATGCAGCTCTCCGTAGGAGATAAACAGGCCTCCCACAGTAACCTTGAAACACAGAGCACCACTGACTCAGTCTAAACTCCATGATCTGCTGGAGCTACAAATCAAATTACTGTGCTGGGGGGCTGACAGCAAAATTGTCTGTCTTCTCTCTCTTTATTGCCAAGAGCAAACCCCCAATAGGTTATAATGACAGCAAATTAAGGCAGAGGAAGAGAGAGACTGGAGGGAAAAGGCATATTTATCTCTCCTGTCTCTTTTCTCCCCAGGCCTCTTCACTCGGGTTTGATTCTCTCTTTTATAGTCTTCATCTTAGACATGTATGCAGGCTAATAAAGCTTATTGGCTTTTTATTGATCCGCACATGGATAAGGTTTATGCGTGTATGTATCCTCCTCGCTGACGCCTGATGTGATCGAATGGGAGTCGAAGGCTGTCACATTTATCAAGCAGACTATCTGTGCTTTCTTTTGCCTGTTATCGCGTTTGCACGTCTGAAATCGCTGTTGTGTGAACTCGTGTGAAATCTAATTTTCTGCATTTTAGACTTGTACGGGGAAAAACAAGAGTTGATAAACAGCTTTCCGAAAGGCTGATAAAACACATTAAATTCATCCAAGCTGAAACACTGCTCTCAGTAGGGCTTATGAAAAGATATCCCCAACGTCATAAAAACTCCAGCTTTTGGCAGTTGCCTGATAGTTGACCCTTCTAGCGGTACACTTAGCCTATTATTTCTAATACCACTGTGCTTAACTGGTCAGAAATACATCCGGCTGTCCGAAGTCCCCTCTGCAACCTCTGACCATTGCTCGAAAAGCACTTGAGCAACTGAGTAAAATGACATCGCTGCAACATAAGTGTAAATGTCAGTGTTGAGCATATCAGCATTGTTGATGTTTTCTTTGTTCCAATATTTTTGCAGGGCTGTTTTCATCATGCTTGCTGAAATCTCAATCCTCTGTCCGACTCTCCTGACCCTGTGGCCATCTTGCAACTAACCTTCCAAAATGACTTTTGTGCTAGCAGGGAAAAGAAAACCGCATGCTGGTTTGTCCCTCGACACTAAAGACCGGTTCAGAATGCACTGTGTCCATTACCCCAGGTAAAGTGCCCTAAAGTTGGAGGAAAAGTCTCACTGTTTGAGATAAATTAGGCTCAAAAAGGACCAGACTACGGCTCGGGCATCACTGCGTCAAAGGTTACCGATGCAGAGGTAACAGGGTGAAAATCAATTACATGCCTGGTTCACCTAATTGATATCTACCACAGCATGAAGATAACACCCAAAGCATTATATTTGTATTGAGCTCGAGTTAAAAAGCCTATTTATATTCAAGAGGGTGAGGAAATTTTGATGGGAAGCACAACCTGCAACTCCAAATGTGAGATTAAATTAAACTGTTTATTTAGAGTGAAATGCCAATGACTGGGGCTGTACGAAGGAGCCCGGACGGACTTGTTACAATGCATGTGCAGAGTCTCTTTTATGAAAACCCAGCAGACTACAGCATCAAACATCAGAGGCCTCTAATACAATGCTCTTTCCAGAGCTTCTGATCTTGTCTTCAATCAAGAAGCCAAGACGAAGGAGAAGCCTTACACCTCTTTACAGTAGACTCTCATTTTCTCCTCACTGCTGCCGAAGATGGTATTGACCCTTCTACAGGGGCCCAGAATAGGAGTGTATTATCATGAACATAATCAATACAGCTGCAGAAAGATATGACACAATCTCTTGATTGGACAGGCTAAGAGAAACACAAGGCCATCGTATCACTATGTAGGTCATGTGATCTAGCAAAAGAAGGACACTGGGCCTCATTTATGAAACAAACGTATGACAGAAAGCGGCCGTTTCCACGCATAACTTGCCATTTATCAATATGGATGAGCGCGGTGGCTACGATCAAATCTCACATCGGGTCTCAGCTTGTGTACGCAAGTTTCTGACCTAGCGTGAACTTGCGTGCAGCATAGTAAATCTGGTGGAGATTTAAAATGGAAGCATTTTCTTCATTTAGCCTAGATTATTTACCTGACCGACAACCGAAGCTCAATCGATCATTAACCGTTAAGATTAGAATTAAAATTAAAATTAAATTAGAATAGATGGGTGTCTATGACCCATTTTTTTCCCAGGGCTTTAGCTTTATATGCGCAAATATAACAGAATAAACAGAACATGAAGGTTCTCACACATCACGCACCTCCAGCGCTTCTGTGAATCGACTAAACTAAACTAAAATAGTCAACCAAACATAAAAGTTACACTGCTAAATTTAAATGGTGAGCTGTAAAATCAGCGTGCCCAGCACCCAAACACATTTTTTGCGCATGTGAAGGACGCTGATTTACGTGGATATATTGGAACACAAGTAAAATACAAAGCCTTTATTTACTGTAGCAACCAAACGTTACGTGGTAAACATGGGAACATTTTGGGATTCTTGCCGAATGAGAGATGTGAACCCAGTGCCGTACAGTTTCACTTTTAAATAAATTCATTTTGGCTTGATGTTTGTATGTTATTTATAATAAGCCACTATAGCCTAATTTGTGTTTTATTGTATAGTTTGATATACATTTTATAGCTACTTATTTTTCATTCTTGTTCTGTTCTGAATAGGCTACCGTTAAATTTAAAGAATTTGTTGAGGAGTGAGGGGGAAAATAGCCTAGGCTGTTGATAATATTTGTAAATGTTTCGTTTTATTAATATACATACAGTATAAATTAATATAATTGTTTGCAATTACGAGGTTAACAGGTGTTTTTGGAGTTTGGAGTTCTCTTTCATGAGATTACGTCCTCTTCTTGGCCGGGTTACGTTTCTCCATGTCGTAAACTCTAGGGGCGAGGATTCTAAACCGTGAATTTTTAGGGCTGTGATATTCAAATGACGATTATTTTCAGTCGCCACATTTATCAACGTACAATCATTCGTACGATGGAATTGGCAGCATACAAATGTTTCATAAATCACACGTGAACCCTGACGTAAGATGATTTCTCGTTTCTACGTTAGATTGATAAATGAGCAATAAATGTATAACAAAAAGATCTCTATTAATTCTACAAAAAAAAAAAACTTACATTGACAAAAGCAATTCCTACATACTCACAGACATTTAAAACTGATACAAGTATTCTATGATGAATAGGTTTTAGATTTAGATTAGATTAGATTCAACTTTATTGTCATTACACAAGTACAGGTACAAGGCAACGAAATGCAATACATTTTAAATTTTAGAACTAAAAAATAACTGAAACATTTTTTTTGGGGGGGGGGCCATAAAGTCATCTCATAATGACATGTTAATGAATAAAAAAGCTTATGAATGAAATTCATGAAAGTAGTTTGACTATCATTATTTCCTCAGGAAATTAGAACAGAAAAGTACTGCAGTTTTCTTAAAATATTTGGAATAGTAATTAGGCCTATAAGAAATTATTTATGGAAATATATACCACAATATATACACTTTCAAAATGTATTCATCAATTCAAAATGTATTATACACCACATTGCATTTTTGGGGTTATTAAATTGAAATTTTTGTTTTATTTCATTTTTTGTCAAATTTTTCAAAATATAAATCCAAAATTAATCCAAACAAATACATTTTACATCATATTTTTAAAAGTCACTATTATTTGTCATTGAAATGGGTACTCATGATTGTAACTGTTGCTGTCAGCAGTGGGTAAAGAAATATCAAACGTTAGACATGGAGTTTCTGTTTAGCACTTTCCTCCAAGATCAATAGTCCTTTTTTTTTTTTTAAATGCAGTGCACCCAGTGAGAAGCTGAATTACTTGCCTACATACCTCCTGTAAAGAGCTGTTGTTGAACTTGCTGCAATTTGCAGGCTTTGATTTGCCCACTCTTTGGCAATGTGGGGAATTCAACTTTGAGAGCACTGTGATGAAGAGGAGATAGCGGAAGCACACACGCAAGGAATTTCATTAAATCGACACTCTGTTTTCATTTGCCAGAAACGCAGCTCTTCCTTATCAGCGGATTACCTATGAATGAGCTCTATTCTGCGTCCATCAATCCGGGGAGCTTTCACCTCTGCTCAGAGATCGTGGGGCTAGAGATAAGAGAGTGGGCATGACTATGCAATTACACACTTTATTTTATTTTTCCATCCAGGGTGAAGATGAAAAAAAAAAACCATCTCTGACTCTAAATCGCATTATCACCGTCAGGGAATTTATGACACGTGTTTAAGATGGAGCGAGGAGATATGAGGTTGGCAAGAGAACGTTTCAGCACAGCTGAGATTCTGAAATATTTCAGAGTGCTACCGTAGAGAGGTGATCGATGGCAGCTCACAGTGGAGAGAGAAGTAATGCACCCACTCTGAGACGGATAGGGGTGGCACCAGGATCACAAGGGTGGAGTGATAAGCCTTTGCCCTCTTTTCAGGTCGAGAACACACAGTTGCACAGCAACAGCAGGGCTCTTCAAAACACCACCCTGCTTCAATCCGCAGGCAGCTTAAATTCTACTAGGGGCTCCTGTGAGTCAGTCAGACACATGGAGAGGGGAATGATTGGCGTGATACATTTAATGGGATTATAGATTACTATGTGACATATGCAACTTCAGACTCATAAATAGAGCAAACACCCAACCCCAGTGATGCCGTACGTTTCCAAAGGATCAAATAAGGTCAATGTTTGTTCTACTTCCACAAATCATTAAAATGGAAAAGCTATTGAGCTGTTGGCAAGGTGTCAGCAGGAGGGATGGAGAGAGAGGGCCACGAGAAGAGAAAGAGAGGAAGATTTATGCATGACTAAATCAATTGTGAATGCAAATGTGCTGAGAAGCAGACTTATGTGACCTAGGGAGGAGTCCAACTCCCTCAATTATGCAATTATGATTCATCAAAAGAATTCTCGCTTAAAAACCCGAAAATCAATGATATGCACTGTGCACTGGGCTCTTACAAGGCCAAGATCCAGGATCGAGCACCACAGTAGGGTCAAACAAGCATAAACTGCAACTAAATCGCTCTCCTGTCATTCTGTAAGCATAAAAATCACTAGGCGAAGGCTGCATGAAAAATCTCTATATTCAATATATTAAAATATTGTAGCTCATTAAAAAAAGGTGCAGCTTTTTCTTACGATTACACTCCATGAACTTTAAAGAAATTAATCAAACATAGTTTTATTCCATGCATTGGGCTTCCACATGAAAACTGCTGAGACAGGAGCTCTAAAACTGCATTCTAAGCTAATGAAACATTTACTAACATTTTCATGGCTGAGGGGAATGGAGGCAGCTCATCTATGCAAGACTTATCAGCTGAACAAATCTGTTTCCAATACGCTGCGTCCAGGCTATTTAGAACGGGGGGTGTTTGAATTTTGGTTAAAAATAACAAGCCAGCTGTTACATGGAGAGTCTACTGAGGAAATGTTGATTGGACCACATTTTTAATTTATATGCAGTAGTTGAGACTGGTTAGAGACAATTGTAACAGTAAAAAAAAATTATGTTAACACACTTTATCTAAAATAAATGCATGCCTAAGCATATTACACTACTACTAGTACTAATAATTATTATTATTAGTCTGCTGTTTCACTCAAGAACAACTTTCAGCCTAAATCAATAATGCTCATTATTCAAATGTCAGTATTAAAATATATGTTTCATTGTTATTTCTGTCATTCACATGACTTTTCATGATGAGACTTATCATTCTCATGATATTGGGCATAAAAAAAATCACCTCTAAAACACAAGTGTTTTTCTTGTTGACAATTTCACACGAAATGATACGATCATTCTACTTTTCCTCAGGCAGAAAGGAAACTCTACTGAGCATATGTCAACACTCTGGCTTGTTTGTGGTTAAAGAAATTCAGTGTTACAATTGCTTGCTAAAAAGCAATCACTGGAACAGCTCAACAGAGAATTTTGTGACTGTTAGACTTTTCACACTATCCCCCGGTTTCACAGACAAGGCTTAAGCCTAGTCCCCGGCTAAAATGCATGTTTGAGCTGTTCTCTTACGAGAGGTCTCTCGTACTGCGTAAGATATCTTACGCTAGGGGAAAATACTTTTTCCGCGAGATATTGAAGCCAAAAATTATCCTTAATTTTGTAATAATGCAAAACGCGTTGCGGCAGCATGCAGACATAGGCGAGGCAGCTCGCGCGCCTATTGGCTGCTCTGCGGCAACTGCAGCAGCCTATCGAGCGAGGCCTGGCGTGACGCCAGACCCAATCAGGGCACTTCGCGCCCGCTGCGTCACGTCCCGCCGAAATGGGCGTGGTCTAGGCCTATAAATACCGCTCGCAGGCAGCTATTATCTGATTTTTCATCCTTCAAGCGAAGCACACGCATCGCTGGAGCTGGAGAAGAAGCCGCGCCGTCTGAGAGAGAGCACCTTCAGCGGGACGAGTCACTGAAGTCGCTGGCCGCGCCGCCTTCCTGCCTTCCTGCTGCGCTTTCTGGCGCTTATATCCTTTCCTATTACACTGTACTCTATTTGTGTGTGTGTGTCGCCGCCGCGACACACATTCTAAAAGAGCTAGCGTCTTTTTAAAGATGCCTTCCTGCGGCTCGTGCAGACCCACACTCAGCGACGGGGACCGCCACGTGGTTTGCGTTTCCTGCCTGGGTGAGGAACATGCAGTTCTCGCGCTCGCTGACGGCGGCTGCCCTCACTGCGAGCTGATGGCAATGGCGACTCTGAGGACTCGCCTAGCCTTCTTCACCGAGACTGCTCCCCCGCCCGCCGCGGCGTCGCGCCGTAAAAAGCGCCGTGCCCAGCGGGCCCCGGAACCCTCCCTCAGCCGCCAAAGCTCGCCGGTTCGCCCGCTTGCTTCCCCGGCTTCGTCAGCCTCGCTTCCTGACGGACAGCGGCCGCCGTCTGCCGCCGCTTCCGTTGACATCGTTGATGAGGAAGCCCTGCTGGGAGAGGATGATTCCTGCTCTATCCTGGCGTCAGGCAGTGAGGATTGGGCGGGCTCTGAGGACCCCACGCCCCCTGCCCGCACGTCGTCAGGCAAGAGAGCGTCCATCGAGACGGAGCTCATGCGAGTACTCGCACAGGCCGCGGCGAGCCTCGGCCTTGAGTGGTCTTCGCCTGAGCAGCCCGCTCACAACCGGCTGGATGGATTTTTCCTGCCTGGGGAGCGCGCTTCGCCTGCGTCCAGACCGGCGCCTTTTCTTCCTGAGTTACACGAAGAAGTCGCCAAGTCCTGGAACGCCCCCTATTCGGCTAGAGTGCGTCCTGCTGTTTCTTTGGCATTCTCCACTGTTGACGATGCCAAGAACAAAGGATACCTTTCGCTGCCGCCGGTCGAAGAGGCGATAGCGGCCCACTTATGTCCGCCCTCCGCTGGACGGCGTGCTAAGCCGGTCCTACCCTCTAAAGCTTGCCGCACGACGTCAAGCCTGCTCCGCCGCGCTTTCTCCGCCGCCGGGCAAGCTGCGTCAGCGCTGCACACCATGGCAACGCTTCAGATCTTCCAGGCCGATCTCCTCCGTAAGCTGGATGAGGAAGGACCTGACGCGATCTGCGTGCCGGACTTAAGGAGTGCCACGGACCTCGCTCTCCGTGCTACTAAGTCTGCAGCGCAAGCCATTGGGCGGAATATGGCCTCTCTCACCGTGACTGAGAGACATCTTTGGCTGACGCTCTCGGAAATGGCCGAGTCTGAGCGCACCGCGTTCCTCGACGCCCCGCTTTCCGCCACAGGCCTCTTTGGATCCTCCGTCAAGGATTTCGCGGAGAGATTCGCAGAGGTACAGAAAGCGTCACAGGCTATGAAGCACTTCCTCCCGAAGCGCTCCAGCTCTGCAGCAGGCCGTGCGAAACCGTCTACTCAGAGCTCACAGCCACAGCCACCGTCCACTGCCTCCACTTCACAGCGCCGCCAGGCCCGAAGCGCGAGACCGCGCTCCCGCTCATCCGGTCGCCGCCCCGCCGTGCGTGGCTCGCGACCTAGGATTACGGTGAAGCCCGAGGCCCCGAAGTCGTCCTAGCACAGCTAGGAAAACGACGGTGTTCAAGTCCCGCTGCGGCCAGACTCACACCAAAGCTATTCGCTCGTCCAGTTCCAGCAAATGTGACTGTTCCAGTGTTTTCTGCAGCCAACAAGTCGGTTCTGTCACCCGCTTGCCAGCACACAAATGCCGTTTTCACGGCTACCCAGATAAATCCCCAAAAGAGTGTATTTTCTGGTGTCCCGGCCACGGCCGATGGTGTTTCATGTGTAGTAAGAATGCCCACTGCCCAGTGCCCATCCCTACACACAAGCACAGCCTGTCACACAGGGCTCGCGCACATAAAACCGACTCAGATCGGTTGCGCTTCAAACATGGTGAATGTGCCCACTACCCAGTGCCCACTAACACCGCGTTATGCATGTCTCACGGTTTCTGTAAAAACGAAACCAACGTGCACTCGCTTCACGCAAGCGAGCGATGCTTTCGGTGTGATAAATGTGCCCGCTGTCCCGCGCCCACATCCACAAATAGACATGACAGTTCCCACGGGAACCGCCCAGCCCTCCCCCTCGCGGTTGACCACCGCAGAGGAGTCAAGCGCGGGCAATCTGCCCGCTGTTATCAGCGCGCCCCATGCCTCAAATGTCACGAGCGCGATGCTTGTGTTGCAGCACGCCGAAGCTTCTCCATCGCTGAGCGAGCGGAGCGCGCTTTGTATTCAACCCCTAGCTATCCATGCAGACGCATGGGCAAAGCTGCCCGGGGTTTCGAAGTGGGTGCTGAACATTATAAAAAGAGGCTATTCGCTGCAGTTTCGCCGACGCCCTCGCCGCTATGTGGCGCGCGTCGAGACCACGGTAAAAACAGAAGTAGCACATTTACTTCAAGCCGAAGTGGCGAAACTATTGAGCAAAGGGGCCATAGAGCCTCTCTCTCAAGTTTAGAGCGAAGGAGGGCTATACAGCAGATACTTCCTGGTACCGAAAAAAGACGGGGGTCTCAGACCCATACTAGATCTAAGGCAACTGAACAAAGTGCTTGTGAAGCGACAGTTCAGGATGCTCACGACCAGACAAATCCTTGTGCAGGTTCGCCAAGGAGATTGGTTTGTGTCAATAGATCTGAAAGACGCGTATTTTCAAATACAGATAGCGTCACGTCACAGGCGATATTTGAGATTCGCCTTCAAGGGCCAGGCATATCAGTACACAGTCCTGCCGTTCGGTTTGTCCCTGGCACCCCGTACATTTACGAAGTGCATGGATGCGGCGCTCGCACCCCTCAGAATGAGAGGCATGCGAGTGCTGAACTATTTGGACGATTGGCTGATTCTAGCGCAATCTCGCGCAGTGCTCATAGAACACACGACCATTTTACTCGATCACCTCGAGGATTTGGGTCTCAGTGTCAATTGGGCGAAGAGCTCTCTGTCACCCAGTCAGAAGATATCTTTCCTGGGCACAGAATTGGACTCGCTGTCCATGATAGCGCGACTATCACCACAGCGCGCGGTAGACATTCAACGCACAGCGAACTCGTTTCGCTGCGGCGCGTCTGTCCCGCTCAAGAAATTTCAGAAGATGCTAGGTCTCATGGCCTCAGCATCGTCAGTGCTCCAGCTGGGCCTGCTCCGCATGCGCCCGCTGCAGTTTTGGCTGAAAGCGCGAGTCCCACGCAGAGCGTGGGCATCCGGTTCGCTTCGCCTCAGGGTCAATCAGAAGTGCGTCACAGCTCTGAAACCTTGGAGAGCGAACGACTGGTACCAATCAGGTGTAAGCCTGGGGACTTCCTCGAGGGTGAAAGTGGTGTCCACGGACGCGTCCACCTCGGGATGGGGAGCGCTGCTCGAGGGCAGACCGTTCTTCGGCCAGTGGTCGGAACGGGAAAAGCTCCTGCACATAAACTGCCTCGAAATGCTGGCAGTAGACAACGCGCTGACGCGTTTTTGTCCCCAAATAAAAGGACGCCACGTCTTGGTCCGTTCGGACAACATGTCTGTGGTGTCCTACATAAATCGCCAGGGCGGCCTCAGGTCCAAGAACCTGTACAGGCTGGCAGAACGCCTCCTGGTATGGGCTCAGTGCAACCTGCGCTCGCTCAGAGCAGCGCACGTGCCAGGGCTCCTGAATATAGGACCGGACAGACTGTCCAGGAACAATGTTCCGGCAGGCGAGTGGTCTCTACACCCACAGACAGTCCAACTGCTGTGGAAGAAATTCGGCAGAGCGGAAGTAGACCTGTTTGCGTCTCAAGAAAACGCTCACTGTCAGGAATTTTTCTCCAAGAGCAGGAGCGCGCTGGCCCATGTGTGGCCCCGCCGCCCGCTCTATGCTTTTCCCCCCGTCTCTCTCCTGCCTCAGGTGATAGAACGGATCAGGGAAGAAGGATGCTCAGTATTGCTGGTGGCACCGTTCTGGAAAAACCAACCTTGGTTCCCAGTCGTGATGCAGTTAGCAAGTACTGCCCCGTGGCCAGTACCAGTGAGGAGAGACCTCCTCTCACAGGCCCACGGCTCGATCTGGCATCCTCACCCGGTACTATGGTCCCTTCATGTCTGGGCCATCAACGGGTACATGTTGGACTCCCTAAAGGAGTATTAAACACGATCACGCAGGCTAGAGCTCCGTCTACGAGACGACTCTATTCCTCGAAATGGTCAGTTTTTTCGGGCTGGTGCACATCCCGTGGTGTGTCACCCGCAGACTGTGGTGTGACGGAGGTGCTTTCCTTCCTACAAGAGCTGTTGGATGAGGGCAGGGCCCCCTCCACGCTCAAAGTTTATGTGGCGGCTATAGCAGCGTTCTCAGGAACAATGCTTGGTCAGTCAATAGGAAGGAACGATTTAGTCATCCGCTTCCTTAGAGGGGCTAAGAGACTGAATCCTCCCAGACCTCCCTCAGTCCCCGTATGGGACCTTTCTACGGTTCTGGAAGCCATGAAAGGTGCGCCATTTGAGCCTTTACAGTCAATCGATTTGAAACACCTGTCTTTCAAGACGGTGTTTTTGCTGGCTCTCACTTCAGTGAAGCGCATAGGGGATCTACACGCGCTCTCTGTGAGCGCGGCGTGCATGGAGTTTGGGCCTAATGACTCAAAAGTTATACTCAAACCTAAGCACGGTTATGTTCCAAAATCCCTCAACACACCGTTTAGGGCGCAGGTTATCTCCCTGTCAGCCCTACCGGTCCCTGATGAGGAAAGAGACGCGAGCCTCCTTTGCCCAGTCAGGGCATTACGATCTTATGTGTCTCGCTCGTCTGTTTTCAGACAGACGGAGCAGCTCTTTGTTTCATTTAGCGGACGTTCTAAGAGACTAGCCGCGTCGAAACAGAGCCTATCCAGATGGATAGTTGATGCTATAGCGCTGGCATACGCCTCCAAGGGCATGCAGTGCCCGTTGGGTGTCAGAGCGCACTCCACGAGAGGCATGGCCTCTTCGTGGGCCTGGTCAAGTGGGATTGCCTTGCAAGATATTTGTATGGCGGCAGGCTGGGCCTCCCCGTCTACATTTATAAGGTTTTATAACCTAGAGGTTCCCGCCCTGCAGGCCAGGCTGCTGTCGGTCTAAAGTTTACCAGTATTATCTGACCTGATGCGATCAGCTCAGAATGCTGCGTCTACTGAGCACAGCTCAATGTTCGACAGTAAAAAGTAGCAGCACGAGATGTGCCTGGGCAAACTGTGTAAGACCCACATTCCCCCATCAGTTCAGGCCGTACCCCGCCCTGTCTGTATGATGAAATTCGCGTCTCAGCGACGCTGCCATATGTGGAAGAGTGCGGCTTCGCCCCTCCCTCTTCCCGGACTCCCTGTGAGTTCCCTGAGTGATTGTGCACTATATGTACCCCGGGCTTTCGCCCTTGGGTCTTTGGTGTCAGATCTCAGCATGCACGGCGTTTTGCATTGGGTCCCCTAGCGTAAGATATCTTACGCAGTACGAGAGACCTCTCGTAAGAGAACGTACTCGGTTACTAACGTAACCTCGGTTCTCTCTAGAAGAGGGAACGAGTACTGCGTATCTTGCCATGCATGCACACGCTCTGGTTGCTTCGATGATGAAAAACCAGATAATAGCTGCCTGCGAGCGGTATTTATAGGCCTAGACCACGCCCATTTCGGCGGGACGTGACGCAGCGGGCGCGAAGTGCCCTGATTGGGTCTGGCGTCACGCCAGGCCTCGCTCGATAGGCTGCTGCAGTTGCCGCAGAGCAGCCAATAGGCGCGCGAGCTGCCTCGCCTATGTCTGCATGCTGCCGCAACGCGTTTTGCATTATTACAAAATTAAGGATAATTTTTGGCTTCAATATCTCGCGGAAAAAGGATTTTCCCCTAGCGTAAGATATCTTACGCAGTACTCGTTCCCTCTTCTAGAGAGAACCGAGGTTACGTTAGTAACCAAGTACGTTTTAACTGAAAGCACCTTGCAGTGACGGACATATCTTAATATATGTCAGTGCCATTGTTTTGTCTCAAGATGCACACACCAGTAATGTTTTTTTCTAAGCCATGTTTCTAAAAGCTACTTAAATGTCCTAATTGAACTAAGGCCTAATCCTGGCTTAATCTACGTCATGTCTATAAAACCAGGCCTATATTACGAAAGTGCACGTAGACTAGCTAACTCTCATGAGCTTCACTTTGTCTAGATTTTTAACAGTTTTGAAAATAGATAGCCTGTGGGATAAGATGTCACTTATAAGTATTGCACATTTCTAAGTCAAAACTGAAAGGTCAATAATAACATAATGATTAGAAATGTTCAAAGTTCATTTAATCAATAATTTCTAGTTATTTTATTTTTTGACAGTGAGTTGAGTGAGCAATCATTCCTGCTGACCTAGAGTACTAAAATGAACTCATTACATATTTAATTTGATAACTTCATCCCTATATCTGTCACTCTCAGTTCTGACATTTTGTAGGTCAGTGGATAAATGTGTGCTCCAAACAACTGTAAAAGTATGATGCATTTGACCAGCACTGTTTTCAGTTTAGCAATCAGCAAACCAAAATTGCAGTTTTTATTTTATTTTATTTTATTTTATTTTATTTTATTTTATTTTATTTTATTTTATTTTATTTTATTTTATTTTATTTTATTTTATTTTATTTTATTTTATTTTATTTTAAGTGGAGGGGACAAAATCAGCCATGGCAAAAAGTGCAAAAATTATGTCCAAAACATTGTTCAAAAGAAAATAGATTTGGGCATAATTTTAAGCAGTTAACAGTTAAGAACTTTTGCAGTATGATGAAATGTAATGCATAATGCACAATATGTACATGATGTGCAGACTATTAAGGCTGCTAACAAGCACCAGAACAAAATATAACCATTAGCGGAAAGAAACGTCACGAAACCACAGGAGCAGATAATTCGCCAAAAACCTCAATTACTCACATACTTTAATGAGGATGATGGATCACTACTAAAAGGTGGCATTGTGGGGAAGAGGGGGGTCTGAAAAATGCTAGGCCTGTGCTCACGATTTTGGCCTTTAAACAGAGGCCTCCTGCAGGCTTCAACTCTGATGGCCTCATCGATTTGATGCAGGCGCCCAACAACCGGCTGATATGAAAGACATTCATGTTATGAGGGCTTTCTAGTTGAAGGGCAGCGTTTATGTGGAATAAGAGCCTTGAGGACAATATTTACTTGGCCTCACTCTGAAAAAATGTAATAAAAAAACAAAACAAAGCACCGGCTCTGTTGAACTCTTTATACAAGATTGAATAATGTAATAGTACACATTCATGTCAGCACAAACCATTCTTGTTTGTGTTGACATGAATGTGTGCGATTAGAAGAGGAACCTACATCTTATTCCCAAGGACACCAATTATGATTAATCTGATTTCACATCATGCAGTGGAGAATATTCATAACAGCCCCATTACTCATTGAGATGCAAACATAAATGTATATGGATTTATCAGCTTTTTGACTGTTTCGATTTTTCAAGGAGAATGGATTTATTTATTAGCGACTGTTGAACATTTTAACTTAGCACTATAGGACATCCTTTACAGGAAGGAGGTATCAAGGAAATTCAGATGTTAGAATCCTTCAACAAAAAGCACTTACATTCAGCCATTACAAAAGAAATGTATAATGGTTAGCGGATATATAATTGCATTTTAGAATCAATACAATGCATTGTTTTTACACGCTAACTGAATTGTGCTGTATTGAGAAGAGTGAGTAGTGCACACTGCAGGCAAGAAAGCACTGCACCAAATCATTCGATTTTTTTTACAATCTCAATAGCATCAGCTGTAGGCTACATGTTTTATATCCAGTTAGCATTATAAAGAATAATGAGTCAGTAATGAACAGTTCAACATCCAAACATGTCAGGGCTGTGGGCTAAGAATGAGAACACAAGTGCCACACACTGAGCCAAGGAGGTCCAGGAATCATAATGAACCAGGAATCAGTAATCCGTTAGTGGGGCCGTGCCCTAAAAGCCCAAAAGCCCAAAAACGTAACATTCAAATAAGCCAAACACGCGAGTGTTGTAAAATGCAGTCTACTGTTGCTAAACTGCAGGACGTGCTTGATATTAAACAGTGTTATTAAAAGCACATTAAGCCGCAAAAGAGACACTGTTCCCCTGGCGGCTTTCTGCATGTGCGCTGGGAGACGGAGTCAAACGTGGGTGAGCAAAGTATACTTTGAGCTTCAGATGTGGGCCTAAATGGTCAAATACACACTAAAATGCCATTTTGGCGACTATTCACACAAACACAGTCAATAACATCTAAAGTGAGCGTAAACAGTTGGGAGAAAATAAGATGTGTATCAATATATTAGACCAGTGCAGCTCTTAAAGTGACAGCAGCCTAATAAACCTGCAAAGAAAAGACAAAGAGAAAAATCACTCACTGTTTGACTGAATAACTTAATTAGCTTTATTAAGGATTAATCTGTATTTAAAGGGTTAGTTCCCCCCAAAATGGAAATTCTTTAATTAATTACTCACCCTCATGTCTTTCCAAACCCGTAAGACTTTTGTTCATCTTCGGAAGACAAATAAAGATCTTTTTGATGAAGGTGCCAAGTATATGATCAATATTCAATATTGATGTTCAAATATGTTAAATATTTCGAACATAAGAGCAAATAAACTAATTACAAGCAGTAGGACAAAAAAAAAAAAACTACAATAGAACAAAGACACAAATTAAGTAGACCTACCTAATAAACTTCAAGCACTAGAAATAAGAAATACTACTTACATTTTATAAAGTAATCATATGTACAAAAACACTGCATAGTCTTCACTGTTTCAATTAAATATAAATTTATTCTTATTTAAGTTACAAAAGTGATTCAGACAAGAGCAGTGAGAGATTTTCTCTCTTTTGTTGTTTGATTAACATTAATGAAAAAAAGCAGCAGGTTTATAGGCTGCTGTCACTTTAAGAGTGAACATGCGGGTCACCGATATCGTCAGAACACTTCTTTTGAATGGACATCAATGGTTAAATTGCAATATTTTTTTCCATGCATTTTACCAATAAAAGTGGTAAAATGGCTAAAAAGAATTTATTTCCTGTAATACATCTAAATAATACACATTATTTGCATTCGAAATTGGGTTAATACTGCACTGGCCCTGTATCCTTCAGGTGAAGACACAAGAGAGGAAGTTGTTTAATGTGTTTGCACCTTATTTCTTTATTTCGCTCTTAGAAATACAGTACCCAGCGGCTCAGAGGCAGGCCTACAGGATATAAGCTAATCCATATGAACAGTGCTGAATGAGAAGGCTCTGTAATGACCTCTCTCTTCCTCCTTTATTTAGTTTTATTTAGGATTTAATTCAGGTCAGGGGAGCAAGAATACAAATGACCAGCCAGGCTGCATTGATTCACAGTCTTCATTTAGCTTTATCACCGCAGCACATTGCAATATTTGCTTAGTCAAATAAGGACAGATTGGTCATACTGCCACGAGTAAAAGCATACACACACCCGCTGACGCTCAGGAGATATGTTTCCAGGTATTTACTGATTTTTGAGCTATCAGTTGATTATAAAACCCTTAAAAGAGGTGGCAAAAAAAAAAAACATCCCGCAGGTTGTGAAGTGCTTTGCAAACATAATAAAAACTCAGCTTTTCATTTATCGCCTGACAACAGCAAAGGTTTCTGTGTGAAAAAGCGAAGCCTTTGGGATGACGCCATGTTTCTTGCTCTCCTCCTCCAGCTATGAAATGAAATGATTCCTCATGGTGATAAATGACTAGATCAGTGGACACTGCCTCATGTTTGTTCTAAACTTTATCTCCCACTTGCCTTTTCGGCGTTTAGCAAGAGAAGCAGCTGCAGAATTAATTTGCACTGCCCGATATTCACGTCACACCATTAAAGTGAGAGCTTTATTAGGAATTCACAGTCCAATGCCCACTGGATTTACACGATGGGGAAAAACAAGTATTAACTGACACCACGATAATATGAATCCTGAACTATTTGAGCTTAAAAATTTATTCAACTCACTCTTCAGAACCACATTCATTTTTCTACTTAAATGCATCTTGAAATGCCTGCATTACTAAAAACGGCCTGGTGATCGCTGAGCTTCGGTCCCATGGAGATAACACATGTGACAAACCAGCTAAAGCAGTGTGAAAGCACTGTGCCTCAGAGATGAGTGGGAGAGATCCCTTCTTTAATGAGAGGCCGTGATGTCCATCTCACTGACTGTGACAGCGTTCGCCTGCCATCTTTACACAGAGGGTGATGAATACAAACTATAAATAGTATAGTCTGACTCAGTGTAAATTAATTACTTACGGCAGTGGTTCTCAACCGGGGGGCTCAGTGATCCTCCAGGGGGGCGAGAGATAGCTCGAGAGATAACTTAAATATATTCATATAATTCTTTGATTTTATCATTAATACGTTAAATAAAAAATGTACAAAGCACCACCTCTCTCGTACGTATTTGTTTGTTTCAGAGCAGCCCAAGACGTTTCTCATCACGCTGTGTGAAATACAGACTGAACGGCGGCTCAAAACACCCAACTGCTTCATGAATATTGGATACGCAAACTACATCTCTCCGTTGGATAATGAAAACCAGTGTCTCTAATAAAGTTTTGATGCATGACGATTGTAACGAAGGTAATGACGATTACAGTGACATACAGGAGTAACATACATTAGGCATGTATGTGCGCTCTCGGCTCACTGATCTGAACAAAGTTCAATATATTCATGTAGTTGTCAAAATTAATCTACTGATTAGCTTTTTATAAAGGATACTCGCCGAAGAAGCGTGCTTTGGAGAAGTTTGTGAGGAATAGTGGTGTTTTGTACACATGCGATTGCGCATCAGACTCTCCAAACACGATTGCTTTAACAGAGGAACTGTTCACTGATGACATCGACCTGCCTTCATATCGCTGAGTTTCCACACATACAGAATGTTTTTCTTTTTCATTTGTATTTTGGTGTGTTTCATAATTCTGAATGGATCTGTATGAATGGATCAATGCTCCGGTTTTGATTTATTGATACTTTAGAAATGCAACAATACTAATTCTGGCCAATTACCACTGTTAATTGTATTATGTCCAAAAACCAATAAATGCCCAATATTACATTTTTGTCTAAATACATTTTTTTTTTTTTTTTACAGTTTAAAAAACAGTTGTTTTTAATTCTACAAGTGAATGTGAACATGATATATACCTTTATGACCTGAAAATAAAAGTTAACTGGAAAACAAAAAAAAGCTAGTTGCCAAGGCAACATTTCTCCATTTAGTTTAACTTGATGTACTAAAATAACTAAAACTACAAATGTATACAAGCTAGGAATATTAAAAAAAAATATATAAAAACGTCAACAACAAATACTAATACAAGCGAAAATGAAAACTGAGAATAAAAAATTAAATCCAATTCAAAATATTTATAAAAACTAGTATCACACACAAGTATACACACACACACACACAAACACTATTTAAATATAGATATGAATAGAGAGAGACAGAGTGACAGAGAGAATTGAGAATTGTCTGTCTCTTCCAGAGCTTCAGAAGAGATAAAAATCTGAAATCTCAAACATTTCTCATCAAATTCTTTCATATGTGTTTTTTCTTGGGTTGAACACGGCCATCCAGACACACACACCGTACAAAGTACCCTACCCCTGTGAACTGTAAGTATAATGCAGGTATATTGCAGTTTGGACGCTTTCATTGTGATTAACCTGGCTGGGTTTACAAAAGTTATTCACAGCATATATTTACTTAGGGCATTCGGAAGGAAAGCTTGCCTCTTTCCAGCTGTAATTACTTGTATCTGATGATTATATTGCCCGTGTATAGACCCCAAATCGAAGGCATTTTAGCGTTGTTAGCAGAACTGAGCGGAGTTTTTACGCCGTAGTGGACTTTCACTGTCACTTGAGTGTTTTAAATGATCAAATAAACCTTTGGCTGGACAAAGATTAATTTGGCAGCTGTCAAAATAAAAGTAGTCAACATGTCCGCTGTCTTTTTTATTTATTGAAAGCAATTTTTAGAAGAAAAAAAAAAGAGATGATACGTAACTGAAACATTACAACGTACCTGATGTCTGATGTACCTGGTGGGGTATGGGACCTGGATAATGGATAGGGGGCGCTGGCCCAAAAAAAGGTTGAGAACCACTGCTCTAGGCACTCTGTCTATTTTCTCTCCTCTCTGTCTCTGAGCTGGATGGGGCTCGAGGCGCTCCTTAGGGCAGTATCACTCATTGTTTTCCTCCAGGGAGCAAGTTCAAGATCTGTTACGACTGGCCTCCTCTGAACCCCAAGCTCCTAATGTGCACGGGGACAGCACACAGGGGCTGCGTTTCTTGAGCGGAGAGCTATCAGGCGGTGTTTGGACCATTGCCTCCCAGCTTGTGACACACAACCTAAGCCTGGCAAAACTCTGCATCAATGCGGCACAGTTTGACATGACCATAAACTAGCAACTTAACATTTCGTTTTTTTTCAATATAAATAGCATAACTGCCGTCTTTCAGCATTACTGTGTGACAAATGAATCATGGCACTGACTATGCATGCACTTTGCATATATTTCGGTTCATAAATTAATTCCATTATCAAATGATTTTGGGTGAATATTTCCACTGGGCCAGAGCAACATAAGACTTTTTGGCACCAGAAATATTTTATGTTGAAAACAGCACCACCTGACATTTGGCACAAGCAAGATCCTGAAGTTGACAGTGATTAATAACCGCAATGTGAACCGTGACACCTCAAACCACCTCTAAGCATGTTTAGATGAAAAATGCATTTTCGACTTTAGCTAAATCAATTTCTCTACATTTCCACGAAAACCACGCACTAAAAGACACTATTGTCACCACTCTGTAATTATTTGTTAGATCTCAATATTTTATAAACAAGCAAGCAGCTTATCCCTAAAGCTGCAGCGATAGCCTCCGCAAAGCCGACCTAATAATTGTAAGGGCTCAAAAAGCTTTCGGTGATGGAGAGGGAAGCCTTTATGCTTTCTATCAGGAAATTTTCAGAAATTAAGGAGTTTTAAGAACATGCTGTCTTGGTCTTCATGCATAAATTAAGTCAGAGGATGCTTACTCTGGGATACAGCCTGGAGGGAGAACTAGTCTAGCACTAAGTGCATGAGGAGCGTGAAAGGATAGAATTTTCCATTTCATCTCTCCTCTGAGCATGATTCTCTCAGTCTGATTTCTGACCCATGCCTCCTCCCTGTGCCAAGAGTGAGATTTATGGTGATATACGAGCAGGAAAAAGACTAGCGATGGTGCTAAGATGAGGCATGCTGGGTGCCGAGGAGGTGACGTGCCGTCATGGGGTGGACGGGAAGGATGTACTTCAGGACTAATGGAAAGATAGAGGGGGGAAAATGAAGTCCACATTAGCTGGGAGAGTGACTGATTTAGAAATGGAAGAGTTGCAAGATAGGTGTGTTAAAGTTATATTTGCCATTTAACCCCAAATATGTTGTTGCTAGGTTACAACCAAAAACATTGCGGTGTCGATAGTGAGTGTCTGGAGCTCATTTGTACAGATCCCACTGCCAGACCCCATATCTCACTCACAGCCACCCACCCACACATATGCATTTCACACAACACAAAGCATCGTTTTCACAAAGCCACACAAAAACACATAAAACCGGTCGGCAGAGCTGTTGCTAAGGCATTGGTTTAGAAATTCCAGCACTCGCATTTCCCATCACTCATTACATTTCCATGCCATCTGTTACAGCACCTTAGATCCCATCCCCCCCGATGGCAAAGCAACCATTCTCATCACAAACATGCTAATGAATCTGTATCCTCACTCCCACCGGTACAGCAAACAGTCAAACGGTTCCTCACTCAAAACAAGCATCATCAGCACAGGGATGAGACATTCTAAGATGAGCCCCATGTTCGTTAGCCGCACGGTGATTGACATAATTACACCCTAGAGTCAGAAAGATAGAGCGAGGTAATGCTATAATGTGTACCTGCCGCTGGTGATTCATGCGCACATTTAGCCTTCCATCATTAGCTGCCTCATCAGGAGAAGGTGGATGCAAAGGTTGTGGTTTTTTTAATTGTTGGTAGCTTAACAGTAGGAGCCGGAGCCTTTGTGTTCTAATTGTAATCTCTAATTACAGTAAATGCTGTTTACAAAAGCGACATAGACACTCAGCGACAGTTTACATTTAACATTTATTCTCCCACACCAGCTACACACTGTCACAGAGTCAACAACATCGACAGCACCAGACCTCTACATTCCACCCACTCGTCTAATCACCGTCACCTGTCACCAATCTACACTGATCATCACCCAGCACTATATAACTCTTCCCAATGCAGTTCACCATTGTCTGGTCTCGTCGTTCCCTCAAAGAACACTTACCTGTGCGATCGATGTGTCTTAAGTCATCTGCATTGATCTCCATTTCCGAACCTGCAACAGATAAGACCCTTACTCATCCAGATATCCATCCTGAACACTATATTCATCAGTTACTCGCCTGCTTCCATCGTTGCGATCACATACTTCTGCAAATAAACCTGTTGATTACTTTACCTGTGTGAATCCTTCTGTGTCATGACACACACATGGACAGCTAACCCCTTTGATATAAAACAGGTACTTGAAGTACCCCTGAGATTTTAAGTTTATATTTGACTAATTTAACAACATTTGCATGTTGACAGTTCTCTGATGTATCACATGACATGCAGGTAAATTGAAAATTTAAATATTTAAGTTTAGTATTTTATTTAATTTTTTTAATTGTATGGTGCACAATTTGGTCAAATATAAGATTTATTATTTTGTCATGTGTTGTGCTTCTATATCATAAGAAAATGTTACATTTGAACTATAATTATAAAAAGACAGAAATATATATTGTAATACAATAGAACTTTAAAATAAGAAATATATAATAATTACAATATTAATATGTCAAATGATTAACTTTCAAATGTTCAAAACTTTAATTTTGGTGGGAAACTGCTTACTTATATATATTGATTATATTTATATATATATATATATATATATATATATATATATATATATATATATATATATATGCTTTCCATAAGTATTTAAAGATTAAACACCATGTCAATGGATGGAAGAATGATTTGAAGCTATTTGTAAAATCTCTTCAATGGATGTCAGACAGAAATGCCGCTTTCCGCTTTGGACTTGTTTATGTTATTAGACTAGATCCTCAACCCCTCCTATTTTTTTCTTTTCTTTTGTTCTGTTTTGTTCTTTCTTCTAAGTGCTATATCAACACAGAAACATATGTATGATTGTTGAATTATACCATGATTGTTTGTACTTAAATTCTGAATAATAAAATTAAAAAATTTGAAAAATAAAAATAAAAAATGCTTTCCGTTCCAAATATATATGCTTTATATATGCTTTCTGTTCCAAATCTGATAAAATGTTGAAAACATGCTTGCATAAGCAGCTGCTTGCGTGTAAATGAACACTAGTGTGCCATTTCACTATGAAAGAGGCAGAGCATCACACTAAATAGTTGCCTTTTGTGGCTAAAGCAAAATCGCAATTTCAGTGTTTTCCGGATTAATTGTGCAGCCCTTTTTAGTTTTATTTAACATTTTATGATGCAATTAATTATTAGCCTTTCATAAACTCCCTGGGAAACATTGGACTAGAGGGACAGGCAGACCATAAACTTAGTTTAAGAGAAACTTCAACCAGACAGACAGAACCGGAAAGGCTGGCAGTCAAACAAACATGTCCATTTTTTGATCCACAAACAGTTGCTCCCACGTAGTTAGGGTGTCCTTAAATGTACTCGCATTGAATTGTTCAGAGAAGTCTGACAGCTTGAATGAGAGCCGAATATGCGAGCAAGGGGGGAATCCCTGTGGACACGCAGATGAATTATGTAAAAACACATTCAAACAGATGTTAGAAGTCTCATGAAAAAGCCAGATTGTCTCTGAACATTTTGAATGTCTTCCCAACATCCGATTAAATCCAAAGCGAATAGAATATGTCAAGCACAGAACAGATCTTTGGCGCGGTCTCAATATTTTAGCTCAAATGAGAATTCAGGGGTCCAGATTTCCCTCTACAAACACTATAGGCACATTATACACACGCCTACCATGCACAACAGCTCTGGAAGACAGCAACAGCCAGCTCTCGTTTCTTATTCATGCGTCCCTGGCTCCAGACTTGAGCGGGATTGAGTGATGAAGTACACTACAGCCTCTCCAGCTTGTACTGAGACAACAAGCTGCTCCCAGCTATTAACACTATTAAAAGGACGTCCAGATTGCCATTGACATTACACACTCTCTCACTCAATTTGGTGAGTGAATCACATCAACTGAATAGTTAATTGATGTAAAATTTCCATATTGTGCACATCTGTGCAGTAATTGCTAGCATTTCTAACCAAATTATGGAAGATAGCTGATTTATAATATGTTTTTCCACTAGTGCTCAACACACCACTTACAAGGGCTCTAATTAATGTTCCAACAGTTTTGATAATGGGGGGTGGGGGGGTGGGGTATCTCTCCATCACGCCATTCGCACTTCTCTCAACTCGCACCCAAACCATTTTCATATCAGGCACCACTCCAAGATAAGCATACCCATCAATCTTAACAGCCCTAACAGCATATTAGCTAAATATAAGTGAGGGAAATGCGTAGAATGCACCATATGTCATACCATCAGAGTGTTGAGTAGAGTGTGATGATCTAAACTTGATGTTTGACATTTGAAGGTAGTGTAAAGACAAGCTTGGAAGGCTGCACACACTGCGACTTTGTGCCAAGCTAGTCTTGTGTCACAGTACATCATATGTTGATCTCCTTAGAGTTCTGAAATAAAAATCGGAACATTTTCAAGTTAAGCAGCCAATATTTCGATATCATTTGCTATAGCTAATTATTATTTATATATATTTTAGGGATGCACCAATATGAAAATTTTGCCCAATACGATAATTCTTCCTATTTGAAAGCCGATAACCGATATATTGACCAATAAATCTAAATCAAAAGTTTTATAATTGTTGAGAGCCTGATTACAAAAAAAAAGTCTCACCATTAAATCCATGTCCCAAGCACACAATTATAATGAGGTTCTCATTGTAATTTTATGTAGCCTATATGACAGACTTGCACCGCATGTTGCACTTAACTGTATTTTCCTTTTTGAAGTAATTCCAATCATATCAAGCAATTCAATAACATCATTGCTGAAGTGTCTCAGCTGAAGGAAACAATCCATTATTTATCTGCTTTAAGATTTCGGCCAAATTTCATATCAGGCCGATAACGATACCATTAAAATTTAACATAGCCTATATAGGCCGATATCGATATGGTGGCTGATATATCGTGCATCCCTAATATATTTATTTTTTAATCTGGTTTTGAGTATGTTTGTGTATAATGAACTATGATATATCCTACACTGTTATGGTATATGTTATTTCATAATCCGATATTGAAATGACTAATTATTAAAGTCCGATATTAAACATACCGATGAGCCGATAACTATTCTCATGCTATGCCCGATAACTGATACATTGGTCAATATTAAAAATACTATTTCAATTAAATAAATTAAAATTAAATTACTTAAAACTAAAATCGATCATTTTAAATGCTACAAGTGAATTTAGGCAAACTTTAAAATTATAGTAAGAAAAACAATCATTTTGAGATTTGATAAAGATTACTTTTAACAGCGTTATAAAATTATTTGTGTTTTTAAATATTAATTTTAAGCGAGCATTTGAAGTTGACAAAGATAATCAAAATATACGTAAGTGAGTGAGCATGCACAACTAATTATCCAGTCAGCATATATATCCAATATTGACCAAAAACTAGCTGGAGCGAATGTTCATAATTATATATGTAAATAAAACATGAACTGTTACCTGATGTATAACGAATGCTTCCAACATTGTTACAGGATGTGTGCAGGTCAAGGCCCCGAAAAGTCTCAGACTGCGTGTGAATACTGAATTGAGTTATCTTTCACGTCTTGCGCTTGTACAAACAAAATTATGTAAAAACACTGTCTTGGCGAGTATCCTAGTAAACAAAGTCGGTTATATCTCGTGAACATAGACAGTTTATTCAAATGGGGTCCGTGCGTTCGGTCTTAAAGGGGCAGCAGTGTAATAAACCTGCTGCTTGTGTTTTAATGTTAATCAAACAAATGACAAATAAATTACTCACTGCTCTTGACTAAATAGGCTACCTTTTGTAACTTTACAAAAAGATCCATATTTAATTTATAAAGTAATGAAAATGCAGTGTTTTTTCACATTTGATTACTTTATTCAAATTTCTGTACCTGTTAGATCTACCCGAAAAACATTAGCCTTTCTTTGTTCTATTGTATTTATTTGTGCTATTTGTAATTCGATTATTTGTTCTTATTTTATTACTGACTGCATACTTGTCTTTAATAATGTTTTAAATTCACATTAATTAGGCTGGTAGTTTTTGTTGTAGTATAAAAATTGGAATAAAGAACTGATATTTCACTGTTGTCTAAACATTTGTACCACTGACCCAATTCTCAGCACTGAGCCCTGCTGGAGCAGCTCTAAATATGTGCCGTGCAAATAAATGAAAGATAAAATATGATAATAGAATAGTAATAGAATGAACAGAGAAAGTAACAGAAGCTCTAAATGCATTTAAGCATGCTTAATTAAGCATGGAAATAACTGAAGGAAATATATATTTGATGAACAAATTAAGCCAACTAATATGTTTTAGATTCTTTTGGTTTCTCTACCAATACATTTAAAAATGACAAATGCAGTGAAAATACAGATATCGGTTACGGTATCGGTATCAGCGAGTACCAAAAATCAAAGTATCGGACTCGTTCTGGAAAAAGTGGTATTGGTGCATACCATCAACATACACTTTATCCCTCAAACTGTTTGTCAACTGGCAATATAACATGCATCTTATAAGTATCACTGCATGAATGTGATGCAATAAACTAAAAAACAAGGAGATAAAAATACATTGCATTCTCAGCTGTTTCGACATGAGGCACTATAGCGGTTGTTAGTGTAAATGTATTTTATTGAGTTTTCTTCTCAGGTTAACTACTATAATAATGGTGCAGCAACAGTGTGACAACATTTTTTTACTCTTATTTTAGGAAAACATATGCAGACTTGGTGCTCTGCTCTGTTTGTGTGTGTGTGTGTGTGTGTGTGTGTGTGTGTGTGTGTGTGTGTGTGTGTGTGTGTGTGTGTGTGTGTGTGTGTGTGTGTGTGTGTGTGTGTGTGTGTGTGTGTGTGTGTGTGTGTGTGTGTGTGTGTGTGTGTGTGTGTGTGTGTGTGTGTGTGTGTGTGTATACTTTAATATCTCCCCCCTGTTCCCACGCCACATCGACTTTTGCAATCCAGTCCTCACTTTAATGCATACAATATGCAAATCACAACACCTATAGATCTTGGCTATTGAATTACCACACATTAGTCTGACTGTGTGTTCTGGAAGCTGTTCTTTCATATTGCAGTGCAAGGCTGCCAGTTGGAGGGGCTTTGTGTATTTGGGAATGTCGCCTGATTGCACCCTGTTTGCTCAAGGCCCTCCTATGTGAGATAATGTCATCAAAGGCTAATGAGCTGTGAGCAATGCACTCTCGTTATAATAACACCAAATAAAAGGAGAAAGCTACGGCTATTAAAGGTGAAATAGGTTAAACAGCACGTTCTGAAATTATGCTAATATTCCATCTCCAGATTAAGAAGTCAGAGGGTGACAATAACCCTTCCAATTGGCTCATTAAACCCTGTGTCATCCAATCACAGTCAGAGGAATGCTTGTGGCATCCTAACGGAGACAGCGAGGTGACATTAATGTGACATGTGTGGGGAGGTCAGGAAGTTGTCACGCTCTGAGTCAATAGCGAAGCTGCGGGCAGTCAGTCGAAGGAAACCCTTCACTTGAACTTGCATGACATTATACCCATGATGCCATTATTGATCCATCACATACAATTTGGACAATATAAGACCTGATGGCCAGAGGGAAAATACAGGATGCAATTTTGTGTCATTTTTTGGTACTGCAACACTTAGGTAGGATGCACGCTAGGCAAATCTGACCTCATCCTTTCTTCAGGGTAATTCTTGGCACAAAATGTGTAGCGCGCCATCTTTGTTCTGTCACCTAGTGCTATTCAGCCTTCCGTCTGGCCCTCTCGCTCTCTCCAAGACGCATTAAAGCATGCATCTGTTGTCAAATGCACCCCCTAGCCTTGTTATTTCAGCCATGGATGGTGTTACAGCAAGTGATGAAGGCCAACGCAGCCAATGGTTAATGCTTCAAATAAAAACGTCGCTCGGTCTCGATTCAAGAAACAGAGGTATTGCCACGAATACTAAGCTGGCCCCTGCAAAACACAAGCTAAAGCGACTAGGTCACACTGCAGTCAAACCTAAAGATTAAACAAAGCTGAAAGTCACACTAAAATAAAGACGACTCGGCATGTATTTTCCTATTTTAAAGAATTCAAGAGGGGTTTATAGCATTTACCAAACATGTCACATCACAGCAGCCAAAGAGCTGCGAGAGGCTGGTTTTGACAACTTAGTATGCAGTGCAGTCAGCCCATTTTACATTATTCATCTCTTTGGAGGATACGCCAAGGAGGCTCAAAATACCCAGTACCCTACATAACCCACTTACTGAGAGATGACGGGGACTCAGAGGTGCTCTTTCTGATTGTAGATGACAAAAAAAAGGGGTTACTCCTGGCCCCCTTAGATCCTGAGCACATCTTTCAAACTACTTAAATACTGCCTCAGGTTCTTAATTCATTGTAGCAAGAACTGATAACTCATCTCTGAAGCCCACACGCTCCTGCCTCCTGCATCGCCAACAGTCATGTTCTAACAGTTCCCCATGACTTTTCACTTCTTAATACAGAGTCATTCTTCTTTCCCATTCAGCTGCATGTCATTCGTCCACTTTGCTAATTGGTCATTTGCTTACAGATCAATTGCATTAAATGCAGAAATTGCATTAATGCAGTATAATGAAGTACTGCTGAGGAGATGCTTTGTATATAACTGTCTCATACAATGATTGCACCAGGCTAACTCACAAGCGGCATTTAGTCAGCGGAGGCATGGAAGGCAGTGCCTCCTCAAAAAAAACAAGAAAATATTCCACATAACAAAAATAAAAATGCCAATATTACGAAATGTGCAGTATAAATTACTAGTTTTTCTAAAATAACACTGTCCAACAGCAACGCCAGCGGTTAAAGTTACTTCGTCTCTCTTGCCTCCCCTGAGCCCATTGAGTTTTAACAGACCCCCTAAAGCGTGCCGTGGGTTTGGTGGATAGCTAATGGGAAGACTAATTCAAAATTAAGTAATGAACTCACCCACTAGGATATCACCGCTTTATATCACGTCAAAATCATTCTTGAAATTACTTGAAAACATAATATGTGAGAGGATTTTAATGAGCAAGGAGTTCGTGAATTGAAAAGGAGCATCTCTGTGTCTGTGACAATCATGAACCTGCAGTGTTTACTGAGTTTTGATGACGGATGATCTGAAGTTGACTATGAAAAAAGAAAAGCTGAACATCAGTTAACAAATAAAATGTACATTGAACATGGATTTTACTGTTTATGTAGTTATTTAATAAAAATAAATGTAAAAATGTTCAAAAAGCTTTTAAAACATGATTAGAAATACACTTTTTAATAGAACATTAATACAATACAAAATAGAATTGTATTACTTAGTGTTGTTGTTTTCTTGATAGTGTAAGTAATGTTTATTTATTTAACCTGAAAATGCATCAACATTAAGTGTAACTGGAATATTAATTTACATTAAAAAGCAAATAAGAAAAAAAACATTGAG
The DNA here is from genome assembly GCF_965113295.1 of Leuciscus leuciscus. NCBI lineage: Eukaryota > Metazoa > Chordata > Actinopteri > Cypriniformes > Leuciscidae > Leuciscus > Leuciscus leuciscus. The sequence goes on from NC_138745.1 coordinate 26,053,057, forward strand.
TACTTTGCCTCCTCATTTCAGAACACCACAGCACCCCTCTATATAGCATTGCCTTATTCAATGCAACATTACATTCACAACACCTGATACAACAAACAACAACATAGGCCTATGCTACAAACAATTTTAAACCCGATACTATCACAAATTCTTGCAATTTCGACAAACCTCATTTATAAGCCAGTTAGATGACCTTGGTCACAACAAAATCAACAGAATTGAACAGAAATGTTCAACAAAAATCCAAATTATTTTGTTTACTGGGCATCAAAACACAGGTAAACAGGGATAGACCGGTCAAGTATTTTCCCGGTGAACAGGTGCACTTGTGTAGGGCTACTTGTGAGCAGTTACTCACAAACGCATACACTTTTTAAAGTTAATTAGTTTATCAGCATAAATGGTTAAAGACCGAACACAGCAGCCTACAGTAATACAGTTAATACTGACAAAGGAAAATAAGTCGAATAAGAGCCCTAACACAAACAGGAGAACTAAATATTGCCTTTTACAACATATCCGTCTATGCTATAACCTTCTGCAGCACAATATTAGGCTATATAATGCATTGATAATCATATGTAAATTAGTAAGATTAGTTTTACTTACACTTTCCTCCCGGCTTCTTAGATTTGAAGGGAAGGTAGCTCAACTTCAACATGAGCGAGCTTTAGGTGGCCAGTATTGGATGGCTTTTCCAAGACTGAAAAAAAATACATTGCGCATGCGCACTGCACACTCTGATTAATAGATCAGATTTTCAGATCGCCTAGTTCAGGGGTTTTTCAAATCTGTCCTAGAAGATTTGTGACTCCCTTATCTTACACATCCAATTCACTCTCTACTAATGAGCTGATGAGTTGAATTTAAGGTGTGTTAGAGAACTAAGACATATCAAATGTACAGTGCTGGGTGTCCTCTAGTTCAGGGGTTCCCAAACTTTTTCGTTCTAGGACCCACCTAGACAAGTATTATCAATCTCAAGACCCACTTGCACTAGTGCTACCAACTTTATCAGTTGGTCGCACCAGCATGATTTGGTCGCACATTTTTTTTTCTACATGCAATGGGATTAATCAATGCATGCTTGATGGTCTTAATCTGCATTCCCTAGTTTTGCACTGATGTAAAAAGACTGACAGTGACAAGCCTTCATGTTAGCAAAATATTTTAAACTTTTAACTCTTAAAAAAACTTTTTAAAACATGTATGTTCTTTAATGTTTGATTATAATTTTACCGTCTTCACATAGGGATGGGAAATGATAAGATTTTATCAATAATAATAATGCCACTGACGATTCTGATTATCGATCCGATTCTTTAACGATTCTCTTATCGATTCTTGATACTAGCACTGTGTGGAAAAATGTAGTCATATGGTTTTCAAAAAAAAAACAAGGGTTTTATTTATTTTAAAGCTTGAGTAAGCAAACTGTACTTTTTATGTAATTTATGTAATAAATAGAACTTTATTGTAAAGTGTTACTGATTCAAACGTCTCCTGAGTTCACTGTTGGAAAGATCAGTTGTCCATTCATTAAAATGAATCGTTCAAAGGAGTCATTAGTTCGCGAATTGGACATGTCGTGCGCGTTGTGTGATTATCCCAGCAGTTAGGACATAGACATCCAAGATTTGTGTCAACACAGAAAACATTTCATCACTGGATAGTTTTTTTTTCGTTTAATTAAAGTGTTGTTTTATGTCAGCTGAATGTCTGGGACGCTTTTCAGAGAAGATAAGGCAACAACTTATTTAGCACAATTCACACCCAGCGGTAATTGAGGAAGAAAAAAAAAAATCTCCGAATGCTCCACATGAAACTTTGGTCTTCCGACCTTTTACCACCGTGTCGATTTATTTTGATTAATATGTGCGAGGGAGAGAGAGCAGGACAGCGCTTAGTTTGGAGACGGTGAAGTCTTTTTTACACTTTCGCCTGGCTCCGAAGAGAGAGAGTGCGCGCGCGCGACCGAGTACTCTCTCTGCTCGTTCTTTCAGTTAAACATGCACTGTGACTTTGTCACAAGCGCAGCAGTTCATCTACATTACTCAGCGATCAAATAACACTTTGGCGGGCGCTAAAACTCATAGTCGTTTGGTCATTAATCGGACTGGTTTTGTTTCACTCATCGTAACGTAAATTTAGCTGCAGCTAAGTGCCTTTGTGCGACCCACCTTTTCTCACTGTGTGACCCACAAGTGGGTCGCGACCCACAGTTTGAAAACCACTGCTCTAGTTGACAAAACCAAATTTATATGCAAGTAGGCTATGTTTGTTAGTGATAAGCGGTAGACAGTGGTTGAATTCAGAATAACATATCATACTATTTTTATTGAGCCACATGACAGCAATAATAAGAGTATGCTACTAGTTTGGAAATTCTGATTAAAAAAAATTTAAATCCCAAGCACATTGTCCCAATTCCAAACCACATCAATCTTTTAATAAAATCATTTATAAGTGATATATAATTGTTAACCAGGGCTGGAAGTGAAAAAAACGCCTTATATTCAGATGTGCATAAAGCAGATTTTCTTTTACAGGTAAAATGGGCCAAAAAAAGGTATTTCACTTTTACTGAAATGTCAAATATTATGTTGGCCATTAGAGGCATGTAATACTAATGCAATACTAAAAATTGCAAAATTAAGACGTGACCATTACAGAGAAATGCTCATTGGGTCAGCAAGGTCACACAACAAAAAAGCAGGTCGAGAGAAAAGAAGCATATTAACTACAAAAGACTTTAAGGGCTTTTTCAGATTGTTTGCTTTGTTCCAAAGCAGGGACTTCATTTGTTATAATGTAGCATTGTCTTCTTGGTTCAGTTCGCTTTCACAAGGCAACATTTTTAAAGCATACCAAAATGTGTTTATGTAAGTCACATGTGAGTAAAACTTTCCTCTTATTGCTCAGGGTTCATCTGTTTGCGTCATCCATCAAGATGGATGGACAATTTCACTCCGCGGGCTTATTGTTGTCACGATTACCTTGTCTATGTTTTCATGGACTCTTATTTTGATATTCTGGTTGTGCCTATGTTCAATGTATTTAGTTCCTGTTTCCCAGTTGTCTCCATTAGTAGTGGGAAATTCATATCATTTTACTGACTCAGATCTTTGAATTTCGTTCATCAAAATGAAGTAATTTTGTTCATTTCAGCAGAATGTTTTGAAAATTTTACATGTTAATAGCCAAATTCCTCAAACACATCAAATGTTGATCACATTTAGAATAAGAAAAAAATTGCAATGCAAGGACAAGGCCAAATTATGAGAAAAAGAATATCTGGATCTTCAGGCTTTGTAGTCTGTTAGTTTACCTCACCTCCCGATCTGAGTCGTTCGTTCATCCCGTGACATCCACATAAACTGAGCTTTGTAGTCTTGTCTGTAGTACCGGATACAGAATTGATTAGTTCACATCTCGAGTCTTTCGACTTCGGGTTTGAGTCATTCGTTCTTATTTCACGTAACCTTATGTTGTTATTAGGCTATATCTTTATCAAAGTGATTTTCCCCATCATAGATAAAGTTTAAAGCATTACCAACTCTTTACCACATTCAATATTATGGAAAAGAACTATCATGACAGAAATTCAAAAAAATATATAAATTGTAAAAAATAAAAAAGCTACAATTTGAGACCAAAAATGCAGCATGTAAATGTAAGAGTTTTTTTTTTTTTTTTTTTTTTTTTAACTGAGTACACACTTGTTTGTAGGGAAGTTTGGGAATTCTTACCTAATTTCTGTGTCCAAGGCTGTAAAGTCACGTGACAAAAGAACGAAAGACTCAGAATCAGACGAAGACTCGAGAGGTGAACTAATATTTTCTCTTTCTGGTACAGACAGCATAGCCTCTATGGGACTGATGGGAAGAAGGAAAGACTCGGACCCAAACCCGAAGACTCGAGAATTGAACTAATCATTTCTGTTTCCAGTGCAGAACCTATAGGATGTTGCGCATGCGCGGTCAACAGAAAAAGAACGAATCACTCTTTGAGACAACTCTGTAATCCCGAGTCATATTAAATATTAATTCATGACTGACCAATATAGTCTCCATAGTCATTTTTTCTTAGTTTCCATAGTTGCTCTTGTTGGTTACCAAGTCAACTAATCACCTGCACCTATCTATCATTAGCCCTTGTCATCTAGTGTATTTAAACCCTCAGTCATCCTCTGTTCAGTGGCTTTCGTCAATGTTTCATTAGGTTAAGAGTGACTCTTGAGGTACAAACACCAGTTCAAGTCAGACAACAGCGTTGGTGGCGAGGGAATCATGGTGTGAGCTGCTACTAACAATAAGCAAGATACCTTTCAGGGTAGGAGATGGACTTAAAATAAACTCCCAAAACTTACTGCCAGATTCTGGGAGATAAATTCTTCAAACCGTTGTACAAGAGTATGTGGTGCTGGTCCCTCAAGAGTCACTCTCAATCTATCTGTCTATATAAAGCCTTTAGAAAAAGGCTTTTAAAGCCTTTGTTTTCATGTATTCCACAACACCTGACACCTTATACTTCTGGAGACTCCAAGTAGACTGCAGTTCTGAAAAATAGTGGCAAAATGGTGAATATGATATGATGAATATGGTCAAAAGGGTTCCTGATGGTTTCACACCTAATTCCTCACCTTACTTCTTCAAGTCATATGCAGTTTCCTTCTCGATATGTTTTTGTGTGTGTGTGTGTGTGTGTGTGTGTGTGTGACCCTGCTGACCAAATGAGCATTTTGCTGTCCAATGTTTGCAATTTCTTGTATTGCATCCTTCTCATAGGCATTCAATAACTTTTGACTATTCAGTGTGAGTAAAATTTGCTCTTTTTGGCCCATCTTAACCGCAAGAGAAAACCTGGTTAATAGTTATAGGCCAGTTTTTCACTTCCAGCCTCTTAAACAGTTATAAATGATTAAATTACTAGTATAGTTATTAAGACAGATGTGGTTTGGAATTGGTCAAATGTGCTTGGAAAAAAATATGAAGATGATATCAGCGTAGGCTTCACACTATAAACGGGTTTGTTGCGATACGCGAAAAATCCATACCGTCTCTTTCACTTTTCCAAATGGGCGGAAACAAATGAGAAAGTAAAGTGCAAATTATATAAAGAAAGAGAGAAACGAAATCCATCCCTTGGAACTGTTTGTTTTTCCATTTTCTGTTCATTTTCTTTTCTTTTTTTTTTCTTTTTTGTAATTTGGGAGAAGTGAATTTGAAAAGTGAACATTGTGTAACTGTTTTTTATTTTATGTTTTCTTAAATACCTTTGAGCTAAAAACCTTCAATTTGTGAATGTGTCATTTAAGTCCATATTCTATGTGGGTATTGGACGGCATTCATTTTGTGTATCGGTGGTTTATGAGCTATTTACCGGGAAACTGAAATTGAACTTGACAAGATTTGACTTGTCTGGCACCGAACAATTTCAATCAACTTACGTTTATTAATTCTTCCAATTTAATTTGGGGCAGTCACCATTACAGGTTGCTTAAAATAAATTATAGTTTTTATAGTTTTAGATGTGTAAAATGTGACAGTGTACGCTGTGCAGTGACATAATTCTGTATTTTCTGTATTCCAGAATTATGTGTTTCCATTGCCCTGTGCATGAGAGATCAACAATACAAATGATTGTACCAAGCATATTCAAAAGCATTTACTTTGAAACCAAACTTGCAAAAACTATGTTTCCTATCTAGACAATTTTAAATTGGGGAGAATCTGTTCAAATGAGGCAATTTACACACAAATTACTCTTAGTGCAAGGAGAAATTGAACCGATGTAATACTGATATACATCGTTATCTACATCATTTCTCCATTCAGCTGAAATAAGAAATTCTTGAACATAGGGCCATAAAAATATGACCTGGAAAAAAACACACGGTCCAATTCCAGTGGACCTTCGGGTCATCCTAGTTCAAAGACCAGGCTGTATGTCTGAATTGAAATTATAGAGGTTAAAATAAGCTCATTATTTATTTATTTATTTTTAACCTGAAACCATGGCAAGTTATAAAACCTTTTAGAATCCATAACAGCTCTTCAACTATGCTATTTTTTCACAGTAGTTAAATTAACTTATGACCTTAATTGATTTTAAATGTCTTATTTCTTTATTATGCCTGTATAAAGCTCTTTGAATTGCCCCTGTGCATGAATTACGTTATATAATTAAACTTGCCCAAAGTATGCTATTCCTCTCTCTATATGTGTGCTGTAGGTTCATTCCTTTCTTGGGCTGAGAATGGCAAGACCAATGAAAACACTGAAAGCTACTCTGACAATAAATGTGTTTGACTTGCACTCAAGCCCATAGTGGGTTTCCATGGTGATGCTCTCACCTCTCTCCCACTGTCACAGTAAGGCTGCAGAAACAGAAGTCATTGACATGTTTTGCATAGTTGCAGCTCGCAGGAACACGAGCCCGCCAGTATCCGGCTAAATAGAAACGGATGAGCAGAAAGGGCATAAACCGAACGGTTTCAGCTCAAGACTGATTTAACCTCAGACATCATGCTTCAACTCCCACTCACTGAACTTTTGCTTCTCTCTCCTCTGATCGCACACAAAGAAGGGGCGTGTTTAGGAGGATTCATCGCTCTGTTGGACGCCAGACCTCTGTTTCTGAATCGTGACTGTAGGAGTGAGATGGAGTCCATTGGAGTTTGCATGCCGTGCATGTGAAAAAAAAAACATACCGAGTTTACAGTAAAAATCACACTTGGGTCGTGGAAACTCCCACTTAGCACTAACTATTGGCTCATTAGAAGCAACATTATTCCCTCAGACAGACAGACTGAGTTGAATGGCATCGAGCTGCACAGGAGATGGCCGCGACATCTACAGACAACAACGTCTGCAAACTCTGACATTTGCGAGTGAAGAAGCTCCAAGCAAAACCTATTGACATGCACGCTAAACCCCTGTGGTCCGCTGTTGTCTTACAGCAGTTGGCAGGTACAGACGAGTGTTTGCAGACAAAGTCGACACCCGCCTTTCCTTTTCATTATTTATTTCATTTCAAGTGCCAATCAGGCACTGGTGTATTGACAGGTGGCAGGAGTCAGCAGGGGGAGGCTGGGAAGCTCTAGGAGGTGCATGGATGCTGGATGATGGATCTATACTCAGGGGCAGAAAGAGACAATCACATAATTGTGGAAATGCTTCAGTGGGAATGATAAATTGTGAAAAATATGCTTCAAATACACATTTCAATTAATATTTATACAATTTAATAATGATAAAAGTTTCACTATTCCCTTTTTCACATGAGGAAAAGCAAAAACTATGCAAATGTCTTTGAAATATTTAAAGTCAATATTAAATCAAAATGGACAATTCTTATTTTTCTAATGAGATACAGCAGTAGCTGTTAAATTATTTATCAGTGCACATCATTATTCGTTTTTAAATCATGTGCCCTCATAATCTTTAATCAAAATAACTTCCCCTCCCTCTTGCAACATCATCTCTTTTCTGATATTACCCTGATATTGTTAACTGTTGTGAGGGCGGGACAACCTGTCACTCACATGAGGTTTAAGCAATGGCAAACCACAACAATCTAGAGATCCAATCAATTCCAGATGGACAAAATCAAGTCCCACCCTATTTTTGTTCTCGTTCTAAAACCTGTTTCCCTCGTATATACGTCACAATAGGGGAAAAAACATCCGTTTCATTCTTACTTGATGAAATAATTAATATGATTATTAATAATATTTTCAAATTTTTTATTTTGGGTATAACAAGAGTAACAAATAACAAATAATCTGATGTCACTAGCATTTAAAGTCCCCCTGTAGTCAATAATTGTCTTCCTTAAAACTCATCACCAAAATGGCATATTTTAACATTTGTCTTGTGAAAAAAAATTATTCATGCCTTAAAATAGCTTGAATGTTACTCTACACCCTTGCTTCATTTAGTATACACGGATCCATAAATATGCAAATTAGCCCCGCCTCCACTTACTCGCACCAGCTCAGAATACCTGATTACTGTAGTAAACGCTGCATGATGGAAAATGGTTTAATTCAGCCATATATGTTTGAACCAGAAACTGATTCAGAAGAAGAAGTAAAAGAGTGAATTATACACTTATATACAAGTTGATGTATCAGAATGGTAATGCGTTTTATTCGTCGCTCTCTACAAAGTTGGACACATAACGATAATGAATACGATTAGCCTTTTGCTTGACTGCGTTATCAAACAGCTAATAATGTGTTGCTAATGTTCCACAAACATTGTAATGTTCCAGTTCACCATCTCAGAGTCAGACAAAAAAATCATCATCCTTAGAAATGCTTTGAACAACTCAGAATCTCAGTGGAGAAAGACATATAGTTCATCATAACATCATAATATACATAATTCACCCGCTATATTGCTAAATGTACCAAACTTTTCACATCAACAGAAATATACCAGAATAACCTGGCTTCTCTTGAGACTCCCCTGCTTCGCAGCATAGTAAATGATATGCTAAAGCCCTCCCACACATTGACGTGATTGGTTAAAAAGTAATTTGTGACGTCAGAAACCCCAGCGATTTCAAACTGCGTTTTGGAGACTGTCTTTAGATCACTGCAGTTTTAAAGAGAAAATACTCAAGCAATGGTGTTGACTTCTGAATTTGCACATGGTTTGTCTTAAAGCATATTAAAAACACCACATAGACATATAAACAACATTAAAAACTAGATTTTCACCACATGGGGTCTTTAAAGAAATCACTTTGGGGACTCATGTTACCAGCTTAAATATACTTAACAATGAGGCGTAAGGTTGCTAATGGATTTACTCTACTGGTCAAAAGTTTAGAATAATTACGATTTTTTAAATATTGTTGAAAGATGTCTCTTATGCTCACGTACGAAGGAAAGGAACACCACTGGCCAATGTTTTAGTCAAATGCACACAGGCTGTGTGATGTCAAGAATATTTTGTGCAGTTTTTTTTATGATTCCCTGAGCTGCTGAAATATTCCCTTTTGAAGTCAGTCAAGGACACAATGTATAAGCTTAAAATTTTCACACACTCTGTAAATTTAAATCCACAGCATGTCAACAGACCTGCACCAGAAACGAGTGCATCAGCAGCTACTCTTCCAAAAGCCCCATTTTCCTCCATTTGGTCACATTTACAGCCTCATCAAATTGACGGTCACGGTTGTCTAGTAAGGTAACAAAGCGCAATACAAAGCCACCCCAATGCTCTGGAAGACAGTAAATACAAAGACAGATCTGCCTTCACTTGCCATTGCATTTCACATTATATGTGCAATCATGTCAGAGGTAATTAAACATGTGGGAAGAATACAAATCAGATTATTAAGGATACCGGGGTGGGCACAACAATCAGTCCAGTTTAGTATCCCTACTTCAGTTAAAGAACAAACTTGAATAAACATTGTTCCTCAGTGGGCGCTGTCACTTCCAACTTCCAATTTAATTACTGCAGGAACATAAGCAACAACATTGTTAGAGTAACACAAACGTATTAATAGAAAACGACTACCAGTCGGTCTTGAAACAAGTTGTTATTAATGGTGCCGTTCCTCCAAGGGATTTCAGATTTCACCCTTCTTGTTCACACAGCCTGGAGCAGACTAACTTGTAGAGGATAAGGAGGCAATTAAAACACGCTATGTCAATCACCTGTTGTTCTAGAAAGTGGGGCAGAAATGTCAGTGATAAATAATTAGAATGGTGCCAAAAAATCTTCACAGACTCTCACTGTCAGTAGCAGTTTGCATTACATGCATTTGTGTCACTTTCCAAGAAAACAAGGGCAACGCCGTCCAGTGGAACTCATTGCTACAGTATGTAGAGCTTGTGAAGCCTGGGGATTTCTCTGAACAGCTCACTATCCCAGTTTAGCTGGACCCAGGCTAGACTGCAAACAGCATATTTTTCAGTGGTCAGATGAGCTAAATACTTATGTTAGGATGGATGTTTACTGACCTTTGCAGTGCCTTTAACTCCTCTTAAAGCTGGTTTCAAAACTCAGGGCTTGTGCCACTCAAGATGGAACTTAATCCTGGATTTTGTCAAGAACGAAAGCACAAGCAATGAAACTAGACAGAGAAATCACATTTTCTCAGATGTCTCAGACTGTATGACCTGTTCACAAACTGCACTTAAAAAGGAACTTCTTCATAAAAAGTTAAACGTATCATGGTCTTACTGTGTTTTTAGACATAGTACAATGATAATACCATGTTTTAGACAAGCACCATGAGTAACAGTGTAGATGAGATTGCTACGTCATCATGTGTGATGTGACAAACTGTACAACATTGCCATCTACTGGCAAGCTGATTGAACATCCCATTCACTGAGAAGATAATTATATATATATATAATTTTAATTTTTATTCATTTTTTATTTATTTTAATAGATTTGTTTGCATTCAGCAAGTAGATCTCTTTTTACTTTTTAAATAATTTTTATTAATTTTTTTATCTATACTTTGTCATCATTCAAACTTGATTTTGTGTTGTTGTAATGTTAGACCACTAGAGGGAAGGCGACTCCTATTTCCTGTGAAAACTGTATTACCCACTGTGATTGTGGGTAATACATCAGTTAATTAGTTCTAATAAATAAGCAGAAATATAAATTGCCTATATTTCAGCTCATTTTAGTTGCTGACTGTTATATGCCATATTCCACTGATTTTTATAAACGGTTTCTTTAGAGAAAAAGAGAAGACAGCAATAAAATTAAGTTTATTTAATGCAGTGCCTTCAGAAAGACACGTGCGCGCGCGCGCACACACACACACACACACACACACACACCAATGGCGATTCTAGGGGGTGGCCTGGGGTGGCCGGGGCCACCCCTGAAAGCTCATTGGCCACCCCTGCGGCCACCCCAGATCTGATAGGTAGGTCAAGTTCGTCAACACAAGAAACGAGAAATGTTGTCAATCAGTGATGACAGCTGATCAACTGATTTAGGGCCAGTTTCACATTTTTAACTAACACAGGAACGGTCGTACTGAGACTGTGAGAGCTGATTTCTGCTCAGCGGACGTTTGGCCATGCAGGTCAGATGACCCATGAGATAAGAGCACGCGCGCTGCACGGTGCACCTGCTGCTGCTGGTCCGTGAAACAAGAGGACGGTCACACAGTTGCAACAATACAACAACGATAAAAACGCTGGAATCAGTCGATTGAGAGGTATGGTCGGGACCCAACGCAACAGAGTGCGGCACGGGAATATAGATCTGATGGCCGAGTGCGGGCGCGGGCGGTAATGCACTCGTGTGTCGATTCGCGGGAGTCGGGACTCCCGCAAAATAGAATTATCTATAAATTGAACAAATAAAAACGAATAAATTGTCATTCATCTGTTGCACAAAAGCAACAAGAACAACTAAAACAAAATAGAAACTATTTACAGGCCAGAGTATCTATTTATAACATGTTTGCAGCGTTGAACAATGTAACCAATCACAGACATATGTGTTGATTTCTTGAACGCAATGGCCAATCAGATGCATTTAAGATAGAATTCCCTCACCACTCAAAATGGACTTTTTGTTCAGTGCTGAATTCTGCATACTGGCAAATCATCTATTATATCAAACAAAGTGTAGATAATATGAAAGATTAATTATGCTGCCAGTTTCATTGATAATAACAGAGATTTGTGAGATGGCGATGAACTGAGATGTCAGCTTTTTAGGAATTATTAAGTGAGAAATCCGTCCCGCGCAGGTCTCTAATGTAGACTTTAAAAACAAACCACTAACATTATATTTACATTAACAGTAGCCTAGGCTGCAATCTAGTGTATGTAAACCTTTTGCAGATAAACACAAATGCATTTTCGGACAAGTTAATGGCCAAGTTAATTGAGTAAATAATATCCCCCACTATGGCAATTAATAACAGACTATAGTAAACACATTTCCTAAATAGGCCTGTGACTATATCTTACATTTTATGAAATAGTACCATTATTTAAAAATTAAGATTGCACTTTGTTACTATTATTAAAATCCTCTATTTCCTCTAATCTAGATCCAACTCCTCCCACCTTACATATAAGAGTTTAAAGGTTTACATAACATTACTTTATAGTATATATGGCCACCCCACTCTAGTTTTGTGTCCCATCTTGGCCACCCCAGTAAAAATGTCCTGGATACGCCACTGACACACACACACACACACACACACACATCAACATGTTGGGTTTTATGGGGACATTCCATAGACATAATGTTTTCTATACCTCACAAACTGTATTCTGTCCCCTAACCCTAAACTGCCTCTAAATCTACCCATCACAGAAAACTTTCTGAATTTTTACATTTTCAAAACATCACTTGGTATAATTGATAGCCTGGTTTCCTCATGGGGACGTCTAGAAACTACTAAGATCAAATAGAGGAAGCAGACAAGAGGGGCAATTGTCAAAAAAAATTAGCAGCAGGCCAAAATGAGTGGGAGAATCTGTCCAGCATTAACAACCTCATCAGCACTTCACTTACTCACCCACTTAAAGAGAGAGAATTGAAGGAAGCCACTTGAGAGAAATGTAAGTAGTGCCCAGAGTTTGTAAATGAGACATGTAATTATTTTATTTTGGTCAGTGTTCAATTGGGAGAGGAGTACTCTTAAATAAAACGTGTTGAATGCTATTAAACAAGAAATTATTTCAATGGGTTTTTGAAAGGGAACAAAGACAGGGGAAAAAAACCCTCAAAAGAAGCAATTCTTTCTAAACAGCATTGGAGTTCCTTCCTTGGTCATTTTCAGTCGGTTTTGATCCACCTTGTGCTCTGAATCAAACCCGCCACAGTGATCTCAGCAGTTTCCAAAGGCCTTCAGTGGAAGTCTATTAGCTGGCAGGCTGAAACTGAGGCAATTTTCTTTTCTTTGATCAAGTAATCAAAAGGAACCATCAAAGTCGCCAATTACTGTTCCTCAAACGTGACTTAATTACATCCTATAGCTGTTCAAAGACAAATGTTTGCAAAGAACACATTTGCTATCCGAAGGGGAAAATGAATGCTGTTTCTTTTCTCTTCTAATTAATATATTATAATGGGGATCAACCACGTAAAGGCTACATGGACCGGATGCGCTTACACAACAATATAGCTTTTGAAACGGGCAATCAATTAGCTGTACAGATGACACAGATCAAATTACTCTCAATCGATTGACCCTGAATATTGCTTACCCCCATACTGTGTGTGTTTCTAAGTGTGATGAATGAGAGCCATTCTTAAGAATTATTCTTGGAGGTTGAGTTTTACAGCTATCCCCGTTCTTACAGCCTCAAACCAATGAGGGTTAAGATTTGTGGGGTAGAAACCGAACAAACCTCTCCCCCTCTAAATGACTGAAAAGGCTACAGAGAATATACATACTTCCTGCCACAAATCTCCCATTGATTTTCCTTTTAACACTAGCTAAATGGAGATGCGCTGCAGCACTCTGTTTGATGAGACTGATTTTTATATGTGAATACACATATGGACAAAAGCACAGTGTCCTCTGCCATCCGTACTACAATCACCGCTCAATCTACACATCAAGTGCTTTCACACATCAAGTGTTTAACCCATGCTCTTCACACAAACATATACATTGAAATCTTCATAACCATCCACCATGAGCCCTTATGCCTATGCTTGCATTACAAAACATTTCAGAAAGTTATTTACAAACTCCCAATTTACATGGCATCATTACCAAAACAATCATTCATTTTTATTATCCTTTAGTGTTATAGTTACACACATGAAGGTAATGGAATGTAAAAGAATAATCAATTAGAGAAAGCAAATACCATTCAGGAAATGTTTTAGTATTCTGTCTCTCGGATGGATTTATTGTTAGGTTTCATACAAAGTTAATTGTCTGCAGAATCATGGCTGGATCAATGTTGCATCATTTGTGCAATGCTGTATTTCACATAATCTATTGGTATCCTGCAATGTCTTTGATTAACTGACAATAAATCCAACAGAGCTCATTTCCTAGATGGTTAGTCTTTTTCGTACCCAACCTAAAGGTGAGTATTGATCACGTATCGAGTTTCTAAACCAGTTCAGTATGCCTATGCAATCTCATTAGTCTGACTGGTTTATAACATGTCAAGCAATTGCTGGCTAATGATTTTGGTTTGTGTAATTAAATCTTCATTTTTGTTGAAAGTTTCATTAAACAGAGGAAATTGATTTTGGTTTGATCAGTGGAATGAAGCTTGTTAACAAGTGAGGAGCAATCAGTATATGATATGCACAAAGACACCATGAATTAATGTTTATGGATCAATCAGAGAAATATAAAAGTCACTTGCAGGAGCACAAAACACTGCATGAAGACACCATGGCAACATGGCAGATGTAGTACAACCGGAAATGTATTTGTAGGCTTGGTTTTGATTGTTTATTGATTCATAAATTATACATGATTTCTTTATGTAGTCAATTAAAACAGTATTTTTTAGCAAATTAATTAAACAAATAGGCCATTATAAACAAATATTATTATAAAAATAGTAAAACATTAAAATGGAATCTAAATGCAAATGATAGCGAGTGAAAATGTATTCATTTATATTCTTCTGCTTCATTGATTTGAAAGGGCAACTGTCATGCTTGTCTTTAGTAAACAGGTGGCGCTCATGCTCTCCATACAATCAAGAAATAAAACGTCATAAAGGGTTTTATGATCATATGAGACACTTAAATGAGGAAAAGGAAAGAGTTACAGGTGGCAGACTAAATGTGTATGCGAACAGTAAGCAAACTCTTACTAGTGTTGGATGACGTCATACTTGCTCTTATGAAGTATTACGCAAAACTGAGGAGGATAAAAATGTTGGCGGTCTTAAAAGTGAGTGTTCTTTTTACAGAGTTTAGATATTCTGATTGTTAGAGTGCGCTAATTAGACGCTTTCACCTGAGGTAACCACAGCAACAGCCGGTCGGTACAACGATGAGGAAAAAATAACTAGGCACTGTCATTATTTATTATTAGGCCTGTTCATAAAAAGAATTGCACAAAATGGTTAGTATTTAGTTTACAATGTCTAATTCACAGGAATAACGTCAAGAGTGGGCAAAAAAAAAAAAAAAAAAACGGACATAAATTGTTGCAAGGAAAAAAAACGTCAACAGTGAAAATTTCTCACGCAGGGTGTCAGATATGGATCGCAAAGTGGATTCCATTTCTGCTTGGACAGTCTTTGTATAAGTATTATTAAGTAAAGTGCTTAATGGTGCCTAATCAGCGAATTCACTGTCCAACTGAGCCAAAAGGACTGACCTTCTCAGAGATCTGAGCACATGCGCAGTGTCTTCTCACAGAGTGCGCGTACTTCGACCTGCATATATCGTCGGTCAACCGAGCGCGCAACAGCACTCTTATTTGACATTAAATGTGGACTGACATTAACTTTTACTGATATTGGAATGTTCATTTTATGTGCATTTTTATAAGAAAACGTTTAAGAAATTGATCGATTGCTGAAGATATGATAAAGAAAATAGCAAACGGCTGAATATAGCGCAATTCCAAGATATTAGTGTTTTATCGAAATATATATGAATTGTAACTCTTAGAACTGGTTTTTATTCTCTTGTCGCGGGGTGTGTCCAGCAGAGCAGCACTGAGCGCTTGTCGGGAGTCTGTCCGGATGTGTATGATGTCTGATCACTTGTTCCTCACCACTTGCACCAGTGCGCAGCTGGCGCGCAATGGATTTACTGTGGAAATTCTTCTATTTCGTATTTAACCAGTTTCCCTGCTCTCTGAATGGATCTAAATAAAGCGACGATGATATTCGTAACTTTTTGGATAATGTTGCCTGTCCTTGGTAAGTTGCGATGCATGTGTTCATTTGTTTGCGCTTAAATCTGCAACAACTACAACAATATAATAATGTAATTCAGATGCATACATATTTTTTTGTTTAATAATGATGAGTAGCCTAATATTATAACCTATTAGTATTATTATTTCTAAACCTTAGGAAACAGATAGATTTAGCCTATCTGTTAAAAAAGTGTTTTGACTTTTACATTTAAGTTGTCTCTATTTGTTTAAATGGGGTCCACTAACTAGGTGAGTGCTATTGCCATAGTCATGAACATTAGAAAATCGTAGTAAAAGCCAACTGTGACAGTTTCACCACTCTGTCTTATTCACATCTGTAACTTTGTCTTTTCCCTGCACAGATCTAGTGCTCTTCTCAAAGGCAGATGCGATCGCACAGTCTCGTTCGGTTCGAGTGGACTGCGTTAGGGCTCATGAACAGTGTTTGGCGAAGTACGTCTGCAGCACTAAGTACCGAACCATGAGACAGTGTGTAGCCGGGAGAGCCAGTAACTTCAGCATGCTGGCTGAACCCGAGGCGCAGGACGAGTGTCGGAACGCCATAGAGTCTATGAAACAGAGTCCTCTGTACGACTGCAAGTGTAGGAGAGGAATGAAGAAAGAGAAGAACTGTCTGCGCATCTTCTGGAGTATATACCAGAGTTTACAGGGTGAGCAGATCCATGCGTAACACCACAGTTGAACAGAATGAAAAATGATCATCTCTGTAGACCCCCTATTTTTAGTCTTGGAAATGCGTTATGCTGCTGTTATAACCATGGGTTTAACATGGATAAAGTTCAAACTTATGGTTCTAAGAATGGTGCATGTAAACAGTTTGAATTCTTACTTGCTGAATTATTATTTTTACTACATTAGCTCACTTTGATGGTTTATCTTCCAGCCATTGATTTGCTGGAGGACTCGCCATATGAGCCAGTAAACAGCCGTCTGTCTGATATTTTTCGTCTGGCTCCCATCATATCAGGTAAGTCTGATGTTATATCTCCACCTCACACTTATCTGTCAGTTCACACTGCGTAGCCTACAAATCATTTGCCAGCTTTTTGTTTTGTCTCTTGATTCTAAACATATGCAGAATGTGCTTAATTAATGCATATGTCTAAGGTATAGGCCTATATGTACGTCCTATGGATAAAAGTGTCTACCAAATGAATGAATTTAAATGCGTGGTGGCTTATGAATGACCTGCCTGCGTCTGTCATTTATGAATGTGTGCTTTGTTATGGATTTTCGAGATTTGAGTGAACAGGCTTCAGTGATGTCCTTGGAAAAGAGTCAGTGCCTAATGCATTCCTATAGAGGACTAACAGAACAAGTGATGCTGGATGGAGAAGGTATAGTGATGCGCTGTAGATGGCGCTGTTCCTCCCCTGTTCAACTACTGTGAGGTTTGCTGGTGTTGAAGATAACTGACTGCATCTCTCAATCTGAGCTGTTTGACTGCAGAAGTTTTGCAGTAAATCTCCATGGTGACAGACAGTAGGTCTGTTCCAAAACCTAGTGAGCTGCCCAGCTGCCAACTGCCTACATGGGCTGCATTCTAACCATTGAAACTCATTGGCGACACTGCGTAGACAACACCTCCGTGCGGGACACAAATAGTACTCCGCACCCATTTTGAGACTCGACTAGCAAGTGATTTCAATAGCGTTTGACATTATGCCACCATACTAAGAGTGAATACTATGCATTAAAACAAACAACTATTGGATAAGAAAACCTGTGAAAATGTGTGTTTATACGTGATTTTCAGTATTGAGTAAATTGTTCATTTTAGTTTATATATATATATATATATATATATATATATATAAACTCAATAACATGGCATCACATGAAAGTACATAGAGATACGCTCTCCCCTTTCATTTCCCTCTCATTCCACTTCAAATCAATAAAGCCATACGAGAAACGCAGCTTCTGAAATTGCAGCCTTGTTCTTTCCTGAAGCGCTAATCAATGCTTAAATATAAAAATAAGCTTAAATTTACTGGTTTCAACAGTTGTTGATTCTTTAATCATCAGTCTGGTACTATTAGAGCATTATTGCGAAATGCACATCACATGCTTGCGTTTGGTTTGCTGTGGATCCATGTATGTGTGTTGGACTGCTTGTGCATTTGTGGCAGCAGACTACAGGTGTTGTACATCACCAGAGAGAGAGAGATATTCATTTGAATTATTTATATTTGAATGCAAAATGCAAATGAATATTAATCTCATAATGAGTCTCTTTACTTATTCTTCTCATACCTAAAGCAATTCCATGAAAAAAAAAAAAAAAAGTGCACCAGAAAAATATGAAAAACGTGGTTATGGCACGTCCAGCAACACCTAGTAATAATTCACAGCTGGTCTATACAGGAGTGAGCAGGATGTTTATGGCTGCTGCCAG
This sequence comes from Leuciscus leuciscus, assembly GCF_965113295.1. Lineage (NCBI taxonomy): Eukaryota > Metazoa > Chordata > Actinopteri > Cypriniformes > Leuciscidae > Leuciscus > Leuciscus leuciscus. The sequence goes on from NC_138745.1 coordinate 26,071,343, forward strand.
TGCAGCTTCAATAAAAACTGATTTGGTTGAGAGACTCAGAGCTTCTGTGCCAGATTTCTACATGGCCCAGATGGAGAGACATTCCTGTTCTTGAGGTGGTGCAATGTCTGGGTCATACAGGCAGAGCCGTCGCATAGACTGTGCGAACTGTGCAACCGCACAGGGCCTCGCGCCAATAGGGGGCCTCGCAATCCTGCTGTTTTTTTTTAGTTTATTTTTTTTACCACTTTAAAACATCTCGCGGCACGAATGTAACAATTCTACAAATAAATAAAACATATCCAGTTAACCAGCAGAGCATTCATTTCGTTTAAATCAAGTGATCAAAGTGCTCGTTGCAGCTGCGATCAGTGGCGCGGAGTGTTTTCTCGTGTGGCTCGCGCACACACCGCACTGTCTTCATTTGGACGCGCGCTTCAATCCGTTGTGGATACTCTAACAAAATGCACATAAATGTGTCCCTGCTTGATATACAACCACTGATTAACATAATCGGTTTTGATGAGAAGAAAAAAAACTAACGTTATACGAGAAAAATAAAACAATACGAGAGCGGATTTGAACCCAGGACCTCTGTCACGTTTGGCGAAAGTTTTACCACTGGACCATTAAGATACACGTTGATGAAGTAGGCGGATTCTCGATCAAAATTCTCGAGCTGACTTGATGTAAAACCACTCGTGGCTGCACAGTTGATTTTTTTCCCCTCTGAAATAAATAGCAAAAAGTCATAGCTGAGACTATGTGCATGATTATGCTGTATTATTCTACTTGATAAAAACGTATTGCAGCAAGATTATGCGTGCAAAAGAATTAGAACAGCTACGTCCGTGTGGCTGTAATTCATACGCAATTGAGCATACACATCAAAGAGCAGGGCCTCGCATTTCAAGTTCGCACAGGGCCTCGCACCCCACCTGCGACGGCACTGCATACAGGCCTAATGAATCTGTAGAGAACCCTGCATCCTCCACTGCATCAACCAAGAATGGTACCAGACCCATTGTAACAGAATAATGTGGAGAGAAATAAGTTACTTGGTGTCCAATGTGTGTCTTGTGAGCAAAGTATTTTTATGTTCAAGAACCTCTGAGCCCACACGCGGGACCCCAATAATAACTGACCCTAATCTCTTACTCTCAGTGGGACATCTCTTTCCAACACATTGTGTGGGTGTTTTATGGATTTTCAAAGCAGAAATGGATACTCGTGTCTGAGCCTCGTTCACACAGTGCCAACAAGCACCAAATTTCAATGGTTGTTGGGTTTTGTTCGATCAGTGTATTAACCTGTTTGTGTTGTCAGTCACTGTGAGCATGACAGTTATGTTTACATACTGTAAATACAGCAGCAAACTTAAGTGTGTTCCTTTTGGGTCACTGTGATTTTGCCAAGTAAGACCTGTTCCTGGATCAACATATTTTGAACATATCATTCCTATCCGAAAATGTAGTCCTAACCATGTCCCTTCCCCTAAACCAAACCATGCTCATAACTTTTCCCTAAAATCAGAGGGAAATGATAGGCGAATAAAATTGAGAAGCATCTAACCCTGGTTGTAAGCCTAAAGTTGACATAAACTGTAAACTTGGTTGATTGAAATGTTGTTCCAGGATCAACAAAGATGTTGATCCAGGAACATGTTGTACTTGGTGAAATCATGTTCTCCGTTTGAAATGTTAGTGTTTATTGGGGCAGTGTGAACCAGCCTTAAGTTACACATAAACTGTCCTCAGACTCGATTTAGAAAACAAACTTAAGACTGAAAATGATTATATGATTAAACTGAAAGTGATTATATTTACATTTAGCCATTTAGAATATGTTTTTATTCAAAGTGACTTTCAAATGAGGAACAGCAAGCATACTACTACTTTTTTCTACTAACTTCGAGATGCACTGTAAAAAAAATTATGATCAATAAGCTATGACAACATATGTTTTTACATTGCTTTAACATCAAAATCAGTTAAGGAATTTTCAACTCATTATTTTAAGCCAGTCAGTATAATGTAATTTATGTTTAAATGACTTAAACATCCAAGTTTATTGTACTTAAAAATGGATGGCAACAATTCATTACAGTGTCACTTAAAGTTTGGGCTTTAACTGTGAAAGACTTAAGACTTCACTTAGACTCTGTGGCATAGACTTGTGAATGTGTCTGGTGCACAGCATTGAACCAGTCATGTCATATACAAAATATACTTATGAGAAACATAATGCCAAGCAAAGAGACCGAAACATACTGTAGTCAACAGAGTATCAGCTTTCTCAAACTCTTTTCATAGTCCTGACTGACAGAAATGCCTGGTCATCTAATTGTAGCTAGGGCTCTAATGCAAAAACGCCAGTGTTTCAGTAAATGTGTTAAGGTTACACTTCCTGTCAGAATCATAACTGAGATCAATATGAATGGCCGCATTAAGCGTCTAATAATTGCTGAGCAAGACAATTCACTCTCCATCTAGCGTTTTAAACTTATTCTCCATAAAGATGCATCATTGAGGTAATAGCAGTCAAACGGATCGGATAATTATGCAGGTTTTACGTCATGTTTATGAGAGGCTGGATGCCTCTTAGATGACTCAGTTAAATAGGTATTGTAAGAACTGAGTCTTTGTTCAGAATGCGTCTGTATGCAGTATGCTGTGCAGGCACTTTTCTTCCTCTTTATTTGATGCCACACCCTGAAGCTTTTGTAACAGATCCTCTTGAGCTCTGGGATCACAAGAAAAAGGAAGGGGGGAAATCAGCCATGTGAAGGAGGAAAGACATGCCTTGTTTAGTGAAAGAGTAGCCAAAAGGGTAAGGCAGAATTGTACTGACTTGTTTAATGGTTGCCAATTAGTGATGTTATTAAGCGTATTAGGCTCTCCACATTTGGAAATGGATGTTTACCCAAAAATGAACACACTGTCTCACCTTGACATTGTTTCAAACCTGTATGACTTTCTTTCTTCTGTTTTTGTGCGTCCAATGAAAGTCAATGGAGTCCAAAACAACACCGAAAAAAATGTCAAATTGTATTCTCTCTTGTTACACAGAAAAAAGAAAGACATACAGGTTTGGAACAACACAAGTAAATGATGGCATCATTTTCATTTTTTTGGTGAACTATCCCTATACACCCCTAGTGTATAGGGATTATTAAATTATAAAATTATAAAAAGTATAAAATAATTCACTTCATTTGAAATACAACTTTAAATGGCCATTGGTAAAGACAGAAAGTAGAAGACTTCGTAGACATCTATCTAACCACTTCATGGCTGGCCATATGGCTCTTTCTTTTTCTATCAGTGCTGTGGCAAAAGAAACCTGTTTATTGTGCCATTAATCATGAGACATTCATACCCAATAACCACTGGAATACATTCGCCTGGAAAAGCTTGAATTAAAACGGGTCCTTTCCATAAATCAATAAAGAAAGCGGTCATGAGAGAAGAAGAATGATCATACTGTCACTGTAGAGCGAGAGTTGTGCCACCTGATCAGTGAAGAGCTGGAGCAATGAAGACAGAGAACGGCAGACATTGTTGGATTAATAAATAAATGAACCGTACGGTAAATTAAAGGGATAGTTTTGCTAATGAAAAATGAAAATTCTGTCATTATTTACTCACCCTCATGTCCAAACCTGTTTTTAGTGTCAGATATTAAATGTTTACTTGCGTCTTACCACGCACTCTTTTGCCGCTAAAACTAAACCATCATGCTGGAATTCGCAATTTGGCCATTTGTAATTATTGGGGGGGAACTTGTCCCCCTCAGTGTCTATGGTGGTTATGGCTCAGCTCCAAACTGTCTTCTTTTGTGTTCCACAGAAGAAAGAAATCCATACAAGATTAGAATGACATCGGAGTGACAGAATTTTAGCTTTTACAACTATCTCTTCAAATAGTGAAGACTAAAACAGATATGATGTTTTGCAATCATTTTAGACAGATGAATTTTGTTCTGTGCCTTTTTTTCATGTTCCTGCTTTGGTCCACAGGCTTGTCAATAATGGACTGATCACAAATGGCCATTCATTTCTCTGGTTATAAAGGGCTACTCACAATCAAATGTCAAGTCGTGTAAAAAATGAGCCCGTTTTTGGATATATTTTGACATGCCTTGACATTTGATTGACATCAATACTCACTAAGGCTGCATTTATTTGATCAAAAATACTGTAAAAACGGTAATATTGTGCAACATTAATGCAATTACAGTAGTATTACTGTGATGGCAAAGCTGAATTTAGTATGATTTTGGTTTGGGTCATGTGCTGAAAACGCCATATTTCATCATTCAAGTAAAACAGACCTTCTGTATGGAAATGAAGTGCACATCCTTGTTTCTGACGCCCTTACAAGCACACCGTCTCACAGGAAGGAGAGATGGAGATACAGTGGCGTCTATTTCTTTCCCATGCCGAACTCAGGCTGTCCTGGCCATCTGAATTATTCACACCCTCGGGCTGGTCCAGAATGTAGTAACAAGTCCCATGTGGGTCTGTCCTTGAAGAGAACTGATATGCATTGAGGTCAGAAGGACCATGTCCCCTTCTCATGCAAGATGGTTGCTTCCTTTCATTAGATGCATAAATTCGGTTGTATTCAGTCATGCTGCTCATCCAGAAAAATAGTTTGATTAAATATGAAACAGACAGTCTGTTGAAAGAAGAAAAGGGGAAATCATAAAGGAATCTGATGAATACTAAATTAAAATCTTTTTAAAAAGGCCTTTAATGTCTGTCTCTGGCTAATTTATTTCTGGATGCGTTTAGTTTTAGTTTTGATCCATAATTCTACTGTCTCTGTAATGACAAAAAAAAAATCCTGCCATTGTTTTATACATTCAGTAGGATGAAATTCATATGCGTAATCTTCATTTGAATTGCCATGGTCTGTTTTAAGAAAATCATTTCAGACCTTCACTGTTATTGGCACGGATCGCAAAAAGCCTATAAGAGAGGAAGAGGTTATTAAATATGAAAAAATTTCCCTGTCAGCAGTTATTGTTTGGAAGTGCAATTTGATTTCCAATCTCATTTCACATCATTGACATGGATGCCAGGGCCGCACGGTTCATGAATCCCAACCAGCTGCTACACACCCTGAGGAAGGAAAAGACAGTGAGAAACAAACAGAGAAAGAGAGAGAGCTTTGTATGTTTGTTTAGAAATAGAATGTTTTCCACATTAATGAAACTCTGCTATGGGATGAGCATGTAAACACTGAGAAACACACAAAAACCAAAAAATCCTCAAATCCTCATCACACGCCATGAGAAAGATGTCAGCCTCGTCAGAAAACACGTAAACAGCTTGATGATTGCTGGAGGCAAAAATGACATTTAAAGCTTGTGCATGCTGTGTTGTGTACAGCTCATAAGCGTTGGGTAATTACAAATGTCTGGATGGTTGATTACAAATCATTCTGCATCAATAACTCTGTCAAGAGTGTACGAAAAGGGGAAATATAGAGGAAAGACCTAAAACACTCTGCAGCAACATAAAACAAATACTTTAATACTTTAATGATTTTGTAATTTTTTTTAATCGATTCTGATTCCAAGCTTAAAGGACATGAGGCAAACTGAGATCTTAACAGTGCAATATAAAGTACTTTAAACTTACATGATTATGATTAATACTTTTCTTTTATTAATAAATTGGCATAAGATAAATAAACGTTTTCTTAGTAAGCATTCAGTCTAGCCAAATCTTTGCAAAATATTTCTGAGTGGTTCTGTCATGAATGATTCTTGACCGAATCTGTTAACCGAATTACACAAAATGACACTCACTGCATGGTCATGGTGTAATGATATAATCAGTGTGTGAATCTGAAGGACTCTTGTTGGTGAATAGAATCAAAAGATTCAAGGAGGATGATTCAGAATCCCTGTTAAAGCACTTCTGTGATCTGTAGCAGTTTGATCGAGGTAATGAATCAATGCCTCAGAATCAACGAATCAATTCGTTTTCAAATCCACTCTCAGCCTTAGCTAAACTATCAGTGTATTTACTCAAAGCAACTATCATCCATTTCTCCCAACAAAAAGAATGTGGATTTCGATTGAAAGCAGTTAAATAAATAGCACTCTCCTATTGCATTCATGTATGAAAGAGACATGATATGTTCTGAATCAATGTGATGGGCTGCGATGGTCATAATTCATAAAGCTGTATCTGTATGTCATTGACCTTTTCATAAGAAAAGATTAGCACTATTAACTACACATCATTAAACAGGTCAAAAGCAGAGAGCTACTTAATACAGCATAACTGTTCATATTTTCACATCAAACGCTGTTTATATCTGATGCTGTATCAAAGTGACACCGCTTGTCTGTGTCGTGTTTTTTCCTACCGATCATAAAGTGCTTTCACTGCAGTACTGCGTGAGCTTGCCTGACCAGGTCACCCAAAGTCACGTCATCTGTCAGGCCTGAGATTAAGGACAATACAATGACCCACACACGCACACAGAGAGAAAGACTTGAACACCCACACCCACAGCAGAAGAGTATAGAGGCTGAGAGTGTAAAGGCTGTCAAACATATATAATACAAATCCTTTGGAGTGGATTTTGTAGAGAAGCCTAGCGAGAGAAAGAGGAAATCCTTTATTCTAATGGGGTTGGGTTGACAGCTCTATGCTGTCAGTTCCTGAGGACTGATCCCCCGCTGTGGATGTGTGCTTCAGTGTTTGGACTCATTTCCTGACTCCAATATTGTGGGAATGTGAATGGGAGTAGAACGCAACCACCCCCTCCCTCTCTTTTAAGAGTGTGCCTGCATTCATCAGTGGATTTATCACATCTCTCTAGCTTACTTTAACTCCTTTTCTCTGACTCCTTAGCCATTCAAAAATCGACATGCATGCCCAAACAAGTCTGATTTGGAGCATGCTTTAGTGATACTGTGCTGCTGTTAAATACTGTAATTTAACAATGATCAGTGGACAAAGGGAGTTGAGAAGGAGGTGTGGCACAAAAGAATGAATGCCGGGTTTAAACTGAATTGTGTACCACCTAGCGAATGCCGCAGCTGCCTGTCCAAACTTCTACAGTGGATGCCACTTTCTTCTCCTGGACTAACGACCTTAGGTATTGAAATCCCTGGACCTGTTTTAACTGAGTGCTCTCTAGGTAGACAATGACCTGTGACCCCTTTGCCATCACTTTGGTTTTGTCTGCATTGATTTTCAAGCCATATGAATGAGCGATGCGAGCGACAATGTGCGGTATATCCGTAGCTTGCATTCGTCGGCAAACATAAGATCTGTTAAAGAGTGATCTTTATCAGACTGGACTCCACACATGCCCTGGAAAGCCTTGATGGCATTGATTACGATGTTGAATAACAACAGGGAGACGATGTCCCCTTGACGAACTCCAGAGTTGATTGTAAACTCCTTTGATAATTCGTTCCGGATTCGTATTTGAACCATTATAGGATGCTTGGAGGAGTTTAATGGTCTTCCTGGGAAACAAATTTGGTCTCCAGTGTCTTCCATAAGGCTGGCCAGTAGATACAGTCAAATTCTAGCTTAAAGTCAATAAAGACAAAGATGGTTTGCTGTCCACTTCGATGTCAGAGGAATTGAGAAAACTATTTTTTACAAGCCTTAAAATTATACAATGGCATGTTACAAATAAGGGGGAAAATAGCTCACAATACCACTGTCATAATGACCAATAATATTTAATAGTACTTATAAAATAATAGAAAGTATTTTGCATCATAATCCTTAATATTATTATTATTATTAATAAATAATTACTAGGTAACACTTTATTTTACAGTGTCCTTGTTACATATGTTACATGTACTTACCATAGTAATAACAGTAAATTGTGCATAATTACATGCAACTAACCCTTAACCAAATCCTAATCCTACCCTAACCCTATAGTAAGTACATGTAGTTGCTTAATATTACTCAGTACTTACTTAAATATATAATTACACTGTAACAATAACACCTTAAAATAAAGTGTAACCAATTATTATTTTATTATCATTATTATTAAATTATTATTATTTTAACATATTTTGTTCCATGTGTCTCTGGTACTTTTTTTACCTTGCATATTTATAACAACCATGTCCATTGTATAATTCACATCATTCTATTCTAGATCATATGCATAAGGGGAAAAAGGAGAAAAATTGCTAAATAATAGCACTGTCATATGGACAATTTTTTTAAATAATAATAATAATAATAAAATATTAGTTTGCATTTTTATTACTGCTACTACAACTACTACTAATAATAATAATACAATTATTATGTTTTCATTATACATATTTTTTTGTTCCTATGAGAGTGGTATTATTTAGCATTTTTTTCCTCTTGCATATTTGTAACAGTACGTCATTGTATAGTACACAGATTTAAATGCTTGCTCACTCCACATATAAATAAACACTTTTTCTAGATAATCTCATGAAGGTAAAAATTGATACAGGACATTTGAGTCGTGACAGCTGTATGTCTTTGAATCTCTCACATCAGTGAAGGTCAGATAATCATTATTTTTTTATTCAAGTTAAATCGAGCATCTCTGTATTATTTAGCTGCCAAAGACAATTCTTGACTTGCATTTGGCACTCAGTGAGTGTTCATTTTACACCCCGCGTACATCGCTTTTTCATTCTCAATTTATTAATGCCTCAGTCTTGGCTCCATTTCTCACAGATTAATATATAGTGGCTTGTATGTTTTACTGCTAATGTATGTAAATTGAAGGCAGTGCCCCAGAGGGAAATTACTTGGCAGTTGTTGATGGTAAAACATCAAATACCAGTTTTATGTCTTATTAGACATTGATTTTTATTCTGGATTGAAAGCCATCAACACTGTACTCTTTATTAATTACACTCATGAGATTTAACGCTGTTAAAATGCTTGGTTGTTGGACATGCACAGCCACACACACACACACACACACACAGCCCCTAGTCATCATTTACTCTCTTTAGCAAGCTCCCAAAACACACAGTCAAACATCTTGCAGTAATGTGACTCCCTCCATTGTCACTGCTACAATAATAGGGTAAATCTCCAAGCCATCGCTGGAATTTCACTGCTCCACTCACTGGAGTATCAATGACCCCCAAATCCCTCTGGCTCTGGTAATTATTTGAGATCATACTAATCTATGTCGGGAACTCCATTACCTCAATGTGTCCATTACCTCAGCCTGTTAGGGGTCCGCATTTTACAATCTCTTTCAGATTAGGGTGGTCATGATACAAAGATTATACAAAGAATATTTTCAACATGCTTAGTAAAAAAAATTGGCAGGTTTGAGGAAGTAACATAGCCTACTAAACCGTACGTGTTTGGATAAGGACTACGCATACGTTAAGAGTTAATTGAAAGAGTGTTTGAGAAGAGAGCCGATATCTTGATGATATTTGAGGACATGAACTCTGGAGAGAAGTCCGCTAATGTAAATTTCCTTATAAAGTTGTCCTGCTTTTTTACTGTACATCATCAGTCATTTGATCGATGCCTCAAACTGCCGGTCTTTTCCAGCAGAGCTGCATCAGCTCCAGATGGATCAGCTCTGTAAACATACATGGATCAGTGTGTTTATTAATTCCTTTTGGGTAAATGACACTCATCAATAAATCAATAGACTCCACATCCACTGGATATTTTCAAATATCAATTGGACTGGCTAATTCCCTTAGAGTGCGCTCCAGAGTTCAGTCATCGGCAGACATCACTTCAGAGGGCCATTAAATGTCCCAGGACAGCAGTTTAAGCGGATAGTCTTTTACACAGAGCTTACAGTGTTGTTTAACTAGCAGTTCTCTCTTTATTAAAGAGCCCGGAGATGGTTAGCGAGGGCTCATCTCGTAACAAACCCTCATTGTGCTGCAACTGCAATTTCATTAATTGATAGAAGGTTCCAGTCCAATGGATTCATTAGCTCCATTTCTAAGAAGAATCACCATATACTTTGAACTACGCAAAGAGAAATTGTATTGCTCTTTCAGAGCTCATGAGACTTAATGGGGTTCTCAGTTCATGTTTCATTGAAATATAAAATGAAGGGTTTCAGGCGTTTTAAGATTTCAAAAAAATGAAGACAGTTGTTGACATGTCATGTAAAATAAATAGATGAGAATTGTTAATAAATTAGTATTTTTGTTATTTTGGCAAAAAGAAAGACAGATATCAATGAAGGAAGGTAATAAATAAATAAAGCCATAAAGGAATAATTGAAGGAAGGAAAAAAGACTGATTTGGGGGGAAAGGGAAGGATGGTGGAGGGTGGAAGAAAGGAAAGAAAGAAAGGCAGAAAAAGAAAGATAATAAATAAATAAAGCCATAAAGGAAGGATTGAAGGAAGGATGGAAGAAATAATGAATGAATGTGAATGAATGAATGAATGAATGAATGAATGAATGAATGAATGAATGAATGAATGAATGAATGAATGAATGTGAATGAACGGAAAAAATAAACAAAAAGAAGAAAGGCTGGAAGAAGAAAGGAAGGAAGGTAGGAGGAAGATAGAAATAAAAGGAAGACAGAAAAGGAAGAAATACATAAAAGGAAGGAAAGGAAGAAAAAGAAAGGCAGAAAGCAAGGAAGGAAGGTAATAAATAAAGCCATAAAGAAAGGATTGAAAGAAGAAAGAAAAAAGATAGGAAGAAAGGAATGAAGAAAAAGAAAGAAGGAACGGTGGAAGGAGGATGGAAATAAGAAAAAGAAAGTAAAACATGAAGGAATGAATGAAGAAAGGTAGGAGGCAAGAAAGGAAAAGGGAAGCAAAGAAAGAAAGAAAGAAAGAAAGAAAGACAAGAAAGAAAGTAAAACATGAAGGAAGGAATGAAGAAAGGTAGGAGGCAAGAAAGGAAAAGGGAAGCAAGGAAAGAAAGAAAGAAAGAAAGAAAGAAAGAAAGAAAGAAAGAAAGAAAGAAAGAAAGAAAGAAAGAAAGAAAGTAAAACATGAAGGAAGGAATGAAGAAAGTAGGAGGCAAGAAAGGAAGGTAATTTATAAATAAAGCCAGGAATGAAGGAACGAAGAAAGGAAAGAATTGAAGGAAAGAAAAAAAGAAGGAAAGAAAAAAGAAAGAAAGAAAAAGGAAAGAAAGAAGGAATTAATGAAAGGAAACAAAGAAAATGAAAGAAGAAAGGAAGCAAGGAAGAATGGATGGAAGGAAAAATAAAAAAGTAAAGTTTGGGGAATAAAAAGAAAGATAAAAAAGGCAGATGAAAGCGAGAATGAGGAGATGGACAGAAAGAGACACGGAGGAAGAGAGAGTGGGAGATCAATTATGGAGTCTGAGTCCTCATATGATTTGATTTGCTGCAGTGGCATGTGTTTTTATTGGATTGGAAGAGTTGGAGATTATTAAGCATCCGGCAGAAAAGCTGCAGGTCTCCGCCATCAGCACTCCCAATCTCTCAGGCCACTTAAAGAAGAGCCCACTTATTATTCCTGCGCCCAAAAAGCAATAAACAACAGAGCGCTCTGCTGCCTGGAGAACACGAGGCCACATCAACACACACACACACACACACACACACACACACACAGTTGATCGTTATTTCACATCACACTTAAGTTCTCTGAGGTGTACATGGCCAGGTTCTCAGCCTTTGACACTGGGGAACGAATGCTGAGGTCATTATTACACACACAGTCACAGCACTAACAGAATACCATGACATTACTATGGACATGAGTCCATGACAATAGCATGGGGTTTTAAGGTCAAACCAAGTGGTATTTACTTCAAAATAAAATGAAACAGAAGAAAATGTCATGAAACAGAAGTTGCGATAGACTTTTTTCCATTGTGATCTGTATCCAACTGAAACGGCTTCTCAAATTAAAAAAGTAGGGTGGGACTTGATCACATGTGAGTCATAGGTTGTCTTGTTCTTGCACCAGTAAACACGTATATTATGCTATTATCTTTTTCTTTTCTTTTTTTTTTTTTCTAAAAAGAAAAATTAGCCCATGAATTACACACCCTCAAGCCATACTAGGTGTATATGACATTCTTCTTTCAGACGAATACAATCGGAGTTATATAAAAAAAATGTCCTGCCTCTTCCAAGCTCTTAGGCGCAAGTAGTAAAGTATGTATAGTAAAGTAAAGTATGAAAGTATGTTCGTTTGGCTGGAAGCTAGAATGTTACTTTGTAACATGTTAAATATGAATATTTTTCTTACACAAACTCATCACTTCGCTTCAGAAGGCCTTTATTAACCCCCCAGAGCAGTGTGGAGCACCTTTATGATGGATAGATGCACTTTTATGATGGATAGATGCACTTTTATGATGGATAGATGCACTTTTATGATGGATAGGTGCACTTTTATGATGGATAGATGCACTTTTATGGACTTCAAAACAGAAATAGTCATTCACTGCCATTATAGAGCTTGGAAGAGCCAGGACATTTTTAAATATAACTCTAATTGCATTCGTCTGAAAGAAGAATGTCATATTCACCTAGGATGACTTGAGGGTGAGTAAATCATGAGCTAATATTCATTTTTGGGTGAACTATCCCAAGCCATTATTTTAATGATGTACCATCGTAAATTGCTATTGCATTATGTATATAAATTCTGCTCATGATCAGTGTATCACAAGAGGACATGGGTTAACTTTATAGACTATGACATGTTGCAGAACCTGTCCACATGACTGCAACTTCTAATCAACAATTAAACCTTGAGCTTCATGTCAACGTGCTTGTCAAACGTAAGTAATGGTTTTTGTAATAGGTGATTAACCTTAAGGAACTAGGTTGCGTTCAAATTTAATCACATCTAACCATGTCACGGAAGTCCACAATAAGCACAAATTCCTCATCAAAACACATAATTGCAAAATGCAGCGTTCCATGCACATGCAAGAGCTGCAGCGCATCTAAAAAAAGTTGAGTTACTGAAGCGGGAAGCAGAGGAGGAGAGAACACTGAGTCATCATTAGAGTAAAGAAGAATGAACTCACTTAATACACGGCTCACTGGATACTTGATTCTGATTAGTCAATCTGCAGTCAAGTAATTCTTCCATAATTCTTAAATATTTTATATTATATGAATATATATTAAATATACAGTTTGCTAAACATTATAACTGACCGTTTTCTCTGGGAACCAATTTCCTTGTAGCACTATGCAGTCTTTTTCTTATCAATTTAAATATGTCCATTTATTTATTCTGCAATATAATTAGCAGCATAATGCACATTCAGCTCATCATTATTGCAAAATAAATGTGGCTAAAGAGTCTGATGGCATGTGTTCTTATAGGAATGAAAGTCTGTTAAAGCAAACAGACAGCTTAGAAAAGCAAGAGGAAAGGCAAACAGAGTTTTCAGGGTTGTGAACTTATCCATGCGAGTGAGAGTGAAGGATTTACCTGAGGTTGTTTGTTCAAGAGTCTCAAACGCTGTGTTGATCGAGAAGAGGGAGACGAAAGGAAAAGTGTGACAGTGCAAGAAGCTGAGAGAAGTTCTTCAGGCAAAAGATTCAAACGTAACACAAATAAAACCTATTTTAATCCATGTTTAGATGCTTGGTAGGAGGTACAATGAAAAGAACTAGAAATTGGTATGCTTGTGGCATTTTGTGTGGGATCTGTTGAAGAAATTGAGAAGGAAACGAGCGAGAAAATAGAACCTTCATGTGATTTTATTTTCAGACGCACTAGACCAAATTGGGGATGTTTTGATGAACTCTTATCTAGAATGTTTAGTTACGTACACACTACCGTTCAAAAGTTTAGTTTTTTTTTTTTTAAGAAATTTTAAACATTTTTGTTCTTTTGAACTTTCCATGAATCAAAGAATCCTGTAAATTATTATTATTAATTATTAAGCAGCACAACTGTTTTAAACATTGAAAATAATAATAAAAAACTGTTTCTTGAGTAGCAAATTCGCATATTAGAATGATTTCTGAAGGATCATGTGACACTTAAGATGGCTTTGCCCATCACAAGAATAAATTACTTAAATTTTTTTTTATTAAAATAGAAAACAGCTATTTTAGATTGTAATAATACTTCACAACATAACTGTTTGCTGTATTTTGATCAAATAAATGCAGCCTTGGTGAGTACAAGAGACTTCTTTCAAAAACATTTTAAAAATCCAAACTTTTGAGCGGTATTGTATAGGCCTACAGTATATATTAAGTTTGATTTTTTGTGCTACTAGCATGACCAACAAGAATAATTACTTTTTTCAAAAAGGTTTCCCAAACACTGCCATTGGCTGGTCAAACAGATAGCCCCGCCCCAAACTCAAGCCATTGGCTGAGCCACTGTTGCTGTGTGTGGAAGCTCAAACAAACAGAAGTAATGCTTTGAAAATGCCACAGAGACATAGTGTTTACTCTTTTCGGTGTAATCAACCAACAAATGGCTTACTTACAGTTGTCTCTATATATCAAGCTGGGACTCATTTTACGCACTTCATCTTTAAATACACTTTGAACAAACTGTCATCTTCCTGAATGTTAATCAGTACTATAGTTACTCTCAAACACACCACATACTGTCTGACACATGACCTCTAGTCCTGTGAATGCCGTACGGCACGGCCTCAGCCAGGGGACGTTCACAGAGAGTCCTAAAAGGTCGACAGTTGCCCCACTCTCAGCAAGTGTTCTTTGACATTTACAGTGCTCGCATCAGTAAAATCAGCCAGTAGTGTTCGTAACTCTCCCTCTAAACCTCTTCCCGCATAGGTGAGGCGGCCTTTACGAAAGACAACAACTGCCTGAACGCCGCCAAGGCCTGCAACCTGAATGACACATGCAAGAAGTATCGCTCCTTCTACATCAGCCCCTGCACCAGTCGAGTCTCGATTACTGAGGTGTGTAACAAGCGCAAGTGCCACAAGGCCCTGCGGCAGTTCTTCGACAAGGTCCCACCGAAGCACAGTTACGGCATGCTTTACTGCTCCTGCCCCTCCGGGGATCACTCGGCTTGCTCCGAGCGCAGGCGTCAGACCATCGTGCCAGCCTGCTCATACGAGGACAAGGAAAAACCCAACTGTCTCTCCTTGCAAGACTCCTGCAAGACCAACTACATCTGCAGGTAGGATGAAAGACAGCTTGTTCACGTCAAGGAGGAAGGTGCTTTAATGTTCACTATACTTTTCAGCGAGTTAATTATTTATCCATAGAAGGGGTAGATGGTGTCTGGGAAGAGAGGACGATAGTCATAAGACTGCCGGACTGTCACTTGTGTGCTGAGTTAGTTTAATGAGGAGACATATTCTGTGGACTCTTGTTCATTACTGCATATATATATATATTTTTTTTTTTAGATCTCGTTTAGCTGACTTTCTCAGCAACTGTCAACCTGAAGTGCGCTCCATTTCGGGATGTCTGAAGGAAAACTATGCAGACTGTCTGCTGGCATATTCAGGTCTCATTGGTAAGTTAAGAACATTTACTGTGTCTTACCCCTTACAAAAATGTATTGTGGCATTACAGTATTATGGTGCAGTGATGGTGTCTTATGGTAACACTAGAGTATATAGTTTTTTTGATTACCATAGTATTTTCTTTTTAAATGACAGTACGTTAGAGTGCAATGAATCAATCGATTTTTAAAAAGCCATGGTAAAAAAAAAAAAAAAAATGTGGTGCTCTTTTTTTTAAGTGATCATCATTCACACAACTGCCCTATGAGGTTACTGTGTTACACTAAAATAACTTTAATATTACTAGCATTACTGCATTATTTTAAGCTTAACATATCACTCGTTAATGTAGAGATATCATGCAACTTTGATTTTTTTTTATACATTTGCATATACCCCCAAAAATATTTAATACACTTAAACATTTATGAATGTCATTGCATTAGATACAAATTTCAAGGCAAGTTTTATTTATTTTAATGAAATATAGGTCAAGCACAGTTAAAGCAAAACATTTCACAAAAAGTTTGTTAGGTTTTAAATAATAAAACAAAGCTATAGAATACTGTTCAAAAGTTTGTTTGTTTTTTATAGAAATCGCTTATGCTCACCAACGCTGCATTTATTTTTTCAAAAATAAAGTAAAAACAGTATATTGTGAAATATTAAATTTTCAATTTGAATATATTTAAAATGTAATCTATTCCTGTGATGCAAAGCTGAATTTTCAGCATCATTACTCCAGTCTTCAGTGTCACATGATCCTTCAGAAATCATTGTAATATGCTGATTTGGTGTTTAAGAAACATTTCTTATTATAATCAATGTTGTCAATAGTTGTGCTGCTTAATGTTTTTGTGGAAACTGTGATTAATTTTCAGGATTCTTTGATAAATAGATGCTTAATTGTTGAAAATGCGACTTGGTTTAATATTTTCCATCCAATGAAATGACTTTCACATACTTTTACTAAGTGTCCAAATGTGTGGGGCGACTGTATATTTTGCTTTTGAAAGTACATGATCTACTGATCTGTGACATATTGTCTTTGGTTTCAAAACAAATGACCTTTGCATTTTGACCCTTGAAATATGTAACAGGTACGGTGATGACCCCTAACTACCTCCGTGCCCCTGGCATCAGCGTGTCTCCTTGGTGTGACTGTAGCAACAGCGGAAACGGAAAAGCGGAGTGTGACAAGTTTACCGAGCTTTTCACCAACAACCGGTGTCTCCGTGAGTAGACTTCATTCACAGCTGCTGCTCCTCTATATCATTGGTTGCATGGCGTTATGCTCTGACTGACAGAATTTGCCCATCAACACTGACTCTAAAGTTGAATTCTGCTCCGTTGCGTCTTCATGATCATTCACAGTCTGCACCAGTAAATCTGATCTCTGCGATTTGTGTTGCTGTGCGGTTCAGGGCAGTCTGACGGCCGAGAGACAGAGAAATCCCTCTTAAATGGAGCGGCTGAGAGGGGAGATTGACATAAAAAGGCAATAAAGCATTACTCAGGTGTCCATGGGCCTGGAAGAGTATGGACAGCATGCATTATTTTGTCAGGGAGTTATTCAAAAACATCCATTTAGATAGATGAAATGAATACAGGGAGCTAGACAGAGAGCAGATGAGAAGGAGGATTTGTCTACATGAAACAATGGCCTTTAGGATGACAGCCCGGATGATATAGCAGTACCGACACACATCCACACCTCATATCTGACACGTCCTCATCTGTGTGTGCTTTTGGTGCTTTTGTGTTTACACGTATAGAGAGAGAGATGGAGGGAAAGAGAAAAGACTGTCTGTCCAATAAGACGTTAGTGAGTTCAAACAGCATGAGATAGTATATATCAGCTAAATGTTTTCTTAGCTCTTTCTAGTTTGTAATGAACATATGCCATTATTTGTATATGACAGTAGGCCCAGTACTGATATTATAGATAGTGCCAGGTTTATTAGGAAGCATTTACACTGCCAGACCTAATGGACACCACTTATTTTTTATATTAAAGGGGTGATGATCTGAGAAATCAAATTTTCCTTGAGCTTTTGACATATTAGAAGTCATACTATAAGAATATAATAAGAATATGTAAGTTTCAGAACTGAAAAACGTCCTTGTTAGTCCAATAAATGCAATAAATATTTGCACAGCGAACGACAGGTTTTTCAAAGTGGGGATCTATGACGTCAAAGGGTATCAAACCCCACCTCCGCAGAAGAAGATCAACGCCTACTTCAACACTGCCTGTTTAGCCCCGCCCACCGATTCACGCATTACATGAAACTCATTATAATATGCAAAACTGTTATCCAATTATAGCTGTGGGCGTTTACTTCCAAGTCTTCAATGCGGCACGCCCATAAAAACCGAGCGTTTCAGGAGCTAGGCTCAAAACCAGGGTAGAAAAATAGCCTATTACTTATTCATTTTGATGTTTTTGAATGTAAAAACCAAGCGAACGTCATAAGTTGACCTCAGACAACAATATAAAAAAAATTAAAAAGCCAGTTCATGTTAAAAGTAGTTAGTGCAGGTACCAATCCCAGTGCTTTTTAGACACCATCAGCATGCATGGGAACAGTTCCGATTCTTAAAGGGATAGTTCACCCAAAAATCTAAATTATTTGGTAATTTATTCACACTCATGTCATTCAAAACCTGAATTTCTGCTTTTCTTCTGTGGAACATAAAATAAATATTTTGAAAAAAAAAGTCTAATTTTAGTTAATTGGGTCCGATGTTGGGGTTCGATCTTTTTGTGTGTGTGTTCCACAAGAAGAAAAAAAGTCATATTTGGATCAACGTGACTAAAGGATGAATGAATTTTCCTATTTGGATGAAGTATTCCTTTAAAAATAAATCAATGCAAAAAAAAAGTAAGCAACTAAGCATCTCAATCATATTAGATTACAAGAAGAAAATCTTTTCTAATAAATCAGTCATCATAATTAAACCAACAGTCATTTACTTGCCTCGTTAGCCTCTGAATCTGGCCACTCATATGACAGCCATCTAATAATGAACCAGTAAGAGCAACTCATAGTAACTACAGATGTGTGAAAGAGAGTGAGAGAAAGAATATTATCTTGTATGATGCAATATGATATGGAATATAAAGATCCTCATATAATCAAAATTACCTCAAATTCTCTCCTGAAGGATAAACGCTCAATACTCGCTCAGACAGATGAAAGTCTGCTAAAACATTAATGTACAACTGATGTCAACTGTCTGCCTTGGCTCTGACACATGATCTCCCCAGGGTCATATTATACAATCTGACAACATCTAAAAAATCTGTCCTTTAAGTCTGAACTATTCCTTTAAGGAGCAATAACAAAGTAATGGAGAATGTAGAATGAGGCTTTATGAATCTTTAACCCTTAAGACACAGAGTCAGCTTGCAAGCCTGGCCTTAAGAGAATCTCAACACTCTCTCAATAATAAGGCCAGCTCTTCGCTGTTAATAGATGGTACTTAATACACAAGCAGCTTTTTCTTTACCTGAGTACTCATCAATAATCTCCCACTTGCCCTTTAGCCTGCTGTGGCGTGAGGTAAATAACAGACTCTGAAGTCAAAAGTGCTCTTGAGAATAAAGTCATTTAAAAAAGACAGTTGAGTCATAATGGCCTCCCTCATTTTATCACTGGAAAGGTCCCAGAAACTTCTGAGTAAGTGGAGGTCTTACTGCACTTCCACACTGAGGCTAAGTGCCTCTTTATCAGAATTCATCTGCTCCAGTGTTAAGAAATTAAGAAAGAAGCTCTTATTTAAAAAATGTTGCAGATAGTGGCATGTCAGTGTCAACTCTATTTTAAGCAGAGTGAGAATGTCTATTGAAAATTCAGTTACTGAACAGTGTTGTTATAAACATAAACTATTAAAAGTAATAAAGCTGATATAAAATAAATAATATTAGATGAAGAACTTCAACTAAAACATTTTATTTCACATTTCAAATTTTCATTGAAGTTTTTTTTTACTAGATAAACTAAATTTAAAAAATAAAAACACACACACACACACACACACATATATATATTTTTTTTTTTTTACACACACATATTGTGTAATAAAAATAAAAAATCAGAATGCAAAGAAATCTCAATGTTGTAGCAAAATTTAAAATCGAATCCGATCTGTGTTGTTTTATAATAAAATGATGGATTTAGTTTTAAGGGAAATTTTTATTTTTTATATATCAGGGAATAAATAGGCACAATTAGTCAAAATTGATGATACAATTATTTATAGTCATTGTAAAACATTGCATAAAAATTTGCAACTGTTAAATTTCCTCTTCCTATCACTTCCTATCGTTATCACCCCCCAGTCCTGTGAGGTGTGGCAAATTCAATTCAACTTCAAACTCACCATTTGAAGAAAAAAAAGCCAATACTTATATACTAAAACTTAAAGTTTTTCTCTTCATTCCTGCATTCTACAGGCAATGCCATCCAGGCGTTTGGTAATGGCACAGATGTTGGTGTGTGGCAACCCCAGCCACCCATCATGTCCACTCCACCTGACCCTTCCACTCCTCACAGAGGACGGGACAGGACGTCCAACACACTGGATGACCCATCACACACCAATGAGCTGGACAGTAATGCGGACTATCTATACAGTCTCTGTGGAAGCATGCAGGTATTGAAAACAATCAGCACACTATATTTACAGTAAAAGACAAACTGACAGAAATTCACTGAAATGTACATCCTAGTTTCTGAAGGTCATCAGAAATAAAGTTGATTAGGAAAGTGCAGTGAAAATGGCAGTGTAAAATGTCTCCTGAACACCCAATCTCTTTTTTTTCGGATCGCCTTTTAAACCACCATATTGACTATCTATGATGGTGAATGACAGCTGTCAGTCAGACACACATTGCCGCTGGCTCACTCAGATGGTTAAAGATGCACAGCCTACATCAACTTTATAAACAGCTGGCAGCTTGTTTGGATGCTTTCAGGCTTTGCTTGGCATACGATGACTTTCATTTTTCGAGACTCGGAGTGTGATGAAGGTTTACTTATGATTGATGGGTGTGGGCTGTTGCAGTGATAACACACACATAGGGCCTTTGGGTAGAAATGAGATACATCAAACTGCCAGAGCTGTCATGTCAGAGCTAATTGGCTGGCACATTAACATGAGGAACACCCTTAAGCAGGATATACCCACCTATTACAGTCTCTCTGAGGGAAACATATCTTCACGCATCGTCTGTGCATCTAACTTCAAGACTGGCATGTCTCTAAAACAGTCTATGAGGCCAAGTGTACTGTACAGCAGCACGATTAAATCACTTTTAAATGCACTATTATTCTTTGGCTTTTTTGCTGTTCTCTTTCACTGAATTAAAAAAAGTCATTTATTTTCATTAAATATATTTTATTTATTATATTTGTATTTTAAAATATAGAATATTGTTACCTCAGCAAAAAAAATTAATTAAAAAAAGACAAAGAAAGATAATAATCAACACTAAAATAAGGAGAAAAAAATCCAGACAGAAAAAAAAACCACACAAAATGCACTCCATTAAAAATAATAATTATAATTGTATCATTTAATAATAATATTATTAGACCAAAACAGTTATTTTCACTTATTTTCTTTCATGCTACAGATGCTGTTGATAAAGCTTAACTTATATATAATTTTGATTTTCCAAACACAGAATACCAGATGCACTCCTGCAGATATAGCACAACAATTCATCATATTGGAGTAATAACAATATCATGATTTATTAGTAGACAAAGTTTCTTTTGTCAGATAGACTTCCAGGAAGGCTATTAATCATTCTATCCCACAATGCTTTTCGCAAGAATTAGCTCCATTCTCTCTCCATTGTGCGGCACCTTTATTATATTCCAGATTCTCTGGAGAATCACTTCATCGTTCCAACAAACCAACCTGAGTGTGTGTGTGTGTGTGTGTGTGTGTGTGTGCATGTGGGAAACTGGATAGCAGAGCAGTCTCATGTAACTGGGTATTAAAATATATTGGTGTGTCACATATTAATGCAGACACACTGCCCTCCTGCACACAATGAAACACACACACACACACACAGCACATTGATTGGAAAGACGCAGGACCTTAGAGAGTGCTCTTTGGCTACAGCGCTGTATACGAGTGGTGTTTGTGTGTGGGCTGTAGGGCTCATTATCATAACATTACCTCTCACTCAGAGGCCAATACCGTATGACCTCTATTTGCCTTGGTGAATTACAGTGCTTTATTGAAGCTGTGCTTGACTTAGATCGCGATGGACTCGGTTTAAAGGGTTACTGGATGGAAATGCTTCAGTCTAGGAAATGGTTTATAACACAAAACCTTGAAGAGCTTCTTGCAAGTAATTGACTTTCAGTCTGTATTTCAGCTGGCCTCTTTCTCTCTTTCTTTATAGGCTCAGAAACTGAAAAGTAATGCTTCTACGGATGTTCTTTGCGTGGTAAGAACTACATTTCTACTCACATAGGATTTTCCAATAAGTTGGGGCCTTTTCACATGCATTCTGGGCATTTTTTGTCTATGTAATCATGTGGACGTTGTTGACCATTGCAATTATAGAGATTGCAATGAGTTGTTTTTTTTGCGTCCATGAGCATTGCTTATAATACATATCAAGCTGTTTTAGAATGCAATACATGCTTTGTGTGAACAGACCATTCAATTCCATATAGAGGTATGGCAAGATATTAAAGCCAGTTTCCACCTCAGAATAAAACAGCTAATTAGAGGAGTTGAAAATAAGAAATAACTTTTACATTGTAAGATATGTAACGTCCCAAATTATGAGAAATACAGTCACAATTACAAGATGCTCAACAATATTTGATTTGACTGCATTGACACTATTGAAAGACAACTGAACTGAGCTGGACGGTGGCGTCAATGTTTTCTGCAGAACTGCTTTATAGATCAAATGAACTCATTTAATAAATAATGATCTATACAACAGAACTGAATCAAATACTGAACTAACTTCAGCTGAACAATGACACTATTTTCTTTAGAGCTGTTGTTCAGCTAAAAAAATAAACTGTTTGCATCATTTACCTGAAACAATCTGTATTTTATAAAGCTCTATTTAAATAAAGGTTACTTAACTTAACTTGATATGAAGTTGCAATTTTGATGATTTTATATCTTGTTATTGTGACTATTATTCGTAATTGCGACTGTCTTGCGTACTGTACACCTGCGACCTGCAGTTGTAAGATAATCGCAATAATCACAAATAAAGTCTGAATTGTGAGATATAAAGTTGTGATTTTAAAGCTGCAGTCCGTAACTTTTTTGGGTTAAAAATGATCCAAAATAAATTCGAGCAAATACATAACCAGCCATTGCTCAAAACTGCTTGCCTTGTAATAATGTTTTTAATTCCAGTGGTACTGGTGGATTTCCATAGGAAATTCGAGCATGTCTTGGCGTCATTACGTCACATCTGTACAGAGTCTCAGCTAGTAGGCTATGAGTGTGAGGATGTTGGAGGTGGAGATTTATAGCCTTTTCTCACAGCACTTGATATAATTAAACTTATCAATTTGATGGCGGATCCAGAAAGGTTCAAACGACAATCACCAGTGACAACTGGAGATTCACCCGTTGTAAAATTCGTTCGGACTTAGGAGTGGCTACAGAAAAAAAGAGACTGCAACATCCATGCGAAAACAAGGATAAATATCGGAAGGGCATTAAATGTAGTCACGCAATGCCGATGTTGTTAACATTTACAATTTGAGAACAAAGTATAATTTGCGCGGTTTGACGTGATATGGCAAGCGATCGTTAGATTTAATCAGCGCGATTTACTGCACTGCTTTTTTCCCCTTAGTTGGTCAGAACAAAAGTGGATGTTACTTGTTCAGATGACATTTTCCAGTGAAAATTCTTATGTTGGTCATGCTTCTAAAAAATGTTATCTGTGATTGTGAATGACAGTTTCCACACCGGCACGGCGACTAACAGCCACACACATTCTCCTCAAAACATTGGATTCATCCGTGCTGTGCCGTGCCGAGGCACAACCCACGTAAAGTTGATAATTCCGCGAATAACTGCAATTGCAGATTTCGAACAGAGATGGCGACAAAGAGGAAAAACTACAGACTGCAGCTTTAAGAAATAAAGAGATTTGTGACCTTTTCTCATAATTATAACTTTATTTTTTACTCTGAAGTGGAAATGGGCTTCCATGCTATGCACATTATGAAAAAACCTGCAAAATGCTTCAACAAGAACAGAATGGCTAACAATATGAAAACATGACTTTCTCCACAGGATCCGCAGCTGAATGACCCCAGTAGGTTTAATGCAATCTCTCCGAGCTCAACTAGTGCTGTCTGCCTGATGGACTGGACTGTTCTCTTGCTGTCTCTGGTCTCAATTCTTGGGCATCTCACAGCCTCACAGACATTATAGCCGCTCGCCGATCAGACCTGATGGACTGCTGCTGCCGCCGCCTCTGTACCATACAAAAATGTTGTATTTTGAGGGTTTTTTTCCGCAAGTGGTTCTTCTGTGCGCGGTGTGGTGTTTCGCTGTGATGAAACTATTCTTGATCCACCTGCTTTTCTTCATCACTTATCGGAGATAACGGGCAAACACGGCCATACTGTATTTGCGCATCAGTGGAAGGTCATCTAGGATTGCTTCTGTTGCGAAAACTTTCTGCAAACAGGTGTCGCCCAAACTCTGCAATTTTTTCTACCATCACAGCAAGATCTGGTTGAAAATACAAAGACGCATGGAGATGCCAGAACCACTTCTGACAATTAAAGATTGATGAAGCTTCTGCGGACTAGGGTGATGCAAATGATCATGTATTTTCTCTGAGCGGATGCCACAGGAAAGCCTGCAGACTTCAACTAATGCTCGAACAGTGTCAAGCAATGCACAGTATTTTTGAAGGCTTATCAGCAAAACCTGCTGCTCCTGTCCCTTATTAGGACCTACAAACTCCATTCTCCCTCAAAGTGGCAGTGCTCCAGCTTAGATGATACGGTATGGGAAACGAACATCAGGATAGAAACGACACTTTATCACGTCAAAACACAGGCAGTTTTTTTTTTTTTGCGCATTTTCTGGGTCTATTTTAGATACCTTCCTCTCCAGTTAAACACACTGCAAGGATGAGAGCTTGGCATCAATTTACTTATTTTGGGACTTTTTGGGGATTTGCCATTATCCTGGATATTTACTTGTAAATACCATCTTTGTTTACAATTACCACATTATGCTTCTCAAAGTTTATTTCTAATCTAGGTATTGTATCACCTCTGTTGTGTGAAATATAACTTAAGTTTTAGTGATGAAATTCAGAAGTAACTACGAGGGTTGATACCACAGTCCAGTATATGTCAAATGTGCTGTATGTACATTCAGTGAGAACGGTTTCTTTTGCTCATCTAAAAGAAGTGCTTTCCAAGTATCATTTCTGCATTGTTGTTGTACTGGTTAGCTGTAAAAAGAATATATATATAAACGTACAGTATATAGATCAGGGCTGTAAGACATGCAAGAGCAAAGAGAAACTTACATTAAACAAACTAAAGATGGCCTTTAACTTCTGTCTTATTTTTCATTTTTAAGTTAGATGCATGAGAAAATGTGTGAACTAGAACAGGTTTTCAATAGTGTAAATTCTATCACTCTCTCTCACACACACACACACACACACACACACACACACACACACACACACACACACACACACACACACACACACACATACACACAATTGTTCAAAAGTTTTAAAGAAATGAATACTTTTATTCAGCAAGGATGCATTAAATGGATCAAAAGTGAAGTAAACACAATGTTAAAAAATATTTTTATTCATATTAATGATGCATGAAGACTGGACTGCTGAAAGTTCAGCTTTACCATCAAAAATTATATTTTAAAATATATGACAACAGAAAATTATATTTTTAATTTTAATATTTCACAATATAGCTGTTTTCACTGTATTTTGGATCAAATAAATGCAGCTGTGGTGTGTACGTAAAGTGTACCTATATATACACTGAAAACTTAATAGAGTAAATATTTTATTCTTATGGTTTTTAATATTTTTAGGAAGAGGAATCATCTTAAAGGATCATCATATTCAGAGGTTTGTGGCATAAAAAAGAGTGTTAAAACCCCTGAGTTTGAAAGTATTCAACACTGAAGTGCGCGTCTGGCAGACTGTGCCATTTAGTACTAAACTCGACATGCTGTCAGTGTCAGTAAATGTGTAAAGACTATAATCGAAACGCTCTTGGATTCTCATTACCAAAATAGAACATAAACTGAATGTCAGCTTCTATGGATTAGCCCCATTCGTTTCACTGTGCAAGTGTGTCTTTCACATGCCAGAATAGTCATATGATTTACACTTTGCAACATTAAACTTGACACATGAACAGAAAGCCATAAAAAGCTCAGTAACACTTTATTTTACAGTGTCATTGTTACATATTTACATGTAGTTACTATAGTAATAACTATAAATTATGCATAATTACATGCAACTAACACTGAACCAAACCCTAATCATACCCTAACCCTATAGTAAGTGCATTTAGTTACTTAATATTACTCAGTAATTAAATGTATAATTACACTAACAGCGACACAAGCTCTCGTGGTTTAGTGAAATACTGTCAGTTTTACTGATGGACTCAAAAGTCACTAACCATAGCAGTCCTTAAAAAATGTACAAAAAGCAGAACATGGGTTAGTGGCATCAAAGTACAATTTTCTAGTTTATGTTAACATAAGTTAATGCATTAGCTAAAGTTAGTTCATGCATTAGCATAAAGTAAAATTTTTATATTAACAATACTTTTGCAATACTTATTCATTTTATCTGTTAATGTCTATATATACAAACACATTTTGTACAATTCAAGTTGCAAGTTAACGAATTAAAGTGCGACCAATCACAACAGACTGGGCCATCTGACCAATCAGAGAGTAAGCTCTCAGAAAGGAGGGCTTTAAAGTGACCAAATCCTTTATCGAGACACTAATATGCCTGAGTATATTATAAAGAAATTAAAGTTTTTTGGGTTTTTTTACCCTGCATGTAAGCCTATTGTAGAAGAACTTCAAAACAAAATTAGGAACCTTTAAAATAGCATAATAGGGGCACTTAATGTATTAGGAAACAAACACAAATTGACAATGAGGTTACACTTTATTTCGATAGTCAACTTCAGACATTTTACTAACTACAAGAAACTTTGCAACTAACAAACGTCAACTAAGTCTCATTTATTTGCAACAACGTGTCAACTAACGCTCATCAGAGTATTAGTAGACTGTTAGGGTGTGGGTTAGTAAAATAAGTTGTCTAAGGGCCCTTTCACCCCTACCTTGTTTGGTCCAGATTTTCGGACTTTTCAGTTTGATCCGAATCAAAATTACAGGTGTGAAACCTCCCCCGGACCACGGTCCAGACCAAACAGACGAAATTTGGTCCGACGAAAAGAGGTAGTCTCGGTCCGGATCAAACTGAACAAAAGTTTGGTTCGTTTCTAGTGTGAAAGCATTTTCTGTATGGTTTGGATTTTCAGACCATTTACAGGAAGTTCCGGTGGTTCCAGCGAAGCCTAATCAACTTAAGAAGAATATTTATGTGCAGATCTATCAGTCCTGCCCACAGTGTTTCTTCCAGCTGATTCACACACACACACAATGTTCGCACAACTAGGATCTTCATTTGGCAAATTTGAACTAGCCTCGAGTATAGTTGTTGCTGCAGGGAGTAATGCCATAATAATAAAAGTATAGTGGCAACAATATACATCTGTTCATTCATTCTTGTCAAAGTTACCTGCCGAATTGACAACACGCTGACGTCAGACGCACGTCCGTTAACAAACCAATCAATGTCAAGATGCAGCCCACATCGATGATGACGATAGGACGCAAGTACGTCATGTAAAGTTATTTAGTGCGCTCGCATAATTGCAATGTGAAACCAAACCAAAACTAACCGAATGTATACAATGTATCAAAACATGACCTTTGGTTCGGACCTTGGTGCGGACTTTCAGCTGTGAAAACCAGAGTCAGAAGAATGTCTGTTGGGGGACAATCACGATATAGAGTTGGCAGATATTAAGCAGAGAGTTTTCTATTACTCTAATGACAGGTAGTTGACATATAGTTAGTAGAATGTCTAATGTGGACAATCAAAATAAAGTGTTACCGACAATGAACAATAGTCTAGTAGAAATTAGAGTTAAGCGAATTAACTAATAGAAGAGGTGCAGAAGCCAGTGCAGTTACCTGACTGTTCTTGGCCATTTTATCAGGCTGGATTAACTTTCACTCCTAGCAGGCAGGATTAAGCGATAACGGGGACATGATTGTCAGTCGGATCACATCAGTCCACTCTCTCCTCAGGACAATAACACACAAGGACGCAACCCAGTTCACCTAGCACTCACTCAACATGCTGTACCAGGACGTGGTGTTTCTTAACACAAGACACCGCTTCAAACATGATGATTGAACATGTGTCCAAAAGATTGGTAGAGAATTTATTAGCGGTGTCACATTGGAAAACAAGTGAATTTTTAAGAAATATGCATGGTAGGAAACAAGGAACGCTGAGAAGCAAGATTTAATAATCACTCAAGCGGAGCGTCAGTGGCTGTGGAGTCAGTTTGAAAGAAAGGGATCACAGCGCGCCATCGTAATTACGGAGTATCGCAGATTTGCATCAAGCACAATATGAGCTGTGAAGCAGGAATGAAAAGCAAATAACACGGTATCAAATAAATGAATTTTATGAGCTGGGTGCCTGGCCTGTTTCAGATAATTTTGGAATAAGAAAGCCAGGCTGATTAAAAAATACCTTAGAATAGGTCCTTTGTGCACAGCCACACACTAACCTCGGTGAAAGAGTAAAATAATTGTGTTCCTCAAATAAAAGAGAGGCACAGAAGATATGGAACAATGTAATCAGTGTGTACTGTCTGCTGTCAGAGAGGAACTCGTATCTAATTACCTCACCCTTGACCTTGGGGCCTGCAACGTTGCTCTTTTTTTCTGAGAACATCATTTTGAAAAACTCTTTTGCCATTGCACAGTCCCACTTCTAAGCTTATGTCTAGACATTTATTTTATTTGTCGTAAATTGTCAAACTGTTTGTTATTGATTTCCTTTGAAGCTACAGAAGGGCACAGGTAATACAGTAGGTTAGTGATTTGACTCATTGATAAACATTGGATGGATGGATGGATGGATGGATGGATGGATGGATGGATGGATGGATGGATGGATGGATGGATGGATGGATGGATGGATGGATGGATGGATGGATGGATGGATGGATGGATGGATGGATGGATGGATGGATGGATGGATGGATGGATGGATGGATGGATGGATGGATGGATGGATGGATGGATGGATGGATGGATGGATGGATGGATGGATGGATGGATGGATGGATGGATGGATGGATGGATGGATGGATGGATGGATGGATGGATGGATGGATGGATGGATGGATGGATGGATGGATGGATGGAAAGAAGTGTAGGATATTCGATGATAATTGTGACCTGAACAAACCTGATATAAAGTAATGGCGAAATATAACTTGTTTTTAATGCATTTCATATTGTTTCTTAAGATGTGTGCTCATCTCTTTTGATCTCTGAACTTTGACCTCTAGAATAAGAATTATAGTCTAATGTCTGTGGTTACTGTGGTCTTGTTTCATATGTGAGGGCGGAAAGGTGAAAGGGCAGACCTATGCCCAGCATGGAGTCAACATGCTGTACGTGACTATTATGCATGGGCCATTTCATAGCTTGAAAACAAAGTGAAGACGGAAGTGGGCAGAGAGACACTGAGATGGGAAAGGGACATGACTCATAGGACAGCTGAGGGGAAGCCGAAGATAGGAGGCTCTTTGTTATTACCCAAGGCAATTAGGCATAATGTCTGGTTTCTGCAGTCTTCAGTGCCATGTGCCTGCTTTCTTTAAAGGGGTCTTGAATGCAGAAAGACAAGCATCAGCTTTGTGACCAGATGAGCTCTGTCTGTGTAATTTGCAATCAAGCAGAAAAAATGATCAGACATCAGAAGGGAAATAATGCCATAGGGTGACAATTCAGAGGGAGTAGTCACGTCTTCTGCAGGGTCAGCAGGATTTGAGACATACAATTTCATAAAGGGTTTGTGTCTGCTGATTATTTCAAAAGTTCAAATAAAAAGGCCTTGAAACTATGCCACAGGAAAACAAGGTGGAACAAAAGACTGCAAAGAGCCATGCACACATGCCATCCTGCACAGAAGATGGTTTTCCTGAAAGAGAGAGAAAAGAAAAATCCAAGGAAAACACAGATTATATACATACATATTTAACTTGTGAGAAAACTATGGGTGCGTCTCAATCAGCTCCCTAGTTCAGTAGTCAGGGCACTGATGAAGTCGTCGGCCATTTTATGGGTTGTCTCAATAGCAAAATCCTTACATTGCACTGAAACGTTCTCTCCCTAAAATGTCCCACAATGTACCGTGAAAACCAGGGAGCATCACTGCTCACTATGTTCCCTTAATGGAAATTCTGAAACACAAAACATAAATTGCGCGAGCCAACACCACACAATGACACACGATAGATGTTTTTGAATAAAAACAAACTGTTATTTAATTATATTTCAGCATAAACATACATCGCTAGACAGGTACTGAACATAATCTAGCTAACATTTATAATTAATTGTTGCAGTTATATTAAAGTATGTATCATAAAGTACTTTAAATAACATAAAAAAATCAGTAAAGTTCATAAATACCATTAGTGATGTTGTACAATGAGGACATTGTCATGTCACCATCAGTGTCCCACTGTGTAGTGAGCCAGGGTCCTTACTGTCCTTACCAGTACCCCTAGATAGGGGGCTGATTGAGACGCACACTATGAGACTAAACCACACAAACTGTCAAGTTTAACCCAGAGAAAAATGCCGTTTCATATGGAAACTACACAGTTCGAAACCTAGAACAGATATTGAGGCTTTAACGCTATGCTATGGGTTCATTACAATAAACCGGAAATTAATATTAGACTTGTTACTCAGTTTATAAAAAACAGGTCACATGTAGAGTAATGCACTTACCTTGGAAGTCTATGGGGCAAAACATTCTAGTTATTACATAGTCCATCTTCATTTTAGCAATGGGAATAATATTCTAGGTGATGACCACATGACTTTACATTACTGATGTAATTACTGTGGGATTTATCTCTATTTATCTTTTACAAGTCAGAATCTCGTAATTACGGTAATTCCGACATGGCGTGAACCCACCTTGTTTCCACCCAGAGGACCCACCAATTAGAGTGGTGCAGAGATGCCACATTTCTGTAGGCCAAAACCCCTGAAATGAGTTTTAGCAATTCCGGTTCCTTCATCTTAAAGTCAATGGGTTTTTGGTTAAATGCCTGAAATAAGGTCTGTGGTTAACACAAACTCAATATATTTCCACATTTTATTCTATGACATAAAATACATCCGTAATACCCATAGACTGTAAAAAATATGGACAAAGCGTCTGTGACGTCACCCATAGACTTCTGAAGAATGGTTTTGAGGCCGTTTATGGGGGGTATGGGCGGCGCCATATTTCAATACAAATGTTCAGAAAGGATAACTTACAGGTATGATGTGTTGTGTCAGATCATGACCGAGACGTCAAATTTCAGGAATTCCACTCGGCGCAGCCTATGCTCGTTGTCAGCTGTCAATCAAGCTGTCAATCGCGCCCTTATTTGTCATACATTTTATATCTAAATACGATCTAAACTAACGAGTTAGAAAAAAATTCACCCCCCTCACAGTTGTCAGGCACTCGGAACCTATCGAAAAATACAATAAAAGTCCATGGGACCAACCTGTAAAAACATGAATTTATGCTGTGAAAATGGACATTTTAACATGGGGGTGTATGGACATTTGCTCCCTTTTGGGACCTTCCCCTAGCGGATTTTCGATGTATTGCAGTTTTTCGCACTTCCGGGTAGGCTTCATTTTTCAGATTAGAATGTTGCCGCTTGGTAATACCCCCTAAAAAATATTTTACTTGTCTTGAAAAAGGCTGCCTACAAATGGCTAAACGGGACTACAGAGATTGTCGGAGACATTAAACTTCATCAGCCGAGTCAGCTTTCAATGTGTTTATAATTGCGCACTTGCAAACTCTTCTAAACCAAACTTTCAGGGATAATGTTTTAAACAAAGCTTGAAAGAGTTGTGTTCCTTTGTGAAGATTACC
This sequence comes from Leuciscus leuciscus, assembly GCF_965113295.1. Taxonomy (NCBI): domain Eukaryota; kingdom Metazoa; phylum Chordata; class Actinopteri; order Cypriniformes; family Leuciscidae; genus Leuciscus; species Leuciscus leuciscus. The sequence continues at coordinate 26,103,075 of NC_138745.1, forward strand.
ATGATGGACAACAACAGGTTCCTTTGACAAAAACCCAATAGGATTTTTCCACTGGCTTTTGGATTATAACAGAAAATAAGGCCTGTGACCAACAAAAGTTTATGATTCTTACACATTTGTTAACATTTATGAATTTTGAAGCCTATACAATTGCCAGCAGTAAAAGCTAAACTCAGGCTATAAACGAACTGCCACAGTCACAAGACTTCTACGTCACCAGGCAACTCTTTCTGAAGACCTTTTTTTTTTTTTGACCAAAAAACCCATTGCAGGACAATCGAACTGGAAGTGCTAACTTGTTAATAGAGGAAAATAAAACTATTCCTTCTAACATAACGTGTCCCAGAGAAGCATGCGCCAGTGTGAGTAAAACTCATCCTCCTCCTTGCAGATCTCGGTGTTACAGACGTCATACGGATGACTGATTTATCCATAACCATCGCTCATTCTCTCTCCCACCTCCTGTATTACCAACAGGCCACACTCTCATTAATATCTCTTAATGTTAGTGCCAGACACCTTGATTTACACTGGGCATTTCCTGCCAACTAAAAGCAATAAAGGCACGAGGCATCTCTCATAGCACTCATCCTCTGACACACCCAGAGATATACGACCTCACCGGATACACACTCCACAACTTATACGACTGATATTGACAGATTCATCCATACGGAAATGGCACGTCTCAAACGCACATTAAAGGAGGGGATCAGGTGAAAAACAGGCGGAGGGAGGAGGAAAATTGATCGTTTGGTGATTTTACATTTCTTTTAACAGTCTCCATGCAGTCATCACTTTGACGTTGATTGCAGCCAATCACAAATTTAAATGTTATCACGAGTTCAAACAGCGCTGACCAGAGACTAACGCGTATAGCCTCGGTATTGAATTGGTTTCCAGAAGACAGTGAGGAACTCTTTGACATGGAAAATGCAAAAACAAGCCGGGCTTATCCATCACTGCCTTTGATGCATGGAATGATGTTACGGTTGTCTCCAGGAAAAACACACATACACATGCAGGTCTGCAGTGAGTTATCCATTAGTCTCTCCTGAGTGTCTTTATGGGCATTAGTCAGCTGTGACAGCTCATTCCGTCTATGTCAGGCTGTGCTGTGCATCTATACCTGAGCAGACTGAGCGACTAGCCGGGTCTGGTGACTGTCAGTGAGGTGGACGGATAGAGGGGTGCATGTATATGAAACAGTACAACCTTCAGGGATCTATAATATTCATTGCACATCATGCATCAACCCTAATTTGGGTTAGAAAATGTAGTATTAAAAAAACCTAATTGGATGAAGTACATTTCAGGCCGTTGCAATATGAAGCAATACGTCTCAAGGGGTTGTGCTTCATCAGTAAAGCCACAGAAAAAGGATCCCATTAACAGTGGAAAAAATTGGGGGCTAATACTTGGTGGCAAAAGCCCAATGATAAACGACACAATGAATCTCTCTTTAATATATAAATATTAAAATGATTTTTAAATCAAAATGTTATATTAATAAGCATTTAAGTAAATAGTCCTTAAAATAACAGAACATTGCTGCAACTATATCGTGGATCTTAGCGAAGCTGTAATTTCATAATTTTATTTTGACCGATCTCTTTGATCGTTATGTCGCTCGTCAATAACAAATAACGTACAGTTAGTTTAATAAACTACTTTGTGGATGAACTGTATCAATTGAACATAGGTGTCTTTGACATATTACTGCTACTGCCACTGCCACTGTATAAAAGCAAAAGCACTCAAAACATTAGCTTTTAGGCAATCCACTCCACATCGTTGCCTAACACCCCTTGACTGTGGTAAAATAATGGGCCACTATAACCATATTACAGAACAGAGATATTTGCTTTCATGTCAGGGATAACAGGCTCAAATCAGATCAGCCTCTGAAAAACAGTTGGCTATGTTTCAGGATAGGTAAACCATTCATAAGCATGTTTTCTTGCCTCAGCAGTTCTGAGAGTAATAGGGACTTCTCTGAAATGGAAATAAAATGGTTCTTCAATACATTACATTGTCTTGGTGATGCCTTGGTGATCAGAAAGGAGAATACTTAATTCAAGTGTTTTGGAGGACATAATATATCTACACGTTATTTATTTTACTGATTAATCCAATAGATAGACTAACTAGTTATACACCTGAAGGACATGCAGTAATAAATGTATCCATTTTTTGTACGTATTTTGTGCCGACAGGCACATTAACATTGGAGTACTTGCTAACAGCAATGAGCCCCTTGCGAGAGCCACCGAATGATTGATTTTGTGAAAGCTGTGAAATGAGCTTTTCATATTCATAGGCGCTGGAATGATCCATGGACTTCTGAATATTCAAGTGTTTTATTTTTCCATTCATCTTTAAAATACAATGAGGATTAATGATATGCACTGAGGGATGTATGAATCTGTTTTTTTTTTCTTCTTCTCAGTTACAGTGAGATGATTCCTGTGTAATCAGTCTGTAGAATTCCTGCGTGACAATCTCTTACTCACTTCAAGATAAAAAATAGCTCTGAAACTAAATTCCTAAACACATCATGACCTGAAAAGTTCAAAAATGCCCAGAATAATCTAAATGAGCAGCTTCAGTTTAAATCTAGCCCTAAAAACAGACACTGATATGAATCGAGTTAGTTACATGTGTGACCAAAGAATCAAATCACAGAGGTATTACACAGGAATCAATTAGTTACAAAAACAATTCAACATTTCTTTTTTCCACAAACATTGTAAAAGACATGATTATTTCTCATCACCGTCATGTACAGCGGGTGGCCCTAAAATACCTATTGACCTTTAATATCCTTTATTAAAACCGGCAAAAAATACAAACAAAAACATTGAAGTACTGTAGCTACATGAAGAGAAAAAGAGCAATTCACATTAGATTCACATATTCAAGTCCATCTAAAGCAAACAAGTGATGAGTAGGTTGCTGTACACTTTTTGCTGTTGCCACAGAGAGGAAAACACACCTGTTTTACCCACGGAGGGCTCAGACTCAGTCCTAGGGGTGGGTTAATCAGATTCAGAAGATCGCAGTTGTTGAGAAAGCCCGTTGTTTGAGGACACAGTACTTGAGTGTATGAACAGTCTAAATCCAATCTCACGTGCTGGTCTCAAAATTTTCTCCCTCGGTTGACATTCACAATATGTGAAACTTAAGTATACAAAAGTTCATTATAAAGAGATGAAGCGTTACTGCAAAGTAATGAGTCACTGCTCATTTAAACCTGTACCGTTGCAAAACGACAATAAAAATAAAGAAGATAATCGTCTTTTCTAGGGTTCCCTAGCATTTCCTTAACAATACTATACACCCGTTGCAATGCGGCCTTCTGGCGTAAATTCTCCCGGTTTGTTAGGTCAGCGAGGCATGATTTCATCCCTCACCTAAAGGCCGACTTCTCTCTGTGATTTACAAATGACACTTGGTTTCTCCCAAACCAGCTGCCTCCTCTATATTATGGAGCGTTACACTGCAGCTAACGGTCAGCAATATTTCAAGACACGAAGACGCGCTTCATGTGACACACAACCCACAAACTGTTTAAAGTTTTCAAGCATAGTGTGAATGGTCCATGCAAAGTCTTCACAAGAAGAGCATAAGTATGAAATGTGTGAAACCTATCTATCTATCTAAAGATGGATTTGATCCATTCCTAACATGAGTTTACCAAGCATGAGGCTACCAGCAGCAGAACGTCATTAGCTTACACAACAGATAGCTTCCACGCCATGGCAAACATTTCTATTGTCCATCTCTTAAAAAAAAAATAAAAAAAAGTCAAAATAGCTAAAAATTGAGCAAAAACGCAAGTCTAGTTTGTGAGCATACAAATAGGTGAACTGTTCAACCCGTACACGAATTCGGCGACCGTCCCTAGACTACTAGAACGCTGCTTCTGACTTAGCAAGACACTCTGGTCCAAATGTACAAACCATGCTAGAGGCACATCTGTGCTTGGTGTGAAGCAGATGGGAGACTATTGGAGAGGCCCTCAACATTCAGAAGGCCTTGAGAAGACCGAAATGACTGTAAGGGAAAGGGCTCAATGGCACCCAGAGTCGGGTGAATCAAGAAGCCACCTGCTGATTGGATTCGGATGGAGTCGAACTGGTAAAGTGATGCTTGAGTTCGAGCAGGTGGTGATGGCAAGGTCATTCGAGACGGACGAGATCTATTTACGATGTTCAATTGACGCGGAGAGATGAAGTGTATGTGGAGTGGAAATTGAGGGCGCTCTGTCACCTAAATAATCCCCTCACATGGGGCCGCTCTAGGCCACCGTCTGCCTGAAGCAGCACAAGAGAGGAGGTCGCTCTGGTAAAGGACAGCCCACCGAGGCCGCAGACGATTCAAACACAGGTGCCCTGGTGAGCGGGAGGCAGAGCTTTGCGGTTCTTTAAGCCTTGGCTTTTCTCTTTGAAGTCCATGGGCTTCTGCTGGGACGTGTCGATAAGAGCGCTGGCGATGGCTATACCTGCAGACAACACACAACAAAGCAAGCCGAGGGTTAGAGAGGAGAAGCACATACTCACCGAAAGGTTTCAAAAGCAAAAACGATTCATTTACATGTCAAAGCAATGTTATTTAAAAAAGGGACAATGGTAACTTGAAGCTATCTCTTTCAAAAGAACAAATATCAGCTCCTGACTGTTCATGCATAAAGAAAAATTTCTCGTCTTCCTCGGAAGACTCAGAAGCCACTCCTTGTTCAATGTCAAGGTCGTCGGTTTCAAGAAGCATCCGTTTCACATATTCTGTGACCACTTTTCTCTCATTCTAGGATGGGGGTTTGAAGTGAACCAGACTCCCAGCACCTTACGTTTTGTGCCAAGATTCCGTCACGGACTGCTGTGGTCAAAACCATGGCTGCAACCCCAAAGCCATTTTTCAAAGCAGCATCTCACAAATCATCCTACAAACACAACGGCCACTTCTGTGCTAGTCTGGCACTGCTCCCTCCCTGCTATTGAAGCAATACAATTATCGGAGGGGAACAATTCATTACTTCAGACAGGCCAGGGCAAAAGGAATTGAATTCAGCACATTGGTGAAAAGCCGGAGCTTCAAGCGTTCAGGCGAAGACGATTTACATCCAAGAACAACCTGAGCCTCAGACAGTTACACACTGCCCTACATCGATTTATTACCCATAACACCTGGCCTGCAGGGAGGAATGTGAAAACTACATGTCTGTCACCAGAACAGTCCTTGGGATTGAAGAGTGCAGTGTATGCCTACTACTGTAGTGCTTTAAGAGCTGGATATGCATGAACTTACTACTTATCATTCAGTTAAAAAAGGACTGGACATGAGCCAGTAATGGTGGGTCAGCAGTGTTTGATGCTAGATTATTATAATTTTTTAACTTGGTCAGATCATGAGGATTTGGGGATCAAAGTTTTCTAACTTTTCTAACTCAAAAATATAATCTACAATGAAAAATAAAGCATTTAACTGTACTGAAGCTGAGCTGCAAAAATGGCTTGTTCAGAAATGTTTGTATTTAAGATGTTAAAAACCAAAACATTAAGAAATGATCACACTCACTCATCAACAGTGCTTACAGGGGAATCTGAAACTTAAAAAAACAAAAAACATGTACATATATCTTTAAGAACATTAAGTAATGACCGCCCACATTTAATCATCAGCCATGCTTACTGGGTAATCTTAAAAACCTGGTTTGGAAATGGAATGAAATGAAATACAATACTGGACTACAGGCACGCATCCACATTTTGTCATTACATCACATAGAAAAAAGAAAATTCCATATTATAAAAGGCCGGACATGTATGTTTTCCCACTGAAAATAGAAGGTCTTATATGATCACATTAATCAACAAAAATTCAGTTGATTTTGTTAGCCAGGTGTGAAACAAACAAGACGTTCAATATTATATATATAGATAATATAGATTTTAAATATATTTTACTTAAAGGGATAGTTCACTTTGAAATTAACTTACCTCAAGGGCATCCAAGATGTAGATGTCTTTTTTTCCGCAGTAGTTTCAATTTTGATATTTTTAGGTCAAACCGTTCTTGTCTGTCAGTCATATAATGCAGGTCTATGGTCACGGTCTCAAAGAACATGCACAGAGTCCAAATTAAAACAATTCCCCGTCGTCCAAATTAAACAATTCCCCGTCGTCCAAATTAAACAATTCCCCATCGTAAGTACACATTGATGGCCTAAGACACGAAACGAGCGGTTTGTGTGAGAAAACGAACAGTATTTATATCGTTTTTACGTCTTATACACAGCCATGTCGAAGTGATCTGATCTGACGTGTACGCAGACTGGTGCATAGATATATACACTAGATGTCGCCTTAAAGACATTCGTTCCAATGAACTGCCGTAGACAAGGCGACATCTAGTGTATATATCTATGCACCAGTCTGCGTACACGTCAGATCAGATCACTTCGACATGGCTGTGTATAAGTGGTAAAAACGATATAAATACTGTTCGTTTTCTCACACAAACCGCTCGTTTCGTGTCTTAGGCTATCAATGTGTACTTACGATGGGGGAATTGTTTAATTTGGACGACGGGGAATTGTTTTAATTTGGACTCTGTGCATGCTCTTTGAGACCGTGACCATAGACCTGCATTATATGACTGACAGACAAGAACGGTTTGACCTAAAAATATCAAAATTGAAACTACTGCGGAAAAAAAGACACCTTCATCTTGGATGCCCTTGAGGTAAGCTAAAACATACCAAAAATTAATTTCAAAGTGAACTATCCCTTTAAATATATCATGCTTTCTAATAATAATTAAAATTGCCAGCATCAAGGAAATCTCATAGTATCTGTGAAAATAATCAATATGGTTAAAACCGATCAGCATCTGTCTGCTTGCTGAGTTCATTATCATGTCCAAGAGCTAGGTTGAGTGGGAGGCTGTTTTAGAGAAAAAAGGCACCATGTTTTCAGGATCATGCTCACATCACACCAGGTAGACATGCAGACAGAGCAGGGTGACAGCTGACAAAAGCAGCCTTCTCTGCTCCAAACTCCTACATCAGTCAAACACAGATTGGTCTGCTCTGTGAAGGTGATGCACCGCTTTATCCTAGCAGACTAACACCTACACATCCACCCTGCTGTGGAACTTCCAAAAAGACGAAATAAAACAAAGCTCTTTGACGACAAAGAGACATCTGTGCGCAAAGCTCCTGTGCTTCTCTCCAAAAATATTCTTTTTTGATTCAGAACAGTCTCAAAAATGTTTCTCTCCTTTCATTTCCCTCTATCTGATGTAACCCTTTCCAAAAGTGTGTGTGACAAACTTCAACAGCCCAGCAAGCAGCCACTCTTGGTTTTCAGTGCCATGAAATTACACGACAGATTCAACTTCCTTCAGATATCACCCAAAACATTTTGTTGTTTTTATGCAGTTATTTGTTGCCTCTGTTTGTGCTTGTCAAACAAGATGAGCTATTAGAGAAGCTTTACTGAAACAAAAGTTTTTTTGTTTGTTTTTTCTCCAGATCAGTCATGTTCCTGGGGAGAAAGTCAAGCTTAAAGGGACAAGGTCCCATAAAACAGCATGTTGACTGACAGGCCTGCTGAGAAGGGGAAAGGGTAAAAGGTTTTTTTCTCAACACAAACGAATCACTCTATTGCTCTTAAAGCCAGACAGAGGTCTATGAGACAGACCTCAAGCTGACATGGCTTTTAAAGCACTGGCGTCTAAATATGTGCGCGTGTTATACGTCAGTATGAGCTCTCAGAAAAGGTGCTGCCAGTTGAAGGTGAATGACAAAGATGTGGAAAAAAGACAGAAACTGGACAACATCATTATTGTATTGATTATTTTTTGTTTTACATTTGTAGAGGCCACGTTTGGTGTTCACAGGAACATGACAATCCTTTGTCCCAAAGTCAAGGACACTGAGAGGTACAATGCCTACTCGATTTTCTTAGTCCAATAAGCTGTAACAGACTGGTAGATCTGTTTTATTCCGGCTATAGACAGGAGACATTCAGACTGGGGTTAGCCATAGTGGTGTAAGAGGATATGACCGGCAGTCACAGACAAACTTACATCAGACCACCAGGGGAACACTGGAGAAGTTCTCTGACTTCCTGCATGAAATTAATTCTCACATGGGGAATGAACCAGACTGCAACATAAGCGCGCAGTGGGCATGATAATTCGGTGTAACACATTAACGGAAAAGCTGCCTGAACCATGTCAGAGTTTTAAATTTCAGTCAAATTTTATGCTAGCGATAAAATTACCAAGAGGATAATACAAGTGCCAAAGAACATGCATGAACATTAGGGATTTACAATGCATATGATATCAGTTTTCTGCAGATATTAGAGGTGGTTTTTGTTTTGTTTTTGTTTCTTTTATCAGTATATAATATACTGTATCAGTATAGACATATTTGAGCATGTTAAATTCCTTAATTTTTACATTTAGACTACATTGGCTGTATTGCTAACTTAAAAGTTATCTAAATCTTCTAAAACACTAATAATGTAATACCGCAGTTAAATGTAATCTTTAGCAAATCTCAAAATATTCTATTTTCATAATGTACATTATAATATTGTGATGCTTAAATTTATCTGTAGCATTCACAAAATGGTGAATTACATTGAATTAAAGCTATACAGCTGATAAATGAATGCATTCTCTAAAAATCGAACCCATTACCTTGGGGTTGCTAGCACCATTCTCTGCAGTGTGAGCTTCAGGAAGGCTACATGCAAAACAAGTACATGTAAAGTGGGGACACTTTTTAAGACAGGTTTCTAAAATACTGACCTGACTGGCCGGGTGGAGGAACACCAGATGCTCCTCGTGGGAGACACAAGAGCACCGTGAGCACTGCTGCTTTACCCCCAGAACAGGGTTCCACGGCCACTGGCTTGGGCGGTCCCTGTGGAGAGATCAGAGGAAATGTGTCATCTATAACAAGCAGCCTCCTCAACACATCACCATCAGTCACAAATGTCACAGTGCTCTGTGTGAGATGACATTGTAGGATGTCTCTCGCACGTCAAAAGAAAAGGAAAATTCACATCGTGATCATCTCAGTAACAAAATCACCTACCCAGAAACTCAAAAGCAAGCCACTTTCAAAGTTCACATCATGCACGCACACGCAGAGAAAATGTGACATTTGAGGTTGTCGACTACCAACTCAGGTCATGTTGTAGCACCCGCTCTCTGTTCCTATAAACGCTGCTCTGGATAGAAGTATGCATCAGCGGGTCTCTGATGCAGCATAGTGGAATGAGGAGGAAAGAAGCCACAGGCAATCACAGTGATTTTAAAATGTCATCTTGTATCTCACATTACAGATTATTCAGCTAAAATGCAGAGGATTGGTCCACTCACATGCATATGAATGCTTTTCTAAAAGGACTTGTTGATTGTTTTATGCATTTTAATGACAAAGGGAGTCATAAATGTCTCTGTCATTGAATAGAAATGTTTTGTGTATGGGGTATTGTCTTTTAAGATTCCCTTAGCTCATTAATACACTCTCATCTCTGGCCCTACAACACAAACTGACTCAGCTATAGAGTGGCTTTATTCACCATTTAAAGAGAGTGCCTCTTCAAGAGCTCTTCCAAGAGCGTGCTGCAAGATCACAGACTTTGGCAGCCAATGGCTCTCCACAAAATGACGCTTTAATATCTTACCCCAGTTGCCAAAATGTGTGTAAAAAAAATTGAAAGGCACAAAAAGGGAACAGACGCCAACTAATATTTTCTGCCAAGAACGGTCCTCATGGAGCCTATAATCGGAATTAAACGCCAGACGTCAAACCAACAAAGTTACCCTAAGGTACCTTTCTCTAAAGCAGGAATGTTTAATACAAACCTGGCTCTTTCTCACCACAATATAATTATGACAATTATTGAAGCCTACAGCAGACATTTAAATGAGCTCTATGTGGCTTTGGATTGATCTGCAGATCATTAAAATGTTTTTTTTGTGTCCTATTGCGCCATATCACACAATCAAACAGACCATCCAGATCTGCCTATCTATTTTCCAGTTTAAAGGCAAAATATGAAAGATTTTTGGATTAAAATATCCCAAAACCACTAGAACAAGGTTATATATTTTGTTGACTGTTTGCAAGAATGTTTAAATCCAGAGAAATAAGCAATTTTAACCAGGAAACGGTTCGTGTCCGGGCCTCACCTTTCAATGACATCATACCCGCGTTACCCTCGTTTTCCGGTTTTATTCTGTAGAAACCATGGAAACATCAAAGATGCTTTAATATATTGGGCCCTATCTTACACCCGGCGCAATGCAGCGCCAAGCGCGACGCAAGTGTTTTTTGCTAGTTTCAGCCTGACGCAGTTATCTTTTTCACGTCCTGCGCCACGTTGTTTAACCCTCTGAGGTCGAGAAACGCGCCGACGCGTTTTGCTGGATTTTTTTCACATAGCAGCAACATAAACTTAAATTACTCCGTCATTTATGGTTATACAGAAAAAAGAAATATAAAAAAATAATCTGTGATATTTCTACTTTTGTATGTGTCCACTTACAATCAAATCAAAACATTGTGCTTTTGTAAAATAAAGAAAATAAACAGGGTGTGCGTTCTGCCCCTCTTGAGCACGTCTATAAACTGAAACAAAACTCAGCGAATACTTCTCACACATTTATGAGCCATACACCTTTATACACATTTAAGTGTGTACTTTTAAATGATCGGATTCAAACTGAAAACAAATATTCTCTGTTGAAGTAATTTGTATAAAACCAACAGGATGTCCAGCTTCTCAAACGCTTGCTAATTACTTTTTAATTCGACACGCCCACTCGCGCAAAAGAGATTCACATGCAAATCTCCACATGGGACGCGAACGCCCTCGTTACCTCAAACACAAAACACCAAAAAACTTCACAAGTCTCTGCTTTTCGTCGAGTTTGGAAGACACGTCTGAGCTTATATTGGATTTACCTCAGAAGAAGAAGAACGCGATTTGAAGACAAGAAAGATGTAAGGTAAGAAATTCTTACTTATTAGTTTATGGTAGCCTATTGTTGCATAAACTTCACATTGCAGTTGAACTGTTGCTAGATATATGGTGAATATTATACTATTTAGACCCGTGTTTCCTGTTAAATACTGTTTGTGGATATCTGCTCAAACATAGATGTGTATAACCATAATGTTTAATATTTTGGAGCGCGATGGCGTTTGAATGTATCATTTTGGAGCGCGCTGTGGGTTTGAGTATCATATTTTGGAGCGCGCTGTGCGTTTGAATGTATCATATTTTGGAGCGCGCTGTGGGTTTGAGTATCATATTTTGGAGCGCGCTGTGGGTTTGAGTATCATATTTTGGAGCGCGCTGTGGGTTTGAATGTATCATATTTTGGAGCGCGATTGCGTTTGAAAGGAAAAAAATGCACCAAACATTAGGCTTTATGTTTTTACTATTATCTCATTTCATATCATCATAACGAATGGAAACATTTAAGTAACATATGATAATCAATATATTTTTCTCTAGCGTAGTTGTTCTTGAAATCTTTTGGAAGATTTAATTTATTGTTATTATTATTTTATGCAGCACTGCATAGCCTATGCCTACAAGGCACAACAAACCTGGTGTTCATTATATATTGTTGGAAACGTGTGTGTGTGTGTGTATTCTGTGAATTTTAAAAAGAAATTTTAACCAGAAAAATCTAAAATCTATTCCCAAAATCGTGCAGCCCTATAGTTTCTCTTGATATCAGTATGTTCACAGTTTTTTCTTTTTTTTTTTCTTTCAGGGACCAGATGCAACTGAGTCCTGCTGACTTCAACATTCACATGAGTCTCTGTACATGAACATGGTAAAGTGAAAATCAAACACCTTGGAAATTAAAGGTATGTACAATGTTTTTAGGAATGGCACAAAGGTCTCTGTCTTTGGATCATTGTTTTCAATGTGCTCTTTTGTCATTTGTATTTTTGGATTGTGTTGTGTTGTAAATAAATCCAAACAATCTAAAAGCCATTCTTTTTTAAATCTCCTCATTCTTTGTGCAAGGTTGCTCTGAATGACAGGGCCTGATCGCTCCTAATAGGGCAGTTAGGGGAGTGTCTTTGTCTTTCTCAGGTGTTAAAGCCTTACATATTCATGAGATGATCACGCCTCTTTGCATATGGCTTTGTCACACAAAACACGTCTTAGAAATTTTAAATCAATATATTGTCTTATCTGAATGAGCAGTCAGGGTGATTTTCACATAGTTTTGGAGCAAATATTCTAGGCTATGTCATACAATTTTCAAAAGTCTTGTGAAGAAATAATCAGTATGGGTTTCATGGCCTTATTTCAGTAAGAATTTTTTTTTGTATTTTCACAAACCACGCATAAATGTCATTATCTCAAAACTACAAACTTTTACATACATGCTGCTGATATATTATTGTAGCAGAGTTTGTGCTGAATACAGTGTAATTAGACTTTAGCCATGAAAATATCACTAGTAACAGAAAAAACCACAAATGTCAGAGCATGTCAGAACACCTCCAGCGCCCAGAAAACAGCTCAGACCTCAGAGGGTTAAATAGCAAATGCATTTGGGTCCATTTGTGCGCCCATGGGCGTGCTGGTCTGAAAACGAGGTGTGTTCTGGCGCATTGCTGGCGGGTCCACAAAGCGCGTACATTCTGCTTATTAAACACACAGGGACGCACAGCAGCACACAAACATGCCAAATATTAAAATTAAAAGGATTACAATGTAAAAGATTATTATTGTGTACATAAAGATATGGTGGAATCCGGCTCTGGAGACGGCTTTGGTCTTTCCACTATCAAATTCCGTCATGTAAATAGCGAATCTGCCATGGCGCGAGCGCAACTAGCATTTAAAGAGAATGGGAGATGAGACTCTGATTGGTTTAACGCACGTTAATCCCAAAACACACCCATTACTAGAATAGGGACAACACTTTTAGACCATGCGCCTGGCGCGCAACAATTTTTCCCGTCGTTAAAATAACAAAAGTGGATTCGGGGACACCCTAAGTGAACTTGCGCCCTGCGCTTTAGACCATGTGCTTAGATCGTTAAAATAGGGCCCTGAGTGTGTTTATTAGACAGGTGAGCAACTGTTTGGATACATTCATCAACAGAAATCTAATCATTGTTATATAGCTCAATACAGTTAGTCTTATTGTTTAAATCTCGTTTTCTTGATTTACCACGAGTAAGTACCATGTTTTACCATACATAATATAGATCTAGCTCACTGCAGTGTGTAACAAATGTCTCATAGTAGCATAGTAATTTTCTGAAATGTATTAAATATTTATTATACAAAACAAATAAGAATGAAGTGCAAAATGTTCCTCTTGGCTAATAAAATAATAGAAAATGTGTTCAGTTCTAAAATGAAAGAATTCCCAAGCCCATCACTCTCTCATTTTGTGAGAGAACTCATGAAATTTGGTGGCACAGGCATGGAGGGGCTTGTGAAAGGTCAAATTAAGCCTGCGCTGAAAGTGATGTCCATCAAGCCTGGCTGACAGAGGCTGTTATCAGAGCAATATCTGTCTCTTTGAGAGGAAAAGAGGCCACTTGTGCTGCACTTAAAAAGTTCAAAGCCATTGTTTCTGAGTGACAGGGGGTGGCAAGGGGTGTCTAGCATCCCTTCTAGCTCCCTCATTCCTCCGTGTGCAGAATATCACTGTTTTTCCGCTTGATTTTCTCTCACACTGCATGCTATTTCTTTATCAAAATCAGTCTGTAAAGATATATCCTTCCCTTGCTAAAGACCTACTTGTATCTTAAGGAAAATGCTGAGTTCACACCATGGATCAAAGAGAAACCATGAAGAATGGATGTCAATACAAGTATTTGTTCTGCTAGCCAGACTATCAGGGTCTAGTCTCTAATCCACCACAGAGCACCCTATTTATCATGTGACAGACAGCACAAACAGTAACTGCTAATGGTTTGACAGCGGCCTCAAGACTCTTAAATATGCCCATCGCACACAAATGCCTCTTGCTTTTGAATGACACAGCAAACCTAATTATTTCTGGGAAAACACACCAATCAAGTAATTCATGCTAAATATCACACTTAATTACACGTCTCCATTTTCATCACCACACTTCAGTATCCATTTCTGGCCACAGCTATTGTCTGAGCTTGGTAGTTATGCATTATATAAAGATCCATTTCAATTTCACACCCAAACATACATTACAATAGACTCTTGCTCAAAGGGGTGACTACTTCCTTACACACAAAAGTACTTTGAGAATGATGCTTTTCTCTGTCATGTAAGTTAGAAAGCTTTGTAACTCATGACTAATTTTAATGTGTTTTTTGGGGGGGGGGGGGGGGGTCTTTTAACCCTTTCCCTGCCATAGACCTAATTTTCCATTATTTATGACATAACGCTTCCCAGCCATTGACAGAATTTTCTGGAAATCCATGGGTGTGTCTCAATCAGCTCCCTAGTTCAGTAGTCAGGGCACTGCTCAGGCTGTCTCAATCGCAAAATCCTTTCAGTCATAGACTGTAAAAAAAGATGGACGCTCTCTTCGCTCTCTTCCATTGGTGAGAACTGAAGCCGCCAGTGTCCCGATATGGGGCTGACATCTTGGAACTCGAGTCTGCGCAGTAGCGATCTCGGGACCAGACCTGCGCAACCAGACCTGAGTGCACTTTTTAAAAAATTGATTGCAGTACGACAAGAGGCTTGTTAAAATAAAGTAAAGACAATCTCCTCTGTCCTCCGAAGATCCCGAAAAAAATGTCCGTGGGTGCATCAGTGACTGCTTCGCTCAGAGAACCTGTCAATCACAGCTGTCAATCATGATGTTACACCACCGTTTTTATAGCATCACGTAACTAACTAGAAACCAACTTATTTTTGAAACAGACACTTGAACTTACATCAGCATGATAAAAACGACAGCAAATGAAAGAAACCACCGTTGGAAAAAAGATATTTGAAGTGTAATTTAAACGTTTAGTTGGTCTCACGTCCCGTTGAATAACACGGGGAGGCGGGACTTATGACCTATACTAGGACCAGTCACCGGGGGGCGATCGAGATGTTTTGGCTTCACTTTTCAGGGCTTGAGCGGCACGCTTGCTTTCAGTGCATTGAAATGTTTGCTCCCTAAAAAGTCCCACAATGCACCGTGAAAACCATGGAGCCTCGAAGCTCACTATGTTCCCCTAACGGACGTTCTGAAGAGCGAAACATAAATCACATGAGCCAACTCATGTAGTTAACATTCATAATTTGTTTACAGCTGAAATATGTAACAAGCAAAGTATGTATCATGATGTATTTTTAAATAATATTAAAAAGTAATACAATAAAGATGTCAGTTCTGCTGTTGTTCATAAATACTAGTAGTGACTAGATCATGAGTCCTTCCTTACCAGTGCCCAAATTCATGTGCACTATTTACTGGTTCACGACCTAGAAAGCTATGGAGTAGTTGATTGAGACACACACCATGTTTTCACTGTTACACATCTTCTGAAAGAGTACAGAATCTCCGGATCAAAACACAGGCGAAGAAGCAGCAGAAACAAAAAAACGATTGAAGCATTGCTGCACAAAATAACGTGATCATCAAACAATAAACCGCATGTAAATCAAAACTGCCTAACGTTACCAATTAAAATGTCAACGTAGGGAGAGGTATAGGACTGTGAAGCTTTGGGGGTGTTGATGGAAGCGATCTACTCTCAATCTATGTTTTGATCATCGTTCTGAATCCAATCCAGACATAGTCTTTGACAAAAACATGATTTTCTCAGCTTTTTGTAAAAAATTCTAATTCAATTGTAAAAAAAATAAAATTATATATATATATATATATATATATATATATATATTTTTTTTTTTTTTTTTTTTAAAGCAGAGGCTATGTTCTTTCTTTTGATATATTGCATGTTCAGGTATTCATATATATATTTTTTTATTTTTTTTTGAATGATCAAAAATGCTGGCGCTGACTGACAACTTAAAAAAATTAAATAATGATAGCGGGGAAATAAATAGTTAATATATTTGACTGAAAATTCCTCACAGGAAATTTTTTTGTTTGTTTTAGTTTAGAATAAAATCTTGTTTTATTATTCAATCTTTTGTGTATAAAATTGTATTAAAAAAAAGAGTAAGATTTCTATCTATAAAACTTCTTTAAAACATTAATCGTATAAAAAACTACAACAAAATGACCCTAAAAGATTCTCATTAATCTGTAATGAGTTTCTCTGTGTATTCAATGTATAAACCACCTAACAAGATCTTCAGTCCTCCCAACAACTCCAAATGATCAGACGAATCCATTTTCATATGCTTACTCTCATTCTCTATGGTTTTGGATTCAGTGGTATTCGTCTCATTCACATTAGTCTTGCACCATACAGATTAGAGTAATCCAATTGCAGGCCATTTAGGGAGCATTGCCATAACAGAGTTAATGAATGACAATAGAGTTTAGACCCCAACTAGCAAGCTAAGCGAAGTTTGTTTGTTTTTTTACGAAAACCGAGATTACAGCGGATTACATTATAGCACACGTGCTGCAAAGATGCACTGGAGTAGGTGATTTAAGAGGTTTTCATAAATCCATAACTCACACAGTTTGCACTACAGACATGAATGTTACCTTAAATGTTGGGGCTTTTGAGGAAGAGCTTTTACTTTTAACAGTGATTGGATTTTCCTTTCTAGTCACTATACTATAGTGTATGTAAGACCATAGTATTATAAATATAAAGTTTCAGGTCAATACAACATTTTTATAATTTTATTCAGCAAGGACACATTAAATTGATCAAAAGTGACAGTAAAGACATTTATAATGTTGAGTTCCAATGTTGATAAATTTCTAATGTGGGTTTGATCAAAAGAATTCCATTTTAAATACATGCTGTTCTTCTGAACTTTCTATTCATCAAAGAATCCTGAAAATAATGCTTCACAGTTTCCACAAACATATTGAGTAGCACAACAGTTTTCAACATTGATAATAATAACCAAGCACCAAATCAGCATATTATAATGTTTTCTGAAGGATCATGCGATGGATAAATCCAGAAAACGTCATGTACATGAAAGACTTGCCCATTTTGTCTCAGGAGAAAACAAGAAAGGCTATAAAACACATGAACTAGCCAGCAAACAGATGTCTCTCATACAGCCCTGCTGATTTACAACTAATTGAGGGCCAACTCCATTCTACTCGCATGCATCGACTAACCTGATGAAAACAGCTCAGCGCCACTGAGCCACATTCTAATTAGACACTGAGACACTTTATGGGCCTTGTCTTCAGGTCTGGCCAACATGTCCGACACTTTCTGTTTACTTGCTTTATCCTGTAAATATTTCATTCACTGTTTTTCCACCTTGTATCTTCTAAATGTGACCAACTGGTGAATATCTGGTATTATTTATGACCACATTCGATACCACGTTTCATTATTTTGGTATCTTTATTCCACCCATCTCTAATTTCCTCTGTTGTGTTCATCTCTGTACGCATTTAAAAATATGTATCATAATATCGCTGCTGCTGAAGATGAAGCTGATAAGCTGCAACTGCTGCTGTGAGTATTAAGCAGCAGAGAATGGAAATGGAAATACATTGGAAACCAGGTCATAAAGCAAGACGACAATCCTCTTCATCTATACGTTTCACCAGCTTTTAACAGACGGCAAAGCATCTCATTTGCATGGCTAATCGGAGAATTTGCAGTGACAGGGAGCATGAGCACTGGTCTGTAGATAAGAGCTCACTATTGAGCACTCTCAAACACAAGAACGGCTACATACACAGTATAATTTAAATGGCCTCTCTTTGTTGCCTGGTGACAGCCCCCATCCATCATACTCTGCAACTGTTAACGGGCCCATATGTTGTGCGCTGGCCATGGTGGCGGAGCAGCATCTGTGTCATCTGCACCATTTTAAATGGGCTGGCCTCACATTGGCTTCATAATGCACTTCTGCTGACCTCGACGCACAACATTTTTTCCTCCAGTCCAGTTGAGCCCAACACAGACCATCCCAGCCTAACGCACAGACAGAGCAGTCTTAACACGACCTGTGGCAGACAGAAACTGACCCTGTAGAGATTACAGAAAGCAGCATTTCCTGTCATTATATATCAAATATCATGTGGGACAACGAACATGCCATCCCATTCCATTCCCAGATTGCACTGTAAAAATCTGATTAGCTTAACTAAAAATGCTACGTGAAAATCTGTTAATTGGTTAACTGTAATACGGAGGAAAAACTGTAATAAATATAAATGAGACATTTAATGTGATTTTACTGTAAAATACTGTTACATTTAGTTTTTGGAAGTGAAAAAGAACAAGTCATCTTATATTTTACAGTAAAAAAACTTTTTTTCATTGAAATAACTTTCATTTTTGTTTTTTTTCTTCAGTTTTGTACATTATAGAATATTAGTAGACTTTATTTATTGTTAAGTTAATGTTGCATTATTTTAGTGTCATGTGTGTCATGGTGTTCTGTATTTGTATGCATAAAAATAAAAAGTGTCATGGTGTTCTGTATTTGTATGCATAAAAATAAAAAAATGGAAAAAAGCTACTTGTGTTAAGCTTTGATTCTACATGTGGCTTTCTCATTACAACCTGTTTTTGTTGGTTGTCGGTGTATTATAAAGGTACAAAACTAATTTTAGTACTTCAGTAGGTTAGTATATTAATATTACACCAGTTAATAAAGGTACAAAACTAATTTTAATACTTCATTAGGTTAGTATATTAACATTACACCAGTTAATAAAATTAACTTTTTTTTTTTTACTGTAATGCAAGTTAAATGCTTCCAAATTAGCATGTTGCTACCGTATTTTTTTCTGGTAAAATTCTAGCAGCTGTCGCAGCTAGTTTTTTACAGTTTTTGTAAAGCTAGTTTTTTTTTGTCTACCCATTATTTCCAAACATTTCTTCAATTGTCCTATAAATAACATGGCAAAAAATCTATCAAAAAAAGAAAAGAAAAATGGTTTCTCATAAAATTAAAGTCAAAGGGGTCCAAAACAACATTGGACCCCACTGAATTTCATTGTATAGTTAAAAAAAGAAAAGAAAAAAAAAGATTTGAAACGAAAAGGTTTAAGGCTTTTAGATGTCTGACCTGAGGCTTAGTAGTATGCACATGTGCTTCAGACATACAGTACTGAGCTGTGGCACTCAATCTGGAGATGTGGGTGCAAATCCATGTTTTAATCCCATTCCCTATTTTTCCACTCATAATTACCTATCATGCCTCTCTTTAACTACCAATAATACTGCAAAAAAACTAAAAACAAAAATTCACAGCTACTGCACAGTTAATGGCTCAAACAGGCTTTGGTTAAACCTGCTATTAACATTAGTCTTTGGGTGAGCTAATCTGTGATAACTACAGACAGAAGCATAGCTACAGACACATATTACTGTGCTGAACTGTCTGGATTGTCCTCTTTTTTATTAGCAGGTTATGCTAAACAATTCAACAGCACCAGATGCTGTCTCATTAACCTTTATAGAACAGAATTGCTCTCATTTCCCTCCTTTCACCTTCAGCTGCTGCCAGATCCTAGCAAAGTGGGGCCAACATCTGGATCTGCCTCAATAGACTCCAAGAAGTGTCAATGTTGATCACTGAACACATGATGAGAGCTGGGGTAGAACAACATGAGGGGACACATATGCTATAACACTAAACCTAAATATATGTTTAAGGATTCATACTAAGTTGTCCCATAAGCTACAGAAACATTTGTAGAGAGGCATGTAGAAGAAAATCTCAAAAAGCCACTGTGGACAAAACTGCAGAGAATGCTACTGAGCATTTGTTTTGAGTTTCATTTGGTTTCAATAAAATATTCCCTGGCTAATTTTGAATACAAACTTGAAATGCTATTGCAATCAAAGCTTTGAGGGAACAAGTTGAAACAGGCAGCTCTAAAAGGTGGCGGGCCGGCTCATAACGGGTCTCTTGAGACTCTGTTAGTGGCAACTGCGGTGGTCGAAATTAAGCCTTCGAGAGGCTGAGAAGAGAACAACAGGAATCCGGTATCAAAGGGTATCTCTCCTTATACTACAAAGGTGACAGAACTTAAAAAGTGATGAGAAACAACAGCATTTTAGAAAAGGAACGACATGTTGCAGACTCTCTTACCATACAATATGCTATAAGAAAAACAAAATACTGCATATGCGGTTACTGTACAACGTGAAGCCAAAATGTTAACCATCAAAACAACTTCTGTTCACAAAAACTTCTACTCTCAACAGCTGGCTTGTGGACGCAGTTTCACTGGACTTAAGTGTCTCTTTTAACAAGGCTGATGTCCCCGTAAATGAGAGCCATATGCTGATAAGAGTGAAGCTGAAGTTTGTTTAAAAAGATCTATTTTGAACAGCGTTCAGCTGGAGGAGCGTTCAACTTGACGAGTATGTTGTTTTCTGCTCTCTTCATTTGTGGCTTGTCCTCCCACAGCCCATAATGCTCACTGAGCACCACTCCACTCTACACTAATGGATTCTGGAGAGGCACATCAAGTGCTGCTGGACGTGCGTTTTCAACGTCTCTGCTGTACGACAGGTACATCTGTGCTCACAGGTCTGTGTGCGTGTCTGTTGTGTAACAACCATGAATCCCGATGCTCTTAAATTAGAGCTGTCAAATGGCAAACAGTTTCTGCTTGGCACTTATTTAGACTGTAAACCACATTTATGTGTTTACATTTTGCTCTAAAATGCCTTAAAACGAAAATAAAAGTACAAATTTGCATGTTACCCACACTGTTGTACACAAAATTATATTAAGTTACAATTAATCTACCCTAAAAACACTAATGTAGCTTGAATTTGAAATATTTCCTAGTGGCTTGTCACGGACTGCAAAAAGAATGCAATAATTTTATTAATAATAGTTTTTATGGAACTAAATGTCTAAATAAAAAAATGCATAAAACTCATTGTAATATTAACGATGTACCTGAATTGTATGTCATTATGTATATATTGAGAATTTTTGTTGCATGTACACTAACTGTACATTTCAATTTTGTGTGTAGATTAAAACCTAACTGGGTGGATACCAAGTTCAAAGGTGAAACTAACCTCGATTCCACCCTGAAGCAGTTCTACTTGAGTTCCGCCAACATCCAGTGTCACCGCGACCGATGCAAAAGGGCGACTGGCCATCTGCTGCCTTTCTCTCATCAGTTGCTGTAGCAGGAAGAGGAAGAGATGAAAGAAAGAGGGAAGAAAAGTATGATACATTAGTAAATATCTGTACATAAACTGTAGTTTCAAACAAATCTAGGTTGTCAGTTTTCTTTGTCAAAATCTTTGATTTAGGGCTAAAAGTGGTGACTGACCGCATAAGTGACATGACTTGTATTTACTGAGGAGGAAAACTAAAAGCACCTCTGGACACTGACACACACACACACACACACACACACACACACACACACACACACACACACACGTGTGAGGCAGTATGCAGGGAATCTGATGAGTTTGAGATAAGAAGGAAAAAGATTACCAAAATGCAAGAGGCGAAAGAGCAAAGCCGAATAAAGCAGAGAAAGAGAGATAGAGAGAAAGAGAGAGAGGCCATTGACAGCACACTGGCTGTTTTCCAGCACAGACAGAAACAGGTGGTTGAATAATTCATTTGTTCCATATAAAAAAGTTTGGAGGACCTGGCTAATCAAATGTCTGCAAAGATTGGAAGGAAATTTCTCTTGCCACAACATGCATGACAAGCAATTATGCTGCCATTGATTGCGTGAGCATCAGTATTCCAGTGGTGGAGTTTAATTAATGATGCATTCCCTGTAATTTCTCCATGCAACTGACTGGCTGGCTGCCCTAAAAGCAGGATTCACAACCTTCATACAAAATCCCATCCATAACCGATGGCACACTGCTTATTTTGTCTCTTTGATGGACATAGTTTATCTATCATGTGCACATGGTGCACAATTTTCCTTGCTTGTGCATACAGGAGATGGCACGAAGTCAGAAGTACTTCTCAAGGTGATATCAATATATTTATCAATACCAACTTCTCATCTGTAATCAGAATGTGTAGATGTCATTGAGTGAAAGCGAGTGAGCATTCATGAGTATTTGCGGGTGACACGGGTACAAAAGATCAATACACTGCAATACATAGTGTTCAATCACAGTACAATGCCAGTTGCCTTCATATTAGAGAATTCCACAGAGAACAATTAACATACTTTATCAGTGAAACATTCAATAGGCATCCTAATAAGACTTCAAATCCCTGTTTAAATTTCTCACTGCTTTTCATTACCAACAATAACATCAAAGAATAATGAACAACACTTCAGCAGGTATGTAGAAAACAATTAGAGAGAAAGCTTTTGCCCTGGAGACAAACTTTGAAAGACATTTTACTTATGTGAACACTCCAAATCAGCTTCTCTCAGAGAGATGCAGGTGCTGCCTCTATCATCGCTGGATAATCAATAGTGGCAACACACACGCACACAAAAAAACATGGAGTGGTCCTCATCAGCAGTCAATCAATATCTAAATGTGGGCTGATTTGGGTACCAAGGACGAGGATGATTGCTATTGGATTTGTGACAAAGGAAAGCGTGCTGCTTTAAACTCTAATTGTTCCACATAACGGTGACGGAAGACAACTGCTGAGGTACTGTCACTTGCCTGGTTTCACAGCAATTCTGCACCATGTCCACGTCCTGACAAACATGCTGGTGTCCGCACACACGCATGTGCATGTACGTGGATTTCATATTAGGAAATCGAACAGCAGAAAATTCACTTCATCGCAAAAGGCAAACGCATAATTTCAGATAGTATAGGGTTCTGCAGATGAAAAACTAATAATAATAATAATAATAATAATAAGACCCATATAGGCTACTTTAATAAAAATGTATGAAATAATCATTTGTGATCATTTAAAACTGAATTACCACTGGTGACAGATGGAAAAAAACAACTTTATTTGCAGTTTCTTCACATTTTATCTCATTGATGTTAATAACACTACCATTTAAAAGTTTGGGGTCAGTAAGTTTTTTTTTAATTATTTTATTTAGCAAGGGCTCATTAAATTGATCAAAAGTGACAGTAAAACCTTTATAATGTCTTTAAGAGAAGGTCTGTATAAGATTTATATTTTAAATAAATGCTGTTCTTTTGAACTTTCTATTCAATGAATCATGCAAAAAAAAAATTATCATGTTTTCCACAAAAAAATTCAAGAGTTTCAACATTGATAATAATAAGAAATGTTTATTGAGCACCAAATCAGCATACTAGAAAGATTTCTGAAGGATCATGTGACACTGAAGACTGGAGTAATGATGCTGAGAGAATAAATCAAAATATTACATTAGCAATATTACTGATTTTACAGTTTTTTTCATCAAACAAACTTGGAGATAATAACTTGGAGAGCAAAACGAATTCAAAACATAAAAAAGCACCCCAAACTTTTGAACGGTAGTGTAACTACCTCTATAGAGCATTACCTCAGTGTTTTCGGCAATGCTTTTGTTACACATGCAACGACAACGGCAACAGGGCTTATTTATAAATAAAAAAATAAAAAATAATAAAAAACCCTTTTAGCTGGAACCACAAAGCAAAAAACATTTTCAAATCAGCAGGGACACTGTAAATGGTTCTTAAATAAAAAAGTAAAAAACAGTGGCGAAAAAAAAAAGGTTAAAAACATAGTGGAGATAAAAATGTAGTGGTAAATGGCAGTACTTCACTTTATATATATACTTCATTACAAAAAGAACACGTAAAATGGGAACACTGGTACTTGCCTTTAAGTGCCTTAATTATAGTACTCAAAAGTGAATGATGGTTAAAAGGAGGGAAACTAAGAATCTTCGCACTCAATGAACTTAAGTGCACATTAAATACCTATGTACACATTATGTACTACTCAGTCTTCAGCAAGCTTTCTACATGCTAATACAACTAATATAACAATAGCAACACATATCAGAGTTCAAAACTTCACTGAATTCCTTTCAAAATCATGAATCTTCAACCACTGCAACAAATCCTCAAAACTCATCCACAAAAATGAACGTGAAGGAGAGTGCTTCTAAACGATTCTGGATTTTGGCAATTAAAATACCGGTAAGTAATCTGACATATGCAAAATAAATGCATAATGAAATATCAACAGTCTGTTAAAAAGGCATCTAGATGAATACGTTCTCTAAAGTGTTTTAAACAGATGATTATTGGGCCAATAACACCATGTCACCGAACACAATAAGTCAAAAAGTCACTTCAACCTCAGAAATCACAGAATTAACTTCTTCCTGTATCCACGACAAACAAAAAATGCAGGAAGGTTGCGACGTCCTTGACGGGGCACGTATCAGACCGACAGTGCTGTGTCTGTGGGGGTGTCTCTTCAGCACTGACACAAAGAGGTCTCTTCAATGACTTCCGCATAAATGGGCCCTGATGGCACCATGGTAATTAATCACTCATTATCTTTTCTATTAATCACCACTTGAGAACTGTTATGGCTGATCCCACCGCGACCACGTTTATAATGAAATTATCAAAGCTGAGCACACTCCTCACGTCAGGGTTTCTCTTGACAATGCGATCTGATCATCTCTGCGAAACGTTAGTGACACCAACCTGCATAACTAAATGTGTGTGTGTGTGTGTGTGTGTGTGTGTGTGTGTGTGTGTGATGAAAGGAGAGATACTAGAGAGGTAAGCTAGCTTGAATAGCTAGTCGGTATAGAGCAGGTAAAAACACTTTGCATCCTATATTTCTTCAATCTCTATATTGCACTGGTGCTTTCACTTTCATAACAACTTATTCATTGGTCATTAAAAAAAACAAATAAAAGCGAGCTAAGTGCAAAGCAAATGCAGAATGTACTGTATCTTTCCTGGACTAATTTAATCAGGTAATAATTTCTAACTCAGAAAATTGTATACAAAGCAAAAATGATGATGATGATGATGATGATGATAATAATAATAAAAGTAATAGTAATAATAATAAATAAAACGCTTATTTGTGTTGATTCGCCTCTAACTGTGAATCATTATAAACACACATTAAACATTACAAGCAAAAATATTGATTGCATTATCAGACTATGGAAGCAAGTATACACAATAAAAAAGTAAGCTGCATCTAAAATCTATGGTCGTGTGCTGCGTTCATCTAATCAACGACACTGACACCACAAATATGCAAATAAGAACATTAACCCAGGGTTTAGGAATTTATACTGAGAATTGTCAGTTTATGAATACCCAGGATTAACTGTTAACCCAGGGTAAATTATGAGCAGTGTAAAACGTGAAGCAAGATAACCAGGATTCCGTTGACTGGGGTTTAGAACGACCTAGGGTTAACTATTTCAAGTGTGAACAGCCAAGTGTGTCATTTGGGACAGGGACTATATAGGGGATTATAAATACGTTAACAAGAGATTGATTTCAGTCACAAAAGAGCAGGATAAAAAGGGCAGGACTGGAAAGAGTTAATTCTGCCTGCCGAGCTTGTTGATTTCATTATAAAGCTGCACTTTCATCAAACACGGATGACATTTGCACCAGAATGGCCACTTTCTGGGGGAGAAACATCTACACATTTATGAGTCCATTAATTATATCTTAATTTAAATATTGATTTGAAGCTACTTGCTTTCTTTTATCCCCTTAGACTAGTGTGTGTTTGCGTATGTGAGAGAGTGAGGAGAGGAACTCGGAAAATAAAACGACAAAGCATGACAGGGAGAGAGCAAAAGGGAGATGGCGTGAGAGAGCATGGCAGAACGGGAGAGAGCTGTGGTATGCTCTCATTTGCGCTAATAGATCTTCTCTCAGAAAACAGGCTGGCTTTGTTGACAGCCAAAAAGCACCATCTGCAATTTATCCATCTCTCTCCATCACCTGCTATTATTCATCAGGCCCACTGCCTTTACTACATCACTGGCATCTCCATAACAATTATGCAAGACAAAGCCAGTCCATCACTGAGATATACATAGAAGCATCCATGTCCCACACACTCGAGGGTGCAGCTGCCCTTTTCAACTATGACATATTTTCAGTTCTGTTTTTTTATTTTTTTTATTTTTAATCCAGACCTATAATTGCAATGTTTTGCTTGATCCTATCAACCAAGCTGAACACGGGAAGGCACACACAAACAAACTTGTAGGGGTTTAGACTAGAGTTAAGGTCAAATTTGTTTTATTATTCTTTGAAATGCTCTTAAAACCTTGCCCCAAGGTAGTACAGTGAAAACCTCACTGATGCGAAAATAGAGATTGATTGTTCATCGATTTGTACCATAGGCTTCACGTTAAACCTGCTTTATAGCATTAGGACTTTCCTGTTAGACATTAAACAAGGGCTAAAACTCTCAAAGCCCTTTTGGCCACGAATGCGAAAATGTAATGGAATGTTTTTTTCCATTCCTGAAAGAAAAGAAAAAAAAAAACATACCACCCTGTTCAGTTGATGGAGAAAATTCAGTCAAATCCAAAACGCTGTGGATGCTTAGCTGATCCAAAATAACTATTATACATAAACATAAAAAGCAATTAATTATGTTAACTATTAATTGCAATTATGAACTCAATCAACAAGCCTAGCATGAGTACATGCATTCAGACTAGCAAAGATTTGTTGGCGGCTAACTTGCAATAACTAAATATAAAGAAATTATGTAAATTAAGCAACTCTCAAAAGCAGCAAATTAATTACAGCTGATCATAACAGGAAATTAGGTCTTGAACGAAGCAGGGAAATTTGCCCAGACAAATGACACGGAAAGAAAAGTTTTCAGACTGGGCACAAAGTGACCCAGTAAAAATTACTTGTCAAAGCATACCGATACAAATGCACGGACTGACAATTCACAAATGTCTCCAGCCAAGCCTATAATGTTTTCCCCTGATGATTTGCTCATGGTAAAGGGTACAATTAAGGCAATCCACTCAGAATCACTTCTGCATTGTAGACCCATGTAGCCCAGTTCATCCTGAGGAACATCAATGACCTGATTGGCTCTTCAGAATATGGATTATGAAACTGGCTCAAATTGGTTATTCCACAAAGACCTTTGGATTGACTGCTAAAAGGACAAGTCACTCTCAATGGCTCAGAATTGAGTTGGACATTGATCTGTAAGTTTTACCAAATATATATTCAGGCGCGTTCAATTATATTCAATTGGTGACTGGTTCTTCATTCAGAAATAGGCTTGGAGGTCTCATAGCTCAAAAGTGTATTTTCTGTTACTGAGCCGGCTGCTCTCGCGGTACTTTGGCGCCATACACAGATCGTTCTGCGGAGCGCCGCTTAAAGTCGAACACACCTAATGATTCAATAACAAATACATTTTTTAACAGTCATGTCGCCACCTGGTTGCATAACGATGTAATCGATAGAATCTTTAAGTGCCAAGTTACTTTCAAAATGTGATTTGCTCTATTTTGATCACTACCGTAGACCATAGTGTTTATATCTGAACTTTAAACTTTTAAACCCAGTACTTCTGGTATAATATGAATATTTGTAATACAGAAATAATGAAACTGAGTGGTTGAAAAGACTGTTTGTGAAGTTGTTTTATACCTACACATGATTACGGCTCTCTCTAGGGTCAGCGGCTGGACAAACGCAGAATGAAATGTTCCAGTGAGATTTTGTCAAAGGTTTAATAGACAGGCGAATCGTTGCCATTAGGAATGAGATTGCGTGGGTGTTTGAATCGAGATCACAATCTTTTAACGATTAATCATGCAGCTCTAAAAGATGTTAGTAGAGTAGAAAGTGGGTAGTGTACTATAACAGCCTCTCTTAAAGGAGTCATGACCTGTAATTTTCACTTTTCCACGAGAATCAATGTATGTTATGATTGCCTAACGATTATACACTGGCCGGGAAGCCGATATTTAAAAGTGAAGCGTTTGTTTACCCCTGGGTTCGTAAACCAGCCCACGTGCACGCGCACTCAAATACGAGATTTTAATTTCTGCCCCGACTTGACGTCAAGACGGGGCAGGATATACCATATATGGACACCGCAGACCTATGCTGCAGGAAGCCCGCCCTGCCCCTCTCCCCCTCATATTCAGTCGCGAAAGATGAAGAAACGTAGTGCACACGTGAGTTGCTCTGTTGTTGACTGCCAGAATCAACATGTAACTTAAATGTGTTTTCTCTCCCAAGAACGGACCAAGCTGTCAGGGACCAGTGGATTAAATTCATTTTTAATGACGCGGTTCCTACAACCCTTCCCACTGGCTTAATGTTAGGTGTCTGTCGGAATCGTTCACAAATTTGAATGTCTAAAAAACCACAACGTGAAACAAGGCAAAAACACCACATGATAGCAAACGTTGATCTCAATAACCACTGTAAGCTGATAAAAAAAAGTAGACTACATCTACGTTAATGTAATCTACATTAAATAAAAGGTATAATGTATGTCTCAGTCAAAATGATTGTCTTTACCATTCAGAGACATCTTGATGTAGACGTCCTTCCATCGACTCTACATCTTCCCTTTCCAGCTCAGGTTCAGAGTCTGGCTCGTGCATATACGGTTGAATTCCGTAGGTCGCGGCCAGGTCGGGTTCATTCACAACTTGCGCCATGATGTCATTTTGGAATGATATGCTGAAGTTACCTGCGGTGTCAACCCCCCTCCTTCCTGCCACCAATCAACGCGCCCCTCATTTGCATTATTAAAATGACCGTCCACGACAGCCAAAATATCGCATCAGATCTCGCGGGACAATAATGCCTTCAGAAATAAGGGTCAGAGGAGCTCTGTGTTTATTTTTTTTCCACTTTTCTTTTTTAGAAGGGCCTGAAAGACTATAATAGAGCGTGGGTATCAAAGGTAATACTAGGTTATGACTCCTTTAAGAGAAAATATGTTGTGAGTCAAGATAGAGGAAAAACAACCTGGATGTTTTCAAAAATGCTGAAAATGACAGTTTCCAGCTATAGAACTTTTGTGCCTGAGAAACAAGCGCACAGCCAACTTTAGAAAAACTTGTGTTTTTGCAGTAGTTCTGTATATTTCTATGGCATCGCTGTCAAAGAGTAATTCGCTGATGAAGTGGATTTACTCATTAACAAATGTGAGTAGACCGGGGAGATTTTAAAATGAGGAGTTCATTAATTAATCCGTACAATCTTAAATTCAGCATTCATTATCAGACTTAAAGAGAATAAAAGTTATCTGTCCAGCACAGTAGCCAGATTTATTAGAAACTACACATTTATTGAATCTTATAATCCACTTAAATACTGCAGCAATTACTTTCCTCACTGAAAAGATAGAGAATATTAGAAAGAAAATTGGAAATGTGCAATCAACTGTTGCTGTATCTCAAACGACATCCATGAGCGAAACATGCTGCATTCTGACCCTTTGTTAAACATTATTAACACTTCCCGCTCTCTAGGACATATCCCTTAAAATTGGCAGTTTGTACTTCCCTTGAGGAATTTTGGTTTGCTGCAAAGCGTGTTACCCACTGAGCACCTCACTGCCTTTTCCACCTCAGAAACACCCAAGTCACAGAATATTTATTGATGCAGTTCGTGCATTCATAACTTTGTGACCTGATTATTGCAATGCACTTCTGGCTGGATGCCTGATTATCTCCATAAATAATCTGGAGTTTGTTCACTGCAGTCATAGTTCTAACCAGGTCCGGAAAATATGATCATATCAGTCCGATATGATACTTGCTGAACTGGTTACCTGTCAATACCTCTACTTAAAAAGCCCAGTCCCTCAATGGTGTACTGATCTCCTGCCTTCTCATTACTCTTCATGCCCAGATACACCACTAGTCTGCCATTGAACGCCAATCTCATCCAGTGCCAGTCTCTTTCTTATACCGCATACTTTCATAATGGGTGGACTTTTATATAATATAATGTGTAATATTTAATACAACAATTTGCAGTACTATTTTGCTTTCTATTACTACATATAGACTTGTCTGACATAAATCTAAATATTCTGGACTGGTAAAGATTAAATTTACCTGAAAAGATTGAGTATTTTCCCCCCAAGTGCTGCAAAATGTATCCAGCTACAGACAACAGGCAAGAAGATAGGAGGCATGACCTTCTTTCACTGGACAAAGTGAACATCAGATTTAACTAAAAATTGAAAAAATATTTGGTATTCAGTTCCAGATCAAGTCTTTGCTTTGATATCATTAATTCAACAGTTCAGCTTTAGACTCTGCATTGATCCACTATATCAGAGAACACTGCTGCATCTTTCTGAGCAATTCATGTATCATTTGCACACATTGGTTTGAGTGAACTTGTGATTTAACAAACTCTGTGTGAGTCCCACAGCTGAACTTGAAAAGTGAGGGTGAGTATGTGTCAGACTAAAGGTTCCCTTGTGAGCGTGTGATGAATGAAGTGGAAGCAGTGCCTCTGTGTTCAGAGTCACAAATGGTTGCGGCCGTTTGCAAGACTCATTATGGGCAGAAATATTTTTTGCAGACTGATCAGAACTGCTTTTCTGCAAGACTGACGAAGGAGCTGATACATCCATGCTGCCCATCTCGCTCTCGCTCTCTCTCTCTCTCTGCATAATGTGTCCTTTCCTGACCAATTTGTGTCACACAGGATTCTACCTCATTCATTAAGCTAAGTAATAAGGCTCAGTTTAATTATAGCATAGTTGATGACGTCTAGCTTTTAAAATATCTATAGTTAAAAGCCAATTGTTATATCACTGACATGCTTAATTTCTATAACCCACCAAACAATCATTAATGAATGATCATTACTTCAAGCCATTAAAAACTCAACATTAGATAAAGAGTACAGCCGCCATCCTGCAGACCAATAGTGAAGCTTCTCTTTCACTTGGTTGCACACTGTTAAAACCACATCTCGGGCTGTGGGCCAGCCAGACTGGTTTTATATTGGGGCTGATATGACCTTTAATTAACATTAAAAAGGATAAAACTCTTGGTTCCCTTTGCCTGAAGTTTGCTGATGCCCTTGAAAAGAGAAACCTTCTTTATAACACATGGCCCTATCGCAGAGATAAAAAGTTTTATCATAACTTCTCCATTTTTCATAATAATGGATACTCCCAGAAAAACCAAAGCACGCACTCAGCAGGCCTGAAATATAATACTGACTACATAAATGTATCCTGTCTATAGCAGCCTAAAATAGATGCAGATATCAACAGTCACTACAAGGCCACCGCAGTCACATAGGTGTCAGTTTTATTTTTTAACACTACTGTGGTAATCCTTTACAATTACTTTGGTTTAAACACCACAATTTGGATGGCTTTTTAAATATTTGCTGTGGCGAGCAGTACGAGGCCGAGGGCCATGAGAGAATGGCGTGAGGCCGGTGGCGTGACTGATAATGAGCGACACCTGCACGACGCACCGGTCGCGTATCTCTCACGGAGGAGCGGAAGCATAAAAAGAGGAGCGACGACAGTGAAGATCGAGAGAGGCCAGGCCTGGATTTTAAGTTGTGTAATGTGACAGCAGTCGTCCGTGAGGGGCTGCTGTCTTTACTTTCATTTTGTTGTTTGGTTATTTTACGTTTTTAAAGTCTTTGAATATTCGCCGGTTCCCGCCTCCTCCTTCCCACAACGTCTAACTTTGCTATATTTGCATATTTTAAAAGTGTTCAATAACCAACTACTCCCAGATAATAGTAACTACAGTAATAATTATCATGTAACATATTTGACACACACATATATATGCGTGTGTGTGTGTGTGTGCTGTATATGCTTCTTATACAAAGGTCACTCTGATAAGCAAAGCTTCTCCATAACACTCCAAATATTGCACACAAACATTCTAGACATGTTGTTCGTAATGATCATGCCGTAAAAGCCCCATTTGTGGCCAATGCTTCTGACAGAAAAACTGCCTGTTAAAAGGTTGAAGCGGTGTCATACTACCCTGAATCCTACCAAAATAAACATTCACTCAATGATTTTGTCTCCTTGAGAAAAGTCCAAAAAGTACCTAAATTATGGGCAAACACGGCATGCAATCACTATCTTGGGCAAAAGGTACAATGTTTTATGCTCCACTAATTAAAGTGGTCCATTAATTACATTGTTGTTGCTGTATTACAGTGCTTACCAAAAAATAATGATTTAAAATCTAACAATCAACTGACCTAAAAATGACTGTATCATGACAAAGATGTACATTTAAAGCAACACTGTTGTAAGTTTTTATGCGTGCATACCATATGACTATGAGTATGGCATTGCACTGTGAAATGTCAATGCCCCCGCTGTCTGTTTTACAGATGTCATTCCTCCTGCTCTACACTGACATTCAGTGCAGACATCTGTCATCCGTTCTCCTAAAAATGGTACAGAGCCACTCTAGCACTGGTGCGCACAGCAGAACCTATCAAATGTGCTCCTACAGACAGGTCAGCCTGGCCTAAAACACCAGCCACAAGACTATTTCCAGAACAAAGCCTATGTTTTATCCAAACGTCCCTACCCTATGCCTGTCCTGCGTTAGAAACGATCAAATCTTAATGTTAACTAATCAGACAAGAGTCACCAGACATTCTCTTCCTACTCAGCAACTATTAATTTGCAGTTTTGCCCAAATCAATTAAAACATCCCATTGCCTAAATTATTACGTGACGGAGCACAGCAGGGGCATGTAACCTTCATTATGAGTATATTCGCTCCTCTTCAGGCACTCAGAATAGCACTGGATGAGACTGCATGTTAGACGAAATTCAATAACTCAGGACGACACGGTTTCATTATTCTTAATCACCCCTGTTCCGTCTTGTTCGTTTAATTTTTCATTTCAGCATGGGGTTTGTAGTCATCGGTCCGAACAGTGGGGAAGGTTTTTTTTCAATAAGATAAATCATAAAACACGAGGGCAGACGGGGGCAATGCCCATAGCCAAACCTGTTTGTGTTGCTCACTGGAGAGCAGAGATAAGACCGTTTAATTGCACTTTTTGTAATCTTCCCTCCCACTGTCTAATTTCTAGCTATAAGAAACCAGGCTGTTGGTATGTCATTCTCCCTAAAAGGCAAGATAAATATTTCATCTGGAGAAACAACAGATGCCTTGTTTTCTAAAGACTGATCTGTTGTATCATCAGGCAGAGCAATAATCGCAGACAGAGACTGCTGCAACCTCAATGAAAAATTAAGAGTTGTGGGACATTTCTGGAATTTGACATGACAAAACCCATAATCACCTACACAAATGCAATCCTACCCACAGATCTAGAAGACAAAAGCATAAGTGACTCTACCCGTGTAATGTTCCACTGCGGTAAATGCAAAACACCATTATCAAGCCTTCCGGCATCAGACGACAGTCCTCTAATGCATCTGCTCAACATAATCACTTAACATCAGGGCTAAACAAAACATTTTCCTGAAAAGAAATGTGGGTAAAATAAAGGGATATTTCACTCAAAAATGAAAATGTTGTCATCATTTACTCACCCTCGAGTTGTTTCAAATTTTATTCTTCTGCTGAACAATGTTGGTACCCAAACAGTTGTGGTACTGTTATACCACAACTATAGTCTAATTATATTGACTAATATAGTATTTTTTTTTCTCCATTATATGGAAGTCAATGGAGCTCATCAACTGTTTGGTTTGGAACAACTTGAGGGTGAGTAAATTATGTCAAATTTGTTATTTTTGGGTGAACTATCCCTTGAAGTGATGCGCTATATATATATATATATATATATATATATATATAGCAGTACATACACCCACACACAGAGAAAAAAAGAGAGAGAGAGAGAGAGAGAGAGAGAGAGAGAGAGAGAGAGAGAGAGAGAGAGAGAGAGAGAGAGAGAGAGAGAGAGAGAGAGAGAGAGAGAGAGAGAGAGAGAGAGAATACAGATACTGTAAAATGTAAATCCAAGACTTTCAAGAACTTTTCAAGCACTACATTTTTGGTTCTCAAGGAATACAATCAGAGATATCACCTATCAAACAATATCTTTATTATCTTTCAACTTCTAAAAAAGGTAAATAGATCAATAAAAATAAACTAATAAAACAAAATGGTACAAATAATAAAGTGCAGCACATGCAATGACTGTGGAAACTTTAATCATTAAAAGTATACTATGACAAAGATATCGCTTTCCTTGTTCAAACTGATTTATTTTCTCATGAATATATGATTGACCTGAAGAATGAAAGCTGTATCATATACTTAGATATTTATGAGCAATATCATGCTCATAGCCATGCGAAATATATATATGTATATATATCAGACGGGCTGCAGTATTAATTTTGCGTGAAAATATTGTTTTATCAATAAAATTAAACACTAATTTCGCATATATTGTCTTTCAATAATTCATGCACATTTCAAGTACCTTTTCATAAATATTGCTGTTTTCAAGGGTCTCTCAAGAGAGAGAGAGAGAGAGAGAGAGAGAGAGAGAGAGAGAGAGAGAGAGAGAGAGAGAGAGAGAGAGAGAGAGAGAGAGAGAGAGAGAGATTACATAGCATAATTGCCTAAGTATGATACATTTTGTTGAGAGATAAAATAAATCGCATGATGCATGAGGTTAAGCACTAATTGGATGATTTTAAGCAGATTTGCAAGCACTGCACTTCAACACAAGAGACCGTTTTAGAGCTGAAACTAAAACCAAAATAAGGCAAATGCAACTGTGCAAATATCCGGGCAGATGACAATGAGACATTCTCTAGAATTTTCAGGGAAACATGCACTGAAGGAACTCAAAGGCAAGCACTCTGATTTGTGTTGAGCACTGCTGCTTTTTAGATATTCCCTTGTTTGATCTCTCAGCCAAAATCAGTGTAGTGGAGAACATTTGCATAATGGCAGTTATAAACACGTCCTCTGCTTTCAACTCATGTCTTTCAATATGTCAATCAGGACAAAAGGCGTTCAAATGAGAGGAATATAGCTTCTTCGGTTACAATCATACAAACGGAAGTTGCACTTCACAATTGGCAATAAGGGACCACTATACGCATGCCTCTGAATGCAATGGAAAAGCACAGAAAAATCCCTGTTAGTTTCATTTTTGTCTTAATCTCGAAGCTTCGACCTTGTCACATGATTGGTGGCAAAATGAGGTGCACGTCATCCAGGCTCTTTCTTGATCAAGACAAAAAAAGAAGAAAACACATTTTCAGAAGCAATTATTTTTCTGGAGTGCCTCCTCAAACTTTTCAATCATTTTAAATTAAAAGATAAAAGCTTTTTTGAGAGTACTTGAGGGCAGAAACAAACAGATAATCTGAACCTGTGGAGTGCAGTGCCGCAGTGAGCCGAATGCTAATGGTGGAGGCCCATCACGCATTATTGGATTTAATTCTTTAGATGAATACAGCTTTGGATCGCTGCAATCATAACTCGTTTATTTCCATACATCAATTAGGACAGAAACAAAAGAGAGAAACCTCCTGATTATGCCAATTCTGTCCACTAAAATGGAATAAACTAATTACAGGCACTACGTCATTGGCCAATCATTCTCATGAATTTCTTAACATAACATTTAGGTGTTATGATGTAGCAAATAGGCTCATTATCCGAAACCTAGTCCCTGAAACCCCTTCAAAACTCCTCTAAATCTGCCACGATGAAATGAAGAAAGGCAGGAGAACTAGTGGAAGTATGGCATCTCTCTCTTTGATGCGCAGACATCTGCTGCGCTTATTGTGCAGTTTGCTCTAAACTGCATTCGATAACTCTTGTCAGAGCTAATTGGCTCATAAGGGCCCCTAATTAGGAAGATGGGCATGTTTGTAAGCAGTGGATTCTGCAGAGCCGTTTCATGTGGCTGACAAGGCTTTATACGCATGTCTAAAGCGTGTCTAATCACATTCCATAAGAAGGAAAATCCAAAAAGCGCAAAACGGAGAACAGACTTCCCACAGTGTAAAGTGATTCCATATACCGATATATCAGACAAAACAATAAATCAGCAGATATTTGACAATTTTGAAATTTCTAGGAATTTGACAAATATAGATCAGATATGTGTTTATATTCTTGTAATGAGAAGCGCTTTATGTCTCTTCTGTTTTGTGACATACCTCTCGTCGCCTGGAGGCCCAGCAGGTCTGTTTGATCTTCCACACCACTGCAGCTACCAGCAAAAGGGACAGAAAACAGCTGTAGGATGAAGAAATGAAGGGATGGAAAGATTAAACGTGATGTAGAAATTTCAGAGAGATATCATCACATCACTAGGGATTGGGCAGTATGACGATAACTGGAAAAGAATCTGCCATTCTGTTAATATTGCAGTAGATCTGCAATATCTGTGCAACTATCAGGGTTTTATTCAATTAGAATTAAACTCTGAAACTACTTGTTAGTTTTACTGATTTGAGACTTTTGATGTCAGATTGGTCATTTATTTGTTATGAATAATCTTTTGGTTTGCATCCAGTTCTAGTTCTAAATAAAAGAAAAAATAATGATTAGTTTGAAAAAATAACTATATCATGATGTAATGTTACAGTGATTAAATTATTCATACTGTTTGATATTTGAGTCATATGGCCCATCCCTACAAATCACTAACATTTTGCATTAAAAAACAAAGACTTTATCTTCATGCAACACTTTCTTCTCATCTCATATGTCTTCTTATGCAAGTTTTAGAAACTTTGCACTATGAGTATAAGAATGTCCCAGTGACAGATTTATGTTTATACCATTCAACAGATGGTACATTATCACTGGATAAAAACACTGGATTTTCAACACACTAAAAAACATATTTTGAAACTATTGTTTAGTCATTTAAAAAAAATATGATTTAGTAAGAAAATGTCTTAATTTGCATTTTCAGCAATCTTATCAAGATTAATTCGACAATGAAATTGCCATGGCTCATATGGGGTTGTGGGTGCTGGGAAACAAAGAATTTTAATTTGTTAACATGGTGGGATTTATTCATTGAGGTACATCAGTGATAGATATATGATTTAAGTTTTTCCTACTGCCAACTTCCTTCCGTATGGATCTAGTTTGGTTTTTGTAATATTCCATTTTGTAGCCACCAATAATGGGTCTCTAGAACATGACAGTTGAGTTGAAAAACGTCTTGACTAACATGAAAAAGCAGTATTTTATACAATTGCTTTGTCGCACATTGTTACAGATTTTTCAGAGCATCTAGCCTGAATTTCTCAGATAATCCCATTTGAAAAGATTAAAGTAAATGGACAAAAGATCATGCACTGATAAATGTCAGCATCTCTGAAACTCGCAGAAGGCTTTCCAGTGGTCAAGCTGAGAAATATGCTCATCTCAGTCAAGTGCTAGAGTCTGGTGATGTGCATCAAAAGACAAATCTTATAACCGGGCTGACACCAGAGTAGTGAATTGTAGGGAAATTGCTTTTGCTGACTGTATTCACGGATACATGTGAGCATTCATAAACATCTCTGTGTGAAATTAATTCAGTTTGCATAGATGAAAAAAAGTTGTAAAAAAATAAATGAAATCCTTCTAATGCTTTCAAAAGCACGCCATCTTAGGTTTGTTTGAAGATAATGGCAAATTGGAGACGAATGGGGAAGAGAGAAACTTGAATGGCTCGATTAAGTAGCAGCGCGGGAGAAATCCCCCTTCAGATCGAAGCCTTTCATCCGGTACATTGCAGGCAGTAAACAGGACTTAATCCCCTCTGCGGTTCCACCTGGAAACCGAATTACTACTAAAAAATAAAGCAATTAAAGGTTCTCGCCCCTCATGTGGTGGTACATGTGGCGGTTGAGTAAATATGTGAGAAAATTAAGAAGGTATCCAGGGACCAACAAAAGCAGAGGATGTATGAAAGGTCTGGAACAAGCTTTTTAAAGAATTCAAAAGCCGCCTGCTAAACAATGATAAAAAGGTGCATCCTAAGTTACACATGCTTCCACTGATCCAAATAAATAAATAAATAAAAAATAAATAAATAAAAACACTCCACTGACTTGGAGAAGAGAGTTTTTTTTGCTCACTTGCAGGAGCTGAAAAGATCCAGAACAAAAATTTATGATTAAACTGTGAACTTAAGTGTTATTTAGCTAATTAGATGCAATTAAGTAGATAAGATCCATTTCAGGAGTCACTTCAGGAAACCTTTCCAGGTTTTAGGGCAAAATGCAGGTGCTATTTACAATATCTACATAGATAACTGCATAGATTTTTCTTCTTATGGTGCAGTCCACATGTTCTGCAACACTACAATTAGACTTTAAATAAGGAAATACAAAAATAAATCAGCTAACAGAAAAAAAAAAGAAAAAAAAACTAGGAGATACGAACTATGTAATGAAGGTGACAATCATTCCCCTTAGGCCAGGTGAGTTTGCTTCGGTCTCATAAAGCACCAATGACATCATCAAGACCAAATGAGGCAAAAATGACAGTGTCACCCCCTGATGATTTCATTTTCTGCCATTTAAGCACCCACTTTTAGCCTTCCTGGCATCCCTGACCGTCTCATTACAGTGAGAGGAGGATCTAGAGGACGATCGAACAGCATGACACCTCTCTTACAACTGATGTTTAGTTAAACTCGTAGTCAAATCACTCTGCATTACAGTTTGCTGATTCACTGAGCTCCATGTAAATGAGCAAATGTCTGGGAAATGAAATCATTTGAAGGACGTTTTTAGTGATTTCGCAGACGCCGATATCAAGAGGCGCATACCCATATCATTTGAATGAAGCAATCTACGTGCAGAATGGATAAAAAAGAGACGGCTACAGCAAACCTGGGAGAGGAAGTACTCATGTCCAACCCTGAAGACTGAACAGCATGTGCTAGATATTAAATAAAAGCAAATGGATTGCATGAATTGAACCAAATGCATTATCTTGCATTTAACAAAGAGACTGTTAAAAAGCCATTCACAGGGTGGAAATGCATTTCGCTATTGCTCATGTTAACTGCTCTAATTTCAGGGTGCACACTGACAGGTTCTTAATCAACAATACATTTTCAACACACCCCTGCAAAACCCTTTTACAGAGAGGGTCATTCTTCTTTCTTTTTTTTAGAGTGTAATAACTAGAAAGTTAATATTATCAGGAATGTCTAGATACACCAGGTTTGTACGTTAGGCATCTCTCTAGCTGCACTGGCAATGGAACAGAATCTGCCTGAGGCTAGTCTTGATTCCAGCTGTCATGTGTTTGGCAATCTCACTCTGTGGAAATAAAGTGGAAATCACACTGATAAAATCAGGGAAATGCTCATTGGAGGAAGCAGTTGAATGACAGCATTAAATCCTGCCTAACGCTACTTCCCATGCACTGATGCCTGAATTTTTTTTCTTTTTTTTGAAAGAGTTAAACTTTCTGACAGAAAGATGCCTTTAAGGAAGCCCATTTTTGCCACATAAAAGAAAAAAAAAATGCTCTGGTAAATCATTATTATGACATAAAGTGTAAAAATTATGACATACTAAGTCAATTATGGGCTTACATTTTTTTTATTATGAAATACTAAGCCAGATTTACTAAACAGGGCAAATAAGTTTAAGACCGCAATCCCACAAAAGCCCAGATGTAAAGTGCTGCGGGTGATTTACTGACAATGCACATATTAATGAACACTGACACAGCCAGATCATTTCCCTAATGACCAACGCATTCCATTAAGACAACGGTGCAGGTGCAAAGTGGCTTAAGACACGCTTTTTGGTGCCATAAATATTGCATTTGAAAGGGAAATCCTACAAATGCATATGCAATAAGGTCAGCCGCAATAATAACTGTCCACGTCTTTAGTAAAT
Source organism: Leuciscus leuciscus (assembly GCF_965113295.1). Lineage (NCBI taxonomy): Eukaryota > Metazoa > Chordata > Actinopteri > Cypriniformes > Leuciscidae > Leuciscus > Leuciscus leuciscus. The sequence goes on from NC_138745.1 coordinate 26,142,968, forward strand.
CCTGACAGTATTTTTTTAAACGCCAAAAGAGGGTTTGTGTTGGCGCATGCTGTTAGTAAATCTGGCCCTAAGTCATTAGGAAATGAAAAGTCAAAATGATGACTTTAAAAACATTACTGGTGTATCTCTTAGGACAAAATAATGGCACTGGCATGTTTTAAGATATGCCAGTGCTTTTTACTTTCAGTTAAGACAGCTCAAACTTGCATTTTAGCCTGGGACTAGGTTTAAGCCTTCTCTGTGATAACGGGCAACTAAATTGAAATTATGACTAGTCAAAATTATCACATACAAACTAAGTCAAAATTACGAAATATTATGAAATTAGTCGATGACTAATTAGTTTTGACTTCTTGTCATGGTTATGGCTTTTAAAGTGATCATTTTGACTTCTCATCTCATAATACAGTATGACTTCGCATGTCATTATTTCGACTTTTTTGACCAGAGCATAAGTGGCAGAAATGGGCTTCCATATGCTTTTGATAAAAAATACCATAAAAACAGTAATGTTGTGAAATATTATAACCATTTAAAATAACTAACTTTTTTTATATATTTTTAAATGTAACGTATTCCTGTGATGGCAAAACTGAATTCCTCAAATGCTCAAGGAATATAAATATATATACACTACCGGTCAAAAGTTTTAGATCGGTAAGATTTTTAATGTTTTTAAAAGAAGTATCTTCTGCTCACCAAGGCTGCATTTATTTGATTAAAAATACAAACAAAAACAGTCATATTGTGAAATATTATTACAATTTTAAACAGCTGTTTTCTATGTGAATATATATAGTTAAGTGTAATTTATTCCTGTGATCAAAGCTGAATTTTCAGCATCATTACTCCAGTCTTCAGTGTCACATGATCCTTCAGAAATCATTCTAATATAATGATTTGATGTTGAAAACAGTTATTTACATTTTTATTTCATGATGCTATGATGAATAGAAAGTTCAAAAGAACAGCATTTATCTGAAATAGAAAGCTTTTGTAACATTAAACACTATCCTTCAAAAGTTTGGGGTCAGTAAGAATTTTAATTTTATTTTGGGGGGAAATAAATAAAATAAATCAATACTTTTATTCATCAAGGATGAGTTAAACTGATCAAAAGTTACAGTAAAGACATTTATAATGTTAGAAAATATTCCATTTTAAATGAATGCTGTTCTTTTGAACTTTCTATTCATCAAAGAATAAAATAAATAAAAAAAAATGTGTAAAAATTCAGCTTTCAAAAAAAATTCAGCTTTCAAAATTCAAAAAAAATAAATATATATTCATCAAAGAATTTAAAAAACATTTTTTTTTTTTTTACAATTCAGCTTTCACCTGAGGAATAAATTACATTTTAAAAAATATATATATATTCATCAAAGAATTAAAAAAAAAAAATTTTTTTTTTAAATTCAGCTTTCACCTGAGGAATAAATTACATTTAAAAAAAAAAAAAAAAAAAAAAAAAAATTATATATATATATATATATATATATATATATATATATATAGATTTATACTACAGGGCCGTTGAATGCTTGAATCTGATTGGTTGACGAACGTTCTAAGGTGTGCATTATTTTCAGGGAAACGCACGGCTAAAGTAGTTCCAGGCAGGTCTTGACCGCATTACAGTTCCATATCACTTCGCGTAGTCAACTGTAATAACGGAAAATCGGATACAAATCATAACAAGAAAAAGCATTTCGCCCCATGCGCTTGATCTGCAATTTTCAATGTCTAGCTTCACAATCAATAGAAACATGCAGTTTAATTTGAATAAATAAACTATAAAGTCCTATCTATAATCAATAGAAAATTAAACTGAATATAGGCTAAATAAATGGATAGTCCTGCAGCACGGATTTTTATTGCAGATAATTTAACAAATAAATAATTATTGATAGGCCTACTTGTTAAAAGGGCTTTGGGTTTCATTTATTTGGCTAGTCTATCATCTGTCAATAATAGAAAGAAAAAAAGAATTAACGAATTCATTAAAACGAATTGAATTAATTAATAAATAATAATATTGACGCACATGCTTTTCTGTCTCATTATTGCAACATCTCTCTCTAATAACTGCATTAATAACTGCATAAAGCCGGGAACACACTTTAAGGCCGGTTATGAATGTAATTTGATACTTATATGACTGATCATGCCCAAACGCGTGTTCAGCGCGTTCAGTCTGTTCAAAGTCGGTGTTTAAAATCTGCTGCAGTCGATGAAAACAGTCAGAGAATGTGTCAGCTAGTCGTGTGTCCCCAGCATTAAAGGGGGTCGCACACCGGACGCGCAGCGCCACGTCTAGGACAACTCTCATCTGAAAATCCGATAACATCAGCAATTTTCTGATTTCTGTAAATAAATAAATATAAAACTAAATGTATATTGCAGCACAGGGTGAAGTCCGTATATACATTAACTACGATTTGAGACACATACATGTACATTTAATATAAAACTATGTAAATGGCGCTCTGTGGCGCAGCAGGATTTGAACACGTTCCTGAGCCGCCGCGGACAGACGCCGAAAGGCGCCACGTCTTTTAAATTCGAACACACTATTCTCTATGAGAGTACACACACCGGCGGCGCCTTTCGGCGTCTGTCCGCGGCGGCTCAGGAACGTGTTCAAATCCTGCTGCGCCACAGAGCGCCATTTACATAGTTTTATATAAAATGTACATGTGTGTGTCTCAAATCGTAGTTAATGTATACGGACTTCACCCTGTGCTGCAATATACATTTAGTTTTATATTTATTTACAGAAATCCGAAAATTGCTGATGTTATCGGATTTTCAGGTGACAGTTGTCCTAGATGTGGCGCGGCGCGGCGCTGAGCTGCGCGTCCGGTGTGCGGCCGCCTTTAGTCTGCTATCAGCGGCTCAAACCTCCGTTACTAACTCTGAAATGACGTTTTGGAATTAGCAATGGAGGCATGGGATTAGATGCGTAAGAAATTAGTCCTACATACAAGAGCGTTTTAATGACAAAAACTTTACAAACGTCTTGAAATACATAATCTGAACAATGTTTCGAGGTGTGGTAACTGTAGTATAAGCGGAATAATTGACTTCAGGCCGTTGAATTATTAGAAAAATAATGCACACCCGAGGTGTAACGGCCACTCCGCTTCGCGTCGTGACCGCATTACCACCTCGGGTGTGCATTATTTTTCTAATAATTCAACGGCCTGTCGTCAATTATTCCTTACATATTACTTTTATTATTTATTTTATTATTTTAAAATGTAATTTATTCCTCAGGTGAAAGCTGAATTTAAAAAAAAAAAAAAAAATTTTTTAATTCTTTGATGAATATATATATATATTTTTTTTTTATCAAATAAATGCAGCCTTGGTGAGCAGAAGAGACTTCTTTTAAAAACATAAAAAATCTTACCTTTTCTAAAACTTTTGACCAGTAGTGAATATATAAAATGCACTGATTTCAAATGAACTGTAGAGTATGTGCGGGTGAACAAGATGGATGAATGCTTTAAAAAAAATGAAAATCATTGTTTGACAGTTTATCCTATTTGACAGTTGCACCACACCTTGTCATGGCACATTTTCCACAGCAATTCACGGGGTTAAAACAAGTAATCTGCCAACTACGCATCCACTGAAGCATTTGAAATCAACTATATGCTTCTTCTCACCTATTGCTTCCAGACGCCAAGGGAAGGCGCGCTGAAGCTGGTGCAATTTCCTGTATAATACGTGAGCAACATACAACAGCATTTGAACTTCCCAGATGACAGAACGGTTTTCAACGCCTGACAGTTTCTCATTCACCTGAAAAGAAGTCTTCTTTCTTCACTCATATTTTGAATAAATGATGTTGGTGAAAGGACTAAACATTTGAGTCTGTTTCTTCTGAATGTAGGTTTGAATTTAGCAGACTCAAACTGAATTTCCAGAATGAAATGCCAAGCTTTCTTAAAATAACGGATTAATTCCAGTCTGCTTACGCTGCCAGTGTGGATGTCACACTACACACACTAAGGCACGCTTGAAGCTAACTAGTTAAACTGATTGCCCAAGCAGTCAGAAACAAGCAAGCTGTATAACATGACTGTTTGGAGAACAAGTTGACCCCGTGTCGAAGTGCATCAGTGTGTGACACCAGCTTCCAGAGGGGATGTCTAATCCAGGGCAATGATCTGAATCCAGGACAAGCACCAGAGGGAGCGGCAGCAGCAAGAGATTGACCATTCAGAGAGAGAGACGGTCTTTATAACCAAATCTAACAAGACACAATGACAATTTAATGACAAATCAAGAAACTGCACAGAAATTAACAAATCAGGATGACAGATCTACCTTGTGGCAATGACACCTCATTTGGAGGAAGGAGCTGAGCAGTTCTGCATGAAGCATTGCGTGACAGCATTATCAAAAGTTCATTTTCAATTGTGTTTTGTCTCATCTCGTTCAGCCAAAACTGAAAATGCTGTCATTGTTTAGTAACCCTCAATTTGGTCCAATCTCATATGAATGTATTTCTTCTGCACACCACGAAAAAGGATAAATTCTGAACAAAGTGCTGGTTTCTTTTTTTTCATGCAATTACAATTAAGGGGTGCTGAAAGCTTTCAAGTTTAAAAAAAGATTCAAAAGCAACATACGTTTTCTGAAGTCATATGACAGCTTTGTATAAGAACCAGACTGAAATTTTTGTAAACTAAATCAAAAAATGTATTGCAAATATATGACTCAAAATCTGTATGTTCCAAAATCAGACATTGTTCCATAAAGCAGTGCAAAAGAGCTAAGTTGAATGTCAAGATTTTCAGTCAATAAAAACTTCTTTTTTTTTGAAGCCTGAAATCTTCATGCTCCATTCATTAATTTTATAGTAAAGAGTGGCTAGCATACAGGTTTGGAAAGACATAAGGGTGAGTAAATCAATTACATTTTTGGGTAAACTATGCCTTAAAAGTAAAACTACTATAGAAAGTGGCACAATATAAGCAAGGTAAACAGTCCAGTCATTTCAATAGGAATCCGCACAATGGGGAGTTTTAAGTGAGGACGAAAATAGTCGCCATGCTGATTTCGCTCATGTTGGTCTTGCAAATTCACCATGTTTACCAACAGAAAGCTGCTTGCTTTGAAAGTTACTTCTGTGTGAGCATGTTTCGCTACACTATTCTTATACTATTGACAAAGGGCCTTATTGTCTCTGTGAAATTTTGCTAATGTGACCGCACCAAGTCTATCAGAAGAACTTATTCCATTAGATCATTTAAAACCTTGAATGTATATGGTAGTTTAAGCAAATAGGTAGAGCTGGAGGACACTAAAAGCAGTTAGGTCTCATTTCCTCTTGGCCTAAAGAGCTCTTTCAGCACTGGCTCACTAATCCAAAGGGAAAAGGCATTAAGCGCATCGGGCGCTGAGGAATCCAACCCGGGCAGACTGTCACTAAATGATTATACATTGGCTTAACAGGTGAAAGATGTTGTTACGATCAACTTTGGTGTTACATCTCTCCTTTAAAATGTGTAAGGAACAAATGACGGCACAAGCACTCACCTGAAAAACGTCACAAAGAACTGCACCAGGTCCATAATGCTGTTGTGCTGAGAGAAGGCGATCTGTGAGGGGACAAAAGCAAAAGAGAGATAAATGACGGGGTGACAGGTTACCAAAGAACAGCTCTTTACCTGAAAAGATGATGAAGACCTTTGCTTGCAGCTAGGATCCTTCACAAGAGATAATGTCATAACAGATTTTATAGCTTGAGGGGGCATCACATACATTATTTTTTCTTTTTCCTTGTCCCCTCTAATTGTTAAATGGAGGCAATAATGGCTGTTCATGGTTACCTGAGCTGACATCCCTCAAGCATTACACACATGCCAAACGTTTGCCTTCTGGGACAGGTGTAACTCAACATGGCTAAGAAGGGATTTTATGACAGTGGATGAAAAGTCCATAATTGCACGTTCAAATGGGCTGGATTTTTGCACACAGGGAAGCTTTAAGATGACCAGTGGTAGATTTGCATTCTGGAGAGAGTAAGAATATGTGACCCACTTTATATTAAGTGTCTTTACTATGTACTAACATTTAAATTGACAATTTGTACAATGCACTTATTGTGTACATATTTGTTTTAACATTCTACTTATATTTAAAAATATGCATGTAACTACATCTGTTAGTTACAATTATACTTGACCATATCTCTACCCCTAAAAGATGTCTTGAAAAGGATGTTACAATAATTTTTTCCCCTATTTAAGCCGCTTCTGGACTGAGAAAAAAATAAAAATGTAGGGAGAGGCTTGATTTCATCCTTCAGAAATTAATTGAATCATAGGAAATCGAGATTTGCTAACTAAATGGAGGCAGATCTGAATACCAGTTTGCAGGCAGTAGTGGAGGATATTTAGTCCCACTCTCTGCAAAGACATACATCATGAAGAGAACAGATGTCGTTTGGAGGGAGAGGTGAGGTTAACATTTTCGATTATAGATTACAAGTGAACATGAATTAAAAAATAATAATAATGATGTGCACGGATAAATCATTTATAATAAACACTGCAACATTCTGTAAAAAAAAAAAAAAAAAAAAAATTATCGATTTTGATTTCATGGTGACTTAAAAACCAAACTATACCATCAAACCTGTATCCAACTTCAATAGCAGCAAAAAGTGTTTTTCAGTGTACCTATCTAATTTGTTTTCTGGAGACAAGTTGCAAATTTTTTTTATATGATTAAAGGTTGCACACTTTATAAATAACAACTTTTAATTCAAGTGAGCTTAAAACAATCTTCACATAAACCCATTGTAATAAATGTCACATTTAGCTGTGCCTTTAACAAATCAGGGCTTAACACTAAGGTGTTTTGGTTCAGATTTTTACCCGACCTGCTGAAATGCAAGTACATAGTAGTAAAGACGCCTAATATAAAGTGGGATCAGAATATGTTTTATGCTACTTATGCGTATGAGTATTTATTCTGGCAACTAAACTTGTCAAAGATGTTTTATTCAGAGATTTCATATTGATATGCTACGTGAATCAGCAGACAAGCTACATTCTTGGCCAAGCTTCAGAAGACACTGTGTTTGAATGATATGAGACATCATGGGTTTGGCAGCGAATACTGCAGGGCCATTAACTAAGCATCAACACACTTTTTTGAAAAGTTGTTCAAGGGTTTCAAGTTTCAAGAAAGCGTGTTCTCCTAGCATCCCGTAAGGCAAGGAGAATAACTACTTGGATAAATATACCCAGCAAAAATAAACAGATTAATGTTCTAAATGTAGGAATTTGTAAGTCACCCTGACTCACCAGATGAATAATGCAACAATGGCATAGCGGGGCAGGTCCTTTGGGGAACCCATTCATTTCATTAAGTCGTTGTCACAGGAACATGGCTGGGGCTAAAGACAGCGCTAGAGAAAGCTTTAACACTCCATTAAGGCTGAACCATTTTTGTCCCCAAAAGACAAGCAAGCAAGATGCTGGCATTGAAAAGAGCAGTTGTGCAGCCCCTACATCTGCCCGGTTAAGTCATTGCTCCCACTGAGACCATACCTTGTTGTGCCATAAATAATGCTGTGGAAGCACCACATGGACAAGATGTTAACTCTACCAAATAGGTCATTTAGACATTGTAAATCATATGCAGAAATACAGTACATCTAAAATAATTCTTAATACTGCATATCTGAACAGTAACATTCAAGTATTTCCATTTACAAAAATTCAGAAACAGGTTTGACATCTATCAGTGTGTTATACTGGCACCTGACAGACAGGTTTGTATTATTGGTCATTTTATTAACAAAAACTACAAAAAATGTCCGTTGACATACATCAGCTATCAAGAGTCAAATTAGGGCTTTATTACTGTACATACATTATCTTGTGCATATTACAACAAAAAAAAATGTCTGTCAATAAGTCTAAATCATATAGCTGAAAAAAGAATCCCTTTTATCATAGTTATTCTAATATTCATTAATTATAATATATTAGATCATTGTATGAATTGTAAGGACTTAAACCACCCTGTATAGTTATTGTTCATCGTGCTGTAGAATGAATAACCACTAACAAAGCATCTGAGATGTAGACAGGACTGTCAGGAAAATTATCCTAATGAGCATTTTGAAACATTCTGTATAAAGAGGACAGACCATCAAGTCTCAAGTCTTTGTTCTACCTTCATTATTCAAGTTGTGTCCAAACCTAAAGTCATGTTATACACTGTAAAAAATGACTAGTCAGTGTAAAAATGTACAGTGTAATCACTGTACAAAATTACAAATTTTTCAATTAGTCTGACGTCTTATTTCTCATTGAGCCAATGTTAACAGACTATTGCAACAAGAATTGCACTTGGGCCAATTGAAAAATTTAGATGTGACCAGTCACTAGAAAATTTTGACTTGGAGAGGTTAGAAATGTTTTACAGTGTGTGTATATATATATATATATATATATATATATATATATATATATATATATATATATATATATATATATATATATATATATATATATATATTAGGGCTGGGAATCGATTAAAAAAAATTAACTAATTAATTGCACAATTTCTGTAATTAATTGCAATTAATTGCGCTTCCCCCAAGCTTGTAATCATCAATATTTAAACTTAGAATCACCTAATTAAACAACACAGGAAAAAAAGGGAACAGAAAATAGCCCTATATTAAAATATTAAACATCAATATATCAATATATTATTCTTTTTCAATAATCAATCAACATAATCAATTTAACAGATTATTATTATTATTATTATTATTTTATTAATTATTAAAACAAAATATAGTCCTACAAAGCTATTATTACCAGAGCATGTGATCAGAGCAGGTCATTTTACCATTGTTGCCCAGCATGGCTATACCAGCTCAGCAAACAGAAGTCAACAGAGAAATTTCACGTTACTTGAGTGGACTTTACTTTTCCAGTGCTTAGTACATGATTGAAGCCTTTGGGCCGTTAACGACAGAGCCGCCGACACACACACACACACACACACACACACACGGAACGGAGAGCTCGCCGCTGCTGGGCCATTAACGACAGAGCGAGCCGACACACACACACACACACACACACACGCACACGCGCACACGCACACACACGCACGCACACACACGCACGCACGCACACGCACGCAGCACAGAGCGCGCCGACCGACCGACACACACACACACACACACACACACACACACACTCACACACACTCACACACACTCACACACACTCACACACACTCACACACACTCACACACACTCACACACACTCACACACACTCACACACACTCACACACACTCACACACACTCACACACACACACTCACACACACTCACACACACACTCACACACACACTCACACACACACTCACACACACACTCACACACACACTCACACACACACTCACACACACACTCACACTCACACACACACTCACACACACACTCACGCGGAGCACAGAGCGCGACGCACATACCGAGCGGAAAAGACCCGCTCATGAAAGCTGCCCGAGAATGAAACCTGACCGCCGAACATGGAGGGGCGGGACGGCATATTTCGGCCTTTTTAATAGCAGACGCAACAGGAAATCATTAAAACGAGGCAAAAAAAAAAAGTGCTGCGTCAATTGCGTTTTTTTTTTTTTACGCGTTAAACATTTCAAATTAATCGCAAAGATAAACGCGTTAATTCCCCCAGCCCTAATATATATATATATATATATTTATTTAGATATGTAATTACTTCATATTTAATATATAACATTAAGAAACAACAAATGGCTCAATATGTTGAACGGTGGTGTATGTGCTTGATTTCATATTTTTCTCCTAGATTTTATTTTCATTAACCATTACAAATCTCATTTAAATATATGTAACAAGACTACAACAAATCCATTCAAATTCATTTATTTTATTTTTATTTTTTGGTTGAAAAGTCTTAATTTATCCTGAATTTAACTACTTTCACACTGAACAGTTTTATTTACGTATTGTAACATTAAAGCAAAAAAATAAAAATAAAGCTTGCACATCTATATGCCTAGAATGGATTATTTATCTTGTTCATACTGGCTGACCTCACACCGACCCATGAGACAATGAGATAAATTACAAATCTCATTTAAATATATGTAACAAGACTACAACAAATCCATTCAAATTCATTTATTTTATAATTTTTTTGGTTGAAAAGGCTTAATTTATCCTGAATTTAACTACTTTCACACTGAACAGTTTTATTTACGTATTGTAACATTAAAGCAAAAAAACTAAATAAAGCTTGCACATCTATATGCCTTGAATGGATTATTTATCTTGTTCATACTGGCTGACCTCACACCGACCCATGAGACAATGAGATAGTTAAGCAGCAGTAATGTTTTGTCAGATTGGGTTTCCTGCACAACAAGAGCACTTCAATTCTCCATATCTAATATCTGATGCTTTCAGAGGGGTCGGGGTCCTCATATGTGCATTGTTTCACAGTCCCAATTTCCTCGGTAAGCTAATAAATGCTGATCACACTTTCTGATCATAAACATCAGAGGAGAGCGAGCTCAGCGTGTCAAGGGGGTCCATTTGATTTAATGATGCATCGCCATGGTAAATAAGTGACTCTGCTTTTGGGAAATCTAATAGAAAACTATTACTGCATGAATACAGCTCAACCGAGATGAAGGTCTGTGAGACCAACGTAAATAAATGAACCTTATCAAAGGAACTCATCTCATACGTGATAGAGGAACAGAGGAATGAATGCAGATCAATATTAGGTGCATTCTCGCTGTTGGAGATAGTTCCAACAACAAATGACTTGCAGTATCTGAGCGTCTCGGTGCACAGCTGGCGAACGGTAATGAACGACAGAAAGGTTGAGAGGATTTGTGGTGGTTATCTTTATAAACCATATGGATATCGACCAGATGAAATCTCCCTTTATTGAGGTGGATTTTTTAATAAATAGCTTCACTAGGCACAGAAACCTGCTCAACATCGAACCCTAAAGGACTGCTATAAGTGTTTATCATATTCTGTGTAATATATTTTATTACCAATATAGAAGGTTATTACTTTTTCCTTCAGAGACTGGTCATTTAGGGAAAGACATCAGGGGTAGGAGGAGCGTACATTGCCCAGTGTGAACCAACTACCAGTGACATAAGTATATAGACTAACATGCCCGCTCTGTCTATCTATCTGCAAATTATACAATGATTTTCTTTTTATTTAAATGTACAGGTAATATTATGAGCACAATCATTCAAGAATTGTTTATCGCAATAAACTGTAATTCCCCACCACTAGCACAGCTAAAGATCTTATCTATAGTTTGGTAAATCTGTATAAAGTGATACACAAAAACTTGCTTAACAGACTGACCGTAATGGAAAGTACATACAAATAAATGTAAATATTATTTTTTGCACACGTTTTTGGAAATTTGCCATCTGAAAGGACAATATCCCATCAGCTGGCCATTACTGCAAAATAATGACCACAACAGGGTGATAAAAAAAAATCCGTTGTGTCAGAGTCACCATGTCGGAATACTTTTTGTTATTATTATCAGCTGATTGTTCATTATTGATATAAAATCTATATATAATTAAATAGAAGTATCAGTTGACCTGAACAACGATTATTTATACAGTTCAATCCCGAACAGTGTTGTTGTTGTTATTGTTATCTAAAACTATAAAAATTGTTTTTGGTACCCGAAATAAAATCTGAAATATAAATATTAAAAGAAAATTTTAGTTAGTTTCCAACACAACATTTCAAAAAAAAAATTGATATAGCTGATATACTAAAATGAATAAAACTAAAACTGTAATAATAATTAATGAAATGTATTTATATTTAAAAATAAAAATTAATTAAATCAAATTAAAGTAACATTTAAAAACAACAAAAACTCATTCAAAATATTAATAAATACAGTAAAAATATACACAGTTGTAATAAAAATGATTCAACCCCCATTGCAAATCAGGTTTATTGGCTAAATTTTATTTAAAAAATCAAAACAATGGTAGGGGAAACACTGGGCTTCATTAGTTAGAGATTAGTTAGAGCTAGAACACATGAAATATCTGAACAGGCCAGGGGTTTGATGAGTGTCACGTTTGACTGCATGTTAGAAATATGGCTATGTCAAAGGAATGGTCCAAAAAGTTAAGAGAAAGTATCATCACTCTTCACAAACAAGGAACAGGATACAAAAAAATAGCGAAGGCACTAAATGTTCCTAAAGAAACCATTGGAAGCATAGTTCGCAAGTTCAAAGTTAAAGGAACAGTGATTACCCTATCTGGAGGGGCAGAAAAAAGAAGCTATCAATGGCTGCAAACAGATTTCTGAGAAGGCAGGTTCAGAAAAACCCTTGAGTGACTGCAATAGACCTGCAGCAAGACCTTCAGCTTGCACAGTAAGGCGCATACTAAAAGCATGCGGTTTCAATGCCAGAACTCCAAGACGTACACCACTACTGACCAAAAAGCACAAGAAAAGTCGGCTCCAATTTGCTCAAAATCATATAAATAAGCCACAGAAGTTTTGGGATTCTGTTCTGTAGAGTGATGAAACCCTATGGATCAGCGGTATGTCTGGAGGAAGAAGAATGAAGCATATGCAGAAAAGAACACTGCCTACAGTTAAGCGTGGTGGGGGCTCGGTGATGCTCTGGGGCTGCTTTACATCCTCTGGCACTGGAAACCTGCAGTGTGTGGAAGGCAAGATGGATTCATTTAAGTATCAGGAAATCCTAGGAGAAAACGTAATGCCGTCAGTGAGGACGCTGAAGCTTGGGCGTCATTGGACCTTCCAACAGGTGCTTGGTTGCAGAAGAAGTGCTAGACTTCCGACAAAAAATCTCTGGTGGGATTTGAAGGCGGTGGCTGCAGCATGCAAAGTCTCAAACCCAAGAATATTACTGAACTGGAGGACATTGCTCATGAGGAATGGGCTAAGATTCCTCAGAAACGTTGCCAGAAGCTGCTGTCTGGTTGTACATCTCGTTTGCAGAAGGTTAAAACAGCAAATGTGTGTTCTACTAAGTACTAAAGATGCTTGCCATGAAGGGGTGGAATAATTTTGGGACCGCAGAAGTCATTAAAAGTAGCTTTTTCAGTTGAATTTGTGGAAACCACTTAAAACATTTGTTGTGTTGAGCTATTTAAATTACTTTAGTTTGATTTGTTCATTGCAAACAGCTGAAAGTCTGCAAATGTTGCCAATAAACCTGATTTGCAATGTAAACAATACTAAAATAACACTGATCCCAAAAAGTTATCTATATCATAATATAATGCCAGATTAACTTCAAGTAAGCATCTGAGAACCCAAGAAGAGCTCAATGAAGTCAATGTGTCATAAAAACACCAAGTGATGACATTTCACACTGGAGTATTATGTCTTTAAGACCACAGTCACAGCTGAGGTGTGAGTTCATAGTGCCAGATCACATCTATGTCTGATCCATGGTGCTGGGGATCTAACTCTTCCACCACACAGCATTTGATTAGGGCCAGCCATACACTCATATAATGCAATGCTGATGTAATCGAGCACTGGAAAGCATGCTCAAAGCAGTTTTCAGAGGACAGAGAAAGGGAGGGGACTGTCAGTGTGGATGAGCCTCTGTAGAAGCGCGTTCCCTAAAGCTTCCAGCACACACAAAACACAAGTCTCAATGGTCACACACTATATATATATATATATATATATATATATATATATATATATACACACAATTTGTAACTAGCACTCCCACAAACCTTGTTGATTTTTTGTTTTTGAAATAACTCTATGCTGCATTTATTTGAAATATTATTACAATTTAAAATAACTGTTTTCTATTTCATATATTCTAAAATTCAATTTATTCCTGCGACGGCAAAGCACAATTTGCAGCCATCTTCAGCATCACATGATCCTTCAGAAATCTTTCTAAAATGCTGATTTGGTGCTCAAGAGATATTTCTCATCATTATCAATTTTAAAAACAGTTATGCTGCTTAATATTGTTGTGGAAACCAGTTTTTTTATTTTTTATTATTCTTTGACAAAATAGTTCAAAAGAACAGAATTTATTTGAAATAGAAATAAGTACAATTGTCTTTACAGTGACTTTTAATCAATTTAATGCATCCTTGCTGAATAAAAGTATTAACTTCTTTTTGAATGGTAGTGAATAGTCACCATCTTAAGGAACACATAAAGACCCAATTTTAATGACTATTCAATAGAGGTTTTCAATAGAGGCTGGAAGTTTCATATTAACAATATATATTTTTTCCTTCTAAAACCAAACTACCTGTACCAACGTATGTATATCTCTCCTTCTGTTTGATTGCAAGCAATAAAGACTCCAAACATCGTTCATTTTAAGGGTGATGTACCAGAGTAGAGATTCAACATAAATGTTTTTCCATGATAGATAGCATCAATTTGCACATTACTCCAGCAATGTCATTTTATGTCCGTTGTCTAGGCATCTGGCAACGTAACACATTGCCACTTAACAGCTGATTCAATTTTATGGACCATAAGATGAAAACTTGTTCTAGTGCATAACTGAATAATTGATTTCCATATCAAGGAACGCTGGATCTTTTTAGAAACATTTGTTTTTGTGGATTTCCATTTAACAAAGGAGATGGATGTTTCCTGCTTTACCCAAAACGAAAAAAAAAAAAAAACGGAAAAAACTTAACATACTGAAACTGGTCAAAATGTGTCCTCACCTGTATTTTGATTGGCCATGAGAAGTTGCTGACATACACATAGAAGGTTATATTGGGGTTGCTGTGAAAACTGAATTTCTCACAAGAGAAACTGTCTCTGTACTCTTTGATGTTAGTCTTGGACACGATGGGGATCTCTTCCCCGGAGATGGTCCCAGCTGTAAGGGGAAAAGAATGCGATAGATCAACTCGAATAAAAGAGGCATTCAGAAATTATATTTGATACACCTCATAACTTCTCTTAATTAAGACATTGACCATAAAGGGTAATTCACACCACACTTTATATTCCACTGACTTCCAATTTTAGACACGCAAAAAAAAAATGTTTGTCCATAAATTTCTTTACCTATATTTATGGTGGGGTCTGAAATAATTTTGCATGGTGTGACTGCCACTTAATGCTTTCTGAGCTATTAAATAAGGGCGAATGAGAGCAATGCAAATGCAATGAATTGCACCAGTAATCAACTAGGCTGACCGCATGCACTGGTTTAGTTGTTTGTTGAAATGTTTTATTCAGGGAGAAAATTAGTTTTAAATCAACCTCTCAGCGTGACAATTTCATTATCTATTTTAAACATATGGGAAACATGGTATAAAACCATAATGTAACAAAAATTACTTGTGGGAGTTGAAAAGAAAAGCAGGCTTTGTCCTATTTTATCAGGACTTTTTAAACTTTTCTGAAGTCCTCCAGTGAAACTCTTAAGTCTCACCAATCGTCATTCCAAACCAGCACTATGAAACAAAGCCCTCAAAATGACATCCCAAATGCCACTACGTGGCAATGTTTATCTTAATTGAAATCGTTCAGTGCTCCTGAAGACGCCGCAGCCCCAGAATTCAGAGCCGCACACTAGACTATTGTTAGAAGCCCTTCTCAGGGGAGAGTGTCTTTAAACAGAAAGACACCACTCCAAATATTAATTGAGGGGAGCCGGGAGGTCGAGGAGGAGAGGGGTGAACCTGTTAAAGAGGAGCAAGAATGTCAAAGTCACATAAAAAAAATTGGCTGGTGACTATTTGGATGAAAAGGTGATTACAGAAATAAACAATAGAGGATAATGGTGACGTCCTTGAGTGTCTGTCTATTGCAAAATACCCAACACACCCAGGAACAAACTGCGGTCAAACCAGAATGCATTAGCATCTGTGTATCAGAACCATTACGATATTACGCTAAGAAAGATTGCATCACGATGGTCAACAAGCATTGTACATCCAATTGACTGACTACTAAGGATGACTGGTTTACAATACCATTCAAAACATTGAGGTTCGTAAGATTTTTTTTTATGTTTATGAAAGAAGTCTCTTATGCTCACAAAGGCTGCACTTATTTGATAAAAAAAACAGTAATATTGTGAAACATTACAATTTAATGTTTCAAAATGTAATTTATTCCTGTGATGGCAAAGCTGAATTTTCTGCAGCCATTACTCTTGCTCAGTGTCACATGACCCATCAAAAATCATTATGCTGATTTGGTGTTCATGTAAAATTTCGTAATTAGGGCCCGAGCACCGATGGTGTGAGGACCCTTTTGGAATTGCTCTGTTTATATTATCTATATGTTTCTTAATATTATCTTAATATATTTTATAATATTATGTTGAAACCAGTTGTGCTGCTTAGTAGTTTTGTGGAAACAAAGAACAGTATTGATTTGAAATAGAAATATTTTTTACATTATAAATATCTTTATAGTCACTTTTGATCAATTTTATGCATCCTTGCAGAATACAAGTATTAATAAAAAAAATCTTGCTGATCCCATATTTTTAACAGTGATTTATTTATATATATATATATATATATATATATATATATATATATATATATATACGCTGACAGCAATTAAAAATGTTCAGGCCAAAACCATCTCTTAAAAGTTTTAAAAGTCTCTTTTTTTAAGTGTCCTATTACAAGTGTTAAAATGCTGTCAAATTAAAAATAGTCCAACTTTATAAAAAACTTTTCTTGAAACACAGTATCCTTTATGCACTGACCATCTGTTTTTGAAAATAAAAAGGGAAGACTTGCTCAACAAACATGCTAGTTTACTACAAAAGTAACTATTATACAACAAAACAGAAGCAAATATTCAACAAAGGGAAATAGCAATCAGTACCTGTTGACCCAACTGACCAAGTGATGTTCAGGTTGAAATTGTTTGAGGCATTAATGGACATGTCCAAGTTCTTGCTGGTCTACAAAATGAAAAGAGAAAACAAAGTTGATGTCTGTAAAATAACTATTTTCAGGTGATTTTATAGCAGTATGGCTTCCATAGTAGGACTATTGTTAAAAATCTGACTCATAAAAGTGATCACTATTGGCTTTCCATATATGTAAAGGAGCAGCTTGGACATTCTCCAATTTAGGGGCCAAGCACCGAAGGTGCGTAGGCACCTATTGTATCTGTTCCCGTTCTTATTATTATTATTCTTCCGTTTCTTCCGACTGGGCGTCTATGGCAGCCCATAGAACCGATTGCGGGAAAGTTGTTTTGATTTGACATTCTGATAGAGGACAGTCCCAACATTAAATACACCAATTTTGGTGTTTCTAAGTCATTCCCTCTAGCGCCACCACCTGTCCAAAATTTCACTTTTATTTTGCTAATAACTTTTGAACAGTAAGGCCAATCAACAAAATTCTTTTTTTCTCTGATTCCTGAGCTCTTGTCGATTCGAGTGCACCCTATGATGTAATTTTCCGGCATATAAATATGGCCGCCATTTTGAATGACCTGAAAAAGCTACTTTTTCGAACTCGTCCTAGACGGTTTGTCCGATTTGCACGAAAATTGAACCAGATCATCTTCAGGTAGTGCTGACAAAAAGTTATGGAATTCAAATTGATTCGTCAAACCGTTTTCGAATAACGCTCGAACAAATTTTACGTAGCGCTTGCGAAAACAGTCGTAGGGCTGTATCTCCGCAACGCTTTATCGGATTCAGACCAAAATTGGTACATGTCATCACAAGCATGAACTGAGGCTACATGCTGTGTTTCGGCGCAGCGCCACCTACTGGTCCGGAGATATGGAAAATGGCTGTTTTTGCTTATAGCTTTTGAACAGTTTGTCCAAAAATCATAAAATTGGTCTCGTTAGATTCAGGGCAACATGCCGATTCGACTGATATCCAATTTGACCATATCGGCCATTTTGACTGTCAGCCGTTTTGAATTTTGTGCTAAAATGCTGTATTTTATGAACGCATGAACGAATTGTTACGAAACTTGGTATTGGTCATCATCACGATGTCCTGAAGAAGCGTGAGAAGTTTCGAAACAGCGCCACCTAGTGGTGACATTTTTTTTCCAAAAGCTTATAACTTTGGTTGTGATCGACTGATTTTCACGAAACTCATCTCATTAGACTCCTGAATCGTTGCCGAGTCCCAAGATACCAAACATGCTAGGTTTCGCCTTATGGTTTGTGTAGCGTTGTGATTTAGCGCTTAAAAAACATTTGGCTATATCTTCGAAACCGCTAGTCCGATCGAGACGAAACCACCGTCAGAAGTTTGGAAACATAGGTCGATAGCTATACGCCAATGCCCAAATGCGAAAATATTGATGTTTAGGGGTAGTAAATTCCAATCAAAGTCATGTGTCAGTCATTTTTTACGTGTTTTTTCATATAAATGTCTATAACTCCGAAGCGAATTGATATATTTTCACCAAAATCGACACAAATATGTATGGGCTCACTCTGAGGACACATAAAAAAAATGGTGTGACTGAGCCTCTTGGTGGCGCTATAACAGAACAAAACATGAAATTCCCATTGACTTCAATACAGTTTTGTGAAATAAAATGCTATACTAAACAAATGCATTGGTGTAATATTACGAAACTCAGAATGTGCCATCAGCTCCATCCCCTGAAGGTACCCAAAATATTTCGAGACAGCGCCACCTAGTGGTCCAAAGTTATAACAAAATTTCCAAAACTGCTAATAACTTTTGAATAAATCTGGCTATTGAAATGCCACTGGTCTTAATAGATTCCCTGGGTCAAGCCGAGAACATAGATACCAAGTTTTCCTTATTTGGCCAAACTTCCTGTCCGCCATCTTGATTTTCATTCAAAACCTACTTTTTCGAACTCCTCCTAGACCGTTTGTCCGATTTTCACCAAAATCGAATCGTATCATCTCCAGACTGTGCCGACTAAAAGTTATGGATTTCGTGTCGATAGACGAAACCGTTTTCGTATAGCGCAGCAGCAAAGTTGAGGCATGATGCCAAAAGCACTATTCAGGCTTTATCTCTGAAATCCCTTGAAATATTGACACCAAACTTTGTATATGTCATTGTCACTTCACTCTGACCACATCACATCAGTTTTGTAACTGCTCCACCTATTGGTCGAAAGTGATAATCCATTAAATCATATTCTGAATTACTTTTTATATGATTTATCAGCCATTTCGCCTAAAATCCTCTCTAAATGTCTTTAATTGCTCATTGTTGCAGTTGGTCTGACACCTTCAGCCATGTTGGCATATCCTGTCATCTGCTTGCGCTTGGCCCCGATAATTGCTGCTTGCAGCTATATTTTTATTTATTTTTGTTCACAAAAGAAAGTCATAATACGTATATGTTTTAAAAGAAACAATGAGAGTGAGTAAATGATGACAGATTTATCATTTTAGGGTGAACTATGAAATTGATGAAGCTACTTCTGTTCTCAGATAAGTAGATTTTGACTGACCTGTTCAGGAGTGGCCATGAAGTTAATGGCAGTGTAGTGCTGGTCATCTTCTTGAAGAAGACTGAAGGTGAACTGGTAATCAATCAGCAAGTTATCTGTTCAGATCAAAACCCTATTGTTAATTATCACATTTTATACAATCATGAACAACACCATACAATTATGTCAAGTTAATGGATAAAACTTTCCATTTAAGGAACATCACGAAAGAGTGGTGCACATTCACTCTTGAAATAAGAGGGCTACTTTGAAGAGCTACATGAATCACCAGTCACTTTAATTGCACTAAATGAATACCTCCCATTCAGAGTATGTCATTGCTTTAATAAGCATACACTCTGATTAAGCTCAATTGTTTATAAGACGTCTACATGTATTTAAAATCTAGGCTTCTTAGTAACATTAAAGAACTTGTTAACTTTACCCAGAACTAGAGCTAAAGTTTTAAAAGTTTAAGACTAAACAGCGAATTCCAGATTTCAGATCATTTCTAAAGAAGCACAGTAAGGTGAAGTAGGTTTAGTCTTTTTCAAGGTCTTGACATCTCTTTAAAGCACCATTTCAAAGACATAGAAATGTCTGGATTGTTTTCTTATCTCCTGGGCTGTTAAATGACTGAACGCTGCCACAGGCATCTCACAGAGAACAGCTGTTTGTGTGAATCACAATATGGCACTGTAAACATCTCTTTCACTCCCCATCAATTTGAAAGATGTCTTTATAAGCTTTTAATCAATTCAGATGTGACATGAAAGCATCATTGTTTCACTCATTTCCTAGATTTTTGCTTGAAAGATCATGTAGCCTTCATGCACCGAACAGAGCTGATCTGCAAATCAACTACTATGAGAATCAGCCCTTTCCTTCAGATCATGCGCCTAGAAGGAATGCTGCCACTTTCCAAATTATCTTTAGATGCAACTATTTATAGGTGACAAAACTTGAACCCATCCTCCAGCTTGCTCTTCAACCATTAAGGTGATATATGCTGGATTTTTTCCAAAAATGAAACAGAATGGAAGCTAAAGTGAATGTCAGTGAGTTTCATAAGTCAGACAGCTGTTCTGAAAGTGATGTCAGCCACAAAGTTGTAAGTTATTAAAAGAGAATAGGAAAAACTTGGTATATGACATTTAAGTCCAAACGCTCACTACATGACAGAAGCTTATCATCCTGCACAAATCAAAAACTCACAGTTTCTCTGACAAGTTCTATGTCACGTTCTCGTCTATTGTGAAGACTTTACACAACTAATCGCAGACTTGCTGTCAATTACATGATCATTCTTCTGACTGTTGCTACAGTCTCAAAATTCATTCTCTTAAACAAACATTTAAAAAGATAATCCACCTAAAAAAAAAAAAAAAAAAAAATCACCCTCATGTCATTCCAAACCTGTTCTACTCTCTTTCTTTTGTAGAACTAAAATGAAGATATTTTGAAGAATGTTGAAAAACAAGCAGTTTTGGTTAGCATTGTTTATCTTTCCAAAATATCTTCTTTTATGTTCCAAAAAAGAAAGTCACACAGGTTTGGAACTGACAGGAGGGTGAGTAAATTATGGCAGAATCTTTATTTTTGGGTGAACAGTTCAAACCGACTCTTCCTGTGTGTCCAAAATCGAATTGTTCCCTACTATTATAGTATGCGAAAAACCGTACAACAACAGAGTAGTATGTCCAAATATATAGTAGTATATAGTATTCGAAAAACAGTAGGCGAAAAGTACCTGGGTGACCTACTACTTCAGCTTAGATTCTGAAGTGTGCATTCAATGGACATTTTACTATCCCTTGAGGCCACGGGAGAGGATTTGTGAATGGCAGTGAAGTGACGCAACTGACGCCGGCAGGTCACATGATAATGACGACATGGTGAATGTAGTATGTCATTTTCATACTATATAGAATGTACTTTTTTTTAACGGTCGCGAAGTAAGTTTCAAACCAAATGTAGTTCATACTCAAGAGTATGAGATTTTGGACACAGCGCAACCAGCAAAGTTTATTTCCAACCTTTTTCAAGCGATCCTGACGACCTGGATTAGCTGGTTCAGGTGTGTTTGATTTGGGTTACAGCTAAACTCTGCAGAACAGTGGCTATCCATGAGCAGGGTTGAAGACCTTTGCTTTAAATTGTAACAAAAAACATGGAGAAAAGGTTTGTGGTCACTTTTGACAGCAAGCACGACAATCTTGTGCATTGGCTTAAGTGTTCTAGAGTAGACCAATAAATCTGAATCTAATGAATCAACAAAGGTACTAGAATATTGTAATGTTGAAATGGAAATGAACTCCACTCAGGTGATTAAAGACACACTGCAGTTATGTTGGGAATACATGGTGGGCTGACCACCCTGCAAGAGTGTGGGATTAAACCAGTCTGAGAAGATTTAGCATGATCAAGAGGTCTTACTGAGTCTGGAGGACTGTTTTTACAAGATCAATCTCCTTTGAGGGTGAGTCAAGTAACACTGACAGAACACACTGAACTTGCTAGTGCTGCCTCAGGAAATGCACAAGTCAAACCTAGCATGTGTGAGAAAGCGAGCTCACACGGTCTACTTCTGCTCAACTTCTGCTCGTGTCTTTAATTAGTTTGAATCATTCGCTTACTCACTATGACAGGGTTTGACACTCTCACCAGTCTTATATCGTCGCCTGCGGCCCACTCTCCAGCAACACTTCCCCCTACAGGACACTATTTGAGAAAATATGGCCGGGTGATACAGTTTTCTTCTAAACAGCGATTGGGCCGGAAGCCTGCGAGCATACGCGCTCCATCAAACAGACGCAGAGGGAGCAGAGTGGATGGAAATTGATTGATAAATTGAAGGCTTTATTTAATCCTGATTGATGACAATGGGGATAATGCTGGCAGGATTTGCAAACGGAGTGAAATTTCATCTCCTAAACGCTACTGACTGCATTTAGCCTTTTCAGACTCCATGATGACTGCTGATATTAATTGCAAAAAAGGGAAAGAGAGAAACACAAATGTATACACAGGGATTAGGCTGTTTCTGATATACAACAAGACTGCCCCCTAGTGCTGTGCATTTGAGCCCTGCACACACAGACTTCAACATGGTTTGCTGCAGATCTTCTGAGATGTTCAAGAGATCTACATCTACTTTTTTGATTTCTGACAAATCAGAATGTCTCACCCACCACTTTTATCTTGTTGTGTGGTTGTGCATCAGCTCATGGCAATTTCATCCTGGCATTTTAAGCCCCCTAAATCTAATTTCATTAAATGGCAGACTAAAGACAGCCTTTGAGTTTGAAAGTGCCTACAGAGTCAGATGAATTTTCAAGGTACAACAGGATTACTTTAAGGTCAGAGCTCAAATAGAGCATACTCACAGTAACAGGTTCCACGAAGAGGGTTGCCAAGGTAACGGTTTTCTGAATCACAACTGTGGAGGGGATAAAAAAATAACTGAGATGAAACACATCTGTAATGAGACCATGATGCATGAATCTGAACATGCATTTGTCATAACATTTATATGTTATACTGTACACTTAGCAAGTGCTTTTATCCAAAGCGACTTACAATGCATTCATGTAACACAATTACATTTTAGAGGTTCTGGACAGTGAAACAAGAAAAAGTTTGTAACTCAATTTAAAAAAAAAACGGAAAGAAATATATTTTTAAGTCTTAAGACAGACTAGACAACCTACCGCATAAGTGATTTTGTAAATATGTTATATTGCATATCCTGATTGCATCTGTGATGTTAAAGTCAGCATGAAATTAAAATTCTCCCCATTATTTCTAAATGCACGTTCTAATATTTTTGAACTTGTAATGTTTAATCAAAATGCCATAACTGGAGCTTCCGGTGAAAACTTCCGACTTCTCCTTTATGATGCATTCAGGACTTCTCCAATCATTTGGTCCGCTTAAACCCTCTAGCTTCATCTGCTTACATTTTTTACTGCAACAAGTACACCTCAAAAACCAATCAACAACCAATGCATAGAATCAAGTCCCCGCCCTGTTTTTTTTTAACACTCGGATGTGTCACAATATATCAAAGAAAAAATCTGTTGCTGATTCTGTTGCATTTCGACTTCAATAGGAATCATCTATGTTCCTCATTACAAATGAAAAACAAACCTACAGCTGTTGAGTTTCCTTTTCTAGCTGTCAAATAAACCTGGCATTGCATATTATGAATATTGTTGGCTCCTTGACAAATTGTTTTTTTTCCCCTCCTTTGTAAGTCGCTTTGGATAAAAAACGTCTGATAAATGCATAAATGTAAACTGCCAGAGTACAAGTTTAGCATATCTGCGTATTGCTACCATTCATACATTCTAACATTTTTAACAACGGTTTTTGTTGACCTCTAAATGGAAAAATGGTGTTAAATTAAGAGAAAAAGCTGAAGAATTTTTGTGTGTTTTGACTTTGTGTGGTGCCTGCGGTATCTTTGTCTCTTTCCATACTAAGGCAGATTATGTAATTCCACTGTTCTCGGGTGCTTTATTTCCAGAGCTTCATTAGAGAGCGCCAGGAGACAGCCCAAAGCTTCCTCTACCTCAATCTCAAACACGCTAAACAATTAACACAACGCTGTCGGCCCAGCTCAGCACCAGCCTAAGCAGATTACACATCTTGTTGCTCTTCTGAGCCAGAAACTGACGGTCCAATTAAAGTCTGCATTCATTTGAGAGCATAACTCTCTCTCCTCACAACAATTTAGCCACTTAGTTTCTACAGAGGGAATTCACTTTCAATTCACTCCATTCTCCTGTAAACATATCTGAAGTGCGAATGCGATTAATCATTAAAGCCACTCTTAAGGAGTAAATGCAGTGATGTAATAGTTAATGCAGAATGCCAGCCTCTGGTATAGTTACTTTGGAGCTAATCTAACGCAATGAACCCAGTTCACATGTATTTCGGCAATAAAAAGTTTTATACAAGTATGCAAATGCATTACAATTCTAAGGTCCAGCCAAATTTGGCTTTGGAGTCTGTAATGAATGTGACAAAATCAGGGCAAAAAATAAAATATACCACACAAGTTACATGCAAAAACAAACAGTCCGATTCAAAATTACCTCTTAGACATGAAAGCCCATTTTTGCCACAGAACAAAAAGAAACTTGCTTTATTAAATCATAATTATGTCAAAGCCAAATTTTTGTCAATGACTTTTTATCTCATTAATGTAACTTAATATCTCAATGTTTACATTTTATCTCAGCATTATTTGTCATATCTATGACAAAAAGTCTATTTTATCTCATAATTAGTATGCCAAAATTTTGACCTAGCATGCCATAATTATGACTTTTTTGTGTCATAATTATGATTTATCAAAGCATGATCGGGAAATCTGGATCGATACCAAGCCATTTGTGTTAATGCTGAAAATGTAATGCATGCTACGGTGGCCGAGAAGTGCAAAACAAACCACAATTCTGAAAACAAAACAACAAATTTATAAACGCAATGGAAAGACTAAAAACAAATTAACAAGTTAGAAAACACAACAACAAATCAGAAAACACAACGACAAATCTGAAAACAAATGAACAAGTCAGAAAACACAACGACAAGTCAGACAAAACGGAAAATGTGGCGAATGGAACGCTGATTGGACGAAACATCTGTCAATCAAGACATGCAGAAAGTACAGCAGACTGCGGCAGAAGAAAGTCGATTTGTGCGTGCATGTGTAAATATTAGCTGTATCGTCTACAATAATAATTAGTTTTTAATTATGTGTGAGGCTGCGAGCTGACATTATCGAGTATGTCACTCACTTTGCACAAAACAAACATAAACACTATTAGAATGCAGTTATAATGCCCCTAAAATACCAGATATGGGGGCAATGCCCCTGCATGAGCTTTTGTCTTATATATAATATGGTAGCCTATAGTTAAGCACACAAGTAAGAGTGCAGTTTTTTCCACATGTGATATTAATTTTATACAGATCAATAAACAAGAAGTTAATATCGTGAATTACAATTTGTCACTGGAGGGAGACTCGAAATTGTTCGCGTCAAAAGCTAAATCTGCTGTTCTTGCTACAAGCCACTCTTCCCACTTTACCAGATCGAGTTTTTTTTTATTTTTTTATTTTGTCTGACCAAACCAGATAGTGGTAGTTTTTTTCTCTCCATAATAGCACTAAATTAGCCGGTTAAGTAGACAGCTCTAATATTTACACATGCACACGCGAATCGAATTTCTTCTGCCGCAGTCTGCTGCACTTTCTGCATGTCTTGATTGACAGATGTCTCGTCCAATCAGCGTTCAGTATTCCATTCGCCACATATACCTTCCTTTTCTGTTTTGTCTGACTTGTCGTTGTATTTTCTGATTTGTTATTTTGTTTTCGGAAATGTTATTGTGTTTTCAGTCTTTCCATTGCGTTTATAAATTTGTTGTTTTGTTTTCGGAATTGTGGTTTGTTTTGCACTTCTCAGCCACCGTAGTACCCTACGAATTGTGCTTATTCATTTCTGAACGTGGATATTGAGCCTGAAACAGTCTAATTCGTAGACTGTGTGACCAAGGCTATGATAATCCAAATAATTACACGTTTACACGTTTGACTGAAATGAATTAAGTAAACTGACCTGCTCTACTGTTTTAAGCATTACACATACAGGCTCCACTTCGTTAAGTACACTAATATCACAGTCAAATATACACTGACCACCATCTCATACTGTAAATATATTTGCCCTTAGCTTGCGGGGATCCAACTTTATCACACACAGCTGAAGCATTCGTATTTTTGCCAAGAGTTGGTAATAAATACGAGAGGACAAGGTAGAGTACACTTTTACCACGGTACAGAGGACACAGGACAAACTGCACCACAGGCATTTTAAAACCTCTGCATATCAGTCCCCTAGCCTTTAATCTGGATGACATTTCAGAAATGACTATTCTCTCTCTCACCCATACACTGCAAATCAGAAGAGGTTTCCAACGCTCATGCCCGCATACACACAATGTACTCCGTAAGGGCAATGAAATATAATGCACTCTTACTCTCAGTATCTTAATTTAATCTCCAGTGAGAGCACACCTACATGCTGTGCATGCTTTAATGCACTCTCTCTCTCTGTAGTGCCATAATTTGATCCCCATTTGGGTCGCTCCTGGAGTGCCACAACATACACAACACTCTATCACTCCATGACACTCTATCATGATGATGATGGACTCTACAGTAATCAAGTATGCTTTTGCTTCAAATTGTATCAATTTTCTTTCTTTAATCATGTGTATCTTTTCAAATATCTCGTCGAGCTGTCCTCTGATCGAGAAGCAAAGTGACACATTCTCGTCGCTCTGAAGTCCCACTCAAGACTGCGAAAGGAAACTTTGAACTGCTCTTTCACAATGTCAGCTCACTAAAGTGGGGACAGCGAGCGATCACTGCAGCACATCAGGGGCCGTATTCACAAAACATTTTATCTTGCCAGTAAGAGTTCACCTAAATACCAGTAAAAGTTCTTAGGTACGATTTTCCTCTTAAAACCTATTCACAAAGCTGCTGAGACCAACTTTTACTAAGGATTCGAGAGAAGTCTGCCCACAAGGCTATCAGCGCAGACAATTAATTATTTTCAACTTGACTGCAACGTTTTATTGTCCATCGTTCAATGCATATTGCCTGTACATAAATGAACCTTTATGTTACTGTATGTCATTGCTAATTAAAATCTATAAATCAAAATAGTTATTGCATTTATTAGGGGAGAAGGCTCAGCACCCAATGCTCTATCGCCTATTGCTTCAATAGTGTACAGTGTCTTTAGGGCTTTAGGGTACAGTGTCTGATGCGGCCATTTTAGGATTGTTTATGATTTGGTCTTAGTGACTTAAGGAGTCCTCTTGACAACCCCTAGCTTTTCACAGATTTAGGAGCTGGCTTTAGCGCTAAAATGCTTTGTGAAATACTCTTACAGCAAAAATTTCCTAAAATTAGGACTGACACAGCCATTTCTCAAAGAGTTTCTCCAAAATCAGCGAGTTAGAAGCTACTTTTAGCCTTAAGATGTTTTGTGAATACGACCCCTGGTCTTTAATCAACCATTTTGAGCGTGATAGTGTTTGTGCGTGACAAAAATGGTCTCGGTGCTTCATTATGGACCTCATTATGTAGGATGGGTAATGGCATCTGTCCGCTCTGAGTAATGAAGGTGAGAGAACAGAGTGAGAAGGAGAGGAATAAACAGGAAGCGGTAACGGCCGTCTCAAATGCTGTCTGTGCACTCGTTTGTCCTTGTGATGAAGACACGCATGAATACATCATCAATGGACCTGGCTTGGCCTGATTGGGCTACACACAATTAAAAACAAGCATCTACCGGTATGCACACACACGCTGAAAACAAAAGTGTTTGTGAGAGAAAGAACCCTTCGAGCTCACAACCAGCACTATAGACACCAGACACAGAAGAACGCCAAGTTAAAAGATGTTTTCTCACAACAGCTTTTGATACAGAGTAAGGTCCATTTAACATCAGTGTTTACTTCATTTGTTCAAGCAACACCGCTGTGTGTATTTGATTCACTAAAAAAGAGCTCAGAAATGATTAAAGAATCAGACTACTCTGGTCACATTCTATGCTTTTGATTTACTAATAAGAAAACCAACTCATATGAGTCACTTGTTTGACAATCGGACTCTGTTGGTCACACTCTGTTTTTGATTCACTAAAAAGAACCAACTCATAAGAGTCATTTCATAGGTTACACTATGATTTACTAAAAATAACCAGTTCATCGGACTATATTGTGTAGTAGATTGAATTATGATGTTGCATGTGCTGTGCAGATGCTTCATCTGCTGTAGGAATGCTTTATGCACTGTGCAAGAAAAATTAACAGAAGCGAACATCATTCAGTTACGGTTAACAATGGAACCAGTAAAGAAAAGGAAAAAATGTAATAAAAAATGAACAATGCTTTCCATGGTGCCTTCTCCTCCTGAGTCATTACCTTACTAAGGTGTACAGCTGTCGTTTAGTTTATGATGAAATTGTGCTGTGGTGGCAAATAATACAAAGTGAAAAGAGACCTGCAGGCATAAAGTCACAGTTTCCTGTTTCCTGCGATAAAACCCTGTTAAAACATCAAGTGACACCTTCCATGAGCTGCACACCTCTTCATATCCCAGAGTTACACGTCAGCCTAGAACAAAGCATTTGCTCCAAAGAACAAAACAAAGGCACTAACACCCTCCGCTCTATAGCCCTGAATGCAACACAGCAGCGCGGATTTCAAGCTGCTTCTCTTTCTATAACTGAAGCATCTGAGTGGGTAATTCAGTTCTCACCCACGTCTCCTAAATAAGCATGACTGGTCAACCCACTCTTTAGAATTGTTGCATGTACATACAACAAAGCAGTGAGTGAAGCACTTGAGTTTGATGAACGGACTCTCTAATAGTCACAAACTGATGCCAGCACACTCCCACACCTCACTTCCACCTCCATTAGTGCTATTAAAGTGTGTGCACACAAGCAGACAAAATGTGATGCGTCTGCAGATAAGCCCTAATTGTGAGGACACAGTCAAGCTAAATGGAATGAAGGGGACTTCGTAGCCTCAAATATTTAAATTATAATTACAATAATCATAATATTAGTATTTATTAAATCATTTGTTTTAAAATAAAAGTCTTGATATGCCCTCATTTAGAGGTGTATGAAGAAGATGTACTTACAGCTGGCACTGGTCGCCTTTGATACCCTTGGTGGTACAAAAGCATTTCCCCGTCAGCACCTGGCACACGTTGGCATGGCCATTACATTTACAGGCTAGAAGAGAAAAAGTGAGAAAGAACCAGACAAAAATGGGAAGATGAGAAATATACAGAGGGAGATTAACAGAAGGAGGAAATAAAGAAAGAGAAACAGTGTGTGAGAACATAATTTAAGGAAATAGCTTGATCTCAATACGGAACGACCTCTTTTTATCTAATGCATTATTTAATGCTACAATAGAGCAATTCTAGGGATACTTCTGTGACACCACATAATAATAAATAAATCAAATAAATTAAAATACAAATGACTAAATCGACTGGATCTAAACTTGAGGTCAAAAAGACGTTGAAAAACCCAGTGGGATCAGCTCATAGGTGGTCTCTCTCTGTTCTCACATTTTGTTCGTAGAGAACTGAGTTTGGCTGCATTACATGAAATGAGAACATTAGGTTAAACCCCAGGCTACATCAATGATGGATATCCAAATAATAAATTATGAACATTAAATCACAGAGGTCAACAAACAAAAAGAATGGAAATTCTTTTCATTCTGTGCACAGGAAAATAAGACTATTACATAATCCAGGCCAAGCGGAAACTAAAACATCAATTTAGAAACATATTAAAAGAGTTATACGCATGGCTCGAGATGCCGTCACAGCCCTACTAAGTAACATTAACAAATATTAATAAATACTTTAACAAAAGTATAGCTCATTGCTAGTTAATACATTAATTTTAAGACCTTATTGTAAAGGGTTACCAAAAAAAGTGGTCCTTTTGGATTGGGGAGTAAGCTTAGTAGAAAGAGTTAAGAGCACCAGTTCTGAAACACCACAAACAAGCTTCATCTGTGTTCAGAAGATTCTTGCCACTGACAAAAAAACACTGACTTTAAGTGCCACTGCCACATCTGTACTGTGCCACATCTGTAATGAAATCCATTTCCACATTTTTTGAGCAGTAGACCATAATTATATCTAAAATAAGCTTTAATTCTACATGCTGCGCTAACATCGTTGTAGAGTATTGGGCTCTGACAGGCTTTTGCCTTCCAAACTAAACATACATGACAGCCCGTATAGGACCAATTCTATTGCCGTCTCTAATCCCCAACATCCTGTAGCTCGTATTTCAAAGGTTTATGCTGATGTGTGTAAGAATGCCTTTTGTAAGTTGCTCAGCTTTTAAGAAGGAATATAAATATCATATTTCTCAAGAACATGGGAAATATGATAGTGTCAAGGGTTTGCAGGGTGCAGTTTTTTGAACTGACGTGCCATCAAGTATTAAAGTAAAGGAGGCCTTGGGCAAAATTGCACAAAAACATTGAGGAACACAAATCCATTTTCATACAAACATATGCTGTAAATAAAACCTTAAAAGATAGTTTATGGTCCCTAAAGTGTCTCTAAAGACCACAATTTTTGAATTTTTAAACTAGCCCGTTTCGTGACCACTAGTTCTTAGTGTTGAACTCCTGGTGGGGGTGTTTGCTCATATCTGAGAGCATAATGGTCTATGCCAGCATATCATGTTTCACGTAGGATCAGTGTGGGCAATGCTGTAAAACTGACATCTCCAGGGCAAGAGAGTAAAAAAACATTGTGAATGCAACCACCTCTATGACCTCAAAACTCATTTCACAGTGAGTTCTTTTCTCTACTACTAGGCCGAATGGAATATCAAAATGCCCTGTCAGTAGAAGGTGCAAATATTCTCACCTTGGCACTTTCCGCCATTGGTTGGGTCTCCGTGGTAACCGGGCAAGCACGTTTCGCAGTGAAGGCCGGTGGTGAGGTTACGGCACTGCTCGCACACGCTGCTGTTCACACATGTACTGTGACCATTACACTGGCATGCTGGAAGATAAAAGTTGGTTGTTCAGGGAAAAACTCAAGCATTTGGATTTTGTAGTACTTTTTGTAGTACTGATGTCAGAGATTAATCTCAGTGTGTTATATTAAATATAGAATAAAAAAATTGAGAGCATTCAAACTCTTTATGCCAAGGACCCCTTTCCTACAATATGAAGGCAGCTATACATTTTCATTTCTAAAAAAAAAACATTTATACTGTGTAAAAATAGTGTAAAGACAAAAAAAGTGTTTTTATATTGTCAATGTATAAATCAATTCAAATATTTTTTTTTAAATAAATAAGATAAGATTTAAGTTTTTAAGTAATTAAATTTGGTGCTAAAGTCACATTTCTTTATCAGTGTCGAAATCGGTTGTGCTACTTTATTTTTGTGGAAACTGTGATGATTTATTTCAGTGTTCAGTGATGAATAGCAAGCTATTTCAAATAAGTTTAAGTTTATCTGTAAAAATGTTTTTACTGTCACTTTCAATTTAATGATTCCTTGCTGAATAAAAGTATTCATTTCTTTCAAAATTCTTACAGACTGTTGAATGGTTTTGTATACCACAAAACATATGTACACTCCCTTTCAAAAGTTTGGGGTCAGTAAGATTTTTTTATGTTTTTAAAAGAAGTATCTTCTGCTCACCAAGGCTGCATTTATTTGATAAAAAACAATAAAAAAAAAAACAGTAATATTGTGAAATATTATGACAATTTAAAATGACTGTTTTCTATTTTAATATATTTTAAACTGTAATTTATTCCTGTGATCAAAGCTGAATTTTCAGCATCATTACTTCAGTCTTCAGTGTCACATGATCCTTCAGAAATCATTCTAATATGCTGATTTGACGCTCAAGAAACATTCATTATTATTATCAATGTTGAAAACAGTTTTTTCAAAATTCTTGGATGAATAGAAAGTTCAAAAGAACAGCATTTATTTAAAATAGAATATTTTCTAACATTACAAATGTCTTTACTGTAACTTTTGATCAGTTTAACTCATCCTCGATGAATAAAAGTATTGATTTATTTTATTTCCCATAAAAATAAAATTAAAATTCTTACTGACCCCCAACTTTTGAACGGTAGTGTATATTTGTTCGTTTTAAAAAAGCTAGGACTGTCACCTTGATCTCACAATTTCTGGTCAGTCTTTAGAAAACAGAATAAAATAGTACATTTATCACTTATCATTTACTGTCAAGCTAAACATATTTCATTAATTTATTAAAATGTACACGTTAACAGGCAAAAAAAAAAAAAAACAGTAAAAAAAATTAAATCTTGTCAAGTTTTTCAAAGATCACCTAGCACCCCTTTGTGCCTTCTGGGGGTCCCTGGGCCGCAGTTTGAATACCCCTTGTGGAACATTTGCTCTTTAATAAAGGTCAAGCCTGCGTGTGATTGTTTGAATGTTTGTGGCTCTCACCAGGGCACTGGATGAAGGCCCACTCAAAGCCACGCTCTTTCGGACAGAGCCCCGTCTCCAGGACCATGTCTTGGATTTGTTTGGATGGGCTCTTCATGGGTCCGCGATACGAACCCTCCATGCACTGCCCTCGGCCAGTGTTACTAGGGTCTCCGCACCAGCCGCAGTCAGGCTGCTCCAAACACAGACCGCATGTACGCAAGCCAGAGCAGTTCTGAGCTGGAATGACAAAGAACAGAGTGAGATGAGAGGCCAAAGAGAATAAAGCCAGTAGCTTCTGAGAAATAAACAGCAAAGACATGCTTAAAATTAAACTTTCTTTAAGCTCCCATGGGGCATATCATTCCACTGACTGAGTAATATGCTCTCAAATACCACCAGAAAGTTCACTCTGTCAAAAGAGCACATCAGAGCCATGTGCGTCAGCCTCTTTCGGTTTGATCCACCACCCTGGCAGCCAAATCACACTCTTAGGATCTCAGACCACACAACAACAAGCATTACACACAAAGTGTGCTCAGGGTCAACATGATGGCAGCAATAACAATGAAAAAGCACAATGTTAGTCATTATCGCTGGCAGGAATTCATGGATTTTCAACTGCAGGAGCTGACAGATCCTCAACAGCAACATATGATTTAATTCGGCATGCAATAAAAATCCTTTTGTTTAGGGGTGAGGATATGTCGAGACGGGTTAGGCGTTGAGAACAGATGAGAAGTCTCTGAGAATAAAAATGCATCCCTGCCGATTTAAATAAAGGGTCACGTTCAAAGACGTAAATTGATTGGCATCCTGCAAATGAAAAAAAAAAGAGAGAGATGGCAGTTCAGCTAGCAGACATGACTGGTTTTAAAGTCACATCAAAATTGAGACCATTTAGATACTTTCTGGACTTATTTTGTGTAATTCATTGGTGAATATTGCAAAAAAAAAAAAAAAAAAAAAAAAAAGTGTCTTCATAATCCTTATAGACTGTAAATAAAGATGGATGACGTGTCTCTACTTCCTTCCACTGTTGAAAAATCAAGCCAAATTGTCCCAGAAATGGCCGTTGACATCTTGCGGAGATGATGTCATTTGGAGCCTGAGTCTGCGCAGTAGTGAGCGCGAGGTGGAGCCACGGTATCAAACTCCAGCCCTTCTTTTTCGTTACAACCCGTCTTTGTAGCATCACATAACTTACGAAAACCATACTGATTAGAAAAACCAACACTAGCTAAAATGACAGAAATCATCTTTGGAAAAAATTAATTTGAAGTGTAATTGTCACAAATCATTACATTTGAAGTGTTGCTGGCAATTGCGGAGAGACACAGAGAAACAAGAGAGATGTGGGACAAATAGTCAAATATATTATCTCCGGCAGTGCGACAAGGACATGGTACAAACCGACTATAAACAAATGCCCTTCAGCCCAACAGAACAGTGGCAGCAGCCGCCAGATTTAAGAGCGAATATATCAGACTGATACAATATAGGGTCGACACAGACAAGCTCCCCAACATCCCGGTGCAAATCACTGTCGCACAAAAATGTACACCTTCACAAGTATGAGTCAAACTCATCCAGGCATGCACCGACAGAGACAAAGCACCCTGAAGAGGAAAAGAAAAAAGAAAAACAGAGAGAGAGAGAGAAGAAGCAGAAATAGATCTTTAAAATGGCACTGACACAGGCCAGGGCTTATGGTGGAGCATTTGAAACGTTAAGTAACCATCACTTGGACGGAGCGATACATTTTGGTGACAAAAAGGTTTCCTCAGCCAGACAGATTTGCAGACTAGTACCACCTCTTTCTGGCGGAGAGAGCTTTTAATTCATTTTCCATCAGACCGAGCATAATGGAAGTTCTATCAGTGAGTCTAAGCCTGTCATAAAAACACACTACATTCGGGAGACTGTACCTTACCTCACCATCTGATAGCCAGGGTGAAATAAGACATTATGAGCACTTAAAGCCTCAAGTCTGAAGGACAAATATAACTTGGCATAACAGGATATACAGAGCTGTGAACTAAATAAAAGTGGCTTGAAAGTGGTAGTTGCGTAGAATGTCAATAGAGGGACAGAAAGCTCTCAGATTGCAGTAAAAAGATCTTAATTTGTGTTCCAAAGAGAAAATAAAGTTTTACTGGTTTGGAACGAGATGAGGGCGAGTAATTAATGACAGAATTTTTATTTTTGGGTGAACCATCACTTTAGTATTCCCTGCAGAACATTTCCACCTAATGTCGTTCACCATCACGTTTTCCTTAAAGTTTCTATCACTTGGCGTGCCGACACATGCCATAAGAATCCATTCTTGAACAGCCAAGAGGGAAGAGCGAATGCTTAGGCAGACAAATTGAAACACTAATTGCACATTACAGGCGGATCAGAGGCCAAGCAGTTCAGCTAATGGGATGAAACAACAGATCTGATAGAGATGAAGAACCCACACAATCAAGGCTGCTGACAGGCACTGATTGGTTGTATCTTTCTCTGAAAGGCTCCACAGAGCAACTTTCTCATCACTGGGAAGAGAATACACTGAAACCCTTCCAAGAAACAAGGCTAAGGGCTTTATGAGAAAACAGCTCCTCTAATTCAGTTTCATTCCAACATACAAGATTTCCCACCATCAGTTCAAAGCCCAAAATATTCCTAAAAAGAAAATTAATGATTAATTATTAAACAATTAACAATTCATTATTTAAAAATATGCACTAATATGCAATAATTGTTTTTTATCTTAAGATTTTAATTTTTTTTTTTTTTCATTTCTGTGATAGCAAAGCTGAATTTTCAGCATCATTACTCCAGTCTTCAGTGTCATGTGATCCTTTGGAAATCATTTTTAATATGCTGATTTGGTGCTCAAGAAATATTTCTTATTATCATCAATGTTAAAAACAGTTGTGCTGTTTAATATTTTGTGAAAACAGTTTTTTTTTTCTTCCTTTGATGAATAGAAAGTTCAAAAGAACAGCATTTATTTGAAATGGAAATCTTTTGTAACATTATAAATGTCTTTACTGTCACTTTTGATCAATTTAATGCATCCTTACCAAAAATAAATAAATTATTTCACTATCACTTGTAGGTTTATTTTGTATATCTCTTGGCTCATACATTGTGCTACCAATAATAGTGCAGTACTATTATTACTAGTACATTTAACACATTTTAATGCGTTCAGTTCCTTTTCCCCTGAAAGTCAGTGCTGAAATCTGGAAAAAAAAAAGACCATAGATAAAAATAGCCCCAGGTCTATGGTCTAAGAAGTGATGGCCACTAAATGTAAATAAGGACACTCACACAAACAGTCTCCTGTCTGCCACTCCAGACACTGGCCATAGGGAAAGGAGATGACGTAGGCATTGGAGTCCACACAGCGTTTGGTGCTTCCACACCACATGCACTCCATGGCCTGGCTGGTGCAGTTCTCACAGGTGGTGCGCAGTGAGCAGGGCATCTTACAAGGGCGGGCGTTCTGATTCGGGCTCACTGCAGAAGAGGAAATATGTATGAGGTTACTGAACAGGGAATGCTTATGTATATGGGCACATTTCCAAGCCCTCACTAAAAAAAATAAAGGGAATAGGAGAACGGAATCGGTACTCACCGACTGGTTTCTCACAGATGAGGCCGTCTGTGTTGGCTGTGCAGGGATTGGCCCTGAGGCCAGACACCTGAGCTCTTTCCAGGTAAGCACAGAAGCCTGAGTCATTGGGCTCACCGGGCAGCCACTGCAGAGAGGTGTTAGTGAATGAAGACATGTCCTCCCAGCCCCAGTATGACACATTGATTTTCCTCAGGCCAACCCACGGGGACAGTTTCTGCAGTACAAACGCAATGAGTCACAGATGAAATTAACAAAATTAGGGACTAAACTAATTTTGAAGAGAGGATGCATCAATAATTATGTTAATAGAATGTAAAGAACCATTCAAAAGTTTGAGGTCAGTTAGATTTTTTTTGT
Organism: Leuciscus leuciscus; assembly: GCF_965113295.1. NCBI lineage: Eukaryota > Metazoa > Chordata > Actinopteri > Cypriniformes > Leuciscidae > Leuciscus > Leuciscus leuciscus. Next base: position 26,179,514 of record NC_138745.1, read on the forward strand.
TTTGTTTTTTATTAATACTTTAAGCAATGATGCCTCAAATTGATCAAAGTAAAGATTTTATAATGTTAAAAAAACATTTCTATTTCAAATAAATGCTGTTCTTCTGAACAATTAAACAGCACAATTGTTGCTTCTTAAGCACAAAATCAACATTTATTATAATAATGTTTCACAATATTACAGTTTTACTGTATTTCTGATCAAATAAATGCAGCCTTGGTGAGTTTGAGACTTCTTTACAAAGACTGATCCAAACTTTTGAACGGTATAGTGAAAAAGCCAGTAAAAATGTTGGACACACTTGACTAAATTTATGTTTTTCATGATCTTAAAAAAATTTTTAAAGACTAAATCATGAAAGATTTGGATTGTGTCTATAGCCCTATTCGGACGGTAATTGTTTCTCATGGGGTCGTAAGGTATTTTCAACATTTACAGGGGCTAGTTGGTGATTTTATTGCCATCCAAATCCAGAATGTCAGTGTTTTTCTCCCACCACCCGCGTAAAAAACCCTGGTCGAATTACATACTGTTTTTTGACAAACACCAAGGTCGTTTGATAAATTAACTGCCATCCGAATCCACATCACTGAGTTTACAAGAAGAGATCAATTCAAAATTCACTGTTTAAATCTTTTGTGAGCACTGCTGAGCACCGTACGATAACTGTTGCGCTTCGCTGCAATTTTCATGTTTTTTAAAGATGTACACTTTAATTATTGAAATGTTGGAAAGTATTTACAAGAACAATATTTCATCACCGCTCCACCTCAGCGAGTGGAAGCTGTTAAGAACAAAAAGGAGAAAGAGAAGAAAAGCATGTAAAGATATGAAAATGGACCATTATGCAACCATGCAACAACAGATATGAAATACCATTTTAAAATATTATATATAATAGGGATTGGGATATATATATATGTTGGGGAGGCCTGTCCCCAACATATATATATATATATATATATATATATATATATATATATATATATATATATATATATATATATATATATATATGCCAAGCAACTTTGTTTACTTCATGTAAATAAGAGGCTGCATTAACTTATTTCTGTTAATTTCCACATTTTTAAAATGACACATAATTTTGAGATAAAATGCAAGACAGAACACCATTTCAACTATTGTGTGTCAATCTTCCTATTTTTAAACAGATTATTTTTTTAAGCAAATAATAAATAGGATATTATTTTCCTTATTATTCCAAGCATGAGACATTTTATTTACAGCAGACAATCATGTGAATAACCATGTGAGCAGCGTGTTCCCGGATTCATAGGATCACAAAACTCGTTCCTTCACCGTGAATAAATCTCCATCCGAATGTTTTATCATTGAGGTGCAATGCAAAATTTTTTTTTTTTACAGACATCCACATGAGAAATATTTACCATCCGAGTAGGGCTTTATTATGACTTTCTATACAAAACTTCCATTTTAATACAACAAATGGGTGCGTTGGATCACATAGTGAAAGAAATCCAACAAGTGGTCAGCATACAGTTGAACTCCTAAAATACTGTTTTAAAAGCATTCCAGGTGGAAGTTGGTTGAGAGAATGATGACCAACTGCAAGAGCTGCAATCTAGGAAAAGGCTGGCTCCCTTTGAAGAGGCTAAATATAAGATAGCATTGATTTGCTTGCCATTTTTTGGTCACTACGTAATTCTCATACTTTTATTTGTATTATTTCATAGTTTTGATGACTTTACTACCATTCTAGAATGTGGAAAATATTGATAGGGAACGAGAATGTAGGTCCAAACTTCTAAATGCTAGTGTACATATGAGCGGACACAAACCTTTCCCTTCAGCTGGTACTTCTGCAGTTCGTCCAGCACAAAGTCCACCTGCTTGGCTGTGGTAAGGGAGGCGATGTTTCCCTCCAGGTTCTTGCAGTAGTGCTGAGCATTGTCATAGCTCTCCTTGCTGGAATTGATCTGAAGACAGGCCTCCCCAACATTACTCCAACCGTCTCCACACAGCTGGGCTACAGAGAGATCATGAGATGTCGAGGAATTAGTAGGGCTGAGACGATACACCTATCTCCAGATTCGATACTATCACGATACCTGGATGCCGATACAACATGTATTGCGATTTTTTTTAAGAATTGCGATTCTACAAGTATTGTGATTCGATATTGCAATATATTGCATTTTTTTAACACTAGACCATCGTGAAAAGTTAAATCATACACTTATACAGACTGTACATGATGTATAAGATGAGTCATATTTACAAAAACAAATCATCACATCTTTCTGACTTTTATTTCAAAAGCATCATACAGTACTACATTCTCTTGAATAAATGATTCAATAACAAATAAATTTTTTAATAGTCACTTGTCGCCACTTAGTGGCGAAACAATGTAACCGATAAATGCGTATTTTAGCACCAAGTTTCAATCAAAAGCTGATTTTGATCGCAATCGTAGACATCAGTGTTCATATTTGAACTTTAAACTTATCCAAGTACTTCTATGATAATTTGAACTATTGTATCACAGAAATAATGATACTATGAGGTTGAAAAGACTGTTTGTGAAGCTGTTTCATGACAACTCTCTCCGGGTCAGCGGCAGCGCCAACACAGCTTTGAATGTTGCGATATGATTTTGTCAAAGTTTCATAGATAGACGAATTGAAAGATTGCGTGGGTGTTCGAATCGAGATCAATCTTTTAAAGAGCTCTATTGTCTTATCTCTCTCTCTCTCAGCAAATGAGTAGCGCAAGGGCTTTTCAGTGCATTCAGTCTCACGTCTCTTCCACGCGTCCACTTGGGACATTACGTCACTAACAACACATGTCCTCCTCTGTTGGAACGTAAGTGGCTTACTTCTGTCAACCTCATCTACAATCAAGGACAAAAATAAAGCAATTGAATTTGAATTAATATCGATTCTGGAATAAAAAAAAAAATCTATTTTAGAATTGTAAAAAAAGATTGCGATGGCTAGGTGAATAAATTTTTTCTCCCAGTCCTAGGAATTAGGAGCTTTTATCTCAAGCCTCATATTTTTCCCATTTCTCGTTTGATCTATGCTCTTCAGAGACAGCAGGAGAGCTCTTAACATGATGAAAATTACTCTTTAGAACCAAGTGAAGCTCTAAAAGGGCCAATAGCTAATTCAAGCAAAGTGGCCGGTTGAAGAAATTTCCCACAGTGATAAATGCCAAGCACAATCAGAATGAATCATTCAGCAAATTTACAATTCAAAGAAGACAAAAGGTATCCTGATTGACTCTTCAGGTATGCTGAAGTTTCTTCAGGTCAGAATTTACAGAGCACAACCACAAATTCAAGTACAACCAAAATAAAATTACGAAACAACGATAGAAGAGGTAAGGGGGTGTCTTTAACCCTAAAGGTAACCCTAAAGAGTCTTTAAATCTGCCGAAAACAGGATCTGTTTAAAAAAACTAGTGACCTTCCTGTCTAGACAACCTTTTAAGGTGCACTCCTGACACAAAGGCCCTGTTTAAATCTGATATTAAGATGCGTTTTGGTCGATCGGATCACAAGTGGACGACACTAAATACAGGTGTAAACGGAGTTTTAAACGTTTTGAGCTTGTCCATTTTCGACCATTTCCGGAGGTAGTGGAAAACCAAATTCGACCAGATTGCTTTCGTAGTGTAAACGCTCATGTGGTCGAATGTATTCGGACAGCCACAAAGGACTGCCTACTCTCCGCCTACTGACCTAACACGTAAACATTATGGGAAGCGCGCTAGCCAGACGGGATTTAAACTTTGTCGGCAGGAGAACCAAGTTTGGTTTGAAGACGAAAAAACGTACCAAGCAAAATGTTCTCTCACCATTCCTGATTTCTAACACGCACTATCGCATTCGGCGTGATCTTGCGGCTGTCAGAGCAGAAACGAAAGCTGTTGCTTCCTGTGTGTTTCCGTTGTCTCTAGGCACGTTCATATATAAATTGCGCGACCTAATTTTGTCCATTAGATCGAAAGATCTATACATTTACCTGCCATAGAAGAAATCAGGACAGAAGTGGTTGAAAGTGGACCAAAGAAATAGATTAAAACACTAGGTGTAAACGGGTATGTGTCTCCCTCATCTACTTGTGATTCGATTGACTAAAATGCATCTTTAATCCAGGTGTAAACAGGGCCAAAGGCTAAAAAAAAAAAAAAAAAAAAAAAAACCTAGCTTCTTTTGGTCAATATGGCCCACAATGCACTGTAGTAAGCTCACTGAATAAAATGAATGATTAAGATGGCAGATGAGTGTGTATAAACTCATTGAAATGGTCTATTTTACCCAATATAAGCATGCTACATATTTTTATGCTCATCATGTCCTTAACTTGGCAGCATGTTAATGGCAAACTCCATTGGAATCAATTGTGAAGAATGTGTGAAAAATGTTTGACAAGCCCAATGAGTCCAATCAGTCTCTGTTGTCAAAATAAAAAAATAAAAATCTCTCCCACCATCCTGTGCCGTTCTTACCAGGAAGGGTGTGGCATTCCTGCTGCTGAGGATCCCATTGGCAGCTGAGGTTGAGAGAGCAGCTCTTGCAGTTGGCCATCTTACTGCAAATCTGCTCATTCCTGATTGGACAGTTGGTGAAATTCTTTACAGTCTAGTAAAAAGAAAGTCAAAAGAGTTTTCAACAAACACAGGACTACTAGCACATAGAGTTGTGTAGTGTAGCATTGATGCCCTCTGCAGGCCAACTTACAGCAGTGCAGTTACTGAGAGCTGAGATGCATTTCTTGCTGTCACACCACTGACATCCATTAGTGTTGGCGGTACAGCTGGTGCAGTCTGAGAAGCGGTAACATCTCTCATCCACCGTGGCTAGAGCAGAGACAGATCGAAAAAACAAAGAAGAAAGGCTGAGATGAAGAGCAGAAGATTTTAGTGCAAAAAATTAGTCTCAAGTATTAATATCAAACAGTAATCTAGAGAGACATCTAAACTCTTCCAAAGCCAACTCTCATATCAGACCTTTAACCAAAGTAGAAGAGAAACATTTAGCACTTCAAACACCTTCCACTCTCCATTTACTTCTAATCGCATGACTTCAGACAGTGGAACTTATGTAAAGGATCAAAGAAGCCTCTGTTCTACGTCTCTCTGCTTTGACAATCCTTTATTCAATAATTAAAAGAACTGGATAATAAGAGTAATTCATTCAGAAATCTGACAACATGAGTGCTTCCAGCGTCTTGCCGTTATTTCAAAATCATAGTACACAGTCTTTATCGCATAGGATTTAATTTAGAGTGCAGTTTCACATTTTTCCCATGGCACTTAAGATTCAGCAGTGGCAGACAGAGGTGAAGAAAACACTGAGACACACACGCAACACAAACAAGGCCAGTGCTGCCAGGGATTATCCCAGCATGCACCTCTCAAGACCTCAGGTTTGAATTTCAAATCAAACAAAACAAAGCCAAATACTGCATTGGCTGGAGGTCCACACACTCACTTTCAAAGGCTCAATTCTGGCTGATTTTGTGTGGTTGGTTGTGTTCTGACATGTGGCAAAAGATCAAACAGACTGGCAGTCCTGCAGAGCAGAGGAGGGCTGTGGGAAACTGTCCTCTGCGTCTGCTTCAGACAGCTTGTGCCCCCTCCATTACTCTCTCATTAACACAGCCAGTGCACAATGTAGCAGACAAACCCAAGGGCTTAGATCAATACACACAAGACTGATTTCTTGGCTTGGGCATGGTAGAAAATGTTTTAGCTGAGGGTGGCAGCTTCTAAGCCTCTTCCAGATACCTACCAGCTTTGGCAGGGCAGAATGGAGCAGGTGTAGCACTGTTAGTGAAGCTGGGCTCCCAGGACACGCAGCGGCCCGCTTTCCAAACGCAGCGCACGCCAGGGCCTGCAGCCTCACAACGCTCCTGACCCAGGAAAGCCTCACAGCTGGGCGGCCTGTAGATCAGTACGTCATTCAGAAGGACGCTAGAGAAACCCCCGAACACATACATGGATCTAGAAAGAGAAGAAGATAAAGACAGTTGAGTAGACATCAACCTTTTGCGAGAGTGTGTGTGTGTGTGTGTGTGTGTGTGTGTGTGTGTGTTTGTGTGTGGGGGGGGGTTCTCACCCATTACTGGTTACTGCTGTATGTCCAAAGCGATTCACGTCTCTGTGCAAGTTTGGTTTGGGAAGGACCTTCCACTCGTCACACGCTGTAAGAAAAAAGGCACATGGAAAATAAAACAATTTTGACCAAATTATTGTACATTACTTTTTTCATGCCTTTTTCAATTAATTTGTGATTACGGTAAGACTTAAAAAAAACCAAAAAAAAAAACCTGGTTTGATTCGGACTGCTGTGGTGTGAACCGGTTAACCATGACATTAAGTAGAACCAGTTTAGGAATGATTTGCTCATAAATCTGAAATCACTATGCAATATATTAATATTTTTGAACATAGAAATACAACTAAAATGTATTTTCCCAAAGGGAAACTCCATGGACTTTATTAACTATAATAAAACATTTCCTGGACAACACAATTTTTTAATTCTCTGATATTTCTTTGGCGTTCCATGTGGGAATGCTGACAACTGTACACAACCGTTAAAAAATTTGGGGTCAGTACGTTTTTAAGACATTAATATTTCAGCAAGTATATACAGTATTAATTTGATCAAAAGTGACAGTAAAAGACTTTTACATCACTACAAAGAAAGTATATTTCAAATAAAAAGTTGTTCTTTTTAACTTTCTGTTCATTGAAGAATCCTAAAACAAATCCACAAAAATATTAAGTAGCACAACTGTTTTCAACATTGATAATGATAACTGAGGACTGCAATATTGGCTGCTGAAATTTCAGAAAAATTCATTTTTATTAAAACTACATTTTTAAACTAATTGAAATATCTAAAAAAATTATAGTGTAATACTAGTATTTCACAATATTAGCTTTTACTGTATTTCTGATCATATAAATGCAGCCTTTTAGAGTAGGGATGGGTATCGATAATAATAAATAGTAAGTGTATTTGGTAACACTTTATTTTACAGTGTCCTTGTTACATATGTTACATGTACTTACCATAGTAATAACAGTAAATTATGCATAATTACATGCAATTAACCCTCAACCTAATCCTAATCCTACCCTAACCCTAAAGTAAGTACATGTAGTTGATTAATATTACTCAGTACTTAAATATATAATTACACTGAAACAATGACACCTTAAAATAAAGTGTAACCGTGTATTTTCTTAATTTCTCCAGTACCGACAGCAGAACCGATAACGTCAGAGCTTATCGATACTGCAGTCTTTCATTATTTAGCCCCAGGGCTCATTAAATACCAGGTTTTGGTACCCATCCCTTTTGGTGAGCAGAAGGAAATATCCTTCAAAAACATTAAAAATCTTACAGACCTCCAACTTTTCAACAGCAGTGTATGTCAAAGGTGTAGCAAAGCACCAGCACAAACCAATGTCATAGGCGAGAAAGTCAGCAGAGAAGCACTTGGCTCCATTGCTAAGAGACGTGTCATTATGGGTATTTCCTCCAAAGATGAGTAGAGTTCCTCCCAGCAGCACAGACGAATGCAGGTAACGCGGGTAACCGCTTTCCCTAAGAATCGTCCTGTGACACACAACAAACAACATCAAACTGATGCACCAAAACTGAAACTAACTGAACTATAGCCTGTTCTTCTACAATTTTTTTCCATTGAATATGTATGTGCACTCTTACCAGGTGCGGGTCTGAACCTCATAGCGGTAAAGATCATCAACCAGGCCGTATTTGTTTGCTGGGAGAGATTTGTAGCCTCCGTGGACGTACACGCTCTTGCTACCGCTGTCGTACACACTGCTATGGCCATAACCACCCTGAGCGATTGCTCCTCTAGTCTCTGGCACCAGCCAAGTGTTCGTCCCTGTGCACAGAAACAAAATAACTTACTCTAACATTAAAAAGTGCACCTTTAAGTCAAGGATTTCCTTTACACGTTAAACACATTTTGCCTCTCCATAACCAGTCTGCGGAAATTTGACAGTAAGCATGTTTCAGTGCAATGAGTAGAATAACAATGAGTTACCTCATCCCAATAGAATATGTTTTGTGGTACGAGTTCACAACACTTGTAATATCACTTGAGAACATGAAGATTATGCCCTGATCCAAGAGTTTAAAGGGGTGGTTCAGGATTTTCGACATCGGACCTCATTTTCAAGTGAGCCTGGTTGTTATTCATCAGTGGAGACAGTTTTCAAAAAAATTCATCCAGTCCTTACTTTTGGACAGTTCGCCGGTGCTAGGCTAGCGCGAGTCAACGGTGCACGTTAGCCTGCCGTTAAAAACAGTTTTACCCACTCCACAGTACACCAAAAGCAAATCAATTATAACGCCAGACTATCGATGTAAATGTCTGTTGAGACAAACGTGGCCATAGTCCTATGTAGATACTCTGTAACTTTAGTGATGAGTGTCAGCGGCAGGTAAATACACTTGCGTGATTGTTATGTGGACCGGCTCTCTCGGTTTCCTAGGTAACCAAATATAACTCCGCCGCTGCTGTAGACTGCTTATAAATACAACTAATGCAATGTGATGAAAGGGTAGTTTGATTTCTAACATTATTCTTTACATCGATAGTCTGGCGTTATAATTGATTTGCTTTTGGTGTACTGTGGAGTGGGTAAAACTGTTTTTAATGGCAGGCTAACGTGCACCGTTGACTCGCGCTAGCCTAGCACCGGCGAACTATCCAAAAGTAAGGACTGGATGAATTTTTTTGAAAACTGTCTCCACTGATGAATAACAACCAGGCTCACTTGAAAATGAGGTCCGATGTCAAAAATCCTGAACCACCCCTTTAACAGGTACAAATTATTCAAATGCTTCAGACTGAGAGACATGGAGTCTCTGGATACATTATGTGTTCATTGGTCTTTGCAAAGAACCACAGCTTCATCTACTGGACCACTGGTGTAAAATAAAAAAATCTAATTCGTTTCAACCCCTGCAGACCTACTTGTTTTACTGTTGCTCTCAAAAGTCGCCTATAGTGTCTTAAAAAAACAACTAAATGTACAATCTGTGCTGTTATTGTTAACGAAAACTGGTTTTGAAACAAACAAATGTTATTTTTTTTTAAATACAAAATAAAATATTTCAAAATATTACTAAACACTATAATAACACTGTGTACAACCCAGAATCTTTGGGTTCTTGCAGAACCTTTCAATCCTAATCAAATACACCATAGTCAGCCACTCACTGATGTTGTACTCCTGAACATTGCTGATGTAGCTGTAGATGGAGGAGTAGCCAAAGATGACCACCATCACCACATCGCCGTTATCCAGCTCGACTATATGGGCGGAGTGGCCTTCCACAGCGTAGACCTGCCCATGGGCTGGCACACTGGGGAACTTCTGCGACCACGTCATGACGGGTATGTTAAACACCCACAGCTCATCGGTTACGTTACTGGCACCCATCTCCAACTTGCCTCCAAACATATAGATGTCATCCTGAAAGAAAAAGATTTAATAAGTTTTAATCTACAGATAAATATTGTAAAGTTCCCATACATTTCTTTCAGCTATGGCTACCAAAATGAATGTGTAAGTGATCGATATCTTAAATTATGTTTCATTTGGTTTTGTATATTTTCTTTATACTGGTGGTCAGAGACTTAACAAGAGCATTTACACTCCCGTTGAAAGTTTTTTTTTTTTTTTTTTATGTTTTTGAAAGAACTCTCTGATGTTCAACAATGTTGATTTTATGTGATTAAAAAACATATAAAAACTGTAATATTGTTAAATAATATTACAATTTAAAATTAATGTTTTCTATTTTAATACAATTTAAAATATAATTTATTCCTGTGATGAGAAAGCTGATTTTTCAGAATCAATGGATTACAGCCATTTAGCTTGAAGACAAAATATTGTTAACACTTATGTTACCCGATATAGTGCCAAGGAGTGTCCGTATCTCGGCAGGGGTCCGCTACTGATGGGTACAGTATTCCAGATGCCACTTTCCAAATTGTAACTGAAAAGCAAAAAAAAAAAAAAAATAGTTAACATCCTAACACAAGTTCATTTACATATCTAAAATGGAAAAAACATTTCCAGACTGTGATGGCTTCAGATTTACACAAATTACCCATTATTCCAGTAGTTACAGTCACAGTCTGAGTTTTGACCGAAATATCATATCCACAACATCGCTAATGCTCCCTATACAAAGAGTTCCCTCTGAGAATATTCAGACTCACAGCTTTTACCCTCAAACTGACAGATTAATCAAACTCTACTCCTACCACAGGCTCACATTGATTTATCATTAGTATTATTATAATTACTGCGGTTTTATTTTTGGATTATTGTCATTGTATGGAAGCGCAAATGCAAATAAGCCTTGTGCACAACATGAACTGGGTTATGCTGTAGGCCTACACCGTGCTCTGAACTACCACTTACTTTAGAATCATCTGAAAGTTGCTGTAGTTAAACGTGTAGCCACCGACGACCCACATGACCTTTTCCTGGACAACCGTCTTATGGGATGCTCTTCCCAGCGACGCTCCGAAAGGCTTCACTGTGGGCATGATCCAGTAAGACTCTGTGGAGGGCACTGTTAGCGAGCAGTCTGGACCTGAGAAAAAGAGAGACAGCTTAATCGCTTGTACAATAATCTAAGGCAGTTTCCCAAAATGGGGCTTCACAGACCTCTGGGGGTTCACGAGGGAACTGCAGGGGGTTGAAAAGCTTGAAAATTTAAATATATACAAAATAAAAATAAATATAGGTGGACAATTATTCAAAATAAAACTGAAATCACTATATAGCTTTGACGAATTCAATCTCTGTATGTGCAGAGTTTAACGTGCAATAAAATGTGTGCTAGGTTCACTTTATTTACACATTCCCATAATTTCCAACATTTCTGTGGATAGGAGTTTACAGCATTTCACCAGCATTCTGTCAAAATAAAAGCTTTAAAAGAGAAGAATTTAAGAAATAAAAATGAGTATAGGCTTTATGCCGAACGTCACATGAACAAACAGGAAAGCAAGCCTCGTTCTAACCGCTTGTCGGAGGAAGTGTTAAAGGCAGTACGAACTGGCGCAGATATCTATGGCCTTTTAAGGTATTCAGCTAACCTAGCTATATTCTCACTATTGTTAGTTAGAAGAAGAAAAATAAAAAACTTTTAGATATCAATCTGCATATGCAATCGGTTATCGCTCCTTTGAAAGTATCTTAGTTAAAATGGCTCTATATTTAACGAAGAACACACAAAAGACACTGAACTGGAAGCGAAGCAACCTGTTTTACAGAACACAGAAGTTTGTTGCACATAACCCCCATAGTAACTTCAACATTTAATACAATTATTATAATTATAAATATTATATATTTTTTTATTTCACAGGACAACTGTAATTTACAACAGTTAGGCTATATAATTATATATAGCTATATAATTCATTATATAGGATTCATTATTATCATTAATATTAGTAGTAGAAGTATTACTACAATAAACCCTATATAAAAGCAGCCCTATATATAAATAATCTTCAAATAAAAAGAATAAAGATAAAACATCTACTAAACATTTTTTTTAATATATTTTATCTGTTTATTAGCATGTCATGTTACCAATAACCAACATCAGAGAACCATGGACATGCGAGTGTCCTTAAATTATTGAAATATTTACTTAAAATATTTATTTGAAGTACCCTTGACATTTTAAGGCCGATTCATACTGCGCCGGCAGACGGCAACAGACACTTCGTCGGGTTTTGTTGGATCAGTGCGTTACCCCAGTCGGAGCTTGTTTTCGCCGACTGAACATGCCGAATCGGTGCTTGTCAGGTTATAGAATGTCTGAAAAGTGACATACTGTAATCTGGTGATTGTCTGCATTGGTTGGCGTCTGTCGGTGCAGTGTGAACTGGCCTTAAGGGGTTCAGTTGACCAAAAAGTTTGGGAACCCCTGATAGGTAACATCAACATCTTATGAACGGATGACCTAAACAGAGCAGGTCTGGCAGCTTCTCATGGTCATTACTATGAAGATTCACATCGCATGCATCTCCTCACATGAGGCTTGGTGAAAAGTTGGCTAGAAAGACTCATTAAATTAACCTTAAGGCATCCTGATGTAAATGCTCTATCACGCTTTGACATTTTGTGACATTGTGGCAAAAGCCTAATGAGGATGCTGCAGTGATGCAGAGGTGACAGATGCACTATTAAATAATCAACACCAGGGGGAGACAACGCACATAACAACAAAAACTACCTGAGACACAATGCTCTGTTGGGAACATGAAACTGGAAAGGTCTGGGATTTTCACAGCATCCTGTAGAATACAGGAGAGGAGTGGAAACGAGAGGGGAAGTGAGTAGTACCTTGCCAGCTGTCATTGCACACGCACAGCTTTTCCCCGGTGAGGTCACAGTAGCCGTGATCGGGGCTGCCACAGTTGTTCCTGCAGTACGGGATGTCACAGGCCTCACCCTTCCAGTACTTATCGCATTCACAATACACACGGCTCGCTATCGAGTTCCCCGAGGTGCACTTCCCGTGGCTAGAGCAGTTATTCGGACACGAGTTGATTCTGTCGAGGGAGAGATGAAGAAAGAAGGTTGTAAAAAGCAAACAAGGAGGAAGTTCGTACACAGATGTACAAAGGGAAACCTGAAATGGGAGAGGGTATATTGAACAGGACTAATCTGTGATTACACTGAGAATAAAACAAGCAGAGAGGCGATAAAATTAAGACCTCTGTGTGATTACGTGTTGAGAAATTAACACTAGACCAAATCAGCGGGCTTTCATTAACTCTGTTGTCCCAGCGTGGCTGAATACTCACGAGTAGAAGATTTCAAATCCCGTCAGGTTGTAGGCAGCATCGCTAAAAAAGTGCAGGAGTGCGTAGCCTGAGTTGGTCTCCACTTCAGGGACGGTCTCGTTTCCTTTCGGTTCGGGGACAATGAGACCACTGTGAGACAATAAAAAAAAAAATAGAAGCTGGTTAGGAAATGTTCCCTCAATCTTCCTTAAAAGCAGTAACTTATTCCATTTGTTACGCAGTAAAGAGACATTTTCCGGTGCGACTCTAGGAATGAGGTTTTCAACTTCCAAAAGAGGTGCAAAGGAGTGCTATGGGGTCCACCAAAAATGTGTAAAGAAAATACTTTACAAAATCTATTTTTAGTGCTTTCAAAGTTAACATGTTGACTTCAAATATTTATTAAATATGTGTTATGCAATAATTTCTTAACATACCTAGTGCTTTGAAATCTATCATGAAAAGTGTTTTATAAATAAATTACAATATTTTTATTGTCAGGTTTATGCACTACCGTTCAAAAAAAAAAAAAAGAGAGAAATACTGTGATATATTTAGATACAAAATGAACTTATTTTGAATTTTAATGATATCTTTTTAAAAGGTCATTTATTCCTGTTTATGGGAAAGCCGAATTTTCAGCCTTACTCCAGTCTTCAGTGTGAACATTATTCCTTCGGAAATCATTAGAATATGCTGATTTGGTGCTCAAGAAACATTTCTTATGATTATCAATGTTGAAAACAGTAGTGCTGCTTAATATTTTGAGAAAACCGAGATTTCAGGATCCATGGACAGGTGATGATAAATAGAAAGTCTTTTTTTTTATTTTTTTTTATGGACAATATTTTTTTATATCTCTGTTGTCTGGTACAAAGTTTGCACTTATATTGTAGGATTCTCTGATGTTATTTTGTTGCTATTTATAACAATGACAAATAAAGAACAATTCAATTCAAAAGAACAGTATTAATTTTAATCTTAAAATGTAATCTTTTTTGTAGCATTATAAAGGTCATTACTGTCAATTTGATCATGCTTGCTAAAAAAAGTCATACAATTGAACAGTATAGTGTAGATCTATCATTTAAGGAGCCGTATGTAAGATTGTGGCCAAAACTGGTACTGCAATCACTTTCAAATTACTGTAGAGCGGTGTATCCCCTCCCCATCCCCCCTGACTCGAGGTTGCCAGATAGGCTGCAGGATCCAGCAGGAACGTAGGCTGCTACGTAGCTGTGGTAACTAGAGCAGAGCTGGCAACCCCGATGCCGAAACACTACTGACTTCGTGATTGGTAGATAGGTGGAGGGTGGAGCTTCAGGCCAAAACACAACATGACAACATCAACATCAGTTGAGGGCTGCAACTTCACTTTTTAAATGACAATATCCTGGCCGGACTACTGTTGTCAGTGATATAAGTATTTGAAATGAACATGATTTCTTAATGTCTAGTGACATATCAGGGCCATTTTATGATTAATTGAAATACATTTCTTACATACAGCTCCTTTAATAGTGTACAGAAAACCAGAAATTCTGTCAAATTAATACAAAATAAACATAAAAATTTTTGATAATTGCCTTTAGCATTAGTTTAGTGACAAACAACATGTTGCCTTTATAATTAAAACAACATGTTGCCTTTATAATAACACATTAAATATATCTCTCACACAGTATAAATGGGTCTTTATGCATGAACATACATAGCTGCCATTATATTTTAGGAAGGGGGTACTTGGCACCAAAAAGTCTGAAAACCCAGTTTTCAGTTTTAGAAAACACACTCACCTGAAGACAGCAACTAAGGGAGCATAAATAGAGTCTCCATCATAGACGTACATGTGGTCCCAGCTACATTCGGTCGCAAAATGGTTAAACCGTAACCTCAGGACTGCGTTTGGGCTGCAAAACAAAGGTGATGACATAATGCTTAAGAATGTGTTGCTGGCTGCATAATCCATTATGAGAACATATTACAGCAGACTCATTTCTGCCAAGTCTGAAGGGTGCAAGGCGGAATGTGCTCGTCCAAGCCTTTTCTGGTAACCCAACACAGAAGAAAACACCCTTGTAAGGGCTGCTGAAGTCTATTTAAATAGGGGGTTATGCAAGAGGGAAGTGTGGGCACAACAAGAGAGAGGATGACAGAATAACACTTACTAGCCCTCAATCAGCCAGGTGCACTTTGTTTTGTACTTGTAGTTGATGGGGCCATCTGTTAGGAACCCAGACGGCTCAGTCAACCTGAAAAATAAGATCAGAGTTGCCGTTCACATCAAATCGATCCCGTGGGACAAACAGAACAATGCGACGCGTAAGAAAAGAAGCCAGAGGCGTTGCTGTTTCAGTACAAGTATGCACAACGATGAATATGGTTTCTGTGGTTACTTATGGCCATATGGACACAGGCTTGTGTGGGAGCAGATCAACAATGATTCACTGCTGTAAATGTGCTCATGACACAGGCCTAACCAATCAGTTGCCTCTCCCTCCGGACTGCAACAGAGCCATCGGTCCGTGGAGTGACAGCGCTTGGATCCATATTGCATCATCATGGAACACTCAGGGCCTGTCTGTGTCGCGGACCACATTAACCGCATCAAGCTGAAAGCATTGTTTGCCCAGACAAGGCCTTTTGTTTGTAGATTGTTTATCGTTCTAAACAATGACCTCAATGTTCCACAGACACACTCTTAATTGAACACGTTATTACTGCTCGCAAAAGCCAAACACTTCTCTGGCTGAATTCTACAAGGTCATCAATCTAAGTGGCATTGCCGAGAGCTTCTGTGTCCTGCTCATCTTTAAGAGAACTGAGCTGGTGTTGCACAAGCATCTTGGAGCCGAGGAAGCCAACACACATCAATATTCACATGATATCTTAGCATTACTATGATACTTAAAGGACAAGTTCGGTATTTTACACTTAAAGCCCTGTTTACAGATCGGATCTGATGAAATAGAACGGTTAAGATTAAAATTTGGACACATGCTCCTGTCCCGAGAATTTTTGGTTTATTCCGCTTTTGTGGACCTATTTTGCCAAACGCGTCACACCCGTGATTCTTCCGTTGAGAGCTTGAATAATAGACACTCCAGCCCAGTTGGTGGCGATAATGCACCTTTGCCAATTGCAAGCAAACCACGGGCATTTCATTGAATACACAGAAGAAGCAGAAGAAGAAGCGGCGGAGTAATACCGTAAAGGTGCTGCGGTCTCACAGCGCGTCCTATACAAGTCAATGGAGTTGGACAAAAACTACGATAAAACCTGTTGGAATGCATCTTTTTCAGCGATTTTTGATGGAACATATCAGTGAACACCCCCTGACCACTCGGTGAGTTTCACGTCTTTGTAAACTAAAGTTTAATGTGTTTTTAGGACGGAATCTTCCAGTGCATATAGACAACCATTGTGGGGGGGTGAAGCGAAATAAACCTAAAATTCTCGGGACAGCAGCATGTGTCCAAATTTTAATCTTAACCGTTCTATTTCATCAGATACAATCTGTAAACAGGGCTTTAAAGGTATAGCGGAGGATCTTTCCAAATTTTAGATAAGACCCGCCCTCTCCACTTTTTGAAAAGTTTGATTGATTCACCAGAATGATTGACAATTAGGAGGACCAATAGTTTAGACTACCCACCAGGAAGTAAAACATCCTCCGCTATACCTTTAAGTGTAAAATACCGAACTTGTCCTTTAAAAGTCAAATTTGTCATTTCTATGCCAAATAAAACTGCAGCTAAAGAAATATTCCTGTATACATGGTGATTAGTACATTCGGAATAAAATGTAAAAGACATGCAGGTTCATTAACAGGTTCACTACTGATAAAACTGGAGATGCGTGCTATCATTCTATCATGTTGCAGTTTTGTAATTCTGCACAGTAATTGAATCAGCTCATTAATTCTCATTCATGTCCCTGACAACAGCGCACAAGAGAATGTCACTGAGTGTGCGTTTGCCTGTCTGTATATTTATCTGTTCATTTCTTTTAATGTTTAATGTAATTAAATCTGTCTCTTCCTCACGTTTACAAATGTGTTTCTTGCTAGACTTTTCATAACTTCCTGTATCAACAATCTAGCTGACTGGTACTGTACATTTTATCATCTATCTTTACTGGTAGGCTAAAAAGTTCATTTAGCAAATTTTCCACTGCAGTGGATTTTAGATCCAAATAAGGTGTTACATCACATCAGAATTATGATTAATACAAGAAGGTTTCTAGAAACAATATTTTTGGCTTAATTTAGTAGTCAATGAGGTCAACATAATGCCCATCAAAAGTTTGGAATCAGCCAAGGCAAAGTGGGATTTTGGACAATGTCAACAAATTCTTTTCATTTCTTGGCGCAAATGAATTCACTTATTGAAGCAATTATTTAAAGCAATAACTATTTCTTATTACTTAATAATAGCCATACACTATTCAAAAGTTTTGAATCTGTAAGATTGTTTAATGGTTTTGAAAGAAGTCATAAGCTCACCAAGACAAACATCTAAAACAGTTTTATATTTAAAATAATAAAAAAAATTATTATTATTTTAGGATAAGAAACATTTCTTATTATCAGTTGAAAACAGTTGTGCTGCTTAATATTTTTGTGGAAATCATGAAGCTTTTCCCCATAATTCTTTGAAGAACAGAAAGTTAAAGAAGATAGCATTTTTTTTGTAACAATATAAAAAGTCTTTACTGTCCCTTTTGAATCAAAATGCATTCTTGCTGAATAAAAGTATTCATTTTAATCACATCACACAACAGACCAATTAGAACACTTAGATCATAAATTTTCTGTTTTTAATTTTGTAAAATATACTTTAATAGTTTGTGTTCCCTTATCCATGAAAAATCATCCCAGAATTAAAAAGATTCTGATTTTGTCCGGAATCTCACTTTTCATATGACATATTAAAAACGTTTTAGAGTGCTAGTCTGAACATATCCAAACTCTGTAATTCTGTAAATAAAACCTAAATTCATAAAATATTAATCTGTGCACCACACAGCAAAGTGAAAACAAGTCATCATTAATTTTTGTACCCTTTGTAGTAATCATTTCTTTCAGTCTGTTAATCATTCCTCATTTTCCTCACAACAAAATGTGTGTGACATACAGCCAACCTAAAGCATTCTTGGCTTGCAACATTCTTGCTGCAAGTTAAATCGTAGCCTATTAACAAGCTATTTCTCCACTCTGTGTTCTCTATAATCAGACAGTGAGATTTTAAGAACGGTTAAAAACAGTAATCACGGTGCACCACTTCCTGTGCCGGGGAGGACATCCCTCAGGCTGAATGTTGGCGAGAGGGATGATTCTTTGCGCGGGCACACACTCAGCGGCCCAGAAGAGAGGCGAAAAAAGGCAACTGTAGGTGAGTCAACACTTAAAATATTCACCAGGTTTCCATGCATCTTTAATAGCCCAGTTCCAAAGCAAATATATCCACCAAAAGGCAGGATTAATACCTATCCCAACGGCTTTGAAACCACCACCGGACAAGGTTCACTCAGCCTCGCTCAAAGGCTGGCCTCAGGCATTCAGAAAGGGATGGGAAGGGAGTTACATAAAGATCTGCAGAACAGCCAATGCAATATTACAAAAACAAAGATGTGTTGCTGAAGGTAAATAGGGTCTGAAAGGTACAACCCAGTACTATAGTCAGCCATAATCAAATGTTGACAGTGACACTTTGGCAAAGTCCGATTTGAGAGGGCCTCTTTGTCAGCTAACTCACGCCCTGTTTCCTGCCACCTGAATAGGAGTCCACTGATATCTACCGATCACTTCCTGAACGTGCCCGTCCTCACAGCCCTCGTTTTCCTGTAGTCGGTGTGTTGCCTCCCACCGCTTGTTCGTTTAGCTGTTGTGCAACAGGAAAGCTGTTTTTAGTGCCAGTTTGATGTGGAGGCAAGGACACTAGGATAGGACTGCTAAACAATTTAGGTCTGTTCATTTATTTAAAGTCGCGGTATCATCTAGTCCGTATATTCTCCACTGAACATCCGTTTACCTACAGATCAGGAATGTATCAGCATCACGTGTAAAAGTTATTCTACCGCATTTGACTTGCGATTCAATCAAAAACCCTGAGCTATATTTACCCTCACACTGAGCAAGCAAGATCAAATGTACAGTACAACACCATGATCTATTCACAAGTTGAGAAAGTGACTCCATTAACAGCTGCAAGACACTTTTAAAGACAAAGGGGATTTTAGAGTGGAAGCACTATTTCATAGGAGTCAAACACTTCTTATTGTCCAGGATGTTTGGGTGAAGTGTGATACAGGGTAAGCATCCACACAGAAGGTGAATGACTGAGCGTTCAGTATTACAAATCACTGGATATATGCTTGGTCCAAATAAAAAGATAGATTTTAAATAGATTTCATATGTTGCCTCCGGTGGACCCACCTTTGTCCAGCCTGCAATTTGCCAATATGGCACATTAGCTTGATCCGGAATGGTAATCTATATAAACTGGAAACTAAAAGCCATTACAGGAAAATGAAAAGAAACTAAGAGATATGTTGGAAACGAATGGTAACTTTCTCTTATACTGAGTTGTATATAATATAATTAGAGCAGCCTTTCACAAACCATGAGCACATGAAATTAAAATTAAAACAAGGTAAAAATTCAGTTTGGCCTAAGTCTAGCAATCTGTTAGGCTTGTTTGATGAAGATGATGTAGCTTACATTGCACTTCAGATAGTCATCTATAAAGATCAACCTAAAAATAGTGCACAGATCATGTCGACTGGCTTTGCTTAATCAACCTACCAAATCATTTCACAAACAACTTTACAGCAGTCTAGACACCACAGACATATTTCAGATGTTCGCACAGGGGTAGTTGCCATGCGTTTGGGAAACTGACACGTCCTGTGGTGTTAAATATTATACTCGTTCTAAAACCATTTGAAAACATTCTGCTAATACTTTTATAATTATTATGCATTCATCTTGTTTGACTTCATATTGATGGAGATAGTAAATAGACTATTTGTACTTTGAAAATGGATTTGTGTCACAGCAGGATTGTTTCGAATAAAGAGGGTGAAAAGGTTAAAAACAAGAAAAGAAAAATAATACAAGAAAAAGTAACCAGGTACAGGAACTATGTCACAACCCCTTGTATACATTTTATCAGTGATGTAAAGTATCTGAGTAAATGTAATTAGTTACTAGGGAAAGTTCCGCCAAAAATGATCCAAGTTGATCCAAACTTGTATGAATTTCTTTCTTCTGCTGAACACAAAAGAAGATATTTTGAAGAATATGGGTAACCAAACAATTGACTTTCATAGTATGGAATAAAATACTATGGAATGGAATACTATGGAAGTCAATGGGGCCCATCAACTGACAATAATTTTCAGAAGACTGTACATTTTCTTTAAAGTCTGTGAACTTTTATGTCTAATGTATAAATATTGATATCAACATGATGAAAGGGTCTTAACTGAACATAAAAATATCAATGTTTAAAATATTAAAACAACTCTGTTATGGATTTGAAGCGTCGAAATACACATAGAATCTGTTTGGGAAATCAACAATCAACCCATCTCAGCACTTTTGTTGAAACATAAAAGTACTCTGAATGCCAGTTTTTTGATATAATAAGAAAACCATCTGAAATTATTCTGAAGATTTTTAAGAATAAATAGCATTGATTTCAATGACAATGTCTAGTATGGCAATTTATTGATTCCAGATTGCATTACATTAAGTACAGGCCCCCCGGAGCAACTCATTAAGTGCCTTCCTCAAGGGCACATTTGTGGCAGCCCCAGGATTCAAACTCACAACTTGCAGATTGTATATTACAGAATATTAATCAAGTTGTACTGTATCTTTCAACTTTCCTTCTGGTGTTCAGTCATGTTTATTTCCAACCCTAACTAGCAGTAAAGAGATGAGATGAGATGATCGGTTCGCGATAGAAAAGCGACAGAATTTTAAAGTTGAGACTTGTTTTCAGATAACAAAGAACAAAGCTTTCTGTGATTATAAATTAAAGTATTATGTTTAGTTAAGTTTTGTTCACGCATCAACAGATTTCAGAGGCTGTTTCGGCCCAAATATTTCGGTAGCCGTAATTTCGGTGCATCCCTAACAATTCAACATCAGAAATGGTTATTTTCCCTGATGTTTTTAGTATCATCTGACCATTTTACCCATTCGCCTTCGACCGGAACAGTCAAAATCTGAGCTTGAACGACTTGAGCTAATTAGAGGGTGCCTGTTCCGTGCCTAAACCAATCAGGTTCCTCATACGCTTTCAGGACGCCTCTCTACTAGAAAGTGAATACTTTAAAAACACAGACGGAACATTACAGCAGAGATGATTGTGGAAGATAGTGAGATTTTCATTATCATTCAAGATGTCGATCCCAATCGTTACATAAATATCTCCATCGAGCGACCCTTTGTTTTGCTAACATTTACTTAAAGCTACACTGTGTGATATTTTCCCCCATCTAGCGGTGAAATTGTATATGACTACCCAGTGAATATTAGTTTCTGTTCCTTTCAATTTCGAGGGCGTTTTAACTCCTACGGTGGCCGTATTATTCCAACATTAACATGGCTTCCTGTTCGACTTCGTCCAATTGCGCCTTTAAAACTATCACCTGTGATCCGTCGCAGCACAGATTTATGTTACAAGGTAAACAATACTTTTTCACCATTGACGTGAGGAAAAGTAACGCAGGTTATACTAGAGGTCATTCTGGCGTTATGCACAACCATGCTATGGTTAGACAAGCAACTATAAAACTTCGAATTTACACAAATAGGCTGGATTACCTGCCCAGAATAAAGCAGGCAACTTCGGCATCCGTTTTAAAAGCTTTGCTCCTCGAGCTCTTTCCATCTGGGAAAAGTTACTCCAGTATTGACTTTGGTCTTGCTGATTTGCCTGTCGCGTTGACGTTTTAATTCTCTCTTTCGCTTCCTTGGCGACTCTGCTACATGTCCTCGAAAATAGGCGTGATGCTCCATCAGCAATCTTTCAAATCTGCCGGCAGTCGCAAGTAATCTCCCCCTCACATTCGTCTCTGTGTCACTGAGTGTAAAGCGCGAAAGGCGAAGCTTGAATTTACAGGTATGTCCCTCTTTGGCTAATGTAGTTTCAAGATGGAGGGGCAACATGGCGACCGGCATTCGAACCCCTCACCCGTATGTACTTTCAATGGCAGATTATAAACTTACGAGAATACTTTATTACTTTAAAGAAGTAAATATACATTAACAAGTACATATATTTTTGAAAGAACTAAGTATTTTTTTTTGCTAAGAATCAACTAAAAAAATTACACAGTGTAGCTTTAAGATTGTGATTATAGCCTAATGACCTTTGGCCAGTGTATCCCAACCTTTTTCTTGCCACGGCACAGTTTTGATAAGTAATAAATCCCACGACACTACTAAGCACTAAAATAACAAAATTGCACAAACAAGCATTGCTTCAAATGGCATATTAAAACTGGATATTACATTAAAAGTAGTTTAAGGTGAAACTTCAGCTTAAAGGATAACTGTCGCCAAAATGCAACCTAGGGTCTTTTTGTTAATCTACCCGAGGCAAACTTCCGTTTAAAAGCATAATTAGAATGGAAACGCCACTTTTAAGTTTGACCGTATTTTTATTTTCGGTCAAATTGCCTTTTGAATGGGAGTGCTTGGGGCACTACTATGACAGCATCAAAAATCACTATTTTTAAAACACTAAGAAGGCTCCGACACAACATGAAACTTTGCTCGAAGTATCACCAGGGGCTCTACACATGAACTCGAGCATTGAGAACATTGTGTACAGAGAGTTTACAAAAAAGAAAGATTTTGAACAACTCACTGTAGCCGTGTCCGCCGGCATTTTGACATACGGTCAAACTTAAAAGTGGCGATTGCATTCTAATTATGCTTTTAAACGAAAGTTTGTCTCAGGTAGATTAACAAAAAGACCCTAGGTTTCATTTTGGCGACAGTTATCCTTTAAGTCAGGTTGAAACACAATACGGTCATATAGGGGCTGTGTTTACACCTGGCCACTTCATGCGTTTTCTCAGATCGGATAGCTATCTGATTTATCAAAACGATTCTATTTACACCTGGTCACATAAATGTGTTTTTGCGAAACGGATTTAAATCCGATCTTCAATTCCCACGCTATATGCAGATTTAATGGAGCGCACGTCACCGAAAGCAACAGATATGAGTTGCATTTTATTGATCATCAGCTAAAATTTCCAAATCAAAGACCGCATAAGAGAGAGCGGCAACAGCCCTGGTAAGATCATTTCGTTTTTTAAGTATTTACTTTTAACGATGATGATTGTGTGTTAAGCGTCTACGACTTACTTTCACTTTGATTTGCGATAGTTTGCACGTTGGCTTAATGAATAGATGCTCAGTTTCTCATCTGATGCGTGTTCCATAGCGTCGTCATATCTGGCTATAACATTACATATAGCCTATGACACGCTCTCACACGTTAATTTTTTTAGCATTTTTGGTTGGAGTACAATTTACATATGTGGTTTCAACAACCATATGCATTTACACTTGCCCAGTTTCGTCTGGAATGCGGCCCAGACCACCTCCTGAAGTGGTTTGAGCGATCGGATTCAAATCCGTCTCGAATGCGTTTCGGAGGGCATTTACACCTGGTCTTTTCACGATCGGATAGCTATCCGATCTGAGAAAACGCATGAAGTGGCCAGGTGTAAACAGCCCCATAGGAAGCTGCATGAAGTTATTGGTGATTATAAAACAAATTTAGGCTACATAACATTGCTGTCAGGCGGGAAACCTCATATTTCTAAAATAAACACTGTGACGTCAAAGTTAAATATTTGTAAAGGCATGAATAACGACCAATAGCACTGCTTTTCAAAAATAAAAGAAAACAAAAATGAAGAAAACGAAATATAGAGATACAAGGTTTCCGCCCGAAAGGGACGATATATTTTCAAAAATCTCCATGGCACACCTGACAGCAATGATGGAATTGTTCATCTGTACTTTTACTTAAGTATGGTTTTCAGGTACTCTTTACACCTCTGCATTTTTTACATCAATGATTTTGTTAACTTCCACCGACATGCATCAACTAGGCTATCCATTAACATAATTGAAGAAATACCTTGAACTAAAAAAAATTTTTTTTAAATAGAATAATAAAAAATAAAATGAATAAATAAATAAATAAATAAAATCTTACAATGCAATTTTCCTTATACACAGAATTTTTTTTTAATTTAACCTTTGCAACTAAGAAAGCCACCAGAGTTGCAACTATTGCATAACCACAATCCCCCCAACTATCCTCAAATTATTATAAAGATAATTTCAAGAGAAACTAGTGATACTATGACAGGTGATATTCTAAAATCCATGTACACAGCCATTGCACCTCAAGTATAGCAGATAATGGCAATATAAAGTACTCAACATTTTTTACAGAGACAATATATAGACAATTTAAGGACAAAACCAACCAAATTTGAACAACATTTAAACATTTTCATGTAGTTTAATCTTCAGTCTAAATCAACTTCAATATACAGGAAAATAACTGAAGGAAGTTACATAATTAGATGGCAAAACCACAAAAACCCAACCAATCTCTAAGCAGAACTAAGGTTTAGGCAACATCCTTAAGTTACTGCTCTAGAAGTTTCCAAAGCACTCACTTTTAACCACAAAGTTGACTATTTGAAAATGAACTTATCATTGTTTAGACATTGATCATTGGTATTGCAAAAACATGGCTAATATTTCACTTCGTTGAATGTCCATTTTAGTGTTTTTTTTCCCCAAGAAATAAATTAAAAGACTGATTCGTAGTTTCAAGGCAGGTTGCTATATTTTAACTTTGAACAGACACAGACCGGTCTCGATACATTATTAAAGCACTATCATGGCAAGGAGATTGTTGTTTATGAGCCTGAAACCTAACACATCTCATTAATAATTCTGCATCCTCATAAACAACATCTGAACATGCAAGCCATGTTCAAAACAATAGAGTGGTATGCACCAGGCACAATTTCTATCCCATGTATCCATTTAGCCAATCTTTATAAAAAAAACTTACTGTTATTTGTCAATGTGACAGCCTTTCTTGTGGAGCAGCAACTAAAGGGCAGTATGACAATGTCATATAACTTCCTGGTCTTCCTAGTATTTCCTGGTCAGCTGGACCAGCATTAAAGGCCAACAATGGCCAAGAGTATCCAAATATCAACAGAGACCACTTCCTTTCATCCAGCTATTGTTGCTTTCAACCTTTGTCACACAGGGTGTCAGTACGAAGTTTAGTTTGAGTGACAGCACTTATAAATGCCAATAGCATCCTCTCAGCTGCTTGGAGTGAAGAGGGAGATATTTGTTTCACCCAATGAGAGCAGGATGCTATTTTTAGATACAGGAGTGCAGGAGCTTTGTTCAAGAGTTTCATTTATCATACAGCTGTCAAACTACGATCGTTTAAAACTAAATCATGTCTGCCCACAGTAACTTTGACATCCTTTTTGAAGACAAAAAAACCCACAGAATTAATAATAACAATAGTAAATGTTTGCAAACTCTCATCAGATCATGTCTGTACAATTATTAAAAAAATACAAATATACAACAGAGTGTAAAGTAAATGTGTGACCAGTAAGAAACCATCAAATTATACAATCCAGTTTTTCAGTACTGCTTTATGGAAACCAAAGTGTAGCCTAGGCCTAAATGCTTAGCAAACTTTATGTGTGCTATAAGTACAAAACTTTAATTCAACTAAATTGTGCCAAGACCCAAAGGATTCGCCAGAGGTATACCAAGATTTCAATGTGGATATGATAAATTTATATTTTAAGCCATTTGAAAATGGTCTGAGAGGGGGGGACAGTAAAGAACAAATGCCCTTCACATCAGTTTTTAACCAGATGGTGCACATATGTGAAACATCCCTTTCAAGTTATCTAGAATTGTTAGAAAAATATGAAAATCCAGCAATCAGTAACATGCTTAAGATGATTAACATACTGTTCCAAAGTATTACAATAATTTTAATAAAATTACAATTCAAGGAATCACATCTATGCACCAATGATCATTAAATTTAAAACAAGCATTTTTCCCTGTTTCTCCAGAGTTAACAGGTACAAATGCCTCATTTAATACTCTTAGGCCTAAATGTTTTAATAAATACTCACTTGAATCTTCCCTGGCAGTGTTGACATTGGTCACCAACCCATCCACGATCACAGACACAAGATCCGTTCACACACCTGCCTGACAGACAGTTCTTCTCACAGGGTTTAGATGGAGAGCAGTCTGCTATCAGCACCAGGGAGAACATCACACAGAGCCATAAATATCTCTGCATGCCCTGCAGTCTCTGTCTGACCAGAAACAGCTCAGGTCTGAGCATCCTCTTCCCGGCGTTCATGGTTTCAGGATGCTGCACTGTTGAATTGGGTATCAATATCTTAGGGCCTTTCTTCCCTGCTTACTGGTGGCCAGATTGTTTCAATTATAACAGCAGGGGGAACCGTTCACTTATAGATCATGAATATTCCTTAAACATCAGCGATCGTATCCCGAAATCAGGGCAATCGTTTAAAGGAAAACCTCCAGATCCGAGCGTGATAAGATAAAATCAGCATAAACACAGGCATATTAAATCAACTGTCTCGCCTCATTGTGTTTCTGAACAAGAGCAGGAATTTCCTACGTTACCTCCTGCAGTTACAGGGCTGGAAAATAATTCCCCATAACATTGAAAAAAATCTTTCCTCCCAGATCACTACCATAACTCAAGAGATGAGGTATTTCCAGCTTTAAAGCATCATATTATTCAACGGTCTTATTCTGATCCCGTCCGCAGCCATTTTAAAGCGTA
The DNA here is from genome assembly GCF_965113295.1 of Leuciscus leuciscus. Lineage (NCBI taxonomy): Eukaryota > Metazoa > Chordata > Actinopteri > Cypriniformes > Leuciscidae > Leuciscus > Leuciscus leuciscus. The sequence goes on from NC_138745.1 coordinate 26,206,302, forward strand.
AACATTCAGCTGGCTGCTCAAATACACTGCTGGTGTGCTTTCAAGCCTTCAAACCTTGAGCTTTTCGTGGCTAAACGTTCATATGCCACGTGAAAACAAGCTAAATGGAGAAGGCTTCTGAGGAAAAAGCATCCTTTATGATCGCAGCAGTGAGTAACATGGATGTTGTTTCTGCTGTTGTCCGTTGCGCTGAGGGATTTGGAAAACCTGGGCAACTATCCGTTATCCGCATTTTGTTCGCTATTTCTTAGGCTCAACGTGATAAACTCCTTGTCAAACGTGTCGACCCTCAATATGGATGTATATCCTCTTCGTCCCAGGTCGCCGAAAACCCCTCAGCGTGCGAATTTTGGCCCCCTCGACCAGCGTTTAATCTCCCATAGTACGAGCAGCTCGCGCTGGCTGGCTGCTCCTCAGGTTGGAGCAAACTCAACACGGAGATGTCCGCGCATGCGCAATGGAAGGGGATACATTTAAAGAGACAGAGGAACAGTGAGTGTGTGCATCCTTCAGAATGGTCATTGCAGTACTTGAGAAGCTAAACATTTTGTGTAATATTTTTAAGGAAATTAGTGAAACCCTAACAAACATTTCCCATGTAAAAGTTGATTGTATTGTATATTATGTGAAACATTGACAGCCAGTCAAGACAACAAGATGGCAAGCAGCATTTTACCTAGAATATAACAATTGCTAAGGACAGTCCAGTATGCTCCAGTATACTGAGTGCAATAAATGTAAAAACTTATGTTGCTAACACTTTGCTAGATGAGTAGCCTACTTCATCGGTCATCCTAATTCTAAATTAGGATTCCACATCCCCACTAACTAGGTTTTATGACCCAGATTCCCTTCACACTTTAAGCCTCCATCTTAAATATGGACTTTGTTCTTCTCTTAAGCGTTTAGGTGTATCTTATGCCCTTATATGCCTGCTGCTCTTTAGGTTCCTTTATTAGTCACTCTTTTATGCACCACAAACATGATATTGTTTTAAGTCATAAAAAGCAGGGATGTATTTCATGTAGTGTGATCCCTATCTTTTAAATGTGTAAGATTTTTTTAATGTTTTTGAATGAAGCCTCTTATGCTCACCAAGGCTGCATTTATTTGATCAAAATACAGTAAAAATAGTAATAGTGGAAAAAAGGTAATTGTGAAATATTATTACATTTAAAGAAAGTCTTTTCTATTTGAATATATTTTAAAATAGCATAGATAGCTAAATCTGAATATATATATAAAAAAAAAAACTTAAACAGCATTTATTTATAAGATTTTCTTTGTAAAAAAGTGACAAAAAAGTATTTACTGTCCTATTTAATCAATTTAATGCATCTTAACTGAATATCAATAACACTCTGTGTGTGTGTATGGGTGTGTACATAGATACTAGTGGCTAGGGTGGGTCTTTTTTACACCATACAAAATATAACATATATTCATGCGACTGTAAATCTGTCAGTTGTTGTTATATATGCACGTAATAAAACACTCAGTTCAGCTGGGAATTTGATATTCCACACAGACAATGACTAGGTCTTGCGATGATTCTCACACCTCAGACTACCCTTTTTAGATCATTCCCGTCACAACAGCCCCATTCAGTCAGGCACTGAACAGATGAATAACAGAAGAAATGTAACACTGCATTATATCGCTGACTTTAGGAAGAGAGCTGTGTGGTTAAAATACAAGGGTATCCATGCTATTAAGCTAAAAAGCACATTTAAAGTAAAAAGAGCGCCATTTAACACTTTATCATAAACAATATTAGTTTAATTTATGTGCTTCACCTATTTAATATTTGCAGAAATTTTAAACTTTCACATTTACATAATATTTCTTTCTATGAACATTGCTGCTTCACACATTCACTGCTCTACTTTCTTTCATGGCCCCACTGAGGAACATGACGCTTTATCCTCAGACCTTCCGGAATGAAAGAATCAAATCCTCAGGCCAATAGCTGATCACCACATTAACAGCACATGCATGTCCCGGCCTGTCAGAGAGCACATGTGGCATAACTGTCCAGTGATCTGCTATAGTAGGATAACCATATATTGCCATGTGCAAAAACACAGGTAATTTACGATCAATTGCTCTACACTTCAGGCATGCCATAAATCCTTCTATAAGCCAAGCACCATAGTGCCCCCTGGTGGTAAACCTTTAACTATATGGTGTAGCTGTACTGTTCTCTGTGAATGACAGCTACTCTTGCTATAACACACAGCTGTTTCTAAAGTCAGCGCTATAATGCACTGTTACATTCTTATGTTCTTCATCTGTTCAATGCTTATAGTGAAAAATTATATTATGAGGAGAAGGTAATTAAATATAATTAGTTGATCCGTGGCAATGCAGACATCCGTATTGACTCTGAGGAGGTGGTGAGGTTTGTATTTCACACAGCGATTTCTCATGATTTCTCTTAACGCCGTTAAAGTATGGGTGGACACAGAGTCTGGGAGCAGAGGAGTTGAATCTTAATCCCTGACTAAGATGGATTATTAGTATCCAAGTACACTCATTGCGAACATAAAAACAGTCTAAAAAAACCTGATTCGGCAATTCGGCAAGAGACTGTGATCATATTGCTTTAGATAAATCTCACTGTGTAATGGTGCATATTTCTTTCCAATCTGAAATTGGATCAATCATTTTTAATAATGCGTTTGGTTTGGTTTAGGTGTACAATTACAAAAACACTAAATTATTACTTTCCCTTAAATGGATAGGAACATCAAAATACTATTAAAATTAAAGAACTTTCGACAATATTTTAAGATTTTTTTAAAAGGAAATTAATTCTTTCATTCAGCAAGTATGCATTCAATTGATCAAATGTGACAATAAAGACTTTTACATTGTTACAAAGGATTTCTATATCAGAAATATCATTGTTCATCAAATAGTTCTGAAAAAAAATTATCATGGTGTCCAAGAAAACCAACATTAGATGCACAACTGTTTTCAACTGTGAAATACACTGAACACTGGAGTAATGCTGAAAATTCAGCTTTGCATTCACAGGAATAAATTACATTTAAAAAAATATTAAATAGAAAACATCTTTTAAATTGTAATATTTCACAATATTAATGTTTGTACTGTATATTTGCTCAAATAAACACAGCCAACCGCTAACTTTTGAATAGCAATTTATTGCTATTTCCCAACATATCAATACTCCAATGAGTTTTTTCAATACTCCATGTCACATTTTCTATGAAAAATATTGCTTTGTTTTTCAATTGTGTACCTAACATGAAAACATCATGTATAAGAATGGAACATTTGCTGGACCCAGAACAAACACATTAAATGAGATATTTATTTATTAGCAAACCAAAATAACTGTATTTTCAAGAATATATATATATATATATATATTTATATATATTTTTTTTTTTATCAAATGAAAAGACGCACTAACCCGCTAACTAATTAACTTTATTAGCTTGTCAATATGTGATAAAAACAATATAAAGAAAAGCCTAGTACTTACATCACTTTTGGGCTTACATAGTTAAATGACAGTGCCAACTGTTGTTTGTCAAAACAATATCAGTGCAGTTTTAACTTAATCTAAAAATCTAAATAAAGAGCATTTATTTCTTTTGGCACCATAAGGACTAGTTAAGTGGTTTTTATATTGAAACAATATAACAAAACAAAAATGGCTTTCATAACAGTTTTTGCACTGTAGTAACATTCATTAACTTCAACACATTGACTACATCTGTTTTATCCATATTTACAAGTACCATATATTGCCATGCAAATTGATGCACAGGGATGGTGAAAGAGACCAGATCGAATCAGAGCGGACCAGGCAATTTTCTACAATTCTCTCACTGAGAATGTAACTAGTGTATCAGATGGGCAATTTCATCACCTTTAGTCACTGTTGTGATCTCCATCATCACCCTTAGATTCAGATGGGCCAGGCTTTTGCTTTGATTTTGCTTTCTTGGCATTCTTTTGTTGCTCTGATGGCTTTGGGCAGGGCTGCAGAGCCTGTGATATATCTGCCAACGTCCAGCATTCTTCCTTCAATGCGTGTTCTTCCAATGTGAATTGACCCTGCTTCGTCCGGGACAGTTCTTTGATGTGAGCACAGGACAACAGACCTGCAGGGGTAAAACTCAAGATTATACAGTAAATGTCAAGTTAATAACATTTGAAAATATTTTTAGAGTTCTACCTTTGGCCAGATCATCAACCAGACTTCTGACATAAAACCCGCCTCCACACTCCACATCTGTAAATGCAAATAGTACATTTGAATTAAAAGAAAAGGTTTAAATCAAGCTGTTTAGCATGCAATAAAATGATTTTTATCAAAAAATATATAACAGAACTCTCTTTAAGCCATGAATATAATGAAATAAAATTTGATAATCCTTGTTTTTAATATAAATGCACATAATTTTTGTCCTCAATCTCTAATCAAAATAACATCCCCTCCCTCTTGCAGTGACATCTGTTCTCTTCTCTGATGATGTGATAACTGGTATGAGTACGGGGCAACTTGTCACTCACATGAGATCACAGCAATAGCAAAACACTACGATCCAATCAGTTCCCAATGGACAAAATCAAGTCCAATTATTCTTGTTCGAGAAGTTGTTTCACTTGCATATCACAATAGGGAAGAAAACACTATCTAACTTCCGTTTCATGCCGACTTAAAATACTGTAGTAATGAATTTGCTATGTGTATAAGAAAGAAGATACATATACTACAATCAATCAAATATTTCCAAATGACTAACCTATGGTGAAGAGTGGGGGGCTGAAGTCTTGTAAAGAGAGACTGTATACTGTAACTGGACGTGCAGGTTTAGCCTCAACCTCTTGACCTTGCTTGAGAAGGACAGACATGCGCTTGCCATCCTTCTTCAGTGCTGAATATCTTTAAATGCAAATATCAGAATGTCTATGAGATCAAGAAACAACTCTTTCAGACATCAATGAGGAGTGTGTTATATATCAAGCAGAATTAATTGACTTACAGAGGTGGAACCTGCATAATTTCACCCGTAAACTGCTTTAGCTTCTCCTCAAAAGCCTCTTTTGTGATGTGATCTGGAAAAAAAAACAAGTACTTAGCTTTATACACTGACTTCTGTTAGATACCCATTCCCTCATAACAGCCAAATAATTATTACCATAACTCTTCTCTTCAACAACATTTCCAGTGACGTCAAGAGTGTCAGTTGCTTTGCCTAATTCTCCAACAGCTCTGTATTTCTATGAAAAAGGCCATCGAATTTAATGTTACAGTAATAAAAGATGGGTATGACAAGTGTAGAAAGACATGTAAACAAAATGTAACTCAGAAAATGCTTACCTTTGATCCTGCAAGCATTGTGGTGAGCATCTTTGTTCCTTCACCAATTCCAACCACTGCAAAACATTATTTTTAAGCTGTATATATTACATCATATTGTTTTGTATAATATGTAATATGACTCGTAGAAAGAAAACATCCTAAATACACTTTTTCAACAACAAGATATTTATTGCCTTAATACGTAATTTCTGTGGAAACAGCTGCTTCAACTTCTTCAGTGCTCTAGGTGTAATTTTTTATTTGTTTCATGTTTCACAACGGAAGTAAATATTATATTTACCAAGTACACCAGAAGCATTGCTGTCCAGGGTGCCGCCATGGCCAATTTTGAAAGGTTGCTTCTTCCTTTTCCGAGGGTTGGGATTTGCAACACCTGCCTCTGTGCAAGGATAAACTCGTTATACAATAAAAAGTATTCTGATAATTGTTGTATGGTTATCTAATCCCCAAATGCAGAGGAGAGACATGAACTGGATGTATCACAAGATGTCCAAAAAGAACAATAACATAAAAACGCACCTACCTTTTAAAAGCGCCTTCTTCAGTGTGTTTAACACGTCAGCTGAGGTGGGACCCTCTTTCTTGTAGATGGCAAATATACCATGCAGAGACTGCAGTTTGGATAATGAACCGTTCTGTAAAGTTGACACACCAGCCATGCTTGTTCTTGATTTTTCCGCGGCGCAAATTGATGACGTCATTCACGTGTCGGTATTTGTAGTTCTTTCAAGAGTGACCGACGACATCAGCAGCCCGTTTGTGTTTGTGTCATCTTTGACCTGTTTCTGGTAAGCACCTTCAAAATGGACATAAGAGAACCCTCAGTTAGAATTGCAATTGCTGATGTTGCCGGAGTACATTTCAATCATTGTATCCCAGGCAAAAACCCAGCTGAAACACTAATAATCGAGAATATTCCTACAAACTCTTTTAACTTACAGTCGCGAGGACTATTCTGCTATCATGCCTCCAAAAAACACAATAAGTAGCCTATTTTATTTTTGACCTCAGATCGAAATATCTCACTCAATTCACTGCGGACTGATTCCCCCTGCCCTGGGACAAAGCTTGCAAATGCCAGGATCTGATTCCCATAGCCACATGCAAATCTACGAAAGCTGACTCTAGATCAGTTGCGGCTGACTACATCACATCGCGTGCTGCGTGCGCGCATGCAGAGGGAAAACTGGGCCTTCTCCATAAATTATGTACTTTTCTGCTTCTTTGGGCCTATAGAAAGAATTTTGACCATACTATTTTACTTCTCGTATGGGGAAAAAAATCTTGCTGTGTATGTATCGTCAATTATTAATAGGTCTAAGTTGAGGCCTACTTATAATTTATAGGCACAGTAACATATTAAATTACCACATGATGGCGATATTTAACCGCTACTGAAGCAGTTTTTAGATAGGATAAACAAGAACAATGTGTTCAATATTACAGAATTTAAGAAAAATCTCTTATAGACTAGCCTAATACGTTTTATCTAGGCTAGGGCTTATTTTTATAACGTCGTTGTAGTTGTTTTAATTATTATGTTTGTTTGTTTGTTTATTTGTTTTTTTTTTGTTTTTTTTATGAGAGACGTAGGTCTAGTGTAATGGTACATTTTAACCAAGTGCGATCTTGGCAAATCACAGTGAAATTTATAGTCGAAAAGAAAGAGTCGGAAATGTATTATATATAAAACTTATATAAAATATATAAAACTAATACAAACCATTACAAATGGTTAAAGTCAGAAAAACAATAGTTATTCGAAAACAGCAGTTGCTATTAAAAATATGTTCTGCTTCAGCTCAAACTGTAGCTCCACATACCGTGCAGCATACGGTCCATCACACAGGACACGCCCATTGTGTGCCTCTGGTTCCCGTTATTCTCTCGCCTCGCCTCGCGCTGTGGTGATCACTGATGCCGAGCGCACGAGCTGCTCCGCTGCTCACGGACACAGTGCTCGCGCACCTTCTGTTTATCTGAAGTCGGGGGACTATTGCCTATTTTGATCTGAAAGGCACATTGCCGACCATCATCATTTCAGGAAGAAAATCCACAGCTTTTCCCACTGCATCATGTCAACGAGAGGTAACCAGTTTTTATGTAGTTTTAAAGTGTCTTTTTAATTTGCGAGGACAAAACTGTATTCATATGTAGCTTACTCAAGAAAGGTCGATATAAAACCGTTTGACACGTGTTTGTTTCTGCTGAACATTAAGCCACTTTTGAACTTGGGACGCATTGAGACTGTCATGTCTCTCTCTTCACCTGTCTGTTTTTGCATAATGTTTACTATATATTCAGTCTGACAACACACTCCACCTGAGTTAAACTAATGCTACATACAGTATCATAGAACTTATTTAAAAAATACAAACATTATTAAGCTGCATTATAAAGAATAAGACCATTAGTTAATATTAGCATCTGTATAATATATTTTATAACATTTGTCATCAAACTTTGATTCATACATTTTCATATTGATGTATGTGCACTGATTCATTATAATTAATGATCTGTTTAGCAAGTATAATGTTTGGTAATGACTTATTAACCCTCAAGACCTGCTTAAGAAAAAGTAATTTTTTCAGTTTCTTAGGTGTATTATGATGGAATTTTATTTAGATTATTGATGGATTAACACAATTTGTGTTAAAAGAAAAAAACTCTGGGAGACTCTGGCGAACGGTGTCCTTTTCTCTGGTTAAGTTCCCTTTTGGCATATCATAATATCTCTCATATAATTTGTTTTGGTATTCCTGATAGTCTTGTTCCAATATGGGGGGGTATTTATTGTGTATTTTTACAGACTTAAAAATGACCCGAAGAAAACAGAAGGGTTAAAGAAAGCAATTACCTTGAGTTCAAGAAAGTACACAGAGAAGAAGCCAAGCAAGATGCCCATTAAGATTGGATGCTCTTCCTTTCATATCAGCGTCACACGAGATGATGCTGTGTTTACGCCCACTGAATGCTTCTTTTTATTATTCGTGCTTTGACACTGACAGTTCAAATGGTTTCTGGACTTCAATTAGACTCACCGCGAGCACTGCAGATGATTTGTGGTGCCGAGTCTATTTAAAGAATCAGGCTACTGCTGCCACGAGCCACAGTCAGAAGCCTCTACCATGCTATAATTACAGCATGTGTTCAAAAACTTGCATGTCCAAGAAATTATTCTTAAAAAGTGTTGCGACATTATTCATTTAACTTTTGTGACTTGAGTGTGACCAGAGAAGCAGTGGATAAATGCCATTATCACTGGCCAGTGATAGTTCATATAGTTTTGTTTTTTTAGTTGTATAGTTGTTCTCAAGAATGATGCTTCTTCTTCAAATGGTACAGTTATTATTAGCTTGTAGTCCTCTTTTTGAAATAAATCTAAATGACCAAAACTGCCATACTTAAAACTGAAGTAGATGCAGAATACATCTGTATAGATCTGTGGAGGTTTGTGGCATCAGACATGGCTGGAAGAGAGTTTAACTTTGGTCTTGAGTTTGCTTTCAGACGGCTACATTTTTGGTGAAGCCCCATTCATGCCGCTGTCTTGCAAGTGCTAGTCCATGTTTTTCTTACCATGTCCCCATAACCCCTAGGAGCCAGGGGTAATAGAGTTCATTTTAACCTTTGCACTTGAGATCAGCAAGGTGCCCAGTAATTTAATTTTAATCAGTGAGGTCACTGAAGGGCAGATATAACACCAAACATCTGTAAAAGTGTGGAATTAGTTTGACAGAGAAAGAATGCATAAGTAGGGGAGACTGGGCGCTAGTTGTCACACAGGGAGGTTGTCAGAAAGGTCTGTATTTCATTATATTTAAGCTTTTGTCCTTAATGTAGGCCTACACGAAATTGTTTGTATGCTATTTCATTAATTGTTTTGCATGTTATAATTGTTTACTGTTTAGTTTTAGCTGAGAAGCTTTTTCAATGGCAAGTTGAAAACCAACCCACAAATGGTTAATGTGTGTTAAAATAACTATCTTTTTCTTTGGGCAATAACGGTGGACATATTCAATTACTTTTTTGTAACTTTAAGGTATGTTACTACATAGAAATATTCACTGGTTTAAAAGTGTGACAGCTCCGATCTCCCTTATTCCCTTATAACTGGTTCATATATCCATGGTACATTTAGTTATTTTTTCTCTCTTTCCCTGTATCTCCATTTCTCAGACCCAAGATCATTGTCGGCCCCTAGGGAAGCCCAGTTAAACCTGTCAGCTGAAATCAGTGTGAGAATCTGAAAAGTAAACCGTCTCCAACAACATCCAGCGAGTAGGAATCTCTCAAGACTTGCTTTTCTTTGTTTTTTTGTTTTTTTTATCAGAGCAGTGATACCACTGTTTTCTTTCCCAACAGCCCTAACATAACTTCCCCAGGAAAGATGAATTTGTGACAGCCTTATTGAGAGTTTTTTCTTCCACCTCATAATTGTGTGTTTCTTAAATCATTCTAAATTATAAAACTAAATTATAACTTGTGAGTTATTTCCAGACTGATTAGACTGAGGATTGTAAAAGAGGTGTGCTCTATTTATCACTGTCCAAATTCAGGTCACCCATTCCCCTGTAAGATATGTCTCTTATCATTGCTTTAAGTGGCTGTCAGACTGTGAGACTTGTCTCTTGATGGGGTGAGCAGGATGGACGCCAGAGCACTTGTAGTTTTGCTGCAATAGAACCTACAGTGTTTAGCTTTGCCTCAGACACAGAAACACAATCACTTAACTTCAGCTGAATGACACATCATAATTCCTGCTGTTCAGCTCACTGCTACACTTTCTTTGTGCCCTGCTCATTCACTCGAGTTGAGTCAGAATTGTATTCGCCGGATTAATAGTATGAATCATTCTTGCACATAGCTTCACACAGTCAATTAAGCTATATAAATAATTGGATCCTGCAAACAACTATCCTAGGATATACTGTTTTTGCGATATACTGTAAGGTAATGGCACTTCTATGAAGCTTTTATGCAACAGTTCTGTAAACAAGTGGTTAAAGTCGGGAATGAAAATGAAGGTGAGATAGTATTTTCTTCCCTATTGTGACAAATATCAGAGTGAAGTGGCTTCTCGAACAAGAAAAAATGTAGGGTGGAACTTGATTTTGTCCATCGACAGTCAATTGGATCATTGGATTGTTGTGGTTTGCTATTGCTGTGATCTCATGTGAGTGACAGGTTGTCCTACCCTCACCGAAAAACACGTCATCAGAAAAGAGAAGAGATGTCGTTGCAAGAGGGAGGGGAAGTTATTTTGATTAAAGATGTCAAAAAATGATGTGAACGGAAAAATGATTTATAATAAACACATTTACAGTGCCGTTTTGTTCCTGAATGAATCAGTATTTTGGGTGAGTCATTCAATAATCTTAATCACATGCTACACCATTGAATGTTTGGGATTGACAGCCTTAACGTTGACTCTTGTTAATGCAACATTACATTTGGTATTCAAGTCTCTACTTTACGATCAAGGAACCAACGGCAGTCCTCTTGTTCTTGTGCTAGCTTTGAATATCGAACCACAGCAATAGTGACTAAATACAAATATTATATATTTGTATTTAGAAATAGGTTGAAGGTTGCTGGTTCGATCCCAGCAGTCACCACCAGTGTGTCCTTGAGCAAGACACTTTACTCCACGTTGCTCCAGGGGGATTGTCCCTGTAATAAGTGCACTGTAAGTCGCTTTGGATAAAAGCGTCTGCCAAATGCATAAATGTAAATGTAAATAAATGTAAATATATTATATAAATAAATAAATGTAATGAAAAAGAATACGTACATACTTTTGAGTGTAGCAGGCAAGCTTTGGCACATACTAGTCATAATTGCGTCTTTAACGGACTGCTCTGTCGCTTAGTTACATATCCTGTCACCGTTTAAACTGCCTTGTCAATCAATCAATCAATTTTATTTAATTTCCTATCGTTTTGGAGAGGAATACAGTAGCACGTTGATCTTCCAGTTGTGGGTCTTTCATGCGGAGAGCTCTCCTCATGTGTTTATTAGTTGCATAATGATGGTTTTTAAAAGTTAAAGGCCCCCATAAATCAATATTTAAGTTTTTTAGCTTTTAGGATGAATATGTTAGCCTTAAGGTTATGAATAAGCTGCAAGTGAGTTCCAAAACAATGACAAAATTCGCATTTAGGAGAAATAAGTCTCAAAACTTACAGTCTCTGACTTCCACTAAAATGGATCACGGATTTTTATTACATCACCACGGACTTCTCATCACATTTTCTGTCCAATTAAATGCTCTCTAGAATCTAACGTATCATCAGCAAACCAAACATATCTTTACAAATGTTGACAATGTTGTTGCTGATGAAATATAATGTGGATAACATTGAATAAATATCTTTTCTTCAGGTTAGATACTGATACTTAATCACTCAAACCCTCTACGTAACCGTCGGACTTGCACATCCGTCATGTTTTTAGTTTTTTAACACTTTTTATTTGTGTTTGTAGTTCTAATCGAATCCCCGTCCAACGCGCAATGGGTTGTGGGCAATATTAGCTGTTAGAGTGTGCACGGATCTGCACTTTGGATTCTAACTGGAAAAGTAGACCATCTGGGTATCTTTGGAATACTCATTTCAAATTTCAAATACTATTTAGGACGGTTAGTATGCGAATCGGGACGCATCAGTCGTTCTTATTCTAAATGAATCAATGGTTTGGAATGAATCGGTTGACAAAATGATTCAATGGCTCACTTGATTCAAGACCTACTGGTGTGATGTAGCTCAGTGGTAAGAGCATTGCATTAACAATGCAAGGTTGTGGGTTCGATCCCAGGGGATTGCACATACCAATGTATAAATGTATAGGATAATGCAATGTAAGTCGCTTTGGATAAAAGTGTCTGCCAAATGTAAATGTAACAAAATTTTGATGTGCAAAACCTGTCCAAAGTTTAAAAATTGGATATTTAAGAAGCCTTAATCTAATTCTTATTTTAAGTCTTTGAACGGCAAGATGCTGACCTTTAGCCGTTGGCTCTGTTTCTTTGTGTGGACTTGGTGGTGCTCTGCTCTGCAGACCTGCCACAGTTAGAATGACCAGGGGAAGTGGAGCATGCTTGCTGATTGCTGGGGTTTCAGCCTCATGAAAGCCACAGGCCTTTAATTGTTGTTCTAGGCTTAATTAAGCTTGATCCCACCAGGAAGCTGCCCCTCTGTCTCTCTGTTCCCAAGCCGCCCTCAGCCGGCAGAGCCCGGACCCACTACATTCCTATAACTAGGATGTCACTTCTCTTTGGATGAGCTGGTCAAGTGGAGAGGGGGAAGGGGTGATGGAAGAACCAGTGGCAGGACTTGAACTTGCAGTCCTGGGTTATGTCACCATCTCAAACTCTTTGAACCCATGTATGACGCATACTTTGGCATTCTGCATTTGTTCCTTTTTCTATGTCCATTTCACTTGTGAGGGTTGATGAGGTGCACATTGTTTAGAGGGTCCATGGAGATCCTGTATGAAGTCACATCCAGTTGCCCCTAAAACAATGGCAGGAGCTGGGCAGGAGAGTTAGAAACATTCCCATGTGTTCAGTTTAGTGGGCTTTGTTTTAGACATGTTCTACACCACCATGTGCTTATAAGATAACCTCAGTTTGATTTAGTCCAGGCCTGTAGCAGTGGAGACTGACATCTCAATGCACTCTAGCCAAAAACACCAGCAGTTTTATAAATAATTATATGAAGAAAGACAGCACAAAATATTTCATTGACATTTAAAGGGTTAGTTCACCCAAAAATGAATGAATTGAAATGCATGAATTTACTCACCCTCAAGCCATCCTAGGTGTATATGACTTTCTTCTTTCAGCCAAACACATTCGGAGTTATACTAAAAATATCCTGGCTCTTCCAAGCTTTGAAGTGAATGGTACCTTACATTTTGAAGCCCAAAAAAGCACATCCATCCGTCATAAAAGTGATACATTCGGATCCAGGGGGTTAATAAAGGCCTTCTGAAGGCCCTTTGCATTTCTCTGTAAAAATTATTGTTTTAGACTTCTAATTCTCTGCGCTTCCGCGTTCGTCGATACGTCATTCATTGGATCAGAGGTCACTCTTCGCCGGAAATCAACTCGCGTACAGCCATTACTGGAACCCAGTGATTAGCTTATAAAGTTATAATTATGGATATTTTTCTTAGAAAAACCCATGGCTGCGCTTCAGACGGCCTTTATTAACTCCCTGGAGCCGTATGGATTACTTTTATGATGGATTAATGCGCTTTTTTGGGCTTCAAAATCTAAGGTACTATTCACTCCCATTATAAAGCTTGGAAGAGCCAGGATATTTTTTAATATAACTCAGATTGTGTTTGCACACATCTGTCTGTCTGTCTGTCTGTCCATCCGTCCGTCCGTCTATCTATCCACTTAGACATCTAAAAATGAAATTAAAATGAAAAACCCTTTTGCTCCAAAAATTTATTACAAATGATTGTGTAAATTTAGCCTGATTTGAGAATGCTCCAATGGGCATCTTGTGCTTTGGTAGAAGCAAGGACATCTGACCTTTTTTTATTTTATTTTTACAAAAGGAGTCAAATGCTCAGTCACAAATACGATTGTTTTACAAATATTTCATAAAATGTAGCATAATGCAAAATGCATTGTAATAAATTTTAAATTACGTTTTAAAATCTTGTGTTTTAAATTTTGTATAAATATATTTAATTATATATATATATATATATATATATATATAGGCAGGTGTGTGAGGACCAGATGGAACCCATCATTCTGATTCCAGCTGACCACACACTCCTGAGCTCAGTATTCCCCGTGGGCTGCTGATTCTGTGCTTCTGCGAAAAAAAAAAAAAAAAAAAAAAAAATTCCCTCCTGATGAATGCTTCATCTGCGCTCAGCTCCACAGACGCTTGAGAGCCTACAGAATAAATGCTCAGCTTCAATTGGGAATTTATCTTACATTGCGTTTTCTTAAATGTATCCGGCCACATTTTCCTGAGGCCTGTTTCATGTCAAAGCCAGTTCGATTTCCTTAGTTTATCTCTCTCTGTGGACAGAAGTCCAGTAACAGACCAGTGGGAGAAAGGGCTGCTGATATTACTGGCTACCAGCCGACTTTTGTCCCAATTAATTCCTGTGTTATTGTAAAAGATGTGGCTAAAAGTAAACCTTACAGATCCCTCTCAAAACAAAGGATCCTTATGCTTTACAATGTAGTAAAAAATCTTAATCACAAAAGCCATAGTGTATTTGATCCCTTTTTGCCTCCTTGTCTCTTGTTAGTGACCTTGTGAAAATATTGAAGGAGCCGACTTTTTGCTTTTTTGTGTCTGACTCTGTATGTGTCCCATTTTGACTACGTGTTGGGGTCCGCACAAAGACAGAAAAACCTGAAAAAATCTACAATGTGAGGGAAATCCAACAGTCTCAATTAGGAAAATGGATTAATAAACATAGAAAAATGTAATGTTTCTGAGGTTAGGATGATAGAAAGTGTAATTAACTCAGTATTAAACCCATAAGTCAATGGAAACTCAAAGTGTGTGCAAATCTCGATTTAGACCCTGACAATGTTAACGAACAAGATGATCGTGCTGAACGGATTTCAAGCCCGGACTTTGCAAGTGGTATGTTTTTTTTTTCTTATAGATACAATGTTATCCAGAATTTCATCCTATTTGTCAGAAAACTATGGTAATACAAACAGTAATCAATCACATAATCATGTATCATTTTCCTAAGGGGCGTTTAACAGGTCTTACAAAAGCATTTTTTTGTAAGCTTTTAAAAGCTAAAGTAAACACTACATCAATACTGTATGTTAGTTAGCAAACTATAGTGGAGGGAAAGCTTTGCGCTTAGTTTACATCAAAGCAACTACATTTAATAATTATTGGAACTGTTAATAGAAAACAACTACAAATAATAAGACATACTTAGTTGTGATCCATAAACAACAGATTGTCCCGACAAAATGGGAATGGCTTCGTCTTTCAGGAGAGGCTTTTGTGCGTAAAAACTGCATTGTACTTGTACAATGTTGAGGTTATAATGTTCAGGAACAGTGTTAAAAATACATTTTAACCTCTCTAAGTTCATCAGCCTTAGGACGAACTTTTTTCCGGGATTGAAAAAACAGCAACAACACTCTGATAACTGATCATTTCTATAAAAAATGTGTCTAAAAGAAAATTGTGACAGGTTATTGTAGTATTGTGGTTGCTTTTCATAAAAAAAATTGATTTTCCTAAGTAAGACCGCCATCATTTATTTAAGTTAATGTTGTTCCTGTACATGTCAGTAATAATCCTGTACTCCTAATTGATCCACTTATGAATATTGATGCATGGACGTCCACTTAGGATAAACCGAAGACATAATCCGATTAGACTGGCAAGATCTTGTAATCTTTTGAGCAATATTGAGCACAATGTTTTCATTTTTCCTGGTTAAGTGTGTTTGTAGGTCATCTATAAGGTCACAGCAGTATATGAGGTCTTAATTGCTGCATCCAGGAAGGCCACCTGCAGTAAGAGCAGAAGCAATCACATTAATTACATCTTAGCCGGGCACAGTTGCATTAATAACAGCTCTACAGACTGTGGCTCGGGAGCAGCACACGGACTCCTAACAGGATCAGACATTACTGAAACAGTAGAATCCGTGTTGTTCCCCAGGCCAGTGCCCTGTGTGTTTCTAGCACTGTTTTGGACTCTCATGTTTACCCAGCCTTCTGTCAACCCCCAGGATATAGAAACTGACCTTCTGATACAATGATACCACAACTAGTGCTCAGGGGAATCTCCTAAAGCCAAATTTGAGATATTTGGAGCATTTGTCAAGGCATTTTCACTTGCTTGTGGTGTCTGAATGAGTTATTTTAACCCACCAGCTCAGAGGATGATCAGGCCTGTCTGAATGATGCACACTGACATGGCACAGTCAGGGCTTTTTTTAAAGGGGTCATTTTTTATTAAATTTTTCTCCTTGAAGTCCACTTATAATGTTATTAAAGATTTTTTCATCAGATTTTAGTTTTTCATGACCGTTTTCACCTTCTTTTTAACCCTTCATTTTCATTATATGACCTTTTTAACCCTTAAATGCATGAATGTTTTGCCAGTAATTATATGGGACTAATCTTTGACCGTTGACGTATATAACTCTCCTGATATTTTAATAACAATTACAAATGAATAAAATAAAGCATATTTTATTACCTTTTGGAACTTGCAAGGGTTTCAATTTGAGCAGATTATTTTTAGCATTATCTCTGTCATGGTCAGAGATGTTTTCCCCAGTACATTCAGCAAATGGCTCATATTTGCAATTTCAACCATATTCTCATAAATATCTTCAAAATCAATATTTTGATCGCTGACAGCTTCTTCACCAGATCCACTATCAAGTGACAGTGACACTAAGATTTGATTGCATACGGTACTTGCTCTGCAGTAAATCAATGAGTCATTTGAAATTTTGCAGATATTGTGAATATTCGCCATCATTGTGAATCAGACATTGCCACCCTGAAGAATAAAGGTGAATTGCACTTATTGAGTCATCAGAGATTCAATTGTTGAGCAGAAAAAATATACTTACACTATTACATATATAGTGCTAGTGACACTATACACTTTAAAAAAAAAAAAAAAAATTTCTTGTTATATTGTTCATAATGAATATATTGAGGAATAAGAAGGTTGATGAGAGGAAGAGAAGTGAATGACGTCCCGGGTCTATATAGGCCATAAGCCCGGGGCTTTTTAAACTGGGGTCCAGGGAAGTTAACGTGATAAATATGTTTTACTACTGAATTTGATCATATTTAAAATAAGAAAAAAAACAATTATATGGCCAAAAGTGATGTCAGGGGAGGATATTTGATTTAACGATCCTAATTTATATATTTTGTAACATTTCAAATATGAGGGAATAACAAAACACTAAACACACTTGGCATATTTCAGTGTGTTATCACACGTGAAACAATTTACTTATTTTGTATTATTTTGTATGATGTATGTATCTGCTTTTCAAATCTGCAGATCTGATAGTCGGCTAATGTTATGCTTACATTAGTGAAAAGAGAGCATGACAGCGTATAAATAGTGCTTTGCATGCGACAAGGCCATCGCCAATGGCTACATGACACTAGAGCTGCAGCTAACATGCAATCTCTTTGTGTTATTACATGCTGAGAGAGCTTTCTCTTCTCTGTCACACTATTCTTACAGTATATATTCTGCACACAATATAGTCACTGCACATGATATTTTGCAGGCACTTGTTTTATAAACACTGCTTTTAGCAGCAATGTACTAAATGGTGCATTAGCAAATAGATTTTTGAGTTATGAACCCATTAAAAGCATAATGCTCAAATGTTAAGACACATTTCAGACACAATTATATGCTTTTATATGGTGTTCTAAACAGGCACAAAGTAATAAAGTGGCAAGAGATAAAATCGATTTTTTCCTTTAACTTTTGTCCTGACCATTTGCAACTAGCGAATGTAGAGAATTTAGAGAATGTAGAGAAGTCCCACTTAAAAGGGATAGTTCACCCAAAGATTAAAAATCTGTCATCATTTACTCACCCTCAAGTTATTCCATTCCTGTATGAGTTTCTTTCTTCAGCTGAACACAAAATAAGATATTTTGAAGAATTTAAATAACCAAACAGTTGATGTGCGCCATTGACTTCCATGAGTTTTCCATACTGTGGAAGTTAATGGGGTCCATAAACTGTTTGGTTACCCATATTCTTCCAAATAACTTCTTTTGTGTTCAGCAGAAGAAATAAATCCATACAGGTTTGAAACAAGTTGAGGGTTAGTAAATTCTGACAGATTTTTCATTTTTTGGTGAACTATCCCTTTATGGATAAACTGTAAAATGAATAAATCACTTTTCAAAGTGACAAATACGTTGGCCCGACACATTTAAAGCTTGTTAAAATTAATGTGAGAATACATTTTTAAATGGTAAGAGCTTTGCTTTTTGCTTGTGGTATCACACCTGGTTAGGACACAGTGTTAGATTTGTTTTTGTCTTGCTTGCTTGCACCTTCTTCTCCTCAGAGACTTGTGCTGTTTGCTCTGGTGCTCGTGGTTCTGTATTGAGACTCTCTTAAGGGCTGCAAGGGCTCTTAAGGTTTGATTCTGATGTTGGCTCAAGGTCTGAAGGTCGTCCAAACAAACAAACACCCCCACAAATGTTTCCGAGCAACCTCTGATATCGTGGGCCGGTCTGTTTGCATGGTAGACTATAATCGCCAGGAATATAACTCAAACCAGCTTCACGTAAAATACAGAGGGGAACATTTTAAAAAAAAACCTCCTCTTAACTGGAAAGGATTACAACATCATGAAAGAATTTCCCCAACATTTCCTCTTCAAGTGAGTCCAATGAGCACAGCCAGTTATTGAAGACAAAGAGCAGGAGGTTTGGTTGTTACAATATTCTCTCAAGTGTAACCATTTAATGCAATTAACCATTTTCTTCCTCTTTCTCACAGTCTCTCTCTGTGGGTGTTCGTAAGAGTGTGTGCTTTTGTATTTCGAACCATGGAGCAGATGTGGCACATGCCTACTTTGCTGTGTTGTAGGGCGTTTCACGATGAGTCTGTTTAATCAGGTTCAGTGTCTTGACAGCCTGTGGGTGGAGCCGAACATAACACTTCACCTTTATTGCTCCCGGAGAGCATGCATCTGTTTGCAAGCGTGTGTGTGAGAAACAAAGCAGGGATGCGGTCGCCTAATCCTCACAGTGTGTGGAAACAAAATTTCAAAAGCACCTTGTTCTAGATTTCTCAACGAAGATGGATGTGTCTGTCTCTTACATTTCTTGAACTCAACCACACAATTCTTTTGGAATGAAATTCCTTCAGGGATGTTGAATTAGGGTCACACAACCAGAAAAAAAAAAAACAGATGTTGTACTCCAAGGTTTTTGAGTTTTTGACTTAATTCGTTATGTTTGAGACATAAACCACCGCACCATATTTGAATGTTTTTCAACTCGCATAAATAAGGAGGCGTCAAATTATGATAAAACCAGCTGTTTATTATTGACATCTAAATGTTAAGTTTATGAAACCGTACTTGCGATATTGGGCTTAACATAACTGCACTGTTAGCATGTCCTTTTTATGTGCATGCTTATACGTCACACTGTGAAGTGGATCTTGAGCTGGTAATTGCCATGGTGTGCAGTGGACTGTGTTTGATTGGATTAGATTTGCTGTGTTTTTGGCCCAGAGTTTCATGTGTAACAAGTTATTTTTCTTGCACTTTTCAGTAGTGCAGCTAGGTGGAGCAACACACAAAATTTCACAGCCTATAACTTACAGTAACATAGACCTGGGGCCTTTGCCATCTTCACACTAAGGACCTCTTAGTGGATAAAGAAATGCAGCAGGGATCCCCTTTTAAGTGTTGCATTTTAAGCCTGGCCTAACTATCATATAGTATAATACCTTAATGTTTTTCCTTGATCATAGATGGCTCAAAATCTCCTCTTAGCACATTTCATCTGAATATGAACATTTGTAAGATTTGGTCAGTCTAAATAGTTTTGAGGTTAATTGATCTGATTTTGTGTCTCTGGAAAATAGTGATCTGTGACATTGTATTGAGTTGTATATCAAAGTATTTTGTGTCTATTTGTTAATGAGGAATTTGTGTGGGGTGGGGGTGGGGGGGAACATCTTACTCTATAATCTTAATGTATTTACATAGTTTATGAGATTTACATGGCACCGCAATTAAAATAGTCCTATATAGTGATACTTGTGCATCTAATGATTTTGATGACTGCATTTGAGTCTCAAAATAGAGAGACTGAGATTTCAAAGCATTGTGAATAGTAGAGACGTTATATAATGCCAGTGCTCGTTGTCATGATGCACTTTACATTGCCTGCATTCATCTATGAAGTGATTCACTCTTGCCATGAGAAATTCTATACGACACATGGAGAAATGTTATGCAATGAAATGTGGGCCTGAGTGGTGATGAAAAGGAGGATTGTTTGATGTTTTGTCCAACTAGCCTTGCGTGGTTTAATAACCTTCCTCCAAAAGGAGGGCCAATCCAGAACTACGCCCCATCTGACGGACAGGCGGACCGGTAGCATTGTTAAGGAAGTCCAGCTTCCAAGTGTGTGTGGACAAGCGCCTGTGCACTTTCTGTGCAGATTAGTTGCTTTATTGTGTTGACCTTGCCATGGATAAGAACATATGTGTAATAGGCCATAGGGTGGACACAGAAGAACATTTTACATTGCACAAGGTTGACTGAACATGATATGAAAATATGATATAATTTCATACTTGAAGAATTGTCATTTTAATTTTTCAAAAATAAAAAAGTTGAACTCACAGATAGTACTGGTGTTCTGTCTGTGATATGATTGTCCATGTTACCAAAAAAGCCAAGATCAGTATTGTGTTTTCATAGTCTTGTATAAATATATACAGTAGTACATAGAACAGATTAGCATTATTTTGATGTTTGATTGATATACATTATATATTCAATATAACTTCAAAACTATAGGATTATATATGAAAGCACAAAACTGGATACTGGTCTTCTTGGCTTGTTGGTAACATGGACAATTAATATGGATGGATTAATTACTGGAATTACCTTTTTTTTCTGAAAATCCAGTTTTTCCATCACAGGAATAAATAACATTTTAAATTATGTTAAAATAGAAAACTGTTGTTTTAAAATCCTAGTAATATTTGACATTGCTGTATTTTTATTGAAATAAATGCAGCCTTGGTGAGCAACAACAAAAACAAAAAACTCAAAATGTACTAATCCCAAACTATGGAACAGTATTTATAAATCATATTCAAACATAATTTCCTTTAAAACTATGAAGTATCAAATTCTGTAAATAATGTAAAAATATGTTTAATCTCTTTTATAAACGGTCTAGTTACGTATAGACAAAAATGTGAATGTAAATTGATATATCTATATAATTTCATAATATGCATTATATGCTGCAATAATGTTTATAACGAAAGTTCTAAAGTGTTACAGAGGAAAATATAGTTTTCTTACATTTGAAGTCTAGAATGACTGAGACCTCCAGCGTAAAAACCTTTGCTGTATTTTAAAAGCTAGGAAAATGAAGGAATGAAGGAAAAAGAAAGATGATTAGAGTTTAGCATTCACTTCTTCACCTCTCGCCCAGATTTTTTCTCATAGCTGTGTATTGGTTTAACCTTCATGTGAGGGACTGTGAAGGGTGTGACAGAGGTAATGGATACACCGTGGTGTTGTTCAGCACAGCCAGAGACTGAATGACAACACTGCGAAATGTCAGCAGGACTTAATCTGCCTCTCTGCTCTGTCATGTGAGGCATTTCAAGCATTTGAGCGCTTGTAACATGAAAGGATTTAAATACTCAAATTATGGAAACTTATTTTATGCTGTAGTGCTGCTAATATAAAATTGGATTTTATCTAAGTGCTTTAAATTGTTTTGTCTATGTGTTTTAAGCCATCACTGAGATCATGACAGTTTCCTTATCTTAAAATAGACCATGTGGAGCTTAATATTGTCTCGTAGTATTAAAAGAGTGTGTGTGTGTGTGTGTGTGTGTGTGTGTGTGTGTGTGTGTGTGTGTGTGTGTGTGTGTGTGTGTGTGTGTGTGTGTGTGTGTGTGTGTGTGTGTGTGTGTGTGTGTGTGTGTGTGTGTGTGTGTGTGTGTGTGTGTGTGTGTGTGTGTGTGTGTGTGTGTGTGTGTGTGTGTGTGTGTGTGTGGAGCTGAGATACAGTTTGAGTGTGTGTGCTTGGGTGTAGGCATTTCTACATTTGCCCCAGAACATTCTGTGAGATAATCATAGCCGCTAGTCTCGCTGAAATTACACACTGCCCCGACACACACTTTTCAGATTGTTTCTATGGTCATGAGTCTATGATAAGTGTGCTTTAGCACAGCTGACAAAGGCTTTTTGGCCCATAGACTATCTCCCTCATGCTAAAGTGGTGATTATGTGACTTCCCTATAAGGCGACATAGACATAGGTGGCCTGGGCACTTCCTGGATTGTACTCTGTCATTAACAGTCATTATATATTCCATTGTCTCCTGAGTCCTTGCTCAAATAACCTCCACCTGGATCATGGAAGGCACCGGTGAGCTGCATCTGTAATTCCACAGTTATTATCTTAATGCACAATGCCCTGGTGAGGAGATTTAGATAAAAAGCTCTAAGTGAAAAATGAGCTGTCACAGAAATTGGAATGAATGATAGTATCACATGAGAGCCAACAACGTTGTGACACGCAGCATATCTGGTCATGTTCGCTCTATGTCTTCCATTAGCAGTCTGAGTAGTAATGTTGCTTTTAATCCACAGTGCTGATTTATGTAACTGCTGTGACATCATCCTAGTGTGCAAATTATATATCTTGTTTAGTCATGAAATAGCGCAGGTCCTTTACATGCAATCTGCTAGCAATCACATCACTATACGGCAAAAGCTGATTCTGCAGCCAATGAGCTTGCTTGCTCAATATTTAAATATTCTGGTTCAGTGTTCGCTGTAGATCAGATTTCCACTGAAGCCCTATACCTCCCCCAGCTCCACCTGTCTAGATCTGCTAAAGAATTGATGTAGGCCTATTCATGCAGTAGCAGTATCTTACATGCTCACAGCAGTGTGTCTGGGTATCTGTTGGCAGTAGCAAACTTGCTCTGCAACAGCATCGTGTGTAGCAGATCTAGTTTACCAAGATACTTTAACATGGTCATATTTATTAAGGCGAGACACGGCAGGCAAAAACATCGATTTTTCATGCAGTGCTCAGTTTTGAGATTTTGGACTAGTTTACTCCTTCAGTATTTGTTCTTTCAAGCTGCTATAAAGAAAACGTTGAAAATATACATTAAGATGTTTATTTTATTACATTTTGTTTACTTGCGGCAGTAAGTTTCTCCCGAATTTACCAAGAAGTTAGCATTCCAACACGTCATGCCGAGTTCCGTCTGTTTACTGAAGTCTGTCATGACCGGTATCGTTGTAAAGCTCTGAGTCTCCTGCACAACGCTATGTAACCCAAATATGGGCATTTCCTTTCTATCAGTAACCAATCGTGAATGTCCAAAGGGGGATTTAAAGCTAACGACGAAATCTCATTTAGAGCTATTTAAATCTTTAACTGCCGTTTTCTCAAAATGATTTTTTTGTCATTCTCCAGTAGAAACATCTCAGCCTGTGTAGCACCTGTGTACACCAAACTCTCCAGTTATACACTTAGCAGTATTCTGAAGATATTTTCAGAGGGATTTGTTAATAAATCATTCTTGGCCTGATTTATGTGACATTTTAATAAAAAAAATATGGCGAAAATCGATTTTTTAAGGCTATGGACAGTATATTTTGATTTCCTAAGTAATAAAAGCATATATCCTGAAATCTTGTGTGTAAACAAAATGAAAAAAGAAATTTGCACCTGGCTTTATCATATGTTCAGATCTATCTACCGAAAATATATGCAAAATCATGCATATTTAATGAGATAATGCCTAATTTGCATAATTAAACATACAAATTTCTAAAACTTGTAATACTTTTTTTTATATACTTGTGTAAGTAATCAACTGAGGAAGTTTCATGGTGATATCTATTATTTTAAAATGTTACCCTATTCACCTGTAGTGTCTCGCCTTAACATGAAAAAATTTGATGGAAAAATGCTATTTCAGTGCTTTACCCTATGATGCTTTGCAAACACAAACAGCTGATGGAAACATTATGAGGTGGAAGGAAAGTATATTTTAATTTTACAATTTAGCACAAAGTTTCCCAGGAAACACTATACTTTTGCAAGAGAATGCCATGTTTCTTGGTGGAGTGCAAATGTTTTTGACGTTTCACAACGTTTTTGGGGAAACAAAAATTTGACTAGCGAACGCAAACATTTGAAAATGAACATTTGACTAGCTTTTGTGAATATGACTCAGTCACTGGCAGCACATCACTGTTTAATTTATATAATTGATATTAGTGTGCATGCAAAATTGCAAAATTACAGTAATACATAGACACTAACTAATTTCACAGTTAAATACAGTAATTCTACAGCTGCTTACTGCTAAATCACAGTAATACGACGGCATAATTACTGTGAAGTCACAGTATACAGCTGTCATTTCACAATAATTTACTGTAAAAATTATATAGTAACTTACTGTGAAAGTCATGCAACTGGTAACCTGCAATTTATTGTAAATTTACAGTCAAATAATTAACAGTGAATGGTACATTTAATGTTTTAACTCACTAGTATGACATGCTTATCCTTGAGAACATTTGATTGGACAAAAATCTGTATAGTGCAATATGGGCCATCAATATGCTTCCATTGAAAAGAGAGAGAAATTTTAAATGTTTATATATGCTAAAATGTATCTGTGTCTGTCAATATTTAGGAGTATATAATCATATAAATGACCTCAAAGCTAACAAACATGGACTAAAAGCCACAAATTTGGGGTCAGACTCCCCAAACGCCCCTGTAATTCACACCCTATTCTCAGTTCAGTGCTGCCATGAACTAAAGTGTGTGTAAATGTGTGTTGTATGTGTTTCTTTGTTGTGTTGTGTGTGTGTGTTAGAGAGAGAGTTAGGAATCATAAACTCTGATTTCATTTTCAACGTTTGGAACAAACAAATATCACAAACTTTCTGCCGATGCGATAAATAAAGGACCATTGTAACAACCTCAATGAAAATTGGCATTTTGATATAACCTTATGGCGCACACATAAACATATACATGAGTTAGCGTCTCTACGCATGAGACACGGCAGCAGGGTTTATGATTCTAAAAGTACCACAGACAAGGTCCCCTTCAGCAGCTTTGGTGACGTGCCAGTTTAAATGTGGACAGACGCTTGTTCGGCGTGGGTTTATGAGCTCAGATGAAGGCATGTTTGGTTTGAGAGGATCTTTATTTTAATAAGAAATGTCAACTTAATCAAGCCGATGCATTATTGTGTGCTTTATTATTTCTTAGTATTTCCATTATAAGGACGTTTATGCCTTGCCTTGTATTACGTAAAAGACTTTGATTTAAATACGATTTAAACTGCAATATACGGCTGCAATGCCAGTCAATGTAAAACTTTATAATCTTCTAGAAGATGCATCCAATCACAGAGGATTAGGCTGTGATGCGTTTGTTTTTGATATTGCAACTTTCATCTGCAGGTTATCCGGTCATAATATCTTGACTCGGACTGTCTCATGCAGGTGCTCTTTTTCCTTTTCTAGTGAAGATAATCACTAAAAATACATCGGCCGTAATCTGCTTAAGTAAACCAGGAAGGAGCTCACAGCGGGGGCTCAGTGCTGCTTCACCAACAACACAAATAAACCCTTGCGATCTGGTCGCTTAATCTTGTACCTGGGGTTCAGTTGTAACACATCACACTATTGTGTGACCAGGTGATTTTTATGTTATCTCCTCTCACTTTATTCTGTTGCTCGTCGTAGTGGGCTGAGGGTACCGCCATGCCCAACTTACCCAATCTTAACAGCTTTGGCAAACTGTGCGGCACCGGCCGCAGCGACGACTCTGTGGTCCTGGACCGGGTGAAGCGCAAGAACTCAGTTCGGAGAATGTCCATTATCGAAGATGGGAATGTGGCCGAGGTGCTCTACCTCATTCCCAAACAGTCCATGATGGAGCAGCTGCCCTTCCTTAACCCTAATGATTATGTCATCCTGGAGAAAATGGCACCTCTTGACATGGGACCCGGTAAGGGAGGATAGAGAGTATAGGAGAGATGCTTGATTTATGCTTGACTCATTTGCTATCGCAGAAGATATTTCCATTATGTGACTGTCTGTGTTATTGTACAGATGTGTAGAAATATTTTGTTAACAGGAAAAATTGTGTTAAAGCTAAAATAAAATAACAATAATTGAAGTTGTCGTAATTTTGTATAATTGATTTTTTTTTTTTTTGAAAGGGCAACATATTTTTCAAAAAACATATTTTTCAATAAGCATTTTTGTCTTGATTGAACCTATTTTTTAAGCATGATTTATTTTATCTTGTATTTAGTTCAAAATTAAATGAATTTTAAATTAATATATTCATGAGTAAATTCATTTTAGTATGTACATGTACATTATTTTATTTGTCGTAAAAATGTTAAGATATTTAGAAAGATAAGCTTAACTTTGGTCTTGGTTGAAATTGAAGCTCACTCTTTTTCAAGCATTAACAAAAAAAAAGTACTATATTTGTCAGATTTATTTTATTTTATTTATTCTCTATTTAGTACAACTTAATTTTAGGATGTACATATACTACCGTTCAAAAGTTTGGGGTCAGTAAGATTTTTAATGTTTTTAAAAGAAGTATCTTCTGCTCACCAAGGCTGCATTTATTTGATTAAAAATACAAACAAAAACAGTCATATTGTGAAATATTATTCCAATTTAAAACAGCTGTTTTCTATGTGAATATACAGTAAAGTGTAATTTATTCCTGTGATCAAAGCTGAATTTTCAGCATCATTACTCCAGTCTTCAGTGTCACATGATCCTTCAGAAATCATTCTAATATGATGATTTGATGCTCAAGAAACATTTATGATGATGAATAGAAAGTTCAAAAGAACAGCATTTATCTGAAATCTAAAGCTTTTGTAACATTAAACACTACCGTTCAAAAGTTTGGGGTCAGTAAGAATTTTAATTTTATTTTTGGGGGAAATAAACAAAATAAATCAATACTTTTATTCATCAAGGATGAGTTAAACTGATCAAAAGTTACAGTAAAAACATTTATAATGTTAGAAAATATTATATTTTAAATAAATGCTGTTCTTTTGAACTTTCTATTCTTCAAAGAATTTTGAAATAAATTTGTACACAACTGTTTTCAACATTGATAATAATAATGAATGTTTCTTGAGCATCAAATCATTATATTAGAATGATTTCTGAAGGATCATGTGACACTGAAGACTGGAGTAATGATGCTGAAAATTCTGCTTTGATCACAGGAATAAATTACACTTTACTGTATATTCACATCGAAAATAGCTGTTTTAAATTGGAATAATATTTCACAATATTACTGTTTTTGTTTGTATTTTTAATCAAATAAATGCAGCCTTGGTGAGCAGAAGATACTTCTTTTAAAAACATAAAAAATCTTACTGACCACAGACTTTTGAACGGTAGTATATATATATATATATATATATATATATATATATTAGACTATGAAAACACAATACTGATCTTGGCTTTTTGGTAACATGGACAATTCATATCACAGACAGAACACCAGTACTATATATTTTTTTGTTGTTGTTGCAGTGAAATTAGTTAAAATATTTGAGTTGAACTTTAATGGCCAAAAAAAGCCTTTACAGCTTCCAAAGGAATATTTCTGTCAAGGAAAATTTTTGATTTTAGCCGAGCAGAAGTTCCAATGAGATCTGTTGAGGTGCAGAATTGCGGATAGCATATAGCCAAAAAGTTTGCATATTGTAAGAAATAGAATTGAAGAGATGAACAGAAATGCTGGTATTTGTGTTTATGAGGCAGTGGGATGTGAGGCTAATCTGAAGTCTGAGCTGGATCACAGCACTATCCCGCTGGCAGGATTATGGCTGAAACGGTGGACACATTCCTGACAAATCTTCCCATTAGTCTGCTGCGGTTCCTTTTTATACAATAACTCATCCTTACACCCCGTAAAATGCCCTGCTGGTATTGTAAATGAGTCATAATGTAGTTTTCAGTGGGTTTGCCATTGCATCCCAGAGTAGCAAGCAAATTACTTAGACTGTCTTTGGACGTCACTTGTGTCTTAGCACACACATGATGTGCATTATCTTCTTGAATATGTAATTTAATCTGCAGTACGGCTCTAAAATGTTACAACAACATTCTGCAGATGTTTTTGCAACACTTATTTTCTAGAATATTGGCTATATAAATGAGTTCTTGTCAGGATGTTCATTATATGCTTGCATAATGCAGTGATTTCTAGATGATGCGGACATATGTGGTGATACTGGGTGTTGTGTGGCTTTATGGAAGGAAATGTGTGCTGTGCTGTATATTTTGAATAGTTTTGAATTGATCTGAGAGATTGGAGAGGGGTTGCTCATCTGCTGCAGAGATTCAAATGGATGCGTAAGCCTGACTGTTAATGTTTGGCGGTTGTTCTCAGAGAGTGCCGGCTCATGGAAAGAGAAACCAGTGCATATAGTAATTGTGGCTTCACTCAAACAATCAATCATCCACAGCCGAGGCAAGAGAAAGACTGGATCCCCCCCCCCCCCCCCCCCCTTGTGTAGCCCTCCAGGAAGGGGAAATCATAGATACCCTGTTGCCAAAAGTATTGTTATTCCACCGACATTTGCAGCTTTTCCATAGCATTACTGTGCACCAGCTACATTACATGAATCCAATTACAATTTGGTGGGAAAAATTATCGAAACACCCTTGTAACCATACAGAAGAGGTTATCAACCACATAGAAACACGCTGAAAGTATAAAATCCCGCCCCATTGTGGTGTTGTTGCACATATAAATGGAGAATAATGGCAGTGCCCTAGCTGTATCCTTGTTACTTTGGATCTGTTTCTTCTCTTTTCTCTCTCTTGGTGACAAAAGATTCAGCTGTTTTCTTCTTTCTAATGATATAGAATTCAAGTTCCTCTATTAATCCAACACCTGCTGTTTGTGCCGTCCCCATGCTGACACCCAGCAGACACACATCCTACCCTTATTTAAAATTCAGCTAATCTCCTCTAACCATTGCAACCCATATATGGGTGTTTCTTAAGCTATCGACAATTTTGGCTCTGTGGACTAATTGGTCTGCTAACAATGTCAAAATTATTGGATTTTTGTCTGAGATTATTATTTTTCACCAACAGGGGCAATTTCTGAATTATCATATCTCGAATTATGTATTGTGTTTGATAACCTTCTGTGGTGGAAATTACAGTTTTGGAAAATATGCCAGACTCCAGTCTTTTGACTTGATGAGGCAAATTTTGTTGCTAGAATATGTCCTAAATACATACATTTCAATATTATTTTAACTTTTTTTTTTTTTTTGCATAATTTGACTTAATTACAGTTTTGTTTGGAAATGGCACTGTGATAAATTGGTTTCTTTACACGACACAAATCTCAAATTTCATCTCAAGCTGCTCTTTACTGTTGTCTCCTTGATAATCAAGAACATTAGAGTAATTATAATTACACAAAAATTACATAAAATTGTTGGTTGTGATGCAAAGGAATGCAGATATGAGGGACAGTCATACTTTACAGTTATTTTAACAGTGTGGTTAGATTATTATAGTGTAAACATTTTTTTTTTTTTTTCACAAAAATCAGTTTTGGGACAAGAGTAAAATAATAAAATGT
The DNA here is from genome assembly GCF_965113295.1 of Leuciscus leuciscus. Taxonomy (NCBI): domain Eukaryota; kingdom Metazoa; phylum Chordata; class Actinopteri; order Cypriniformes; family Leuciscidae; genus Leuciscus; species Leuciscus leuciscus. The sequence goes on from NC_138745.1 coordinate 26,236,114, forward strand.
ATATTTAAAAATGTGAAAATTACCATTTAAATATATATATATATATATATCTCAACCTCAATGGTCTTAAGACTAGAGTGCTTGTAGTTTTGTTGTTAGAAACATCCATGCATTTAAATCCAAAGATAAAACACACTACCGTTCAAAAGTTTGGGTTAAGTAAGTTTAAAAAATAATAATTATAATAATAATTTCATCAGCAAGGACAATGAATTGATCAAATGAGACAAATACCTTTACAATGTTACAAAATATTTATATTTCAAATAAATTCAGTTTTTACGGTTTCCGCCAAAATATTAAAGGGATGGTTCGGGGTAAAATCAAACTAGGGTCCTTTGCACCATGACCTCGAGCCAAACACGTGTATGTATGTAGTGTAACGACGCCCAGCTCCAGGAATGCACTAATATTTTGTTGGTAGTACCAGTTTGCAACAATTATTAGTTAACACTAAGTTGTTAACACTTCGGAAAAAATAATAATTCGTTGTTACACTTATGCATCGCTTTCTGCCACTTTTACGTGCTTTCCCCAAATCACTGAAGTGACGTCGACGTCTGGGTTAGCAGTGGCACTAGCCGTCAGGCAAGTGTTATTTAAATAAACTCCTGATGTACTTACAAACTTTCCAATGCCTCGTTTTATGAGTAAAGAACCTATTTGTACTACTGTAGAAGTTTGGTACCATTCTGGGCATTATTAGTGGGGTAATTTACGAGATACATCCTTGTATCCGTTAGCGCCTGCACTAAGCCATCCGGCTTATATCTTGAAATAAGCTCTAACTTTAATAATGTTCGACCAAGGGATAAAAGGCTTCTGGGGGGGTGTTTGGCTCGAGGTCATGGTGCAAAGGACTCTTGGTTGAGTTTACTCTGAACCATCCCTTTAAGCAGAACAACCATTTTCAACTTTGATAATAATAAGAAATGTTTCTTGAGCACCAAATCAGCATATTTGAATGGTTTCTGCATTTTTGATCAAATAAATGCAGCATTACAGACTTCTTTCAAAAATAATAAAAAATATAGCTGAGCCCAAAACTTTTGAATGGTAGCGTTACGTCTCAGTCGCATACAAAATAGGGAGTTAAATAAATGTATACGTAAACAACTTTTCTGTGAGCACCAAGGCTTCTGGGTAATTTGTCAGAGCAGCCCAATTCTCTCAGTACAGTACACGTTGCCCCTTAGTGATGTCACTGCACCAGTGTGAATATTAATTACGCCTCTCAATAAACTCCCCAATTCAATTGTCGGCCTAGTAATCCTATAATCTACCGGCATGACGCGTGGATAGCCCAAAGAGAGACTATAGCTGATCCCTCAAAGACCAGCAACTTTGTCTCGTTTCACATACCATGTCACCCTTCAATTCAAAAGTGTTACTGTATTATCTGATAGATACATGGGTCAATGAACAGGAGTTATTTCCCAGCTAATTCATCCACAACAACCAGGTTTGAGGGGTAAAAGCAGCAGTCAGCACTTCACTGAAGTAAACACAGCTCATCAGAGCATGTGATGAACAATGGCAGGGAGACAGTATGTATGTGTGTGTGAGAGAGACAGAGAGAGAGAGAACAGGAAGGGATAGATATGTGCAGTATATACGAATCACATGTGCCCGTCGTCTATCCCCTCCATCTCTGTTTGAAGAATTTAAGGTGGTGTCTCAGACTGGGAGGGATTACGGCTGTGGAATCTGCATTTGTCACACACGGCAGCTGCAACCTGGTTATTTCAGAAGAGCCAGGGCAGAGTCCACAAACACACACACATACACACGGTATGCGTGTGTATGGGGAGGGGGGGGGGGGAGTGCTTGAGAAACGAAGACCAAGCCAGCAGTTGCTGAGCGGCTGCTTAGTTTGAGAGTGCAAGCTCTTTTCTGTCCGTTCCTCTGCTGTCATCTTGCCGTTGCCTTGCTCTCTCTCTGTCTCTCTGTCTCTCTCTCGCTCTTTCTTCCGTCGTCTCCTCCTCACGTTTGGATTCAGTGGGGGAATAAAGCAGAAGCCGAGGAAGATCCTCCTCGTCAGAGCTCCAGCAGACACTGAGGAGCCAATGGTCATGGTGAAGGAGAAAGGTAGCATGGCATTGCACAGCACTGGGTGGGGACCAGGAGAGAGAGCTCATGCAGAGGGAGAAAACCAGGCCAGCGTGTGGGAGATTTGTGTGCATGTTGGATGTAGGGACTAGGGAGGGCAGTTTGGTGTTTTAGAAGGATTGCGGTGTATGAAAAAGAAAGAGATACTGTAGAAGGGATCATAGTGGTATTGGTGATAAGCTAGTATCGGAAGGGTTGTTTAATTGGTCGTCCTTTGGCTGTCTTGAGATTATCAGTAACTGTGCTTGGTTGATTTTGCAACAGAAAATAATATTCCGCCTAACATTAGTTTGGAAATCTACCGACAATATTGTCAATGGATAGTGTGCATTTTTTATTTTATTTTTATTTTTTTTATAATAATGTGTAAATTAAGTGTATAAAAAATGGATAATGAGCCTTTTCTGTTTTTGTTTTTTTTTATGAAAATGTGTCAAATAAGTGTAAAACTCAATGGATTCTGCATGTTATTTAAGTTAATGTTGAGTATATATTTTGTAAATATTACAGTAATGCACATTTTCTATGTGTAAACAAAGTGTAACTGAAAGGATAGTGCATTTTATTGTTTTGTTTTCAATATTTTTAATTAATTTTGAGTATACATTGTGTAAATTAATTGTAAAACAATGAATAGTGCACTTTTTAGTTAATTGTGTGTATATATTGTGTAAAATTTAGTTTTATTAATTAAATCAGTATTTCCTTTGCATATTAGCCACCCTGCTCTCCAGATATCTGTATTGGCATTGGGTCGTTGAAAAAAAACTCGGTCGACCACAAACTGGTGTAAAAAATGATAACGCTTTTGTTTTTGTATTTGTTTGTTGTTCTAAAGCTTGCAGTTCATTTAACACATGTGTGTCTTGGGTTGGTATTGATGGCAATTACTTTACCTCTAATTCGCTGCTCAGCATGTGGGCTGCACATTGTGCTGTACAAATGTAATGTGTGTTTATTATTATTCAGAAGACCATTTTATAGACATTTGTGTGTTTAGGGATCACCATTTGTGTGATCTGGCACATATTCTAGCTTAAAAAATATACAATGAATACTAACTATTCATTTATGCAAGTGCATTAGAATGCATGATGGTTAAATGTGTGTGAATATGCATAACTGTCTGACTGGTTTGTGCAGGACTTCTGTGCTGAGAACTGTTTGCCAATATAAAGTGGGTGGCAGTAACTTCAGAAGTTATCTGATGAGGGAAGCCGCATTATAGCAGGAACATCTGGTGAATCTTAAATGCTTCATTAACATGTTTCGCTCAGGACCAAACTGCCTGATTTAAACAATACAGTGAAAACACCCAATATAGGACAGAAAACAGACTGTTATCCAACAAAAGTAACTTCAGATGGCACAGTTTCCGCCAGCGATGTTGTGTAATACTATGTAGGAATTTAGCAGGCTATTGAATTATTTACAGAATGCAGGCAGTGCACAGTGCGTTCCTGTTTGGAATTTCTCAGGAAATGGGGTTGCTTCCCGAAGAAAGCCCTTGTCACGGCTCGGAGACGGAGGTAAAGGGTGTTCCGTACCAGCGGTGTGCGTGTGTTTTGAAAAGTAGATCATGGTTTAGTAAAAGCTAATAGCGGTCTGCGCAGGATGAGGGAGGGGGAGTGAGGGAAAGAGAGATGAGAACAGAGAGAGACAGAGAGAGAATGAACTCAATAATGCATTTAGCCTATCGCTGTAGCCATGGCAACCGAGCGATGACTGGTTTGTTGCTGAGGCCGTACCCCGTGTGAATCACAGCACAACACACACTGCAATCCCACTTCACACACCTGTATTCACACACAAACACGTGTATGTTGGTGCATTCATACATGCATGTGTAGAGTCTTTTAAACATTTATTCTGTGCCACAAGCTATCACACAAAACTATAATAGATATAGTAGACAATAATTGTGACCTTGGCTTGGACCACAAAACCGGTCACATGGGTCAATTTTATGAAATTTAGATTTATACATCATATGAAAGCTGAATAAATAAGCTTTCTTTTGATGTATGGTTTGTTAGGATAGGACAATTTGGCCGAGATACAACTATTTGAAAATCTGGAATCTGGAATGCAAAAAAATCTAAACATTGAGAAAATCGCCTTTAAAGTTGTCCATTTATGTTCGCGATTGTGCTGCATTCACTCACAAAAATAAATACTTTATATATTTACGGAAGGAAATTTACTAAATATCTTCATGGAACATAATCTTTACTTAATATCCTAATGATTTTTGACATAAAAGAAAAATCGATAATTTTGACCCATACAATGTATTGTTGGCTATTGCCACAAATATACTCGTGCGACTTATGACTGGTTTTGTGATCCAGGGTCACATATTTTAAATAATACATTCATATTATTTAAAATATGATATATATATATATATATATATCAAATATTATTTTATGAATTTATGATAATTGTACTATTATAATCATTATTAAACCATTATACATAACATAATACATAATAGATGTTTCTACAGATTCCTGTTCTCATGGCATTCACATTGAAACCAGACTTAAATATTATTTAATATTATCCCGCTGTAACATTTGAAAATATTGTTTAATAATTTCAATAATATATTAATGTTATATATGAATTAATTATAATAATTAATAAAATATTAAACAACATAGTTGTATGTTTCTTTTGTAATTCTGCCACTGCAGCACAGCCAGGTAAAACAATCAAGTCTTTATTTATCAGAAAAACCGAAGAAGACCTACAATTTTGAGTGTATACCTATTTTCAACTTTCATTAAAACGTTTTAAAACATTATTCTGCTGTATCAGTGGCCAATCTCCGTCTTTTTCCACATTTTCCTCCATGCATGCAGCTAAGAAGGATCTGGGCCTGACTTAGCAATGAAATCACATTCACACACACACATGACAACCAAACTCCACTCAACATTTGCTTGCATACCCTCAGTCTCTGTACTATCAGCGGTTATATGAGAATGCTCAGTTGGACTCACGTCAAAGGCACATAACTCTGATAACCTTTCCATAAATGGTCAAGGAGAGCTTCACATGATTATCCATTGGTCTAAAAAAATGTGCTATGGTACATTGCATACTCTGTACCAGAGGAATGAATATGCCGTTTTTGTAGACCTGTATTTTAGGACAGGATATTTTAGGATAATGATAGTTAGCCAAAGACAGACAAAAGACATTGCCTCTAAGGACTGTTTCTGACTGCACATATTTATCTCACTACCCATATTAAAGGGCTATAGACCTAGTATTCACACTGTATGCATAAGCAACATGTTATTATAAGGTCTGCTACATAGCAGAAGCGAAGCTGCAAAAATAATTTTAGTGTTTAGCCCATTTTTTTCCCCACAGAGCACATTGATCTTAAATGCTCTATAAATGTATTTATTGACATAAACTTTGGAAATATAGGCTTTGAAGAAGCTACAGTTTGGGTGCCGTTGTGTGTAAATACCATTTGGATGTAGCCTACCTCTTCATGCAAATTAGATTTCAGTAGATTCCAATCAAGTTTGTATTAATTTTCACTGGTACTTGTCCGGTGGTCATTTTTATCATTTATGACCATTATTAAAGGAAATACTCAATAGTGTCCAGAAAATCACTTTATTTTCTGTTGCACTGCATTCAATGGCAAAAAGGCATTTTATAAATGTCAGTCAGTTCTATTTGTGCCAGTGTGTCCCAACATTTGGTTGGATGAATTATATGTTCTTTGGAAATAGCCTGAAATTATCCCTGGGCTATTATACCTGAGGGTACATTACATCAGTCGCTGATCTCAGACTGTACAGATGTGCATATTACATTTGCATAAAGTTATGTGTCCCTTGCTTGCATGGTAAGTTAGCTTTATGAATTGGTGAGCATGTCACAGAGAATTTATAACTTTAATCCTTAATAATAATAATATCTCAACCTGTCAAAATATAGAATAAGGTTGATATCCATTAGATATACTGTATACTGTCTATCTTTTTTGATGGTTAGCATTCGTGTAATTTAAATCAGTTAATTCTTTACCTGGTACATGTTGTGGCTAGAGGGCTGAGACCCCCTAGTTAGCATGTTTTTTGCTTTTAAATTGAATAAAATAAGCAATAAAAATGCCCACCACCGTTGTTGAATCACACATATAAATATATAAGTTTGCTGCAGACTTTGTTTTGCTGATCTAATTTCAGGTAAAATAAGTAAATTCAGTCTAAGGGGATTGATTCCTACACATAACCCAAAGGCCCAGTATATGACACATTGCTGACTGAAACTGAGATTATCGATTTTCATCAGATTCAGCAAAGGTTTCCACAGCTAAAATATGATGAATTATACTGATAATATTGCACTAGAGAGCAATGCATGATACCTGGCAAAATGTACTAATTGCAATCATTGTGCAGTGACACTTTCTAAGGCATACACTACCTTTCAAAAGTTTGGGGTCAGTAAGACTTTAAAAAAAAACGAAACTTTTTTTTAGCAAGGACGTATTAAATTGATCAAAAATGAAGAAATTTCTAATGTTACAAAATTTATATTTCAAATAAATGTTGTTCTTTTGAACTTTCTTTTCATTAAAGTATTCTTTAAAAATATATATCATGATTTCCACAAAAATATGAAGTTTTGTTTTCAACTGTGAAGTTTCTCGAGCACCAAATCATCATATCTGAAGGATCGTGTGACACTGAAGACTGGAGTAATGATGCTGAAAATTCAGCTTTGCATCGCAGAAATAAATTACTCTTTGAAATAAATTAAAATAGAAAGCAGTTCTTTTAATAATAAAATATTATTAAAATATCAAATAATATTTCACAAAATCACTGTTTTTACTGTATTTTTGATCAAATAAATGCAGCCTTGTTGAACATAAGAGACATAGAAGAGAACACAATAAACCATCTCACCAACCTAAACTTTTGAACAGAAGTGAATTTTGTTTAATACACTTCCATAAAAACAAACTGACTATAATATGTATTTCTCGGTCCTAGAGAATGGGGTGCACATGCATTAGGAAATCTGTTCAATGTCTATGTATTGTAAAATGAATTTATGGCAGCAGTCATTGGAGACAATATTCATCAGGTGCTGGCAACACTGTTCCGTTTTCTTGCCCCTCCTCTTGGCCACAGACCCTGTTTGTGAGGCTGGACGTGGGCCAGCAATGTGAGGGCTGGCGTGACGCGATGACTGGAGGGGAGCCAGATGCTCATCACAATACAAATATAATATCAATCTAATACAAAATTATTGTGAGGAATGAGTGTTTCACCTTGAATGCATTACCTGTAGCCAATAGCAATCGTAAAACAAGCTCGCTTTAGTGTCCAACCCTGACATATGCGGATTGACTGGTCGTTTATACTTGGCCAAAGCACAGAAGGTCATCAGGAGTCAGCGTATTGAGTTGAAAGGTGAGCTAATACTGCGATTAGTACAGGGTTTGTCGTAAGGTTAAACTCAAAAGTACTAAAAGTAGAGGTGAAACAATCTCTCAGATGAAAAGAGGTTTAGACCTTTATAGTCTGACTTGAGGAAGAATGTATCAGTTTGTGTTGTTTGAAAATGGCTGCTAGAGGCAGTGGTGAGGAGTAAAACAATGACTCACACAATTCACACACAAACACACACACATTCTGAGTCAGAACGCCAGTTCGCTTCAAAAGACACTTTTGCCTCAGGACTGAATAACCCTCTCCAGTTGTAATAATTCAGTGTTTAACTCTACTTAACACCATCAAAAGCTTTCTAAATGTGTTCATATGTATCTGTGCATTAATGGACAGATAGTGTACATTAAATCACTTTGGGTCAGTGTTTTCATTCGTTTTTGCACAGTACTAGAGCTGGGTGGTATGACAGAATATACCATGTCAGATTTTGTTATACTGTTGTAGAAATATCCGCCATGTCATAACTTACTGTATTAATATAATATTAATTTGATGTGTAGATATCTGCTATTGTACAATGACTTTGAATGTGGCTCATCCAATCACACACCAATCAGAGTTGATCAATACTGTCTGTTTTCGATAATATTAGTTTTACTGTTTTGATTATTACATAATTTGAAGCTGCTTATTGGATAGACACCACTGTTACCATAAGTTTGGGTTTAGTAAGATTAACAATAATACTAATAATAGTACTTTTATTCAGCAAGGACACGTTAACTTGATCAAAAGTGACAGTAAAGACTTTTACATTGTTATAAACGCTGTTCTTTAGAACTCTCTATTCATCAAAGTTTCCTGAAAAATAAAAGTATCACTGCTTCCACAAAAATATTAATCAGCATTGTTGAACTGTATCCAACATAATAATAAGAGATATTTCTTGAGCACTAAAATCAAGTTATAATGATTTTTGAAGGGTCATGTGACACTAAAGACTGGAATAATGATTGCTGAAAATTCAGCGTTGTCACCACAGGAATAAATTACGTTTAAAAATATTTACAAAAAGAAAAATATATATTGGATATTTATTTGTGCATTCAGATTGCATTTGTGGTCAAGTTAATCTTTTTAAAACGCTAATCATGTAGTAACAGTAAATGTAATCTTTAACAAATCTAAAAATGAATATCACTTTTTCTTACTGTACAATGTACATTGCAATGCTGTGAGGTGTACTTATAGCATGCCATGAGGGTAATATAAGATTTTTTTTATCTGATCCATAAAAAAGAGGCAATCACATTTCTGTGTACTGTTTTTTTTTTTTTTTTTTACAGTATATATTGCATGCAACAGTTTATGCAAGGATGGTTTTGTGTACAATTTACATATTAATAAGTCTTGCACATGTTTCATGAATGAGGCTCATCGTGTGTGTGTTTCAGGAAGCCTCGGTGTTTAGCTGTGCTGTTCTTCACCACCTGCCTACATTCCCTTACATCTGCGTGGAGCGTGACAGAGTAGTGGTAGCAGACTCTGCCTTTGGCTGAAAGCAGAGAACACATACTGTAGCAGAGTCCAAATGTGCCTTTTGTGTGTCTGCTTAATATAGACACAGTGTGAGCTGTTGTATTAGTTACAGCATATGTTAGGAAACTCTCCTAGTTTAGTCCATCTGCATGATTGAAACAAGACAGTACATTGTTGGCTTGGCGTTGTCTGTTGACATTGCAGCTTCACTCTTGGGTTCCACCGTACAAGCTCCTGGTGTTATACTGTTGCCGCCCTGGTAGAGCTGGTTACTATAGCAACAGCTGTCTCTGGTTGGGGGGGCTAGTTTAAGACAAAATCCTGTGCTTCAGTTTTGAGGGCCGGTAGGAACATTCTTGAGCACAAAACCCTGGCAGAATCTTGTCGTTACTGATTAGTTGCTTGCTCACCAACTCTTCCAGACAAAGGGGAAATTTTTGTCATGCCTGGCAACTTCAGCAGAGAAATAATAAGGGACGCCATCCATTTCTTTTCTTTATACCACATATCAGGGCTCCATACTGTGATTAAAATGACCACAAATGTGACAGAAATAACGTCTAGATGGTCAGTAATGTTTTTTTATTATCTCAAAGGTCACTCTTCCGCCAGAGCTAGACTTGTATTATGGGCCTTACCGGAAGCCAGTGATAATAGTTGATAAAGTTATAGATATGGATATTTTTCTTACAAAAACACATCACTTCGCTTCAGAAGACCTTTATTAGTCCCATGGAGCTGTCTGGATTACTTTTATGATGGATGGATGCGCTTTTTTGGGCTTCAAAATCGCAATTACTATTCACTCCCAGTATAAAGCTTGGAAGAGCCAGGATATGTTTTAATGTAACTCCGATTGTGTTTGGCTGTAAGAAGAAAGTCACATACATCTAGGATGGCTTGAGGGTGAGAAAATGATTAGGTAATTTTCATTTTTGGGTGAACTAACCCTTAAAGTCTAGTGTGACTGTGGCTTAAAAGGGCCGGCACACTACAGTTTTCATTCCACTGACATTAAAATGCATGCGAATGCGGGAGACCAGAAACGCAAGCTCATGCAAAGAAGTTTTGTAGAAGTTTGGTGAATTCTGACCTGCGAATTCATATCATGTGACATGTGACAAATAGAAGATCGATATGTCACGGCATAACCTCTTAGCTGAATTTTAAGTATGTAAACTTTTTGCAGTAAAGTGGAAAATATTGTATATTTTTACAGTTCGTATGTTAAATTTGTTTTAAAAAATAATATTTTGTGTGTTCAAAGTCTAGTGTGGCCGCGGCTTTAGAGTGTGCAGTTGTGTTTTTGAGCAAACCACATGCCTTGATGTCAGATTCATGATCAAATTACTCTTAGGAATGCTACTTTTTAACGTAAGTTTGCTTGTGATTTAATGATTTCAATTAGACTCACTCATTCATGTCTGATTCAAAATGAACCGGGAACAAATATGTTTTCAAGATTTAAATAATTCTATTGACCAACTGGTTGTACATAATGATGTCTATATAAAAGTACATAAAATAAAATCGTAATAGAAATATGATATGAATTTTATATATAATATACAACACGTCTCATAGAGAGTCCCCAAAGTGGTTTAGCTTGTGGAAACACTTTTGGGTGGCAATATTATGTAAGTTTATGGCCTGATAAGGAGTGGCAAGTGACTGTGGGAGGGAGATTCTTTCCTGTTAATCTTGCACAAGCCTTTCAAGTGGCCAGCGATTAGATTAGAGAGGCATGCGTTAACTCTCCAAAAGGGAAAGAGAGATATAAAGTGGAGAGGTGTCATTCTGGAGAGAGAGGAGAGAGTACGGGCTTCTGTGATTTTAAGAGTAAGTGTAAATGTCTAAAGGAGGAAGGATAGCGTGAGTAAGAGGAAAGATTCATAGTCACGCTAATGAGAAACCACTCTGAAAGGTTCAGAGATCTTTTCGTTCAAATTAACTTCAGCTTCTGAGTGCCGCCAGGTTTAGAACAGCAGCTTTGAGTGGACAACATCTTGGCCTGATGACCTTGAACAAATATGGCACAGTGACGCCGTGAAACAGCACATAAACACAGAGATTCTGAAGAAAACCAATTGAAGTATTGTGAGCCTTAGCACACAGCTCACTCATTTCTGACTGTGTGTGGGACGTCTGCTCTCCTTCAGGGCATGTAATTATCAAGATTATAAACAACTAAATAGTGTACTTGAGTTTTAATGTATGTTTAGTGTTTATGTTTTAAAGGAATAGTAGTGCACCCAAAAATATATTTTATATTTAAATTTTTTTGGGTAAATTATTCTTTTTGCGGTTGTGTCCGCAGGCTAACATGTCAAAAGTTAGTTAACAGCGAAGCACAAATGACTCATGACCTTCATTATGCAACTGTTCCTACTCTAAATGACACTTGTGATGAGCAGGACAGAAATGTAAACAACATGACTCGTGCGAGAGAGTGTGAGCACCTCTCCGTGTGGCTGTGAAGATAGCCACTGCCTGGCAGTGCTACAGATCACTTTAAAAAAAAACTCCAAACACCTACTAACACTCCTCTCACACCCACACACTGTGTGATAGCACCCGAAATGCGGACATTGGACCGTTGAAACACTTTCTAGCCAGTTGCTAGCATTATGAAATGCTGCCTAGTTGAGGTTCAGCCTCATGTTTATTAGTTTGTGCATCTACATGCATATTTATTGCTTTTTAATGAAAGTCAACTACGGAAATTGCAGCAGGGCTTATATGTAGGAACAGTGCAGCCAATTATCAAAACAATTAAGGTTTCCGGTGTTTATAACAGTGCCATTTGCTTTGTGAAATGTAGTTAGACATTACAAAATGTTTAAACTATTGCAATTTAAATAATGAATGAATTATTATACTCTTAGAGGTTATCAAAATTCTTCAGAATATCTTCTTTTGTGTTCTGCAGAAGAGAGAAAATCATACCGGTTTGAAACGTCATGAGAGTTAGAATTTTTGGATGAACTATACCTTACCCTATTACCTACATTCTAAACATTTATAGCTTTATATTTTTTCCACTTTTATGTCAGTCAGTCAGTCAAGGCTTTTTGCACTCATAACTACAGTAATTTAGTTTCAATTTTGAGGGAACTCCATGCTGCGTTGTGATTGTGTCTGAAGCAGGTGTGCAACTATTTCAGTCCTGGTCAATGAGGTGTGGAGGTCCTGGATTAAGCCGTTCTCCTCTCGCGTCTTTAGCCCCACGATTTCCAACTATTCCAACTATGCATCTGATCGTGGGGATGAAGGATCATGGCTATGGGACGATGCCCAGGGTTGAAGAGACGCTGGCATGCTATCTCTCCTCTGAGGCTGCATTGTCCCTCAAGGCCCCGACCCTGCCCACCAAGCCCTGTAGAACAACATCATCTTTGGTGGGCAAGGCTTATATGGCAGCGGGTCAGGCAGGTACATGCCTGCTCACTATACTCTAGGCATACCAGGCTGACCTGCTTAGGGACCTGGATAAAGACGAGGGATTGGGCCCAACGTGAATAAAGATCTGCAACCATTTATTTACAGGGAATGGAATAAAAGAATTGTCAAATAAGTGGTATTGCACATATTTATCATTGCACAGTGGGGAGAACATTTAATTGTTCATGGGGTAGATTGATGGGGGAAGAAACTTTTCTTGTGTCTGGCTGTTCTGGTGCTCAGTGCTCTGTAGCGCCGGCCGGACGGCAACAGTTCAAAATGAAAGTGACTTGGATGTGAGGGGTCCAGACTCCAGAGTGATTTTCTGAGCCCTTTTCCTCACTCTGGATGTATAGTTCTTGGAGGGTGGGCAGGGGAGCACCAATAATCCTCTCAGCAGTCCGAACCATCCTTTGTAGTCTTTTGATGTCTGAGTTTGTAGCTCAGCCAAACCAGATAGTTATGGAAGTGCAGAGGACAGACTTAATGACTGCAGAGTAGAACTGCATCAGTAGCACTTGTGGCAGGTTGAACTTCTTCAACTGGTGAAGTAAAACCTCTGCTAGACCTTTTTTGCAATATAGCAATTATGGTTGTCCCAGGTCCTGATAGATGGTGGTGCCCAGGAACCTGAATGACTCCACTGCTGCCACAGTGCTGTTCATGATGGTGAGTGTGGATAATGCTGTGGTGTTTCTCCTAAAGTCATCTCCACTATTTTGAGCGTGTTCAGCTCCAGGTTGTTATGACTGCACCAGACAGCCCGCTGTTCAACCTCCTACCTATATGCTGACTCGTCACCATTGTGTATGAGGCCAATGATGGTAGTGTCATCTTCAAACTTCAGAAGTTTGACAGAAGGGTCTTTGGCAGTGCAGTCGTTCGTGTACAGGGAGAAGAGCAGTGCAGAGAGCACACATCCTGGGGGGTGTGCAGGTGTTGGATGAGAATTTCCCCATTCTCACTAATGGTTGCCTATCTGTCAGAAAGCTGGTGATCCACTGACAAATAGAGCTAGGAACAGAGAGCTGGGTTAACTTAGTCTGGAGGAGTGCTGGGATGATGTTGTTGAAGGCCGAGGTCCACAAACAGGTCCCTGGTTTGTCCAGATGTTGCAGGATATTATGCAGTCCCATGTTGACTGCATCATCCACTGACCTGTTTGCTCAGTAAGCAAATTACAGGGGGTCCTGTAATGTCCTTCAGGTAGGCCAACACCAATCTTTCAAATTACTTCATGACCACAGATGTGAGAGTGACAGGTCTGTAGTCATTTAGTCCAGTGATTTTGGGGGGGGCTGATGGGGATGATGATGGAGCGTTTAAAGCAGGAAGAGACTTTGCACAGCTCCAGCGATCTGCTGAATATCTGTGAGAAGATGAGGGCCAGCTAGACAGCACAGGTTTTAAGACAGGCTGGTGAGACACTGTCTGGGCCTGGTGCTATGTACATTTATAATGTATTTATCTTTGTTAATGCATTAACTAATGTTAACAAATGAGACCTCATTGTAAAGGGTTAACAGGATCTCTGTGTGAGGGAGTTTTGTCAACTTTTTCTAAGAGTAGCATTAGCATTAGCATTTACAGATTTGTTGAATGTTTATGTGAATCCATCACTGGCCAGTTTTCAGTCAAGATCAAATTACTAGTTATGTTTTTAGTAAAGCTGTAGGTTGTCCCAGGTTTTATTGTATTTTAGTTAGCTATACACCAGTTGTTTATATACTTGCTAATATCGGTTGTGATTTTATTGTTTTGGGTTTGAAACTCATTATATGACATAATACTATCCTCTTTATTAGCATAGGCTGCTTCATATAAAAGGGAGGTCTTTGCTAACCCATGTCTCTGTGTTCCTTAACAGTGGCCCATCCTCAGGAACCACACCATCCACCAGGAAAACTGGTTATCCAGTGCTACAAGTGTGGGGAGCCATGCAAGGGAGAGGTTCTCCGGGTGCAATCCAAGCACTTCCATATAAAATGTTTCACATGCAAAGGTAAGATTTATTTACAACTCAGTGGCATGTTAATCTGTTTAAAAATAATGTGAAATCTTTTGTTGACTCATTTCTCAAGTCAAGAATGACAGATGAGTATTAGCATCAAATTCCTTTTTAGCTGGAGTATTGTTAAGGAAAGTAATGCAATTATTACATTTAGACATTGCTTCATCCCAGTCAAAAATGTGACCAAAGGATAGATGAACAAAGCTGGCTCTGATAAGGCAGATGGCTGTGGGGTTGAATAAAGAGGAACTCAGAACTTTATTACCCGATGAATGAAACCAAAGTTAGCCCAAAGCTGTATCACTACCACGGTAATTGGATTAAATGGGCCTCTCACTCTTTATCCAGTCTTCTGTGGTCTTCTTTGTTTATACCTGCTTTACTGACATCATTTGGCAGGAATGATGGAAAATCTGTGACTGAACTTCTTCGTGAGTCCTTCTCTAAATGATATAGGCAGACGGTGTTGGCAAGAAGTAGATATATTTTGTCACACTTTTTTTTTTTTTTTTTGGTCTGTTGTGTTTGAAGTTCTGACCTTCTTTATTTAGTTCAGTTGTGTTTGGTTCTCTGTCTAAAAGCTTATTTTCATTCTTCGCGCTCTATATGGATTGACCCTCAGGTCGTATAACAGAATGTGAGGTTTATGTGGTGGCGTGTTGCCAGTCTCAAAGAGCAGACAACTCATTTCCTCCTGGAAACCACACAGAGAGCTCAATCACTCAATATGCCTTTGCTCACGTGGAAGACAGCACTCGGTGTACCAATGAAAAACGGTCAATTTCTGCATTCCTGATTAATGTGCAGCACTTCAATATGTGTAACTACTATGTTTATAGATAACTGTCTTCAGCTGTTTGAATGTCATTGCCATGGCAACCATAATATCAGGTGTCTGTGTCTGGCTGTAAAAATGTTGTAAGAGGGGTCTTGACAGTAATTGTCAGTGCATCCATAAGCTCCTGCAGCTTCGAAAAGCCCTCTGAAGCTGAGGTCTTTCCAGGTTTTCTTCTTTAATCTCACCTGAGCAATTCACTCCACCTGTAGTTCCGCATTAGTCACTAATCGCAGACGCCGCATTAGTCTCCTAAAACAAGGTCTGTGTCTGAAATCGCCCCCTATACCATTAAATAGGGCACTATTTGAGGGGACAGCCATTTGTTGTGGTGTCCGAAACCATAGTGGGCATCATCGAGTGCACTCATTCAATCCCATAATGCACCGTAATAACGAGTGTAAAACTGATGTACACTCAACAGCTAGAGAATACCCATAATACAATGTGACAGTCGTGCTGAATGAATTCACTCATTTTCATTCACTCTTTCTAGTAGACTATATTAATGGCGTAATGTAGGAAATAGTGAATGAGGGTATAGTGGGCGATTTCGAACACAGCTGAGGTCAGTCTTTCTTTCTTTCTTTCTTTTTCAATTACTCTAAATTAGCTTTTAAGGATAATTTAGCTTTTATTTTAAGAACAAATCAGTGATTTAGACAGAATAATCTCTCAGTCTTTTACATTCTCTCGAGTACTTTGTGAGTTCAGCGCCGCAGTGAAATATGATGGGCATATGAGAAGAGACTTACATCATTGCTATAGCAACCAAAGCAGAGACATTGGATATTGGTGACTCTGTCTGAACAAACAGATCAGATTTCCTCAGTCTTGCAAAATGACAGTGCAGACATTAAGTCTTAGAGATTTGATTTTTTTTTTTTTTTATCTGATTTGTATGCATTTTCTATGCAAGTATATGAAACATCACAGAATTAATTTAAAAGAACAGATGGACAGATGGACTAAAAAAGGAGCCCAGTGTTTCACTTGTATGGTATTATTTGAAGTACAATGGGAGGTCTAAAATCTGTGATTGAAAATATGGGATTCAGAATCTCATTTAAACCTAATTGTGTAGATAGAAAAGTTTAGCATTTTGGACTTGGATAAATGTTAACAAAGAAACGTGTGTAAAATGAATAAGAAATTAGATTCTGCACTATTTTTAGGTCACTAATCAAAAAATCGAATTTGTGATAACGATCAGGTGACTCTTTCCTTGTGCGGTCAGATGTTCTTGCTTTTAAACTCAAGATTCTCAAATCCCGCTGGAGAACACGATCATCCGGTTTTACACTTGTGGAGTTCAAGCAGCTCGAGTGCTTGTTTTATTCAACTTTTCACTCAAACTGATGCTAATACAGTAGACTAATTTGCCATACCAATAAATGTTTTTGCAGTAAAATGCAAAAAAGAAACATTTTCACAAATGGTCTCAGACTTTTGGGCACCACTGTACATTTTGAGTACCATGTGAATATCATGCCATATGACTATTGTAATCATTCATCATTATTACCATTATACATACTCAAAGTGTCATCACACCGTTTTCAAGTTTTCCTGAATGGATAATGAGTTGTATTAATTCCCTAGATCTTTCCTAGATTGTCAAACATAGAACAAGACTTAAACACATTTACAGTAACACTTCTACAGAACAATTATTAATGTTAATCTCATCACGTCCTACATTTTTAAGATTCAATGTTAATATTAGTTAATGCACTGTGAGCTAACATGAACAAAGGTTAATAAATGCTGAAAAATCTATTTCTCATTGTTAGATTATGTTAGTTAATAGATTAACAGTAATACTTTCTATATTAGTCTTTACCAGCAATGTAGTTCTTAAAAACAGAAGAGGGCAGCGCGAGGGCTCAGGTTAAGCAGGCCAGTGACTTGTTGTCCACTTACAAAGAATCCATAATCTTATGGATCTCCTGTCTTTCTAGTGAATCAGTTCCATTCCTAGAAAGCAGGATTCAGACTGTTGCATAAAGTTACTTTCTCTATGGATACCTGGCAGGAGTGCGTCTGCTGGGGTGACCTGCCAAAACCTGAACTCTGATAAGAGGAGATGCAGTGGCTTTACTGCTCGGTTGTAAGCTAATGAGCCTTGCTTTGCTCTATTAGTTTCATTTGTTCGCTCTAAGCAGGCTCACTTAAACCATTCCAGTGAGCATGTGCAGTCAACATATACTGCTCCGCTCCCTCCCTTTCTCTACGGTGATCACTTTATATTCCTGTCCATGTCTCGCACCGTCTTTCTGCACATTCTCCCTCCCTCTCCTTCTCTCGCTCTGTGTGTGAATGCTGTGTCAGTCAGAGAGCCTGTGTGTGCTATTTCAGGCATAGTCTCCAGGAGCTGTTAAAGCGCTGCAATGCTGGAAATAGCTCTGCTGATCCCCATTGGGAGGATAAGACGGCAGAGGAGGGGTCCACACACACCTCTTTAGAGACCGCCAGTCTGTCTGTGAACATGTGTGCTTGTGTGTGTGCCAGTCACTCCGCAGCTGTGGGTTTGCATTAATGAGGAGTGGCAGACGACCCTCAGGGGTCAAGGGTTACGTGCCTAAACATGTCATTTCAGGATGTCACACTCACAGCCGAGAAGATGATGTCACTGGCTGACTTCAACGCAAAAGATTTGATTTGTGCATTTGAGCATTTTATTTATATGCTTTTTATTTTTATTGCTCTCGGTTTATGAGTTTTTCTCTGTGAGAACCAGATCATGTGAAATTGTTCCTATTGAATTGGAGGAAAGTGAATCACTAATTCCGTGGATGCAGTTAAAGAAATATTCCGGAGTAAGCAGAATTTAAAGTCTAATGCTAAAGGAAATTTTTAGATTCATCAATAAAAGTCTTAAGTCTAAGAGTAATACAAATATCACACTATTTCAAATAGTATTTTTTTCTATGTATTTGTAGTATTTAAAGAATAAGATGCAATTTTGTATTTATTTATTTAAGAATGATAACTATATTAGCGTTTACAGAGGACAATATCATTCTGCTTATTATAAGCACTTGCTACAGTTTGACATCTGCCACTTTAAATGCTTGAGTTCTTTAAAGCAAGGTGGATTCTGATTGGCTGTCAGTGTTTTTATCATTAATCTGCTGGGGAAAAAATAGTTTTGAAAGTGATTCCAATGATAACGCTTCTCTGTGCCATTATAGTTGTGGTGTGGACTCTGCTATTCTTTTATATTTAGATTTTTTTTTTTAGAACTAGATCTTTATTGTTATAGTTATTAGTCTGAATGGGCCTTTACATCATCGTTTACATTTTTGGGGTTGGTAAGATTTTTAATTGTCTCATGATCATCAAGGCTGCATTTGTTTGATTACAAATACTGTTGAACAGTAATATTGTGAAATATTATTTCAATTGAATTTATTCCTGTGATGGAAATCCTTTAGAAATCGTTCTCAAAAAGAGGATTTAGTGGTCTCAAACCGGTTCCACGGAGGGCCTAGTGTATGCAGGTTTTCTCTTTTACCTTGAACCAAACTGATTGAGTAGGTCACTAATTGGTTAAGATCTCCCCTCACCTGGTAGTCTAGGTCTTAATTGGGCACTAATTGAAGGGAAAGACCAAAAACCTTTATACACTAGGTCCTCCGTGGAACCGGTTTGAGAACTCTTAGACTTTACAGATCAAATATTTTTGTCTTTTTACTGAAAGAATATGCACTAAATAAAAAAAAAAGTGCTAGTTGTTTTTACAAACTAAGAGTTGAGTTAATTTAAATAAATAAAAAAGTAATAATAAGTTGAGCTTAACTTGAGCTTAACTGGCTTAACAATTTGTATTATAGCTTTAAGAGTTTAACAGAGTATGTTTTAGCAACAGGAAGAGCAAGGTTCAGGTCATCCTCAGTCTAAAGAGTAAGGTGAATATTTAGAATATTTAGGTGTATCTGTGTGTGGTAAGTGCTAATGAGATTCTTTGTTTAGACAAAGGTGGAGCCTGAGAAGTTCAGGCAGTCCTTACTAAAATAGTGTGGAGAGTATTTTTCTGGCACCTGTCACTGTCAGAGACACACATTACCAACCACCCAGACTCATACACTCAAATACTCCTTCCGCTCCTTCTCCTATTTACCAAACAGTTGTCATGTAAAACAACCTCTCTAGTTTATGCAACCGTACACACACACACCCTCGGCCACATCTCCCACCCAATCTTTCTCTGTCGGTCTCTGAAGTGGACACTCATAAAAGCCATTATAACTCATAACACACTACGCCATCATGAAAGCAACAAATAATTTGCAGCTCTCTCTAAACCCAGCATTAAGTCAGCAAGTTGCCTCGGATACAAAACACAAAGTATTATGCTGTGACGTGTGCCTGAAACTAGTCCTGTATTGTCAGACCGAACCCTGTAATACTGTGGCTTCACGCATGCAGCTGGGACAGGGACCAACCATCAGTCCAACCAGAGGTCATCCTAGAAATTCTTTTAGAAAATGAGTGATTTAGCATAACAGTTTCATTCCCAGAGTCGATTTACTTAGCTCATAGTTTTTGCAAAAAACAAACAATGTGTTTTATCTGGCTATCAAATGTCTGAAATGTTGTTACATTAACATTGCAGAGATATTTCAAGATTCAAGTTGCTTTATTGGCATTGTAAGGGTGGTCTTGAGATCATCAGGGAGGCTAAACCCCCCAATTTTATAAAAAGTTGACATTTTTCTAGCTGTCATGAATTTTTCATACTGTCCGGTGCACTTTATTAAATTTGCTGTGCACTGCTATGCAAACTATATGAGTCACCCTTACAGTACCTCATGGGAAATTGATCTGAAACATATGTGTTTAAGGGTTTAAATTATTTCAGCATACAGTACCACCTGCATTCCCTGCTGAGGTCAGACTCAGAATTCTAGTCCCAGGCGAATCATACATTAGTGTTATGTAGACTCAGCGGTCATTTTAACGATCTCTGCATTTTATTTTGCAGCTTTGCTCAATGTACATACACGGCTCAACACAAGAGGCATGAATGATGTCCTGCCATTAGGATCCGCTCACTCTGTCAATACAGAAAGTCACGCCATGTCTCCAATTAGGACGGCTCAGCAATATAAGTGAATAAATGAGTGCAACTTATCAATGTTTATGATCTCCATATGGCTCAGTGGAGTTTGTTAAAGGGATAGTTCATCAAAAATGAACACTCTGTCATCATTTACTCCAAACCCATATGACTTTCCTCTGTGAAACACAAAAATAGAATTTAAAACAAAAAAGTACTGTTTGTTTCTCCATGCAATTACACAGAATGTGGAATGGAGCTTCAAAAAACTGAAAAGGCACCAAAAACATTATAAAACTGGTCAGTATGATCTTCATAAGCCATTAGCCATTAGTAAACCTATTTTTATTCAGTGATAATTAACCTCTGCAACCAGATCATTAAAGTCAGCATGAAACAGAAGTTGCGATTATCCCTTTTTTTTTCTATTGTGGCATATACTGTATATCATAGTAAATCAGTGTGGAAAAAATGTAGGGCGGGAGTTGAGAATTGGGAATTGATTAGATAATTGGATCATTGTGGTTTGCTATTGGTGTAACCTCATGTGAGTGACAGGTTGTCCTGCTCTCGCACCAGTAATCACATCATCAGAGAAGAGAAGAGATGTTGCTGCAGGAGGCAGGGGAATTAAAAGAAAATATAATAATAATGATGTGCACAAATAAATCATTTATAATAAATACTGCAAATTTTATTTAAAAAAAATGTTGGTTTCATGTTGACTTTAAAACACTGAATCAAGAACTGGATCTGTCCAATTTATAAATAAATATTTCAGACTGTTTTGTGAACCGGATCAACCTATTCATTGAAAAGATACTTACAAATCATGCATTGTTACTTGTTTAATGAATGCAGTTTTTGTCTTAAATATTCTTTTAACTCTCTCCCTCATATTCAGTATTCTGGTAATGAGGCTGGACAGGCCTGGTGTACAATGTGATAACCTTTCTTTTTCATAACAATGTTGGTAGTTTCACATTCAGACTCATGCCAAGTGGCCTTTCATGCTGCCAGGGTTCTTGTTTGGGAATCATTTTATCTGCTCCACTGGCTGATCTCAGACAGAGGGATTAAGTGCGTAAAAATGAAGTATAAAACTACATCATAGTAAAAAAGATGAGAAAAGACTCAACAGAGAAAGTGATGACTGTGTTTCCCTATACATCCCACTGCTGCTATATTTCAGGGAGAGACGTCTCTCTGAAAAACTAGAAGAAGTCTCAAACAAAGTGTAGAGGAAACCCATGCTGAAAGGTCGCTATCCACTAAAGTGCAGGGAGAAAGCAGCATGCTGGGAAACTCATTAAAATATAGATGAAGTCTGTGAAAGCTTGTTTGATGTCTGCATATACTGTATGGGAAACCCGGGGCTTTCTGCGCTTCTGCAGTCTTTACACATTGCAACTTGGCTTTGTTTCTGAGGCTCTTTTTGTCGAATTATCTGGACTGACATGAAGTAGAATCTGAACTGAAAAAAGTCACTAATTACTAAACTAATTACTAATTACTGCTAATTATTAATTAAAACTGCAAATTAATTACTGCAAAAAAATTAAATGCGCATACAAAGTACCCTCGTTTACAAAAATCCGGCGGTGCGCGTATACGCGTAAAAAGTGTAGTATACTTTGCTCTTTAGTCTTATGCTGTCGGTTGTCATTAATGCTAACACTGAGTTTGGTTAGGTGTGTCTTCCATTAATAAAGTATTTTAATGTTAATCTTCTTCATTGTGCTCTTTCACACAGCACGTTTAGCAATGCATGACAAAAATAATCGAATAATCAGCTTTTTTCTACAATTTTACTGTTCTAGTTTTGGTGTGGTCTTAAGATCCCAGCTAACGAAAAAAAAAATTAAGAACGTTTTGCTAACGTTCTCATTAAGTTATAAAAACGATATTTCTGAATCTTCTCTGAACATTCAAAACATACAGTTGACATACAGACAATGTGTAGGTTTTTAGGTATTTTATTATCTAAAATTAATATTTTTATTCATAAATATGTCCTCAATGGTGTACAAATACCTCTGCTAATTATCTGACTTATCCTCGTAAACGAAGAATTTATTATCTTTAAATACATGGGACGGGTAGGTCCACGGAGGCTTCCATGAAGTTCCGCCATCTTGAAAAACTATAATAGCAGAGAGGGACAAAAAGTACTAGGCCAACGCGTTTCCACAAGCGTTTCAGAGCCAGCGTCATGTGACTGAAACCAGCAGAAGCGGAGGAGCAGAGCAGTGAGAGGCGCTTGTCACTGCCCCGGCAAGTTTAAAAGGCTGCACTGCATGGTTATTTATAATGGAGGAGTCCATTATACTTATCCTGTGACACATACATATGCTGAGTCACAGGATAAGTCCTCGTCGTCGAAAAAGTCCAAAATAGACCGTAAAAGGAAACGCGACCGGAGATTACAAAAAACAAGGGTTAATGTCGGGGTAGCTTTTTCCAGGTGGAAAGAGCTAATGCAGGAGAAAGCTTTCAAAAGAGACGCTGAAGTTGCCTGCTTTCTTCTCGACAGGCAAGTCAATGTTACGTTCTTAATTACAAGCTTTTTTTCATTGCTTGGTTGTGTACTTTATTATATAATATACAAAAATATAACGAATAAAGAAGGCATCACTACTAATTACCATAGTTCATGTTTTTCACAGTCAGTAATTCATACTGTAACATTCGTTTGTTCGTTGTGTCAAGTTGCAGTTTGTTTGAAATAACAAGCCTGTTCACCCGAAGGAAAACTCGAAGTGCTATTAGAACATCCTGTCATAGCTTTTTGGTACATAACAGCTACCGTAGATGCAACACGCATTTGAAAAAGCGAGGCGCTGGAGAGCACTATTTGTTTGAATGCAAAATACATTTTCACCACTAGATGGGAGAAATTCTTACACAATTTTATCATTTTGCAAACATGCAAACGTTACTTTTGAATGTTCTCTGAACAGTCTTAAACAAATAGTACCATTTAAAAAAACAAACGTTTCAGAAAATGTTTTTGCGCTAACTTTTGAGAAAACGTTTGTTCAGAACTTTGCTAGAACCTTAGCTAAAGTTTTGAGAACGTCCCCTGTTAGATGGGATAGGACAACACAACTTGAAAAATATATGACTGCAGACGGCCCAGGATAGTAGTGGAGAGAATGGCAGTTGTTGTGTCCCTGTGGTCTGTAGTTACAAGATGTGCGTTGATCAACATTAATGGGTGTGACATTTTCTAAACTGGCATCCTGGCATTCTGTACCCTGTCAGTGAAGGTTACCCAAATGCCAGACACAGTTTGGGCACTGGCTCTCTCTCTCTCTACTGCTAATCACTACTGTCGCCACAGCCACCTGCTTTTCCCATTTGCCTGTCTGAATGGACCTAATCTTCCCAAACCAGAAGACAGATTCAGTGAAGCAAAAGATATGTTCTATAACAAATGTGGAGATGGGAGTATAAATAACATTTTAGAAAAAAATGTTTAAACAAAATGACAATTTTAAGTCAGTTTATTCATTTGGCAAAGACGGGAATGAATCTACTGAGCTATGTTATCAGTCGTGCTGTATTTGTCTAGAGATGTATACGTTTGTACTATTATGTGTTCAATTGTTTTTTATTCCTGCAGATGATATTTCTAGTTCTAAAGGTCACGCATTCATAAAGTTCATGAAACTGGGAGGTATAATGATTCAGAAGGTTGCTCTCATGCGCTTTAATGAAAAGATAATAATTAATTAAATCATAAAAATATCAATTAAAATAATGAAAGAATTTTAAATCAAAATAAATCACTTATTAAAAAAGTTAGCCTGCAAGTCATGTGATCATTAACTGACATCAGAGAACTGGGAACAGGTGAATGTGGTGTTAAATTATTAAATAATATCAAGGGGTACTTTAAATAAATATTTTAGCACACTTGTGCCAAACACATTAAGCAGTGGTGTGTGAATGTGGTCTGCATCATATAATGTTTCTTCTCCTTTTGCCCATAATTTCCATATGCACACTGCATAAAATGGTGAAAAATTGTGGCCCTTATAGTTTTACAGGTCGGAATGTTGGAGGATAGACAGAGAAAAACAGATAGAGAGAGAAAGAAGGACGGAGAGGAAGTGAGAGAAAAGGGGGCTTGTTGAGAAGGGGGTATCGTGTGACGCTAAACAAGCTGTTAAATATCAGTCCCGCCTGCCAAGGAGCTTTCAGACAGATCTGGCATGTGTGACGCTTGCCAAGATGACACAGACCTAACACACCTATTCATGCAGACCTATATAAAGTGTCTGAACTTGTGCCAGAGTCTTGAAATCATCTTGAAAGCTCAGGAAATCTTCAGCGAACCAAACTCTCTCTTTATACGCCTTTGTCCTAAGACACACTGGCCAAGATAAGCATAAGCCCCCTGACCTTGTGTTTGCTGGTAGCCAAGATGTCTAAATCTCTGTGCAAAAGAGACGCACTAGTGTAACACAACTGGGTTGTGTTTCAACACTCAATGAGAGCCAAACTAAGTGTCATTTATTTTGAATGTCTGTTTCAACAGTGTTTCAGATTTCACTCAAGACTGTTTTGTACTGTAAGATCTCATTAAAGTGTCATGAAACCCCCCTTTTTTATCCTGGTCGTTCACACTTCATATTTGAAAAAGACTCAAGAAAGTATGTGATTTTGGACGCAGCCAATCTCAGACAGATTGGTGTATGACGTACCGTGAGTACCACGGTGAAGTACAGAGAGAGTGATTCGAAAACACGTCTGCTTTCTAATCGTTCTGGCGATATTTTGATGTCATACACCGTTCGGTCTGCGTGAACGCGCTTTTTGCTTTTTAAACCGTCCGGAAGAATGAAATAACTAATAATAAACATTATGAGGGCTATTGTTTCATTCATTGATGACCTGTACATCTGTTAACATCTCAAAAAATTTGTTGTTGGGTTTTATGACTATTAAACGATATATTCTAATTTCCGATTTCTCTGTTTTTGTATTTACATTCAGTGTGCGGTTGTGACCTGGCTCAAGGTGGTTTCTTCATGAAGAACGGGGAGTATCTATGCACACTGGACTACCAGAGGCTTCATGGCACTCGCTGTAATGGCTGTGGAGACTTTGTTGAAGGAGAGGTGGTCACTGCTCTCGGGAAGACCTACCACCCCACATGTTTTGTTTGCACTGTTTGCAAGTAAGAGTTACCTGAAAGCAGGCTCGTTTCAGGCCATATGCTAAAATATGTATCATTTATATTTGTGTGTGATGGTAATGACTTTACCATCACACAAAACAATGTTTGTTACATTACAAATGTGTTTACTATAGAAGCTTGTTTCCGCCACAGAATAAAAAATAAAAAGGGTAATTGCGACTTTTTATCTCAGAATTGCGTGATATAAAGTCGCAATTGAGAGTTAAGTCAGAATTGCGTGATATAAAGTCGCAATTGTGTGTTATAAAGTCAGAATTGTGAGATAGAAACTCCCAATTGCGAGAAATAAACTCGTAATTCGGACTTTTTTTCTCAGAATTGCATGTTTATATCTCGCAATTCTGACTTAATAACACGCAATTGGGAGATATAAAGTCAGAATTGTGAGATATAAACAATTCTGAGAAAAGATGTCAGAATTGCGAGATATAAACTCACAATTGCGAGAAAAAAATTCTGAATTGCGAATTTATAACATGCAATTGTGAGTTCATATCTCGCAGTTCTGACTTTATAACACGCAATTGTGAGTTCATATCTCGCAGTTCTGACTTTATAACACGCAATTGTGAGTTCATATCTCGCAGTTCTGACTTTATAACACGCAATTGTGAGTTCATATCTCGCAGTTCTGACTTTATAACACGCAATTGTGAGTTTATATCTCGCAGTTCTGACTTTATAACACGCAATTGTGAGTTCATATCTCGCAGTTCTGACTTTATAACATGCAATTGTGAGTTTATATCTCGCATGTCTGACTTTATAACACACAATTGCAACTTTATATCACACAATTCTCAGAATTGCGAGATATAAAGTCAGAATTGCGTGATATAAAGTCGTAATTGTGAGATAAAAAGTCGCAATTATCTTTTAAAATGTTTTATTCTGTGGCGGAAACAAGCTTCCATACTGTTACTTTTGATCAATTGAATGATTCTTTGCTGAATAAAATTAATTTCTTTAAAAAAAAAACTTTTGAATGGTAGTGTATACCTAAATGTCATCTTCTCATCTATCTTCTGTTGCCAGACGGCCGTTTCCCGCTGGTGATCGAGTCACGTTTAATGGAAAAGACTGTCTCTGCCAGCACTGCGTCCAGCCAGTGTCTCCAACTCCCAAAGACATCAGCACATCTAGCAGTGAGTTTGCTCTCCCACACACGTGTGTTTGTGCTTAATGGTTATGATTTTGTGTCCTACTCAGATTTCAGCTTGCCACAATCATCCCCCATTTATAGATGTGTTAGATTGTGTAGTGTATGCATGTGTTGACAGGTCTTATACCCCTCAGGATTCAAGGTCATAGCTATCTGAAAGCGTCTCTCCATCCCACCAGAAGCTAAATGCCTTGGTTTTTTCTGCATCTAAATCCACTATTTAGAAAACCAGGAACCATGCTGTGAAGCATTTTGGAAAAACTGAAGTCAAAATTCGGTTATACTTTATTTAAAGGTGTCATTGTTACAGTGTAATCATACATTTAAGTACTGAGTAATATTAATTAACATTAAGTAAATGTACTTACTATAGGGTTAGGGTAGGATTAGGATTTGGTTAAGGGTTAGTTGCATGTAATTATGCATAATTTACAGTTATTACTATGTAACATATGTAACAAGGACACTGTAAAATAAAATGTAACCCAAAATTCTCAAAGTAACAGAACTAGTGGCAGAATTTTCTTTCGTATTGCGAAATGGACTATTACAAAGAAATATAAATGTAGGGCGGGGTCTTGGTTCAATCTATCGGTTGTTGATTGGATGGAGGCAGATCTAAAGGTGAACTTGCAGTCCACTGTAAGAAAGGGGCGGGGTTTATGCTGATGAAATGAGAGAAGTCTGTCTTTTAGTTATGACATTTTGTTTAAAACAATGGTGTCAATTTTTTTTTTTTTATGAAACATGCATGGATGAATTTTTCACAATCAGTTCTAGTATAAAAATTATAAGGTAATTTATCAGATCGGGTACATTTCCATTTCATGCTGAGTTTATCGAAACATGATGTATTTTCCAATGAATTAATTGGAAATAAAAGTAGGATACATAGTAATCCTACAATTTTAACATTACAATTTTAAGATTTGATGCTTCAAATGACATAAAAAACAGAATACATTAGAAATTGCATTGCGACGGCTTGGCAACAAGCATAAACAACCTGGCAACTTAGTAGAAACGTTCTATAGACCTTATGCGCCGTTTTTGCGGTAGCTTTGTATATTTCTATGGCATCGCTGTCGAAGAGTAATTAGCTAGTAAAGAAGGGTTTACTTACTTATTGTAGAGTTAACGAAAGTTATCTGGGGCATTGTAATGTTTGAATCGGATGTCATAAATGTCAGTATTCCGGGAGAGCTGTATCATTCATTAATTGCTTCATTCTGTGAAAATACAAATAGGAAGAAAGAACACATTGAGCACAGTGCTGAAAAGGGGCGGAGCTACATAAGTTCTTTAATCTACTCAAAATACACTGGAAACCACATAGCAACACCCTAATAGCCACCACAAATATGTGCTCTACATTATCAACCACATAGGAATGCCCTGGCAACCATCCACAGCGCCCTAGCACTATGATGGCTTTTACACAGGCAAATATTTATTCTGAAATAGAGTTTCAATAAGATTCCCTGCTTCTTTTCAGACTCGTCTAGGGTTACTTGAGTTGACAGGTGACCCATTCCTGTGCTGTCAACCAGGGAAAAGCTGATCTCCTTATATATGTTCCTCTCTTTGATTTCTCTCTCTCTTTTATCTCACTTAGAGGAAGTTCTTCATCCTCTTCCGGTAGATTAGGGGTCCTCTTGGTGTAATTTAAGCTCCGGGGCCCCTGGAGTTAAGCAGACAAGCACAGAGAATGAGGGAGGCTCAGAGCCAATGAAAAGCTCAGAGCGTTGCTGTGCCTCCTGGTTGACCCATTCTTTCTCACTTGCATTCTCTGACCTTCCGCATCCTGACACATTCTAGACTGATGGATACTGACAGATTTGACAGAATGTGCCGATTTCCTGAGGCTCGGGGTTTCCTTATTATAGTAAATGTCTCTAGTAGTCATTAGATTCAAATTGTCATAATGCAGGGAATCATTGTTATGTAACCATAACAATCAGGTGATGGACAATTACAGAAGCAATTTAGCAATGAATAGCTGCTGTGTTGCAGAGGAGCGAATTGATGTAATTGTAAGCATTGCATCATGGGATTGGGTTGATTGAGAAAACATTTTGAAGACTTTTTTGCTTCGCTGGGCAAAAGGGGGCAGGGTGCCTTTCAAAAGTTAATACTTCTATTCAAGGACACATTCATTTGATCAAAAGTGACAGTACATAAAGACATGTTTTAATATTTATGTCAATATTTATGTTATATTAAGCAGCACAACTGTTTTCAACATTGATATTAATAACAAAAATCTGGATCATGTGACACTAAAGACTGGAGTAATGGTTGCTGAAAATTCAGCTTTGCCATCATGGGAATATTTTTTGAAAATTACAGTTATTTTAGTTAGTTTTATTTCTTGTATTATTTTGCAATATTGCTGATAAGAGACTTTCAAAAACGTTAAAAACTCTTACCGACCTTATATACATATTTTATATATATATATATATATATATATATATATATATGGGTGCAACAATATTGAAATAGCAGATAACCTAAATAATATAGTATAAAATTATATAGTACTTTGTCTAAATAAATTAAAGGCAAAACACTAAAATGTAAAATGTGAATGTAGACTTAACAACAATGTACAGTGTGAAAAACTTAGATTCATTTTGAGATTTGATGTTAAATTATTAGTGTTTTTGAAGAACAACTGTAAGCATGCATGATGCACCAATCTGGTATTTTAAGATATTAATCAGATAATAGTCATAATCATGCATTTTATTTGTTTTTATTCACATGCTCATGATCTTCCCATGTGTCAATGCACTTCCTCTTTCTTTTACTCTTTATCTGTTATCTTTCTGTTCCACCCCTGTATGTACAAGCATCTGTACACGCACATAAGAACACTGCTGAATATCTCTTTGTGTCATGCTCGGCTGATTATTTGTCATTCACGAGCCCCAGGAAATGATTTAAGGCTGATGAAAGTCTTTAGCCAGGATAAGTGTTTTGTTTTTTGGAAGGCGCTGTTTGTTCGAGCAACAGTAGTGCTGATTTGGCAAACCCCTCAAAGCTTTTACCACATGACACTTCTAAAAACCTGCACTGAGAGTTTGATAAACCTCATGACAGGTGGATTGAACACAGGTCTCTTTGAAACTTTCTCTTCACACATATTCCTGCACACACACTCTCTCTGTAGCACACAGTGCAAGTAGAGGCCGAGAAGGCTTAAATGATGCATTAGAGCACTAGATTCAGTGCATTATATACTCTCCTCACTGTCAATGGTTGCCATTGTGCCTGGAGCAACATCAGCAGCGTCTGGGAGCTCCCCACCCCTCCACATCCACCCCTGCTTTTTTAAAAAACCTTTTGGGATTTCAGCCAAGGAACATAAATAGAAGATGACATCCCTGAGCTATTTTTATCCCTCAACCTTTTACACAAGTTACACATGTATTAACTAAATTCCCTCACATGTGGAAGTAGGATGGAAAAAATGTCCTTGTTGTACCTTATTGTATGAGTCATGCAATTGATGATGATTCACTATTGATCACTGCATGAATTTTATGGATATTGTTTGCTTGAAATCACTTCTAAAAGCCTGAATAGTCAGTGCTGGAGGTTGTAAATCAACAGGCCTCAAACTAAGGGAACGTTTTTTGGTTAACACTGACATCTAGTGGAGAGAATTGTTTGTGGGCCCCAAAAAGTATAAAAAAAAATATGCATGCCATTGCATTGCATTTGCATCTAAATATTCCTGCTTCTCTACTGTGTATCATTGTTGTCATTAACTAAAACTAAAAAAATCGATTTTGATAATTTAATTTATGCTGAAATAGAAAATGAATATTAGATGAAAAACTTAGATACAATCAAAATTAGAAATATTACCTTGGCAAGTAACTGTAATAAATACAGTGAGTGTAAATTGTTGAAGTGATAAAAGTAGTAAAATGAAATAAAAAAATAAATGAAAGCTACACAAAAAAAATTCAGTTAATAGTAAAATTCTATCAAATTTAATTGAATAATCCTTACATATTTTAATTACATAATCCTTACATATTTTTTACATGAGGATTAGATGTAAAATTTTACATTTACAAAATTTTACATTTTAATTTAATGGAATTTTACTATTTATTGAAATGTGTAAATCTTAAAAATATATAAATATAAAAGAAGATATAAGAATTTAATTAAAAACAATTCTGTAAATAGAATTATTTAAAAGTTAAAAACTAATAAAAATGACAAATACACATAATAAATTACTAAAATGTAAACTAAAGTAAAATGAAAACTGAAAAATGTAAAATAAAAGCTAATTCAAAATAATAATAAATACTTTAAAGTCACCATGGAATCAAAATTGAGCATTCTTATTTATTTATTTTTATGGAATATTGCAGTAATTAATGTATATAGTATAATATATATTGATTTAGCCTTGCGCATCATTATTTTATTAAAATTAATTTGCCCTCGTAATCTTTAATCAAAATAACTTCCCCTCCCTCTTCCAAGCAACAACTTCTCTTCTCTTCTCTTCTCTTCTCTTCTCTTCTCTTCTCTTCTCTTCTCTTCTCTTCTCTTCTCTTCTCTTCTCTTCTCTTCTCTTCTCTTCTCTTCTCTGATGACATGACAATAGCAAACCACAATAATCCAACAATCCAATCAATTCTCGATGGACAAAATAAAAGTCCCATAAGAATAATAAAGTCCCATCCTACATTTTTAGTTTGAGAAGATATTTTACTCAGATATACTACATCACAATAGGAAAGAAAAGACTTTGACATTTGACATTTTTTTCATGTCGAATTTTAATACTATATAAATTATACTAAAAGAACACTATGTAAAGCAGTACATCAAATATCTAATGCTGCTTGTGACTAGCAATTTCGAGTTAATTACTGATAAACTACAGTCAATCCTTTTTTAATTTTTTTAATAGACTATAAAAAAAAAAAGCATCTAGCTTTCTCATCTAGATGCCATGGGGTCTATAAATGTCATTTTCAGGCTGCTATTCAGTACGTGTGTGTGATCAGGTGGATCTGTGTGTGTTCTCTTGCAGACTGTGCAGGATGTGGCAGGGATATAAAGAATGGCCAGGCTCTTCTGGCCTTGGACAGACAGTGGCACCTCGGCTGCTTCAAGTGCAAGTCCTGTGGGAAAGTGCTGAGCGGGGAGTACATCAGCAAGTGAGCTATGCCTTCATTATTTTTTATCTTTCGCCATCTCGTGCCTCTATAATTCCCCCTCTCTGATCTGTCCTCTTTTCTAATAGCATTCAATTTTTATCCTGGTTTCATTGAGGTGAAATAGAATACAGTAGAAGCATAAATCTCTCTTCTCTCTCTCCCTGCCCTACCCTCTCTTTTAAGGGATGGTTCTCCATACTGCGAGAAAGACTACCAGATCCATTTTGGCGTGCAGTGTGAGGCCTGTCATCAGTTTATCACAGGGAAAGTTCTGGAGGTGAGTTTCGAGTGTGCGTATATTGACTGAGAATTATAAATGATAAGGCATTATACACGTCCAATTTCATAATAGTGTATTGTGTATAAAGCAATAGAAATTTTGATTATAAATCTTGAAAAATATAATTCATTAGATGTAGTTCTTTCATCGCTCTGGAGACTTAAAGTAGATCTCATTTATGATTTAAATATTATATCACAGATGCTTCTCATTCAATCAGGAGAAAGACACTAACGTTCACTTTTGTCTCTCTCTTATGCTCACCAGAGCTGCATTTATTTGATCAAAAATACAGTAAAAACTGTAAAAACAGTAACAGTAAAAACTTGTTATTTTATATATTTTTTGTATATTTTATATACTTGTCTATTTGAATATATTTTAAAATGAAATGCTGACATTTCAGCATCATTACTTTAGTGTCACATGATCCTTCAGAAAATATTATAATATGCTGATTTGGTGCTCAATAAACATCTATTATCATCAATGTTCAAAACAGTTGTGCTGCTTATTATGCTTGTTAGAGTATAGAACTATAAAATGAATGTGGATAGTTTAGATCAGATAATTTGGCTTCGGAAGAATTTGATAAGAAACTTTTGAGTTCATATTGAACTCTTGTTTGCAGACTTTGGTATCTTGGGAAATCTAAGTACAGTTTGAAACATAGTTTTTTTCGGAAAATCTAGAGGAGACGTTTAATTTTTTACTCAGGAGAAAAAGCAGAAAAGCAGAAGACTCAATTCGCTCTCAATTTAATCCTTTTGCTGTGTAAAAGAAACATTTGAGATATTAATGAGATCACTATTGTGATTTTTCTTGCCTT
This sequence comes from Leuciscus leuciscus, assembly GCF_965113295.1. NCBI lineage: Eukaryota > Metazoa > Chordata > Actinopteri > Cypriniformes > Leuciscidae > Leuciscus > Leuciscus leuciscus. The sequence goes on from NC_138745.1 coordinate 26,269,215, forward strand.
ACGGATATCAACGATGACCTCTTGTGGATTTTTTTTTCTTCTTCTGTTCAGTGTTTTATAGTTATGTCAGTATGTGTCAGTGTTTCAGAATCTTACACATCCGTTCCCACTAAACATCTGGATCCCCTAAGAGTGGAGTCGTTAGTCTGACCCATGTCCATACACACACATCTCAACAATCACGAACACAGCTGAACTTACATCATTGCGCCATTCATCAAACATTTTAGAACTGACACAAACCCACGGGGAATAGAGCAAAGCAGCGCTGTTGGGTGGATTCCAAGACCCCGCCCTGCTATTGTACGCGGGACGGCCCCTTTGAGGCCGGGCCCCTCTGATAGGGTGGGATTGGAGTGAGATAGAGAGGGCTGGGCTGGGGGGGGGAATTTAGGAAAATTCTCCAGAAAAGTCAAAGGGGAAACGTAAGGAACTGGAGGGGAATATAGGAATACTCTTGTAAGTGACCAAAAGTGATTTTAACTGCAAGGTCGCAGGGCTGGGGTGCCACACGAGCAGCCTGCCAGAGGTAAACTTCCTAAACTCTTTCAGTAGAGACGGTTAGATATTTTCAAATTTTTTAAAGCACTTGACAAACATGTTTACAGTTATGTCACGATGTGTGTTCTGTTCAGTGTAAGGAGCTACATGTAATATAAGCGTGTTAATGGTGTTTATCAACAGAGTGTATATATACTTCAGAGCCTTTTTCTTTGCTGTTTAGGTGATCACAGTCAAGCTTTGTCATCCTGATTATACTGACCTGTCAACAGTCTATTAGTTACTGGTTCTCATCTGTGCTCTATCACACACAGTCTGTTTGCACTTACACACTTAAGTAGACTAGTTGTATTTATGGGGATCTGTGCAGCCACAGATGGTGAAAAGGAAGTGCACTGGAATCTTATGCATGTGTGACCTTAGGAGATCAAAACCAGCTCACCATCTATACAAATCCAGGCAGATATGTGTAGAATCTCAGTGTAACGTTAAAAGCAACAGCTGCCGCTGGTCTGCAGATGGCATCGCGTTTGTGCCAAGGAGGCCATTCAGATTTAATGAGGGACGAATAGCGCTTATAAACATTGCTGTGGAACGCTGTTATTTTAGCTTTGGTTATGGCTAGAATCGAGACTTTGCAGTCAGCAGTTTGTTTTCTGTACTATTAAACATTTGTGTTGGGAACAGACACTCACAAATGCTCTTCGATTCTTCTGGGCTGTCAGCTTCTACAGTATATGTCAACCGTGGATAAGTTATTTAACTGCAGTGAAGTTTCACTCTCATTAAACCTCACCAATAAGTGTCTAATGAGACTATCCAGAAATGAAAAGTCTGCCGCACCAGCTGGCCCTGCATTATCTCACCACACACACACACACACACACACACACACACATATCCAAAGTGTACCAGACGCCCTGAGGGAAATTGCTCAGAGGTTGGAGTTCTCAGTTGTGCTTAATTTAGGTGACTTTTTCTCAGAGATTTTTTCTAAATGAGAAATAAAAATAGATGACAGAGTAGGACTACATAGCTATAAAATGAATATGGATGGCATTGCTCACATCATTTTTTACAGAAGAATTTTATGTGAAGAGTTCTGACTGACTTTTGAGTGCAGGCTTGTGTTACTGTTCAAAAGTTTGGGTCATTTCTTTTAGAAAGTAATTTATACTTTTATACTGCAATAATGCATTCAATTCATCAAAAGTGACAGTTAAGACATTTCTGTTTTAAATAAAAGCCTTCTTTTGAGCTTCCTATGCAACACAGTGTCCTGAAATAAATGTAGCATGTTTTTCACAAAAATACTAAGCAGCACAAATGATTTCAGCGTTGATTATTATAATAATAAATGTTTTTGAGCACCAAATCAGCATATTAGAATTATTTCTGAAAGATCATGTGACACTGAAGACTGGAGTAATGATGCTGAAAATTAAGCTTTCGGCATCACAGGAATAAATTAGATTTTACAATATATATGAATAGAAAGTAGTTATTTTAAATTGTAATCATATTTTATAATATTACTGTTCTTCCTGTATTTTTGATCATACAAATGTATTCTTGTTGAGTATAAGACACTTCTTTAAAAAACATTTAAAAATCTTACCTGATCCCAAACTTTTGAAAGATATAGCATAAGTATTAAATTAGCACAATTTATGATCTTTTCTGATCCTTTAGAGACATGAAATTGCAAAGGTATAGGGAATTATCTGAGAAACTCAAGTCTTCATTTGGTCTCCATTTCATCTCAATGCTGTCTAGGAAAAATAATCGTTATATTAAAGACATCTCATTTGTGTTTTTCTTTTTTGTGTGTGGATGTTCTCTCTTTGTCTTTTTTGCGCTTTGTGACTGTTGGGTCTTTTTTGGAGAGCTTAGTTTTTCTCTTTGCTGTAATAATGGCCAATATCTCAGCAAACTGCACCTTGTCAGATTCACTTGTCTGACTCTTTCCTCATTGGGCAGGTTTGTAGAGTGAAGTGTTTTAGTTCAGCTGAGGGAGAACATACACAAGTAACACAACAATACATACTGTGAGTCTGGCAACACAATACTGGGCTATGTTGCTGACTACAGATGAAAATTACTCTTACTGGCATTCATACACACACACACATTATACATGATAGCACCCTTACTGAAAAGACCAGCAAAAATGTCCATGCTAGAAGGCCAGCAGTTAAATAAGCTGAACACCAGCTTAACCAGACTAGGAGACAGTTGTACCATATGAGCACCATTTTAGCCAGACTTGGAAAACAACCAGCAGCAAACCTTAGGAAACTTCAAACAGAATGTGTTTTTGCTGTTAAAAACGTGAGATGCAGGTAGGTGAAAAAGTGCAAGATCTAGAGACGCGTTTTTCAAAAGTTGTTGAGCGCTGTGTTTTTAGAATGCCGTGTCATGTACGAGACACTGCGAAAGACGCGAACGCAACGGTTAAAGACCATCTAGTGCGTTTACATTGGAAAAAATACAGAAAAGTAGTGCAGTGTAATAGTAAAATGCGTTCTGTATGAAAGGCCACTTAAGCTGCTATTATATTTTTATTACATTTTTTTCAGTATGGTGCTTTTGATGCACACTGAAAAAATTTTTAGGCCTAAAATTATGATTTATGTATTTGAATAGCATATAAAATTTCCATCCATTTGGATTACACCATTTTAACATCAACAAACTAATAAAGTTAATGTGATGTATATTTGTCAGTCAAACATAAATGAAACAGAAAATATTTCTGCACTAAAACCATGGAATTTTATTTTATTTAAATAATCATATTTTAAAAATGCATTTATTCAAATAGCTTAGAATCAGCATAAATCTGTTTATTGTGAAAACCAATTATTAACAGTTAAAATATGTCTGAAACGAGTAATATTAAATTAGTTCAAATGTATGAGATACCTGTACATAACAATTCGATTTATTGATGATGAATATATAAACTTGGTGTGTATTTATTAGTACTATTAATTAAATCTTTCTTAAACGCAACACTGAAAAAATAAATAAAAAAATTGTCATAACAACTTAACATTTGTTGAGATAACTTGAAACTAAACTAAAGTTAACTAAACTTAATATTTTAAGTCAAGCACGAACACATACTTTTTTAAGTTGAAACAACACATTGTTTCTTATTTTAATGTTGAATTTTAAGTTGTGATAAATAATCCCAGCAATCTTTTTTTTTTTTTTTTACAATGAACCTATTAACATCAACATCCCCTGTATGGGACCAGCATACAAAATAATAGTTATATATCCAAGCACTTTCTCTCTTTTCTTTCTCCTTTGCGTCCCCCAGTCGTTATTCCCCTTGCTGTTTTCTCTTTATCCCTGTGTCCCTCCCTCCCTCTCTCTGGCTCTGTCTTCTGTCCACACCCCTCCATCTGGGCTGAAGTAGAGGCGTGGACTGTTCTTGGCCCCAGAGTTCGATGCTCTATGTTTTCTGTGTTTGCTTCTTGTGATGCAATAGGAAATGACTGGCAGCCATCTCTCTCGGACAGAGCGCTACTCAGAGAGGTAGAACATGTTGTCACTCTGGTTTGTTGACTGGAAAACTGTTGCATGGCCTTGTTGCCATGGCAAGGAGACCCAGGAGCCGAGGGGTCACATCTGTGTGAAATCATGCGTTTCAGCTGCATTGCCTCATAGTTCAAGACAGCCGAGGACCATGGGATGTTTCCCCTCAGAGGAGCCAAATGGGCGACTCCCTCTTCAGCGTGCAGAGCTCCAGCTGATTGAGGAACAACAAAACAATTGAATTGTGTGCCTGTATGAGAAGCAAGATAAACAAAGCTTTAGGTTCTTTGGTGCAGTATAGCTTCTGTGAACGTATGATATGAATTTCATTGAGTAAAAGAGCAAATCTTTTGAGTGGGAATTAACAATTTCACTCATGTCTTTCCAAACCTTTTTTTCCAAACCTCACAATCTTATGTGGAATGTACTCTACCTTGAGCTATGACTGGTAAACCGCATACACTACCATTCAAAAGTTTGGGGCTGGTAAGATTTTTTTTTTAATGTTTTTGAAAGATGTCTCCTTTGCTCACTAAGGCTGCATTTATTTGATCAAAAATACAGTAAAAACAGAAATAATGTGAAAAATGTAATTATTTAATTTAATTTTAAATGTTATTTATTCCTGTGACCAAAAACGTTTCAGCAGTCATTATACTCTTTAGAGTCACATCATCTTTCAGAAATCATTTTAATATGCTTTTGCTGCACATTTATTATTATTATCATTGTTGAAAATAGATGTGCTGCTTAAAGGGTTAGTTCATCCAAAAATGAAAATTCTGTCAGTAATGACTCACCCTCATGTTGTTCCAACCCCGTAAGACCTTCGTTCATCTTCGGAACACAAATTAAGATATTTTGTATTAAATCTGAGAGCTTGATCACTCCTCCATAGGCTTCTAAGGCATTATAACTTGCTGGCCCAGAAAATGTATTAAAGACATCGTTAATATAGTCCAAGTGACTACAGTGGCTCAATCTTAAGTTTATAAAGCGACGAGAATACTTTTTGTGCGCAAAAACAAACAAAAATAACAACTTTATTCCACTATTCATTTCCTTCTCTCTGGGCCTCGAGTTTTTTCACGTATATTAACTGCACAGCGCTTCTGTGTTGTACGTCACACGCATCACACACATGACCAGCGTCGTCCAATAGTGAGCCTACGTGTGACGAACAACACAGAAGCGCTGCTTAAATTAAATTTAATCAATTTAAACCTTTAATTTCTTTGAATAAAAAAAAATCTTACAGGCCCCAAACTTTTTAACAGTAGTGTATATCTGCGACTGTCTGAAACCCTTAGCCTAAGAGGGGCTCCATGTGATCATGCCCAGTGATCATTTTTCATTGTTTCTGCTTATGGTTGAGAATGACCTTCCAGAAATTGAAAAGACTGACAGACTGCAGTGTTTCTCAGCCCTGCCAGCTCCCTAGCGAACCGCCCAGCTCTCCAATATCAGCATTCCAGCTCATAGCTGTGGCTGACGGACCGTGTTGCGGTGGTTGGCGCACGTGCATCTGAAATGTTGAGCAGGATGATATCCTGTATGCAACATAACCTTGCAAATAAAATCTTTATTTATACATTAATGTGTATGTCAAGCCAGCATGTGTATGTCTGAAATTGTGAATGTCTTTATGCTGGTATTGTTCTCTTGACCTGGAAGCATCCAGAGGTCAGGAGGGTATTTTTTGTGTGTCAGGGTAAGGTAATATGGGATAGTGTGCTGTGCAAACAGTGACTCTGTAGATCTTAACAGAGCTTCATTCATTGAGAACACACACGCCTTCTTTTAAAATAAGTGAAGTGCAATGAAATGACAGCACACCCCACAGACTGTTTCGCTTTGCCACAGATGTTAAGGAATATCTATCCCGGTCTGTTTTGCCCAGTGCTGTGTCTCTCTGTAATGTTTTTTTTTCTCGTGAAATCTGTTGACCTCTGAATGTTGACCTTTGCTTCTCACAGGCAGGAGATAAGCACTACCATCCAAGCTGTGCACGATGCAGCAGGTGCAATCAAATGTTCACGGAGGGAGAGGAGATGTACCTACAGGGTGAGCGCAAAACTTTAATGCTACATTTACTACAGAGGATTGAAGCATTCCTGGAACTTTCCATGAAAAATTCAAAATTACCCTTGAAACTCTTGGAACTAAATATTATATGAGGGTAGATACAGCTGATTTTGCTACTTTAGTACAAAATAAATAAAATAAAATAAGATAGTAGTTACATATTTAAATTTCCCATATATTAAGGAACATTTTTCTTATGTTAACTGGTAACAGGGTTGAACGTCAAACTAAGTTGTTTTTATTTTATTTTCATTGTTCATGTTTTCTTTTCTTTTTTTTTCTTCTTTTTTTTTTTTTTGCAAACCTGTTCCCATATTTTGGGACATGTCTAAGTACAACTGATTTTGTTATTTTAGCTACATAAAATAAAATAGTTATTTATATATTTATTTCCCCCATAAGTTAAGGAAAAAATATTTAAAGGGATAGTTCACTTTGAAATTAATTTTTGGTATGTTTTAGCTTACCTCAAGGGCATCCAAGATGTAGGTGTCTTTTTTTCCGCAGTAGTTTCAATTTTGATATTTTTAGGTCAAACCGTTCTTGTCTGTCAGTCATATAATGCAGGTCGATGGTCACTGTCTCAAAGAGCATGCACAGTTAAATTCCCCATCGTCCAAATTAAACAATTCCCGATCGTAAGTACACATTGATGGCCTAAGACACGAAACGAGCGGTTTGTGTGAGAAAACGAACAGTATTTATATCGTTTTTACCTCTTATACACAGCCACGTCCAAGTGATCTGATCTGACGTGCACGCAGACTGGTGCATAGATATATACACTAGATGTCGCCTTGTCTACGGCAGTTCATTGGAACGAATGTCTTTAAGGCGACATCTAGTGTATATATCTATGCACCAGTCTGCGTGCACGTCAGATCAGATCACTTGGACGTGGCTGTGTATAAGAGGTAAAAACGATATAAATACTGTTCGTTTTCTCACACAAACCGCTCGTTTCGTGTCTTAGGCCATCAATGTGTACTTACGATCGGGAATTGTTTAATTTGGACGATGGGGAATTGTTTTAATTTGGACTCTGTGCTTGCTCTTTGAGACAGTGACCATAGACCTGCATTATATGACTGACAGACAAGAACGGTTTGACCTAAAAATATCAAAATTGAAACTACTGCGGAAAAAAAGACACCTACATCTTGGATGCCCTTGAGGTAAGCTAAAACATACCAAAAATTAATTTCAAAGTGAACTATCCCTTTAATTGATCGTTTTTCTTAAGATAACTTTGGTAAAGGGGTTGAAAGTCGAGCTATGTTTATTTTCTGTTCATTGTTCAAGGGTTTTGTATTTTCTGTACTAAATACTTGCTTTGATGTTTTAACAAAAAAACATAAAATAAAATAGTGTTATTCCCCATAAATTCAGGAAAAATATTTGTTTGATGTTTTGATGACTTTGGTAACAGGGTTGAGTGGTTGAGCTGGATAAATGAGGTCACAGTACAATGTGTTTACAAATTAGGAAAATGTGTTGGAATGTTCCAGTTGTAATATGGGGACAATCATGTGGTAATATAATTCTGATATACCCCACCCTCATATTTTGTCTTGATTTCTATCTCCCAAAGGTTCTACAGTATGGCATCCAGACTGTAAGAACAACAGTAGAGTGGAAGAGAAGTACAGAGTGAGTATCTATCTTTCTAAACAGCCAGTCACTTATTCAACCTTGTCTGTCTCTCTCTCTGGAAGAGAAAACTTTGCTGAGCTCCTCCCTCATATTGTTCCCAGAAACAACAGTCTACGAACCCCTGGGAAATGTTTGAGTTTGAAATGCACACATTCTTTTCAAAACTTCCCCCAGTGACTCCAAGGTTAAAATTAAGGCTCAGGTGCTCTTGCTGAAGCGTTACGTCTGAATCGCTAAAAGAGAGTGCATGTGTGTGTTTGTCAGTGAGTATTTTGTCCATTCTGTTGTGATTCTCCTCCTTAGGCAGCTTGGCAACATCCTAAAGGAAAACCCAGTCCGTTTGATATCTTTTACCCCCAGTCTCAGATTCAGAGCCGGGGCCCAGGTGGCTCTCAGTCTCAACTGGGCCGGCGTCCCCTGGGCAGTCGTGAGGTTTGCAGTCTTCTGCTCTGCACTCCCTCCAAACTGCAATGCTTCCAGCTAACACAGCTCCCTCCAACCGTCCTGCTTTACACCGAAGCAAGACTGAACTGCTGTGTGTTTTATTAGCTTCATATTAGTTAACTTACACTACCAGTCAAAAGTTTGGAATAATTTTTTTCAAACAAATTTTTTTTTTTTGAAGGAAGTCTCTCATGCTCACAATAGCTGTGTTTATTTGAACAAAAATACAGTAAAATGGTAATATTGTGAAATATCATTAGAATTTAAAATAACAATTTTCTATTTTAATGTATTTTCAAATGCACTTTATTCCTTTGTTGGAAAACCTGAATTTTCAGCAGAGATTACTCCAGTCTTCAGTGCCGCATGATCCTTCAGAAATCATTTTAATATGCTGATTTCTTATCATTATCAATGTTGAAAAGAGATGAGCTGCTTAATATTTTTGTGGAAACCGTGATACATTACCACTCAAAAGTTTGAGGGTAAGTACGATTTTTTTAAAAGAAGAGAAATGAATAGTTATTGCTGCTGAAAATTCAGCTTTTACATCAAAGGAATACATTTAATTTGAAAATACTTTAAAATAGAAAACAGTTCTTTAAATTGTAATAATATTTCATAATATCGCTGTTTTTACTGTATTTTGATCAAATAAATGCAGCCTTGATGAGTATAAGACACTTATTTCAAAAACATGAAAAAAAATTCCAAAATATTGACTGGTAGTGTATACACCCCTCAGCCAGAGTGAACCAGCACACATAAGAATAAGCTTGCTCTCTCCTCCTGCAAGTTAGGTTATAATCCTCATGGAGATGTGGTAATTTCACAAAAATAACTTTATATCCCACAAAACCTGAAATTAGGATCTGCCCGCATGCATAGGATAGCAAGCAAGGCTGCGAGTATAGATGACTATGGATGTGCTTGAGTTAGATGGCCGCTGGCTAAGTTGAATGATTCAAGTGTTTTGTTGAGTGTGATGTCATATCCTTTTCCTCCCTTCACAGCCCCTCCCACCCTCAGTAACCTCTCTGCACCAATCAGAAAGGCAGGTACTGTATTCTGCTTTTGGCAGCAGAGTGGGGGAACCCCGAATGTGTTTCGCAGCTCTTGCGTTTGCAGTCACCAACCAGCAGAGGGCTTTCTGCCCTCACCACCTTCCCCTTAACAGCCTATGTGTGAATCATTACGCTTTTCACCGCTGCAAGCATGTGGCTCAAGCCCTCCAGGGCTCTATTCACCATTACAGGAATGACGGCTGTTTGAATCTTCATGCAGAACGGTCTCAGATATGAGCTCAGCTCAACATGTAGCATAACTGGTCTCTCAAACGGAAAACTGTTCCTAAAGGTCGTCCAATTCGGGTGTTTTTGGTGACATTTGACCAAGAGTCCATATCTGAGGGATTGGCTGCACTGGCTGCACTGATTGTATGATATGAAACCGAATGCATCTTGGGAAGGCTTGCATTGGAGTATGAGGCAATATGAGCTGGAAATCCAGTGGTTTTCTAATTTGTGCTGAATGAAAGCTCAAGAATGTGCTTACTTCACCCCGAAATAAAAATGTTGTCATCATTTTCTCTTGTCATTCATACTCCTCTCTTTTCAAACCTGTATGACTTCCCTTGTTAAAAAGAAGTGTGCATAATTGTGCTTAATTTGATAAAACTGTATATTAAAACAAAAAAAATTTACTTGCAGATAATATATACATTTTATATAATGAAATAAAAGGCCACATAAAGAAAGGACACTTTCATTATTTTGTTTCTTAACACAAAAAAAGTGCACTTTGTAATAATGTAAATTAAAAGTTTTACATTTTAAATGTTTTAATAATCTTTTGTCATGCTTTAAAGAAATTACATACAATCATGTACTTATGTGCTACTTACGTAGTTGGGTCAAAGCACTCTAAAGTTCAGCTTTTAATATACATTTAAACTACAATACATTTTCATTTAATTGCGATTAACATGCAATTAAGTATCCAAAAACAATAAAACTTTCAAATCACACGTTAGAATATTCTTTTAAAGTATATAGTATTTTGCATAGGTTTTTTCCTGTATGGAACACAAACAGAGATATTTAGCGGAATGTCCAAGCTGCACTTTTGCACTCAATACAATGAAAGTGAAAGATGACCAACAAAATTTTAAGAATAACGATCCTCTCACAAAGCTATTGTATGGCTTCAGAAGACTTAAAATATAGTGCATATAGTGCATAGTTACTTTACAATGCTTTTATGGTGCTCTTTTGGTGCTTGAAAGCCCGGTCCCCATTCACTTTCATTGTATGAAAAAGAGCAGTGTAAACATTCTTCAGACCTTGTCCTTTTGTGTTCCATGGAAAAAAGAAAGTCATATAGTTTTGAAATGACATAAGAGTGAGTAACTGATGACAAAATGCTCGTTTGTAGCTAAGCTATACCCACTGGCATCTACAGTATGAGTGTGTTCAGGAATATGTGTGTCTGTTATCTTCAGCTTATTGCTAATACAACATCTCGTTCTCCCGCAGCCCACGAGGTCATCGTCTGAGAGTATCTGTTCGAGACCTGGCTCGAGCATACCTGGATCTCCAGGTCACACCATCTATGTGAGTCCAACTCAACGGCGCCCACAATCGTTTCCTGAGTCTATCAGATCACATCACTCAATCCACAACGGATTCTGATGCTGGTATACTTCAGGGTCAATGTAAAAAAAAATAAAAAAAACCTGGACATGCAGGAAAAGCACAGGAGTTTCCTTCATCTTCTCTCCACTCTTTGCCTTCGCCTTGTATTTGACATCTGTAGCATCGTTTTTGCATGTAAACGAATTTAGAGGATCATTTACATTAACACTGAAAGTCTGTTAAGCAAATGTATAGCTTTCCACATAAGCATGCCTCCAACAACAGCGTTCATCTTTCCACACTGTGCATTTACCCCGTGTGATGACCTTTGTGAGAGCTGTAGCTTTGGTTGGATGTGATGTGGATGACCTTTGACCTGTGCCCTGACCTCTTCCTCATCAACACCTTTTCTCCCTGTGTTTCTCCACCTATGTGTCCCCTTCCCCTGTCCCTCATCCTCTCCTTCCTCCAGGCAAAAGTAGACAATGAGATTATTGATTACAAGGACCTAGCAGCCATTCCCAGAGTCAAGGCCATTTATGACATAGAGCGTCCAGACATGATATCCTATGAGTCTCTCCATTCCACCTCCTCCACCCTGGAAAGACAAAGAAGGCACAGCCCTGGAGAGGTAATCTGAATCGTAAACTTTTAGTGTCTTTCTGATTAACCAACGATGTGCTATTATGACTTAAAATGATAGATATAGCTACTATATGGCTGAGTAGACATGATGTCACCGATTTATGTTTATATTTATTTATTCTCATATTTTTTTGGACTAGGTGTGGCTTTCATAAAAATGAAACTCAAGCCGTTTTACCTCAAATCAGACAGTGTACCTGAAAATACTAAAAATATTTGAACATCCATGCTCTATACATTTAGCATTCCTGTTCTTCAATTTGGAGATGTGAACGGTCTAGTCTTTATTTTTAGCGTTACAATTTAGAGTTTGATTATTTGAATATATTAACAATAATTTATTCATTTAAATATTTTAAAGTCATCCTTCAGCCTCCTTGGAAGTTTGCTGAGGCTCCCTAGTGGGCCCAGACCCCCTGTTTGAGAGCCACTGGTCTAGTTTCCATTATCAAACCTGCACTTGGGTTTTGGCCACTTTAGCGATCTGGCCCAAACCCTACCAGACTACCCCTATATAACAGACCCAACCCTGCCAGTGCTCCATAGTTGTGATAATACCATCCCATCCCCAGGTCCCTACTTTGTCACAGTAACCATAATAGCTCTCTGACCCCATTATCCCATTAGTGTTCCAAAAAGCACTATTGGTTGAGGCTCTCAGGCCGCGGACAGAGCAGATGTGAGCAAGTGTGTGCTTTTGCTCATTTCTCTGTATGTGATCATAAACATTGCATGTATTCCTGTCAACATGTTAGCTATGTCTATGCATGAAAAGAATGTATGAGAGATGTGTGTTTTTTTTATTCTCTGTGACTGCTCTTGGGTTCCCATTGTCTATTAAACATTGCTCTTCTGTACCTGAAAACGCCTGTGCGCATTCTCTGTGTAGAGACAGCAGTGTCGCAGCGCCCCCTGATGACCATAATCAAGATTTCAGACAGTCTGCGGTGTTGAAGATGCATGTTAAAGGAATATTCCTGGGGGGGTTTTCACCTGCATCTGTGTTTGATTACCACATACAATAATTTAGACATGTCTTTGATTGTATATAAACAAACAGGAAATATATTTACAGTAAAATATTTACAATGGAAGCCTATCAAGCAAGTGGGTCAAAGTGTTTTTAGCAGACATATGAAGCTCACATTTTTGTTAGCACTTACTTGAATCAATACTTAACTTGAATTTTTTTGTTTTTTGAACTATAAAGTTTAAAGTTGCCTAAATCGTCCTTATGAGTTGGGACTACTTATTTAGGTGTTGGAAAATTTGGTTATGCACTACCAAAAAAAAAATTTAAAAAATGACTCTACCGTTCAAAAGTTTGGGGTTGGTATATAAAAGTTTTTGAAAGAAGTATCTCAGGCTCTTATTTGGTTTGCATTTATTTGCTATGTAAAAATACAATAATATTTTGAAATATTATTACAATTTAAAATAACAGTTTTCAATTTTAAAATGTAATTTATTTTTGTGTAGCAAAGGTGAATTTTCAGCAGCCATTACACCAGTCTTCAGTGTCACATGATCCTTCAAAATCAGATCGTGTCACAATATATCGCTGTACAAAAATGCAACAAAATGTATTGTGGATAGTGACAATATTTATTGTATATAGTTCATCCAAAATAAAATTCACTGTGTGAGAAAAAAAAAAAAGCAAGTTTTCAGAGCTTTAGTGACAATACTACATTAAACTACTATATAAAATGTTATAATGTTACATATAATGTATAATAATGCAAGGGGGGAATAAGCGATCTGTTGGTCTATTGGTTAATAATCCTGATAGTGCCAAATGTCTTATGTTACATTATTTTAAATATATCTAGTGAGTGCATATTCGTCTAAAATAATTCTGTATTTTCAGCTTCAGAATCATGAATATTTTTATCCAGGTGTCACCATTGTCCGGTGCATTGGGTTACCAGCACAAAGTCCAAGCCTATTCATTTACACCCACAATGTAATATCAAATTTAGCATTTTAATCAACAGTAAAAACATTTTTTAACGTTTTATCTTATGTCTTGGAGTATCACAATAACATTGTGTCGTGAGCATAGTATCGTGATATGTATCAAATCGTGACATGAGGGTATCGTTACACCCCTAGAATTATTTTGTAACAATGCAAAAGCCTAGCACTTTTGATCAATTTAATGCATCCTTGCATGAATAAAAGTATACATTTCTTTCAAAATAAACAAAAAATTCGTACTAACCCAAATGTTTGAACGGTAGTGTTTTTCCTAGCCCAATGACAAATATTTTATTTTTATTTAAAATACAAAATGAGTCTAAAAATGAATTTTGCTTCTCCAATGCTACTTAATTTATCTTGTTTGAAAGATGTTTTGATATTTTCACTGGAAAACAAGACCCACATACAGGTTTAGCAGAAGTAGCTGGGTTTGCTTTTTTTTAGCTGTTTATGTAACAGAGGCCAGCTAGTGAGAGCAAGAGGCAGACTAGCGACTGAGACTGCAGTCTTAGGCTCCTTGTTAGCATGCCTAGCTCTCATGACAGAAACGTTGGTCTGAGTGGGGCAAGTATAGGACCGGAAATGTTCTGTTGGTGCCGTGACCCGGATGGGAGTGAGGTTTAGGGGGCTGAGTGTAACGGAGGCCAGCTAGCGAGAGCTGTGCATGTAAACCTCACTCCTCTGATCTCAAGAGGCGCACTAGCAACTGACGCTAGAGACTCCTTTAGCATCCTTGTTAGCATGCCAGAGATGCTGGTTCGAGTCATACAATCATGACATGAGTTTGATTTGACATGTAAGAAAGGAAGCAAGCAATTCTATCACACTAGTTTTAAGCTAACCCATCAAGTTATACTTTCGAAAAAGCATAGTTGTGTTTTTTCTTTGTAGTGCGACCCACTAGCCAGCTAGCCTTTCATTGTAAGTGTATTACTGTTAACAACATTATTACCTGTGGTAACCGACCAGTTGAAAATGACCAATAATATTCCTTTAATGCATAATGTTTTGTTGAGTCACTGACAAGCTTTTAGAGTAACCAAACTCAACCCTTTCCTCCCCTACAGCCTGTCAAAGCCTCAGGTGGCAGCCCTCCCAGAGGCAGAGCCACAGTAAGTGGAAGCAGGATAGAAATAAGGCCGCTGACATGACCAGTTAGTTTGTGGATTACCAACCCAAACTAATAAGAACACAACTAACATATTGATTTATAAATCCTAACCTAATCTAATAAGCATGAACATCTAATGCCTCTCACACCTAGTTTCACTCATCTCACTGGCTGTTGTCTGTTCTCTCAGTCTCATCTGAATAGCTGCTCTCTAAAGTAAGTAGACTTTGCAAGTGACAGCCACTTGAAGTGTGTACTCAAAAACCCTGTGGAAAACTGAAGAAGCTTCTATATGTGCTATGGCAATGTAGATTCAGTCTCATTCTCAATTAACTGATCTGTGTCAAGTATCAATTTAGGCTTTATCATGACATTAGATATAGACAGCATCTAACATTCAAGACAAACACTGCAAGCGCTTCTGTGCGATTCCTTCATCACATTCATTTCATTTGAAACATCATGCAATGCATGCAGGGTCACAGAAAACGCAACTGTTTCCATGACGTATGACATAATACGTGATTGTAATTCTGTGTCCACATTCCCAGACCCTGCCACAAGACCCCTCCTCACTGTCAGCAGAAACAGTAAGTTTTCAGTGACCTCCCTCTGAACCCTGACACAGTCAGCCTGTGAGCTGTGGCCGCACTTCTCTCTCTCCTAAATGTGCTTTTGATGGAGATGGCACTGATCTTCAGCTGTCCCTTGAGCACTGGAAGAAGTCCTCTGTATAATTAATGGCTACAAAGAAGCAAGAGTGTCCTGTTGGAGTGTGTGCTTATGTTTGTAATTCTTGTCTTGTTTGACTGTCTGTCTTTATCCTTGCTACAGCTGGGTGAATCTCACAAAGAAATTTCCCAAATCATAATTGTTTAAAGAAAATTAAGCCTTCATTTTAACACACACTTAAAATTAAGTGTGTGTGTGTGTGTGTGTGTGTGTGTGTGTGTGTGTGTGTGTGTGTGTGTGTGTGTGTGTGTGTGTGTGTGTGTGTGTGTGTGTGTGTGTGTGTGTGTGTGTGTGTGTGTGTGTGTGTGTGTGTGTGTGTGTGTGTGTGTGTGTGTGTGTGTGTGTGTGTTTGAAAGTTTGGGGTCAGTAATATTTTCTTTGAAAGAAATTCATATTATTTTTATTCAACAAGGATGCATTAAATTGATCAAAAGTGACAGTAATGACTTGTTACAAAATACTATATTATAAAAAGTATATATTTTAAATAAATGCTGTTCTTTTGGGACTTTCTATTCATCAAAGAATCCTGAAAAAACAGAAGAATTAAGCAGCACAACTTTCTTCAATATTGATAATAGAGAGAAATGTCATAAATTGCATTGACTCTGGGAAAAGCTCCTGAGGGATAATGTGACACTTCAGTTTTGCTTTTACAGGAAAATACTTCAGAAAACTGTTCTTTGAATTTCAATAATAATTCACAATATTGCGGTTTTTACTGTATTTTTGATCAAATAAACGCTGCCTTGGTGGGCATAGGAGACTTCTTCCAAAAACATTAAAAAAAATCTTACATTCCCCAAACTTTTGAATGGTAGGCTACTTATACTATGATATAGTATCTTATAATTATTATTAAATGAATAATTTATTTCAATTTAAATAAGTTAATTTTTGAATGTACTGCATTCATTTCTTATTCTGTTCTTTTAACTTTAAGTGAACATTTCTTGAGTTTTGTGATATTCACTCATATCTAACAACTTACCAAATATACAAAGCCACACAGACCTTAAAAAGTATACCGACAGTGGCATGATTTAACTTCCTGTTCCTAATCCAACATTTTTGCTTTTCTGGCCTGCTCTATCCAGCATACAGTCTCCTCTCCACCTTTTAGTGCTTATTCTGATGCATCCTTACATAGAGCTCTTGTTCCTGTTCTGTTTCAGTCTCCAAGGACACTGTCTCCCACTCCATCTGCTGAGGTTAGAGGCTATTTTATAATGATAAGTTATTACAATAGAGCCTATAGTACATGTCATTAAACCATTGATTTAGAAATGTGAACGTGTACGATATTTTGAACCTTCCCATATGTTATGTTGTGTGTGTATGTGTGCGGTAGGGTTGCTATGACATGAGGGAACGCATCATTCAGAGATCCACCAGTCAGGGCTCCATCGGCTCTCCGGTCTACCACCGCCATAACTACATACCCCCTCTATCCAAGTCTCCCCAGCACTTCCACAGACCAGGTGAGTCAAATGAACCGTTCCCAATCCTGCCTCCATAGGATTCCAGCAGAGTGTCCGGATAAGCGAGATCTCCTCGCCACGTTTTGGCCTCGCTTGGCCTTTTCTTGCTTTCCGTTTCCTCCTGAGCTTTTATTCCTTCCTCCTCTGCTCATGTGTGCTCCTTCCATCCTCTTTTTTTCCCTTCGTTCTTCTCCTCTGTTCCTCTTCCCTGAGCGGCTGGCAGGAATGCTGAAGCTCTGCTCCTCTTTGCGCTCCAGCAACAGCGACACGCGCCCTACCTCCCCCTTCCGACATCACTTCCTCCCCCATAACAAAGGTAAGGCCTCTCCACCCCGGTTGCCCGACCTCTTCGCCTCGTTCTCAGTTTTCAGTATCGTTCTGTAGACACAAATCCACCTCCCTCCTCTGATTCAGGCCTGCTGAAATGTCATGAATGTGATGATTGATTTTATTTAGCTTGTAAAGCTGTGCTTTTGGCAGCTCTGTTTGAGAAATTCACAAGTCTTGGAAATGCTTGAATGGCGCTCTTATGAGGTCAAGGGCTGCGTTTGTAGATGCAACTGAAGCTAATGCACAGTTTACTAATCACATGCTCATGTGTGTAATGTCCCTCTGTCCTCTCCACAGATTCTTTCTGCATAGGTATGTCTTGGCTTAGTGGCTGTTGTTGACTGTGTAGAGCAATTCGGTGCCCGTGGCAGTTCAGATGCATGCTGGTCCTGTGTTTTGACTATTCAGAATTGGATTCATTTGATAACAGTCAATTAACCAACATTAAACCAAGTCACTGTGACATCACTAATACTCTTATACTAATAACTCTGTTCCAAAATCTAGTGAGCTGCCTTGCTGTTTAGTGCTTACATAGGCAGCTGTCTTCTAAGGTGGCATCCTAACTGAAATGGAATTCAGTCATTCTGGTTATTATTATTGTTGTTATTGAGGATATTCTTTATTGTCCTGAAAATATATTACTGACAGACATGCTAAATATATAATAGGCAAGTTGTTAGATGAGTGAATATTCAAAACTGTCAAGAAAATAAGATAATTGCATACAAATTAATAATAATAATAAAAGCAATAAAAATAACTAAGTATTATTATCATCATTAAATTTGAACATTCACTAATACATTTTTTAAATCAAAAGTTGTCACTGTGAACTAGCATAAACAAACGTTTTCTTTTATTTGCATTAACTAACATTATTGTAAAGTGTTACCATTATTTTTTATTATTTTTTATTACTCCTATAAGCATAAAAATACAAAGCACACAGTACTGCAAAACATAGTCCATTTTTAATTAATATTTTTTATCAAATCACTTTAGTATTGAATAAAATAAATATAATTACAATATAATATAAATGAATAGTCAACATTTCTCTTGCTTTTTCCACCATTTTGGATTTATGGAGCTATTTGGAGTGCATTGTGGGATTGCCTTCTCCGTGAAGGGTAACATAGATGTCTACCTTTTTAAAACAGCAGGAGAGCACATGTGATGCCTTGAAATGCAGTCTATGTCGGCAGACTGCTATTTTTTGGAACGTGTATATGTCGCATGCTTACGTTTGTTTCCTCATAGGCAATAACCATAAAGGATATTCAGTCATATTACCATCAGACACAGCAGCTTCCTAACAGTGTGAATGTTATGTGTACCTTATGACTGTGCTGGTGAATGATACCATGTTCTTGATTGTGAAGTATTTGCATGCTGATTTCATAAACCATTCCTCTCTTTCCAATCTGTCTGTCCTTCAAAACCTGTTCTCTTTCGTGTGGGGCCGTCCCACACTGGTCCAATCCGTCTCTCTGTCACCTCTCTGTTGAAGCCCTTTTCTGTTTGTCCATCTTTCCGTCAGTGAAGATTTATTCCGGCATTATTCTCTCTTTCTTTTCTTCTTTTGTTTTTGTACTTTTCTTTCTCCCGCTTATTCTGCTCTTCTTGTTTGGAGGCACTGAGCCATCCAGTGGCCGGAGTTCTCCTCTTTCCTCTCGGCCGGCCACCCCGACCCTCTCTCTGACCCCTAAACATTTCCACATCCCAGGTAGGAGCTGGAGCATCATCTCTTTTTTCTTCTCTAGAGTTTTTCCTGCTCTGTCTCTTCCCCTCCATTCTTTAATTTAAAACTTTCTCCCCCCCATGATGCATTTATGCTTTTATCTATTTATTGTTTTAATGGTAGATTTTGATGACCTCTTATGCTGAGTACATGTACTGTCACATACGGCTTGCTTTTCCCCAAATCATTATCATAACTGGTTGATTGGAGCATCTTATTTGTGACTGAGACTGCAAAAAAAAAAATAGATCTTTATTTTCTAATTTACAGACCAAGGCATTAACATGTATAGAAAACCACCAATCTACAAACAGCATGGTATGGTTGTTTTATTTATTTATCTATCTATCTATCTATCTATCTATCTATCTATCTATCTATCTATCTATCTATCCCGTAAAACATTTTTGGTGACAGTCATTATGGTGTGTGCGCAAGCATTATTTCTGACTATTATTTTTATTATTTATATATGTTT
This sequence comes from Leuciscus leuciscus, assembly GCF_965113295.1. Lineage (NCBI taxonomy): Eukaryota > Metazoa > Chordata > Actinopteri > Cypriniformes > Leuciscidae > Leuciscus > Leuciscus leuciscus. The sequence continues at coordinate 26,288,581 of NC_138745.1, forward strand.
GTTTATGTGTGTTGACTCCATCCATCCATTAATTTTTGGTAATGATGCTATGATCACATCACATGTTCACATGTAAGTACCATTTGACATCATAAACTTTTCTCATCTCTGAGACTTTCTTTTTCTTTATTTATTGCTTCCTCACAACTGACTCGCTTATAACAAGAAACCAAAATACTATCCTCTTTAACAGTCGCCGTAAAACTTTGATTCTGCCTTTTAACTGCATGGAGTTATAGCCTGCCAGATCCCATAACAAAATTGACTGACACCTCAGATGACTCTGCTTTGGTCTCTATCTTGCATACTCTGTAAATCTACACATCAAGCTAGTTTCAATAAACTGAATGGGACCATTTGAACAGTTGTGCCATTTACTGGTTTCAAAATACAGTTTATATATCAAAATTTTCTGCTTGCTTAATATGATAAAAATCTATAAACTTGCAAACAGTAGCATGTGTGCTCTATCCACTCTATACAGTCCTTTATAAGATGCAGTACTGGCCATTGACATTCAAAGCATTTGACACTGTCTCTGAATTGGTGTTTTACTTTTAAAAAATAAGATTTTAGAAATAAAAATATATTTGATTTACATGTTTAGATATAAAAATCCTGAAATGTCATGCTTTGAACTGATTGTCCAGCACTGCACTTATTAAAACCCTTTGAGAGGCCGTCACTGATAGTGCAGTTCCCCCAAAATACCGATTCAGATTCAGCTGCCCTGGCAGCCCAAAGCAAGTCCGCTGATGACATCATCAAATCATCCAAGTTCCCTGCGGCTCACGCCCCTCGGCCAGACGAAACCGCAAAGATCGAGACCGACTACTGGCCGTGTCCGCCGTCCCTCGCTGCTTTAGGTACGGTCCTGATGCTGTCTCCTCAAGGCCCAACGGCACAAATAAAACAGCAACCAAAAACTAATGGAAGCCTTTTGTGAATTAAATAATGCTCTCAAAACAGTGTATATTGAGAACTCTTGGATTCCTGCTGGTAAAGCCTGGCTACTTACCCCTAGAACCAGTTGTGATGATAGTAAAGAACACCACTATACACTAGATTGCTTTACAGACACAAAGATTTGCCAACGCTAATAAATCCAATCAACAAATCATTACACCACTCAATCTGATCAATTTTTTATTGTTATTTTTATTCATGATTTGTTTTTATATTATGTATTTAACTCATGTTGTCATTTTTTGTTCCACTGTTTGGTTTCCATGCGTATAACTGAACCCAGAGGTTCCATTTGAAGGTCATCATGGGTACAATGCCATGACAATATTGCAATCATCTCAATATTTTTTTCTTTTTTTCTTTTTGGTTTTATTTGAAAATCCTCTCCTGGTCCTGGGACGTACAGGCTCAGATGGGAGGAGTCGGTCACGGGACGAAGAAGAGGACGAGCAACTGAAACGCAGACAACTTCAGGAGGAACATCTCAGCAAGGTTGAGGGCGTATTAATACTTATACATTGCTTGTGTCATTTTTTTTGTGAAAGCAATCCTTTAAATGCATATACAGTATGGGCCAAATTATGCTCCATTGCACAGCATTATTTACACATACACATTGTTTTATTGCCCAAAATCACTGAAAAACTAGATACAGACACAGTACAACAGTAAACAGTACAGTTTTTTCCAGTACAAAAATCTAAACCCTTTTAAATCAAGATAAATTTACTTGAGATTCAAAATGACTTGTATTAAGTCTTGTATTTAACTGCAGATCCAGTCTGGACTTGGGAAGCTCATTCTGAAGGAGGAGATGGAAAAGGAGATGAACAGAGAGAAATACGTACGAAGTGTGACCGCCCAGCGCTTTGACTCCCAATACGCTAACTGTACCACAGGTAAAATGCCACATAACTTTGAAAGCAAGCACAACAAATAAAGCTTTACTCTGGCATTAGTCTAAAAAAAGTATTGTGTCCTCTGCTGTAGACTCCCAAACCGTTAAAACATCATCCCTGCCTGGATACGGACGAAATGGCCTCCATCGGGTAAGTCTCAGCCATTCATCTGTTATTTACTTTAATTTAATATAGGGATGCAAAACTACCCAACTCACCACAAAAACTCACCACAGGCTGCATTGATTTGAAAATAAAATGCTGCAAAATCAGCAATTTTGTGGAATATTTTTATTAATTTTTTTTAAGTATTCCTGTGGTGCAAAGCTAAATTTTCAGCATCATTACTCCAGTCTTTAGTGTCACATGATCCTTCAGAAATCATTCTAATATGCTGATTCGCTGCTCAAGAAACAGTTATTATCCTTATGATATTCATTATTATCAATGATGAAAACAGTTCAATGTTTTTATGGAAACCATGATACACTACAATTCCAAAGTTTGGGGTAAGTACGGTTTAAAGAAAAATAAATAAATGTATACTTTTATTCAGCAAGGATGCATTGAACTGATCAAAAGTGACAGTTATTGACATTTAGAATGTTACAAAAGATTTATATTTCAAGTAAATGCTGTTCATTGAACCTTCTATACATCAAAGAAAAATGTATCACAGTTTCCACAAAAATATTAAGGAGCAAAAACTGTTGTCAGTAATAATAAAAAACTTTATTAATAATTGAGCACCAATAATAATTGATAATAACTGAGCACCAAATCAGCATATTAGAATGATTTCTGAAGGATCATGTGACACTGAAGGCTGCTGAAAAGCTGAAAGCTTTTCCATCACAGGAATTTCATTTTAAAATATATTCAAATAGAAAACCGTTATCTTAAATTGTAATAATATTTCACAATATTATTACAGTTTTTTACTGTATTTTTGATCAAATTAATGCAGCCTTGGTGAGCATACAGTAAGAGTCTTCATTCAAAAACGTAAAAAAATATCTTAATATGTGATTTAATTTGTAAGGTAATGTTTCTCTCATTAAAAAAAATGACACACAAAGTGAGTGAAATATCAGTGAATTATTTCTGCAACCCTCTGTTAATAAATGAATAAATGAGGTCATATCAGCCAGTGTATTATAAACTACAGCGCATCTTGTCTGTGTTTCCAGCCCCAGTCTACAGAACTCTCTCAGTATAACAGTTATGGGGACGTGTGTGGAGGACAAAGAGGTAAAATGCAATGTTTTAACACTGAAAACACATCTAACAACTGAAAAAAAGCTATTCTAATAATATTGTAATGTTTGGGAATTTTGTCTCTTTCTGATTCCTACAGATTTTAAGGTATGTGACTGACATGCAGTGTTTACTGAGCATGTGCATCTGCAGTCATGCACATATGGAAGTCAATCATGCTACATGTAACCGGAATGGCACTCATGCCCTCATTGCTATGCTTATGTCTGAGTTTGAGCCATTGCCATGGGGAAAGTCAAGAGCCCAGTCAAGGGTTTGATATGTTGAAAGTCCCCCCACACACACACCCTTAAGAGCACGTCACATGAATAGTTGAGTTTCCACCTCCCTCGAGAGAACTTGATACAGAGCAATAGCTGTTAGGAATTAGATCCAGACTATTTCCCATGGTTCTGAGTTCTTGAAAACAGTTTCTGCTTTCTTTTCTTATCATTCGCATCACGTGTATGTGTTCTGTTCTTTAGCCCACCCAAGATGCCCACGATTCCATTACAAGAATGGACAGGGGAATGTCTATGCCTAATATGTTGGAATATAAAGCAAGTATCCCAAATATTTTCAAATAATTATGTTTCTCTTCTCTCTTCTCTCTTCCATCTCTAAATGCTCCTCTGTGTTCAATAAATATTCACCCCCCTCTCCTAAAAATCAAGATTATTCATCAGTCAGGAGGACTGTTATTTTGGCTCATCTTCACAGGCGAAGGTCTGCGCGTACAACTAGACTAGCATTACTTGCATATCTTCCAGTGCTATGAAATGATGTCATCACATGACATACTCTTTTAGCCGTGCCATAAGGTTATTCAATAATTTTGAACTCCTGGTTCTCATTAAAGAGGTTTCACAGCTGCATATGGTAATATTTTGTTAAAGTGGTTGCTGTGGTTACCCAGAAGCCTCATTCTCTTAGGACTGAATTTATGCATCAGCCCTGGCTAATAGTTACTGGCAAGATTAAATAGATTGGAACTTAATAGGCTTTCCCAGCAATGCAAGAAACAATAACTGGCATGATTGTAAACTGTCCGTAGGAGTGCTCGCATTAACAGCATTATAATTCCTTCCCGTACATACAGTTGGCAAACCCCTGTGACCATAGTTACCCAGTCATTTCAGTGGGGAAAATAAATAGAAAAATTCAACCCATTCATCTTTTTTTTTAATGACACTGACTGTATGAATCTACACCAAATTAAATATCTGTCTTTAATTAGTCATTAGCTGATCTAGTAGTTAAAATATGAATTACACTACAGTTCAAACTTTTTTAAAGTTAATACTTTTATTCAACACCAGTAAAAAAGATTTCAATTTCAAATAAATGCTGTTGAACTTTTTTTCCATCAAAGAATCCTAAAAAAAATGTATCCCAGTTTCCATTAAAAAAAAATAAGCATTGCAACTGTTTTCAACATTAATAATAAGAAAAAATGTTTCCTGAGCACCAAATATACATAAAATGTGCAATATGCATAAAGCACCAGCATGCATAACACCTAGTAAATTAGTAAAAGCTGGAAAGAAAAGCAGCCTAAGCTGGTTTGTGGGTCTCCGCTGTATAAATGTGTCTCCCAGTGTGGCCAGTCTGGTTTTTAGCTGGTTAACAGCTTGAACTATAAAACCAGCCAAAGTTGGGAGACCAGCTAAAACTCAAACAAGTTTAGGCTGGTTTTAGAAGTTTTCCGACATTTACTTATTGTATTTACTATCTACTTATTTTAAATATGCAATATAATGTCTGTTGCCACTATGAATGCCAAAAACACAGAACCGGTTTTTGTGTGTTTTTTGAGTGTTTCTGAACTAGTATAACCAGGACGCACTAAAACACACCCCAGTTTAATCTGTCCTGCCAACTGTATCTATATTACACTAAAGCACTATCTATAACTCCCTATCCTATCCACCCCTTTCCTATATTGAGAAACACAGACTTTCTGCTTTGGAAATACATGCTCACGCTCTCTCTCACAAGGCTCACCTATATTTCATTGCATGCTCTTCCACACTCTCACTTGCACCGTGTGCTGCAATGTCGTATTTTGGCAAGAGTTGGTGTTTGTGTACCCTATTAGAATGCAGTGACCGTGCATTATTCCCTCAACCATTTGCTTTCAGCGATTCATTGTGTTTGGCAAATGCCTTGCATAGCATTCTCCATAACAACACAATCCCTCCTTTTGTAAAGGTGTACCCATATGAAATGCTCACTGTCGCCAACAGAGGGCGTACTAAGCTCCCGAAGGATGTGGACAGGTCGAGACTGGAGGTAAATGGCACCCGATAGCCTCACTGTACTCAAATACTTATATTAAATAATAATAAAAATAAGAAATCAAATATATAATAAAAATAATAATAATTATTATTATTATTATGCAAAAAAATAATAATTTAATGATTCATTGTACAGACATATTCAATGGGGGAGGGAAAAAAAGGTTTTCAGTTTTCTTTGTCCTTAGCTGATCACATGCCTGATGACTTATATTTCTCCAATATTTTTTCTCTCCTCATTTATATCCAGCGCCACTTGGCTCCCGAAACATTCTTTGACATTTTTGGGATGGAGATCCACGAGTTTGACAGACTTCCTCTTTGGAAGCGCAACGACATGAAGAAGAAAGCGAAGCTCTTCTAGCTAGCAGATTGTGCATGTTTTAATTCATCAGTCACTCATATGATGTATTAGAGCTATTAGTCTGATTTACTTTTCCTTTATTGTTATTATTATTGTTATTATTGTCTGCATCCAATTACAAGCACAAAAAAAAAAGTTTTATTTTGCTTCAAAAAGACCACTTTTTATTTTCCCAAATAGATATCTTTATCTTTAAATGAGTGAGTGTTTGAATATGAACAAAAATGAGGTGCGAGTGACCCCTAGATCCGAACGCAGGAGCGAGGGGAGCTGATGGTGTGCCTGTGCTCATTAAACCTGCCTCCAGGAGCAGAGAGATTTATCCTCCTCCCTCCTGGCCCTCTTGTAAAACAGGACTATAATTTTTTAGATGGGGAACCGGGGCTGTCAGCAGGGATCGCCCTCTAAACAGGCCGTTAAGGTGGTGGAGTTGTTGGGATCCCTGGAGCCCCCCTGCTGCTGAGGACCTAACGAGACCTTTGAAGTGCGTTAAAAGCGGGAAATGAGAGCTACTGAAGATCCTCCACCTGCGGAGCCGAGGTTCTGGAAAGCATTAGAAACTGAAATCTGCGTCCTCTCCCACCAGCACTCTGCCGCCTCGTCACAATCCTAAAAAAACACACATCCTACATGTAAAGTAGCAAGCATGTTCTCACCTTAGCCAAAGCCCAAACAGCACCCGAGATAGACAAGTTCTTAATCAAAAACATTTTTGTCTGATAGTAAGAAGAGGTGGTAGTGTTCATTATTATTATTATTAGGCTACTTATAAAATAAAAATTTCAATTACTTTAAAAAAAGATATATTATTATTAAATTTCACCACTAGAGGTCAGGCGTGGGAGGATAACAGACATCGGCCCGCTCTGAAACGGCCTCAGACAATCCATTTGTTTTGACTTCCGGTTTTTCTGCAATATTTAACAATATTTTATTTTTTAATAAAGCAAGAACAGCCTTTGAAATGACTGCCTCGGAGGTGTTTCAATACTGCCACTGTGTTGACTTGGGAGTGTCGGAGCTGTAGCCATAGCATTTGTGCCAGGTGTAGACTCGATATCAGGGCCGTATCTCGTTGTCGTTATTGCTGCCGAATAATGCTGTTCCCATAGACACTGCTTGCAGATGTATTATGGGCCGCCGTTGGCTATTATTCACAGCAGTTTCCTGTGTTACTAGCAGGGTTAATGACAGAGAACTAGGACATACTACAGCATTGTGCTTTTATAGTAGGTCTATTACAAAACATACGACTATAACGAGTGTGATTACTATAAACAGACCTGTATGTCACTTTAAAACAGAATGAGTTGGTTTTGATACCCCCTACTGTGTACCTCACCCTTTTTCTGTCTTTTTTGAGGGAAAGATTTGATGAAAATGGTGTAAGCTCTGCTGAGTAATAAAACTCTGCTTCAGATCATTTTGTCCCATGTAATTATTACTGTGTGGTGGTGCGCCTTACATGAAATACAACAAGCCCCTGTGCCATAAGGGGGCCGTTATAGTGGGAGGTCCGCCTGTTGAGTCACTTGGAAATCCTTGGGTGCTTTCCTTCATGTTCTCTTCATGATAAATGTTCTCGGTGGTATGACCTCTTTCCCAAAACGCTCTCCTCCCGGGCTCCACAGAGTCGAATTCAAAACATGGCACTGTGTTACTCTACAGTGAAGTCAGTGATACCACTCTTGTAGTTGTAGAAAAGCCTAGAAGTATTTGAGCAAGAGAATGCGCTGCCTGCGTCTGAATATACCTGTATAGAAATATATAGAAAGAAGTATAGAACAGTAGCCAATGTGAGCCGAGTATAGTCTATATCCGAATTTATAGTATTCATAAAACAGTAGGTGAAAAGTACCCGGATCTACATTTAAAGGGATACTCCACTTTTTTGGGAAATAGGCTCATTTTACAACTCCCCCAGAGTTAAACAGTTGAGTTTTACCGTTTTCGAATCCATTCAGCCGATCTCTGGGTCTGGCGGTACCACTTTTAGCATAGCTTAGCATAGATCATTGAATCGGACAAGACCATTAGCATCTCTCTCAAAAAAATGACCAAAGAGTTTCAATATTTTTCCTATTTAAAACTTGACTCTTCTGTAGTTACATCGTGTACTAAGACCTACGGAAAATGAAAAGTTGGGATTTTCTAGGCTGATATGGCTAGGAACTATACTCTCATTCCTGCGTAATAATCAAGAAACTTTGCTGCCGTACCATGAGTCCAGCAGGCGTAATGATATGACGCAGCGCCTGAAAATAGTCGACCCTATAGTCTACCGAGCTGGGGACTATTTTCAGGCGCTGCGTCATATCAAAATGCCTGTACTGTCAATTGTATAACACTTGGCACTCTTATGTCTTTAAAAAGTTTTTATAATTTTATTATTACAAAAAATGCCTTTTGTGCAATTTAAATGTTTGTAGCCTATAGGCCTACAAATCAGTTGGTAATTTTAACATTTTAATATTATAGTAGAAAAATGTACCTACCTGTATCCAAATTAATCGATATTGAATCGAATTCAATATAGATCTCAATTCACCCTTCGCTGGGAGTTTGAAAGCCAAGGTGATATGAGCAATCAAAACTCCAAATCCGCCATTTTGTCTGACAAACAGACCAGACAGGAGAATTAGTAGATTAACATCAGTGGACTTGAACTTGAAAAAATGTGTGTATTGACGTCTTTCCACGGTTGAAACAACATATTGTTCATTCATGTTTATTTTGAGCTATAACTGGTAGGAAGAGTTGATCAGTTCATGTGGCGCTTGAACTGAGGCGTTACAGCGATCTGTCACGACACATTAAAGAGCCGCAAAACGGTATTTATTGTTTGAATTTCCCCCCCCCAAAAAAGACAAATTTCAAAGCTGAGACTTTGTTTCAAACCAAAAGTAACCTGGGTTGCGTTTCTAAAAAGCATTGTGAGCTAAGTTGAACACAGAGACCATTGGTTCCAATGGTTCTACGGTCTACTTATAGGCTTACAATGCTTTTGAGAAACGTGATCTGTCTTTTCTGTCGTTGCGTTATCAGTGACGTCTTTGCTCCGTGATGTATTTTTTCACTGTGTGAGAACATGATGTGTGGCGTGAGAGTCCATAGCTTGTAGCAACAGTAACCAGGGAGGTCTTTGCGAAGGGTTGAATTGAATCATGAAATTTGTGTCAATACCCAGGCAGCCCTACTTTTTTTCATGTTCAACAGACTGACACATGCCCACCAAAAGGTATGAATGGAGGTATTTAAGCAAGAAGATGAGTGTTTATTGGTGTTTCTGGTCACCCATACCACTTTCACCCTCCTGCAAATTAGAAACAGAAAAAAACCCTGCTTTTTTCTATGTTCGACAGACTGTGACATGGATTCACCAGAACCAAAAGATACACACACATACACAAAGTTCCCATCCTGTGGAGCTCATTATCATGCTTGGTTTGATTTGCTTTTTAGGACACCTATTCATTATTTTCATGATTTCATGTTTTTCTGTGCTGATATTTGGTTCATGTCTGGTTTGTGTTCTGACATCATCCTCATCCATACCGTCTCACTGCTGTATCCACTGAGTATTTAGGATGGTTATATCCTGGTCTTGGATTTCAGACCCCACAAGCCCCTGTCAGAATTCCCTGAGTTGAATCTGACGAAAATGTGGCGGTAATTATAGCAGCTTTGCCAGAATACATGCCACCCTGAATGTTCTCGATGGATCGTTCTCACACCAGAAAACTGTTTTTCCTTGTATGAGCTTGTACTGAACCTGATCGCTCAACGTAGGAGTGGCAGAATAATATTATTTCATGACATAACGCTCCCCTCTTGAGGATCCATGGGAGCGCAGGACCGAGTTTGATCAGGTGCCTTGCTTTCCCTGACTGTGTGAAAAGCTACACCGACTTGCCAAGGTGGGTTATTGTCAACAGTCAGCAAGACAGCACAGTAGGTCAGAACTTCAGAAGAACATGAATATGAAGTGTTCAGACCAGGTATTCAATCTTCTATCCTTTTATCTGCCTGCCGGTCAGTTATTGTGTTTGTTGATGGATGGCATCTCATCGCCTCATTGCTCTTACTGATTTACTTGGCACATCCCAAGCACCTCTTTGTGTACAAGGTTGTAATGGTGTTTTGTGAGTGTATCTGTCTATGTGTGTAACATGGGAAAGGTCCTTGAATCAAAAGGCCCCAGTGCTCAGATGGGGCTGAATCAGTGACCCCTGCTCTCTGACTCACAGCTGTGGAATGTTCTTTGTGCTTCAACAGTAGCAGCCAGGAGGATCTGCCAATGTCTGAACCCACACCATCCAGCTGATACACAGCATCCAAACAATTCAACCCTTTTCAGGCATCTGAGTGGCATTCCAGATTCTTCATAAATCTGTTACCTGTTCTTGGAGGCTTTGAACTTGAATCTGAACCTTGGAATCTGTACAAAAGCGTATTCACATTGTTCCTTTATGCTCCATGAGCATGAACAATATGACGCCCTTTATTTTTTCCTTTACAAACAAACCTTTGGGAGGCAGACCACCCTCCGTCAGGCCCCCATCCCACACACGTCCCGCAGACAGTTTTTCATTCACACATCCAACTCTAAAGCCACGGGATCAGCTGAGCATGAATACTGACTGGAAACCTGGTAGATTAACTAAGGAAGTTTGTATAGGGTTCCTCATACTGACTCAGTTATAGGGGATTACCCTGTTGCTCAGAGATGAGTAACCACTGTTGCTCCAAAGAATTCTCGCATCGGTCTTTGATATTGAAAATGATCCCTTAATGCACAACATTGATGTGTTTTCCATCAATTGCAGATTCAAATCCATGAAAAATTATAGCTGTTTCAAAACAGTGACTGCTGCCTTAACATGCGTCATTTCACCAGCATCACCAGATGGAATTGCAAGGAAAGGTATTTAAAATATAATAAATAAAAGAAATGTGATTTAAGTGACTTTGAATGTGGCATTGTTGTTTGTGACTGATGGGCTGGTCTGAGTATTTCAGAAACTGATGATCTACTGGGATTTTCACACACAACCATCTCTAGGTTTACAGAGAATGCTCCGAAAAGAGAATATATCCAGTGATCTGCAATTCTGTCGGTGCAAAATGCCTTGTTGATGTCAGAGGAGAATGGCCAGACTGGTTGAGCTGATAGAGAGGCAACATTAACTCAAATAAGCACTCTTTACAACCGAGGTCTGCAGAAGAGCATCTCTGAACACACAACACGTCGAACCTTGAAGCAGATGGACTATATATCGCCCGATATTCATATCATTCATATTAAATTTTTTTTTTTTAAGCGTATCTGACTTTTATTTTGACGGGCAGCGCTGAGAAAGGCACATTATCCGTCTTCATTAGTTTAAACTTTACGGTCTCTGTTTAACAGTCATATCTAATATGTTATTATATACAACTGTTAAACAAAGTAAGTAAATGGTATGCGAAAAAATAGGCCTATAGCCTGTATAAACATGTTACTGTTTGTGACGTTCGGTCCCTGTGAATAGAATGCGGACAGGAGTAGAGTTCAGGTTCAACATTTTAAAATATGCTGCGCTATGTAAAAAAGTGACAGTTGCCCATTATGTCATATTCATGCCATTTTCGCTGTGTGCAGTATGTCAAATTAGTCTTACCATGTCTTTATTTGAAAAACATTTGATTACCAGTGCGCACACCAGATTACTGAGTGCCCTGTTACTTCTTATTCATATATTTTTAAACAATTACTTTATTTGTGAAAAATACTGTAATAGGATTGCAGAATCATTTGCCATCTAAAGTATAAGCATGTTTATTTTAAATATTTATTTTGTACATTTATTTCATATTTATTTCTAATTTATTAAATATTAATAAAAATAAATATGCATTTTCATTATATTCATGTAATTATGAGCCAAAATCTCTGTGGAATGTTTCCAGCACCTTGTTGAATCTTTGCCACGAAGAATTAAGGCATCTGAAGGCAAAGGGGACTCCAACCCAGTACTAGCAAGGTTTAAAGATGTGGTTGATTATGATTTCACTTGTTTAACTTTAGTTAGTGTGTAATGTTGCTGTTTGAGCATAAACAACATCTGCAAAGTTACGACGCTCAAAGTTCAAAGCAAAGGGAGATATTTTCTTTTACAGAAATCGCTTTTTAAGGACTACAACAAACGGCTGGTAGGGACTACAATGAGTTTCTTCACGGATTAGTGACATCACTAACCCTAAAATTTACATAAACCCTGCCTCCGGGAACACGATTTATAGATTATCATGACAGAATATGCTAATCAATGACTAGAAGATAGTTAACTCCACATCAGCTACATAAATTCATCAGCTAACCATTCAGAAATGTCCTGTTGCATTCTACATGTTGTCACTTCTTCTTGAGTCTCTCAATCTTAGTCCGACTCCGGTTTGAACATAAAAGGCTTAACAGTTTCTGAAATTTTCAGTGCATGTCTGTGTGAGGTAATCGAAGATGCTAATGCCGAGTTCACACTGCACGATTTTCAAAGTAGTCGGGTCACTGTTCTTTTCACACTGCGTGACTATCTGGGGTAACATTAAGTTGCTGTTGTGTTCACACTGCACGATGGATCGGCGACCGGGGTTTTCGCATTGCATGACTTAACAAAAGAAGGAATCGCCGACAACTTCTGTCTGGTCCGCATTCCGCAAACTACGTTTCACAACCAAACACATGCGAGAAGTGATAGGGAAATAACGCAAGATCACGTGTGCGTGAGACTGAAATTGTTATTAAAAATAATAGCCTGAAAGAAGATTCAGCCTGAATGCATGAAGGTCCCATTCCTTTCACTAAAACCTCCTCTCCGTCGTCTGGATATGAAGTATTATCACAGACATCCTTGAAAGATCATCACAAGAATACACCTGATGAAAGACTGCACAGACGTTCCTGCTTCACGGCTAAAAACTGCACCTGGGATCCTTTACCATGTGCAAGTTAATTGCACTAGTGACTATTATAAGCATTGCAGAAGCGTTGGACTCCAAAAGCAACATCTTCGTGGCATTAATGAATATGTCAAGAAATGCCTTGTTTTCTGGGAGAGATGTTTGTATGCCACATCCACCTAGGAGCAGGGGTTCCATGGGTAGCACACCCCATTTCTGATTGCGACACCTGTACATTATTTGGCATTCACACTAGTTTATTTTTAACCAGAGCACATGTCACACCATGACAGCTCCTCTGGCCTCACCATGTTGTATCCCAGGTTCAGGGTCATGTAACTTGACATCAGCCACACCTGTAATGACTGATCTACTCTTGCCACCAACTTTTCGCTGGTGTGTGGAAAACCATTCCTCAACCTCAACCACTTTGGGAAAAATTCCCCGTGCTGCTTGTGGCTTTGTGCTTAAGATGGAAACACCACTCAAGACAGAAATTTCACCACCAACATGGCAGAACCATGAGGATATAGAAATATGTATTAGGCAAACTGCCTCATTAACTAAGCTATTTAATGTAAATCAGTGGTGTAGGATTCCCTCTCCAAAAGACACATTTTGGCTATGTGGTACCTCAAGTTATAGTGTGCTAATGGAAGATGCACCTTAGTTTACACTCTACCAGTCATCAGAGAAAACATAAAATCCACTCCAATCTCAAGTTGACATCCGTCAAAACTCTCCAAATTTACATGATTCGGCACCTTCTGAGGATGGTTGCATCCCAGGCCTTACTTGTGCCCAAAGTTGGTGGTCAAGAACACTTGGAGCATTAATTCCGAGTTATGTTATGCAGGCCCTAGATCAAGTGAGAAGTTTATTTAATGCAGTGCAGAAGCTAGCTAATGATACTGCTTTTGCAATTGGCAACATCTCTTATGCATTAGCCTCACACAAATTCATGATACTGCAGGACAGAGTGGCACTAGATTATATTCTTGCTACACAAGGGGGAGCATGCACTGTTATTGGTCTTGAATGTTGTACAGGCCTGGTTGACCCCACTGATGACTTAGATAAAATGCAAAAGGTTATTAGTGAGTTATCAAAGAAGTTGCATAATATGACTGTGGAAAATTCCTCATGGTTTGAAAACCTCTTGGGAAAGCCAGGGTTATGGGTTAGAGAAATAGCTGTATTGTTACTGTCACTTTTCTCTGTGAAAATGCACTCATGTCTGACAATTTCGTTGCTTTTTGGAGTTTTCAGATTTAAAATCGTTATGCGGTACCATTGCTCTCACGGAACAGATAGAATATGCTTATTTAACTTTCAAGTGTTAAATAAAAGTGTTAGAATTTCTACGGTCAAAAACATGAACTTTAACTATTGGCACTATAGGTCAGCTGTCACTTTAGCGCGAGGCCCTGTGCGGTCGCACACTTGGCACAGCACTTGCAACGGTACCGCCAGTAGCATATAGCATTAGCTCCTTAGCCTTAGCAAACTTGGTCACGTTGAGCTAGGGGGCGTGGTTTCAGCAGCCAGGCACCTCAGCTCCACCCATGCCCCGCCTCTTTGCCCATTTTCTGTTATCCGGGAGTGACACGCAGTGACGCGCTGCCAAGATGGCGTATTAAGTATGTTATAAAAAAATTATCTGTGGGGTATTTTGAGATAAAACTTCACATACACATCTGGGGACATCAGAGACTTATTTTACATCTTGTGAAAAGTGTATTATAGGACCCCTTTAAAAGAACATTTATTTGAAACTGTCACTTTTGATAATTTAATGTATCACTGCTGAATAAAAGTATTAATTTCTTTAAATCTTATACTGACCAGTGGTGTATAAATAATTTTATGCATATAGGAAATTAACATGCTCTGTCTACATCACTGTGTTACGTTAAAAGGTTGTATCTACCACTGGCCTACTTACATGCTGAGAAAACAAACACAGCATATTACATATTATGATTTATGCATCTAATCCCCTGGTTCACAAAAAGGCCTTGATGGGGAAGTGTAGAGATGGAAAGTTCTTGCAACCCCTTGGGGTTTGGTGGAGGGGTCAGCTTCTCAGAGTTTTGACTCCCATTCACAGACAGGAAGGGGTTCTCACACACTGACCGATTAACACAAAGATATGATGATGTTCCTGATGGACTGGCCTGTAGTATTGTCCTTATACAGCAAACCAGTTTGTTTGGGCTGTAAATATTCCTGTTAGTTTCACTTGAAATTCACTGTGACAGCTGTGGTGGACCCCTAATCTGTCCAGACTAACCTGTCCCCTTAACCTGTTTAGTTATGTTTCGGCATGTAAATCCAACGGGAGGGACAGGAAGAATATAAAACCTGTTCATCCCTCACAGACACCTAAAGTAAAGGTGAGTTTGGAAATCCCTTTAAATTCTTTCAAATTACATTTTACATTTACATTTAGTCATTTAGCAGACGCCAAACAAATTATTAAATTAAAATGTGCCTTGAATTATTTTATTTACCAAGGTGATTACAATTTTGTATAGGAATGTTTGAAATCTTCCCTTTATCATCTAAAGTGTAATGCACACTTAATATTAAAAGTGTTTCAACATTCGATTTCAACACATAGGCCTGTAAGAAGCAGCATATATGAATTAATCCATTCTTGAGTTAATTACTTTTTTGGACTTAATAGAATGTAAATAAGCGTAATTGGGGGATCATTTATGAACGAGCCTTTGAAAAACACATATCTGTTGACTTTTAATGTGACTATTAAACAAATGTCTGTGCTGTTTACTGTCCTGTTTGACAGCAAGATTACATTAGGTTCTTTATACATCAGGTATTGGCTTAAATATATTTGTTTTATTTGTAATTGTTCAGTGTAAACCGTTCATTTAGTTCAATAAGTAATATAATCTTGGGTAATATAATCTAGTGTAGCTGAAGTGGAGAATGCTTTAAGTATGTAGGCCTAATTGAAATCACATGTAGTCCTATCTAATGTCACCTATAACGTAGGGTTTTTTAAATTGGGGCCCAGGGAACTCCAGGTGGCTGCAAAAGGAGTGCTATAGGGGTCAATGGAAAAGTTTAGAGAAAAACTATTTAAAAAAAATTTTTTGGATTAAATAATTTTCCAACAAATATATTACACGTTTATCGTGTTTATTATAGCTACAAATTGGTTCTTCATGAAAAATATTTAACTGCCTTTAAATTTTAGGATGGCCATATTTTATATAATATTAGAGCATATAGCCTACATCTAACAGATAAATAAAAACATTACAAAAAAAGTCATTATTGTGCCGAGTAGGATTAATTAATTCAATGCTTAAAACCAAACCATAAAAACGGATGAATTTAAAAACTGACTAGGCCTATTTTAACAAACATTTGTTTGTGGAATGTATTTTATGTTTATAGGGCATCCATCGCGTCTATTCCAAAAAAGTGCTTCACTTTTTCTCAGCGCTTAGCAATATGCTAACACCAAGACTTTCCGCATGCAGAACCAGTTTTTGAGACGTAAAATGTAGCCTACAGCCTGAGCATATCCACCTTATTTTTCAACACGGCAGTAAGGTGTTTTTTGTTTTTTTTGTTTTTGTGAATGTGAGAAACTTCTGATTTATTATAGGAAAATAACGAGAAGAATAGGCTATAGGCTAAAATAATAATAAGACACATTCAAATTACAAATTGCTCCCGCGCTTACCTGTGGAGGGGCCGTTTTTGCCTTTATAAGGGAAGTGTTTTTTTTATTTTTTACGCAAGGTCTATGGTGGTTTTTTTCTTTTTTTTTTTTTTTTTTTTTTTTCTTTCCTTGTTTACTTTTTTTTTAACTACTATGCGAGCGCAACAATCAAACACTTCCGTCTGGCAAGCACATGTTTACACAGAAAACAATAGAAAAGCGCAGGTTTTTGGGAACAGACAGAATCCAACAACATTAGCCTATTGCTTAAAATATATTATGGCTAACATATAAGCTATTGCATAGGCTACTTAGGTAAATAATGTATAGTATTCGTCGCCTACAGTATATAATCTAGGAAAGATTGCACAACTCTTTCAAAGCATTCACTACAATGCAAATTGACTTGGTGTTGATGACGTGCGCCAGAGGGGGCGCGGCGGTCGCGAGGCGCATCTGAAAGAAAGAGCTGTAGAAGAGACTAGTGGAGAGGATAACATCTCATCACATCACATCACTTCAGAATCAGCCTGAGGAATCGAGTAAACCTGACACAAACCGCTCTGGACTCATCTGCTTCATATTAACACAGCTGACAGGCTGGAAAGGGTTCTTCACGTGTGGAGAATGGATCAGCACAAAGGTAAGTGGAATGATTATGAGAAGTTATCGCTCGGAGTCTTGTTTGCATGGTGTCATGTCAAAAGAGGTTTCCGTACATCCAAAACAACAACTGTAAACAACTTTCAACTTTGCAATGTTTGCCGATCCTCACTATTTGGGATAACGGGTCGTGGGAATCTCCAGAATGAATCTCTCTCCAGAGGGATGCAACAGGAGGAAATTGAGTTTCCAGTGAAAGTTGAATTTTGCTCTGTGCTCGTTCACTCTGTGTGGTTCTCGCATTCTTTCTCAGTATTGGTATTCTAGTTGTCCATTACAGTTCTGAATGCATTAATAAACAAGCATGTAGCCTATTATGGAGACGCTCATTGGAAATCCTGTCCAGTTGCAACAATTGTTCTTCCAGGATTCCTTGGATTCCTGTGGTTTAAGTTTTTATATGCATAGGAATGCAGACCCCTAATATTTCATGACTAAACTGAGATAAGACTCTTCTGTATGGGAGGAACAGAAGCTTTTGTGCAAACTGATGTTTCTGTCTGGAAATGTTTCTAAATGAATGATCATCAGTTCAGCATAGCTTGAAATTGTAATGTTAAAAAATAACAACAATAATCAGGCATTAACGGTCAGCTATAATCTGGTGGCTATTTGACTTGAAAACATATTAGAAGCAATAGACCAAAGTTAATTGACTCTGTGGTTTGGACAATAAAAACATCTGTACCAGAAAGGCTTTCACTTCTTAATTCCACTTCATATAAACTTATGTTAGTGAAGTAGACTTTTAGTTAGCTTTTGGTTTTGCTAAGGTCTATTACTTCGTGAGTTCTTCGTGAACATGTCACTTCACCATTCCAGTCTGTAACTTAAGTTTAATTTGTTAATGGATCTGTGCATGAGATATCACTCTTTGGTCCTTTAATATTCAGCACCCTTCCAAATATTACGACTAGCTGAAAGGACATCATAATTCTGCTGTAATGATTGTTTTGCATTTTTATTTGTCTTAAAGAGACAGTTTGCCCAAAGATGAAAGTTATATCTTAATCTTATCTTCCTCGTGTCATTCCTCCAGTATTATATTCCTTCTTCCGTGGAACACAAAATTAGTTTGACAGGATGTTCACATTGTGCTTTTCCAAATAATGAAAGTGAATGGTGACAAGGGGCTGTCAAGTTCCAAAAATGACAAAAAAGCATCATAAAACGGCTCAACATGACTATTCTAAAGGCCCATTCACAGCAAGAATGACAGCTATAAATATAACAATAACTAGCATCCACACCGACACAATAAGGTTTGGCTTATTTTAAGCCCACGCTGCAGTTGTCATCTGTGGCTTTACATGCTAGAGCTCATTGAAGTCAGATGGATTCTGATTGGCTGTCAAAGTTTGTATTGTTCATCAGCTGCAAAAAAAAAAAATGATTCGAAACTGATTCCAATTATATTGTTCCTCTGTGTCATTATTCTCATTAAGGCCTGTTCACACCAAGAACGCTAATTATAGAGATAACTATAATGATAATTATATTAGCATCCACACCAACAGGCGATAACATGCTGTTTATTATTTGTTGTCTGACACTTTAAATCCTATGTAACTAGCCTAGAAATCTAGACGCACCCTAGCGGCAGCAAATTTTATTTTGCAGCGTGTCGTCTAGCAACTCTCCAGGCCAACTAGTCAGGCCAATCAAATCGTGTATAGAGTCGGTGGGCTTAAGATAATGACGACAGAATGAGTCAATACACCATCAGCCCTTCTTAAAAACCTTTTTGTCTTACCCTGATTCACTATGGTAAGCCCATTATAAGTGTTTATGTTTTAGACAGAGCAGGATGGTTTTGGCGCGAAATTGCATATGTCACTCGTCCGTGAGTGTCTCGTCATATCAGTAAACAGAGAAAAGTTTATCCGGGTGCTTTGACGCATATGGGAGTGAGTGGCATACTGTAGGTTAGTTGTCACAACGAGTGAGAAAGGTTGAGATGGAGAAGTTAAATCGTGAACTTCTTGGGATCACCTGTTTTAAAAACTAAATAAAAACTACAGAACAGAGGAGAGTCTTCTGGCAAAAAGAGAACTCGACAGAACTCGTAATAAAACGAGAATCAAGATTGGCTTGGTTTTTATGGAGATGGCGAGAACTGAGGGATTTGAAATGTTGTAAAAGTGATGCGGAGATGACGTTTTTATTACTCAACAGGTGAGTGATGTGTTTTATTGAGCAGATGAAATGCCATATGTAGCTCTCTATCAGAGTTCATTGTAAAGCATTATCTATTGTGAAGTGTCGTTTCATTTTAGGTTATTGTAGAGCAGTGTTGGAATTTATTTTTAAGGAAGTACTATGTTTATTAATGGGTAAAGCTACAGTAACACCTTCAGCTAGTCAGCTTGAGATCCTTTCCATCTAAACTGGCTATATCTCTTAAGCCTAGTAGTGAATGTTTTATGAGCAGTAGGATAACCATATTCATCCGTACAGTCACGTAGAGGCGAAGCACAACCAAAACAATGTTCTTCCGCAAAAAAATTGTTTTTAACCACTAGAGAGCCAAAAGTTACATAGTGTACCAGTCAGGTGGATTCTAATTGGCTGTCAATGTTTTATTGTTCTGAGAGTGATTCCAATGATATTGTTGCTCTGTAACACAAGCTTTTGAAAACGGGTTTCAAATTGTTCAAGTTTTTGAAAACTATACCGTTATCTTCCCCATGTAAACAAAAACAAATTTAATTTGTGAAAACAGTGCATCATGCACATGCATATTTCATGTTCAGTCTGTAGGCGCGTAGTGTTTCTTTTCAAAGTGACATCGCCAACTACTGGCCTGACATGCATTGTACAGCCTTTTTAGTTGTTTTCGTGGATCCGTAAGATTGTTTTGACAATGTTGTCATCTGTATGCGGAAAAAGCAGGAGAAAAACCTTTCTGTTTTTAGTACATTGTTGTCGTGTAAACGTACCCTCAGGTTTCGGCAATTTTTTTTAGCCACTTGCATAGGAAAAAACAGCATCAACATTCTGGTAAACATCACCATAACAGCATGAAGGTGAGAAAATTATGACAGAATGAGCTATTCCTTTAATTAGCAGGCGCGTGTCGCTTGATTAAATGTTGTGAGACGCTTGGGCACACTGTGGTATAATGACAGCATTGTCTTGACGCCTGTTAAATGCTGTCAGGAACAGGCTTACAGTTATTGTGGTTAGACTTCTATGAGGCCATGCCTCTTAAAGACTCTTTGTGAATTTTGTTTTCATGAGATAAGACATACAGGGAGGGAAGGAAGATAGAGGGAGGAAAAAGGGATAGTGGGAGGAGGGAGATGGCATTTTAAGGAGTATTGCATAATTTCTCCTTTAATAAAACACTGAGTGAGTGACACATTTTTCTTTGTCATATGATGCTTTGTTTGTGTGTAACATAACATAGCAGAAACAAGCGCTGTAATGCTGTTTACATGATGAGAACTGGTTCACAGAACTGTGTAGATGACATGAACGTGCATGTTTTGAGTTCAGGATATAGCTTTGGGTTGTGGTTTTGGATAATACAGTGCTTTGAGCCTCAGAATTCACTGTTAGTATCACAAAACTGTTGATTCTGGCATATTCGGTGTCCATTTTACATGAAAATGCTTTTGTGTGGATATTTGAGCCTGTGAACCTGAACTAAGAGGATTAGTTCAAACTCTTATTCCCATGTAAATGATGTGATGCAATAGCAGGGTGTGTTAAAGAAAAAAGATTACAGGTGAGAGCATCTAGAATTTCCATAAGAAATAAAAAAAATGAGTCAAAGCACCAAGCATTTCAATCCGATAGGTGGCCAAATATACCCGGACAAAGTATTTAAACCCGTTCTCTTTTCTTATCCCTCCGGTTTCCTCCTTTCCAGCCTTGATTTCTCTCTTCAAAGGCAGCTCATGGAACCAGATCTCACCCTTGAGGTCCGGCATGATACCAGCATGTTTCCGGACCCACCCACGGGCTCCGCTGCCTGGGCCAGCGCTCAGAACGTGTCAGTGTTCCAGAAATTTTCTGGAGACACAGGGACGTCTCGTGCATCTTAATAAAGGCGCTGGAAGCAGCTCCAAAGGCGTCCCAGAATGAGAGATCAGCACTTTTTTTTTAAACGGGTCCTTGAGTTCATGCCCTCATTACGCTCACTTCTGAAGAGAGTCAACATGGAAGCAGCATGCTTATTATTAGTAAACGAAGAGAGCAGATCGGAGCTGAAATACAGAGAAAAAGAGCCAGGACTCAGCACTTTTCTTGGGATTGGCCTGGAATAGAATCGGGTTCCAGAAGGATAAATCCCATTTATTTTTTCCTTAAACCTTTCAAGGCGGACCTACAATGAGCTCTGAGGTTATTAAGAGAAGATGCTTCTGTAGACCATGAATTTGGCAATCTAAAATAGTTGCTGTTACCATGTAAACGAATGTGCCAAAGGCTGTCCACTCCCATGAAGCTTAGCAAATTATGTAACTGAGTCAGTCTCCACTTATATTGTGCATATTTATTTATTTATATTTATAATAAATGTCTTTAAATCCTTAGATATATTGTACTTATGTCTTTAGTTCAATTACATAATTTGCATTGCTTAATGAGACTGACAACATTTAAAAGAAAACAGATCACTCATTACTTTATCATCCTAAAAAAAACAATTCTATGCTTTCACTTTCCTTTAATCCCGGCCTATTCTAGCTTATGGTGCTCTTAGCAATGTCTGAAACTTTGTATTTGGATAAAAGCCTCTGCAAAATGAATGTAAATGTAAATGAATATTTAATTGCCTTGTAAAAGACCTTTACCCTTTCATTTTATTATTTATTTATTTAATATATTTAACACACTTTGTTGTAAATCTAAATGGAGGACTATTTATTTATTTATTTACTGCTATTAATTCGTTCATGAATTAATTAATTAATTTATTGCTATTCAATCGTTCATGGATTTTATTTATTTATTTAATTAATATTGAATTTAAGTTAAGTAATGTAGTGATTTATCTTGAAGCTGGTTGGGTTCAAAGTCGTTACTGAGGAATTTTTTGATTCCCAATGGAGAAAATGAATGAGAAAAATACTTTAGGAACCAAGACTGCTGAAAAAGTGGGCAATCATTATTGCCCTCAACAGACTTGCAGATAAAAGATCTGATAGTTAAACAAACACACCAGGCTTCAACTGAGTGGTAAAACTGCTCTAACTTGTAATCTGGCTACTTTCAATTTGGCCATGTTCAGAGGGTAGTCTGCGCAACAATGCTATCGCCATATCTGTGTTTAGGGGTGGTTAATTCAGGCATGGAGGTTGTGATGTCGAGATGGCTTGATAATTCTATGCTTATCTTTTAGCAGGAGTGTCAGATGTAATTCGTCCAGGGTAAAGATTTTCAAGTCTGAGCTGGCCAAATACTGCAGTTGAGCTGGTTGTAATTGAGTCAGTGGTGTTTCAGATCCTCTCTTGCTCAACGCTCTTCTGTTTGCGAGTTCTGATGAAGTCAAAACATTGTTTTGTTTTGCCGCTGACATCTCGTTGTGACTGGTGCAGCACAAAATCTCAAAATTATGTGAATACATGTTCAGCCAGCACAATAACTGTATAACTTGCATCAGAATTTGTGAGAAGTCAATCACAGTGAGACAGAGTCATAGACGCCAACTGCTATGGCTGCGCTGTGCGTTTGAAGTCTTATCTGTATATGATTTCAACTGTCTATTTTCCAAGTTAGTGTCACTTTGTTTCTGTATCGCCATTCTAATATTCCCCTTTCATTACAGTATAATGGCAAGAAAATTGTTTGAAGTTAGTCCCCTAGATTTGACCCATATTAATGGCCCTTTGATGGCCAGGAGAAGATGAAGATTAAACAGTGTGGACTGAGTCCCTTCAATCAGTCTTGTCATCACTCATTTATCCTTCACTGAATGAATGAGGTCAGAGGCAGCGTGGCCAGGCTAAACAGAGGTGAGCCAATCAACAGCTGGGCTGGGAGAGTTACGCTAACTTAAGCACAGCCAGTGGAAAATGACAACATTGTGAGAGGTCATATTACATGCTACAAATTAACACTGCTTATTAAAATTAAATTAACATGAATGCAATGTTTAAGTAACCTAGGTGTGTTTAAGGTTGATGTTTGATGTCCATTTGCATTGTTGGTCGCATTGTTCTTTATTTATTGACAGGATGATAAACATGCTTACATAAATTAGTTTGGGAACGTTGTGCCCATTAAAAATGAGTTTTGTAGCTTCATGTTCATTTCTCTGAGGTCATCTTTACTACCATTTAAATCTAAGATCTCCCTCGTGCTTATCAACGCTGCATTTATTTGATAAAAAAATCCAGTAAAATCAGAAATATTGTGACATATTTTTGCAATTTAACATGCATTCTTTTATGATTATTTTTAGGGGTGCAACGGATCGTTGATCCGAGATCTGTACGGACCAGGTCCCACAGTTTGGCACGCAGATTAATTGTTTTGGTGTGCAAATTTTCACATTCAAATTCACATTCATTTTAAACCATTCCAGCGGAAGAAGAGGCAAAAGAGAACTCTTTTCAGTGCGCACAACCACACACACCGAAGCGTGCACACACACACCGAAGCGTGCACACACAGAGAGGAGAACTGATTCCTCTTTCGCATCTCCTTGCGCTTGAACGGACACATATACACAAAATTATGTCAAAATACTCATCTCGGCAAGTATTCTCGTAAACACAGTTGGTCATGACTCAAAAACCGTAAAATGATTTGAACCTTGAGTTTTATATCCGTTTTTAGCATCTTCATAGTAACATGATCCTTCAGAAATTATTCTAATATGCTGATTTGGTGCTCAAGAAACATTTCTTATTATTATCAATATTGAAAACAGTTGTGCTGCTAATATTAATGCTTCATTTTGTGCACAGGGGTGTATTAATTTTTATTTATTTATTTATTGCCATGCCAATAGCAAGTAGCAAATAATTGTTTGCTTGGCTATAATGTTAACTAAAGACTTTGGCTATTTAAAAAATAGCTGAAGACCTTCAGTACGCCCCACCATGCACAATGTCTTGTTTTAATTGGAAACATATCAACACTGGAGGGAAAACTGTGTTTGTCAAGTAATTTCAGGGGATCTTTAAAGTGAGTCATTCCAAATGAAATTGCACTAAAAACAATACGTTATCACTGGATTTGTTATTAAACCATTTTCCTGACAGTTTTAAAACTTGGTCAATGTTCATGCATGTAAATGGAGTTAATCGTTGACATTTTTCAAAACATTTGCCATGCAGTCTTTTTCACAATAATCAATGTTTCAATGTTTAAAGAGACGTAAGCACTGTGTGAAAAAGCACTCCTTAGCCAAACAAATTTGCTAAACTATATCCGAGGGTTTTGGGTAATCGTTCACACAAATGAACTCTAAATTGAAAATTAAATACAGTAAACACTGCATGCAAAACTGTCACTGATGTTCCAAAACTGTTATTCATTATTATCATCTGCGCAGCAAATGTCAATCAAAGTCAAAATGCTCTGCACGTGTTGAAGAGGAACAACGTAAACAAATAAACCATACAGTCTAAGGATATATCTCTAAGTCCAACTAAAATCACAGCCAGGACATAGCACAGCAGAAGTTAAATCAGTGTCTTTTGTGTTTGTAGACAGTTAGAAAGGAGAAATGGGAGAGGCTGGGTGAGAAAAGTTTGTTTTATGCCCTAGTTTCTTTGTTATTTGTATTTAAAACTGAGCACCATAAAGTCAACATGAAATCTTATCTTTTTGCTAGCTTTATGCACGTTTCTGCTCTTATTGTGCATGACTCATCAGTGCACAGTTTTTTTTTTTTCACAGTAATAAATGGTGTCTGTAATCTTTTATTAAAATGTACTTCCTCCACCTCTGAAACCACTTCCCATTTCGGCTGATGTCATAAATCCCTCTTACTTTTCAGTACCTCCCCTAGAACAACCTGACTCCATTTCAGTACATAACTCCTACTTTTTATGGTTCAATAATCACTTGGAAATTACACCGTCAGTGCTGGGTAAATCACTTACAAATTGTAGTCCCTTAATAAATACAAATTACATGATACAAAATGTATCTGGACTGGGGTTCATACATTTATGAAAAGCTAATAATTAATTAAATCATATAAAAGTTCAATTATACAAAATAAATAATTTGAAAATAAAAACAATCAAAATAAAACTGTAACAAAAACCAAAAAATTCATTTGCTGTGCTAAAGTTTCCATGTAATTATAGTCGCCTGACCCGTGGCCGGTCTGTGTGTAAAAATTGTCAAAATAAAAAAAAAGAATAATAAGGGAGAATCAATAAATTTTGAATAATTTACTGCCATTTTGTGAATATTAAGTAATGTAATCAATAAAAACGTAACTATTCTGATTATGAGTATTTTAAAATGTAATATAATCCAGATTACATATAATCAGTTACTACATAGCACTGTACACCGTAAAAACAAATGTGTTCAATTTGCTTAATTTAAGTGTATCATGTATAATTTGAGTCTTATTTACAAAAGTGTTTCTTGCTTATTTTGAGCCGCATTTACTTAAGCCATTTAAGTTTTGTTAACTTAATTGTATCTGTGATCTGAGGAACAGTGTACTCTCATAAATGTAGTGCATTGCGGCATAAATAAATTAAGCACTTTTTAAAAGCAACCTATTTATTCCTTCTCTTCCTTTAAAACAACAAATAACTGGGATTTTATTGTTGCATCACTGAATCAATAGGAAGAATTATGTAAAGAATAATTGACGACAGGCTGACACGAAGCGGAGTGCATTATTTTCGTAATAATTCAACATACCGGAGTCAATTATTACGCTTATACTACAGTTATCACACCTCAAGACATTGTGGTGTGGTATGTACAATTTTCTTATTCATCTCATCCCATGCCTCCGTTGCTAATTCCAAAACATCAATTTACAGCTAGTAATGGAGGCTCGAACCACGAATAGCAGTCTAATGCAGTTATTAGAGAGAGAGAGAGAGAGAGAGAGAGAGAGAGAGAGAGAGAGAGAAAGATCTTACTTTGTCATTGTCTGGATTTTGGTTCCTTTCTGCTCTAAGGACCTTTGAAATATAATTATAATGCAGTCAATATCTGCCTGGAACTATTTTAGCCGTGCATTTCCCTGAAAATAATTGCACACCTTAGAATGTTCGTCAGCCAATCAGATTCAAGCATTCAACAGCCCAGTATTATAAAGTAATATAAATGAAGTTCCAAGTGCCCAATCAAAAGGAAAACCATTTTAGGAAATCAACATAGTATTGGGCTACTGTTAAAGAATAATCTTCTTTTTGCTATCTTATTGTTATCCAATTTATTTTATTTCAGCTTTATTCAGTAAAGTTTAATTTAACATTAAAAACAGTGGTGTGCATTGTTTTTTGGAGTACTCAGGGTGTAGACTTTAGATGACTCAGCAAATGTCTGTAGAGTGCTGATTTCATCTCCATGAGATAAGATTCAAGGCCCAAGGCAGTTTAGTCATGTTCAAAGGTATCGCAGTGTTTTCAGAAGAATAGGTGATATGATCCATAGCTGCACCCACACAAGGTTTTATGTACTGTAGCTAAGAGGTTAAAGAGGTTACTCTGCTCTTCTCCATGTATACAATATTAAAGTAGTCAAATGTATTTGACCGTAGGTCCCTACAGATCTCATCCATAACTCAGTCTCTCTCCAAAATTGTGATTATAAATGGTCCAGACAAAAGAAAACATTTTGACTCCTTTTGATAAGGAGTAATTGTAGGAAATGGAATTTGTAACCCAGATTTTCTGAGCAATCTGATTTTCTGTTGCCAGTACTCCTGATTGCTTAATCTAAATAAACTGAAAAGCATAAAGTGGAGCCAGAAGGGCCAGACCATAATGCAACATTCCTGTGTCGAGAGATACAGTATATTAGTCAAATGTACTTGTTGCTGTAACTTGTTGTTGGCTGATAGATGGATGTTTAAGAGCATGGGTGTGATCAGCATTATGCTGAAACGTGACACAGTATGTTTTAATTTATGTAGTACAGAATTATATATAATTGATGCAATTTTACTGAGTAATGTCATTTGGGTGGGCGCATATATATATGTTTTTAGTAAAGATTCAATGTGGTTGTTGCGTTTGAGAGGAATTGAAGCCAGATTATTATGATATCTCATTAAACATGATGAAACCAGTCTTTATTTCTGGTGGTTTTTAAAGAAGCTTGTATGTTTTTGTGCGGAAGCAGTTCTGATTATATAGCAATTTTAATACGATTTTATGTTCACTGGCAAAAATCATGGACTGTGCTGTTCATGCTGAGTATGTAAAATTGTAATATCAGTAGAAAAAGATGTAATGGTTTTCAAATGATTGATTTGGCTGGGTTTGAGTCGGCAGGTATCTCGTTCGTGACAAGTCTGCAAGTTTTATGAGCGCAGCACATTGCAGTTTCTCATTTAACATGCAAAAAAGGGCATCTTCAAAGTGCCATGGTTATAGTATTGGGCAAATATGGCCTTTTTAAATCTAAGGGTCAGATAGGGGTGAAAATATTTAAAGACGGACGTTGTACAATAGTTATTTGTTAATAGCAAGAGCTGTAGCAGTAATTATTGAAATCCATTTACTTAAAATCTCAAGCAACTGTATAGTACTGATCCATCTTTGACTTGTGTATTGTGTATGCAGCATGCATACTGACCAATGTTTTTGTGAAGTGCTCTTTCTAGAGGTATATAAAAGATCAGTGCTTCTGTTCTGCTTTTCTGCAGTCTCAGGATGGTTGGTGTCATCTGTTCCCTTTAAACAAGAATAGAGAATTCTATGCAAAAACAAACACCAAAAAACATGCCATCACTGCGGTGATTGCCCTCCCACATGGCCGAAAGCCCGTCATTTTAGAGATTGAGGGTTTGACTCGGGAATCAAATAAATGATGTGCTGTGACACGTCGCCTTGAGCTGAGCTAAGTATATGAGCCACAGCTGGAGCCTGGCTGTATTTTAAGTGTCAGACAGGAATTGCCTGTAAAAATCAAACCACTTAGGACACTAACGCAAGCCAGAGCGGCATCAAAATCGTCCACTCGATTTAAACTCGTGTTTATTATGCCAGCTCTGATACAGCAAACGCTCTGTGGCTTTGATTCTGGGAAGAGCGATGCTTAACCTTACAATTTACCATGAGCATGTGTCTAAAATCAGTTCAATAGCCACTCAAGACAAACAAGCACAGCGACAATGTACACAGTGTGAAATGATTTTATTGAACTCTTCCTCATTCCATCAAGCACTTGCTCTGCGGATCAGCCGCAAAAAGAATTTCTTTGTCTGACTGCAAACTGAAAGTCCTGAAATAGAGTGGGGTTTACAAAACACCATCAAACACCTTTATTTGCAATCACTGTTTGTCCTGGAATGAGGAAGTGGTTTTTTTTTTTTATTACATCAAGAAATTTCCTCTTTGCTGCAAGGATCTGGCCTTGTCCTCATTCCTATAATCAAAGTGAAATTGTTGATAATTTTTTAGCATATTTTCTGACACTCTGCCCTTTTAGTCGGTGACTGTCGTGTGATAGACAGTCTGAAGAGTCACTGTCAAACCCAGGTTTCATTACTCTGAGGAAGTGTGAGCGGTTCTAGTGCTGACAGGGATGTAACATTCTCGTTCTCACCGTTTGCAGAGTTTAATGGGCTTGGGGCCAAACTGTATCCAACGGAAACTCGGCCCTTGTTGGACTAGAGTCAGCTGACTCCACATTCCCATGGTCCCTCCAGAGAAGGGCATCGAAGTCAATCTCTGAAAACACACCGCAAAGAAAATGTTTGGACAAATGCTCAGCTGAGCATCATGGGAAGAGAATACATGACAATATTAAAGGGATAGTTCATCCAAAAATGTTCATTCTTTCATATTTTATTCACCCTCAAGTTGTTCCAAACCTGTATGACTTTCTTCTGTGGAGCACAAAAGAGGATACATTGAAAAAAGGTCTCAGTGTTGTAATGTTACAATGAATGTCAGTGTTGGACCCCATTAACTTTCATTGTATGGACAAAAACAGTTGAAATTCTTCAAAATATTGAAATTTGTATGTCTTGCTGAAATAAAACAACTTTAAACTCTTTTAATTGAAAAGTTACTTTACCTTTTTTTTTTTTGTGGAAATCAACAAAGGAAGTGGCATAGACGCTACTTAAGATTTGTTGTGTGTGTTCGGATAGTTGGCCATTCTTTGTGGGTGAGAAGCCAAAACAAACTGTGAATTCTTATGAACTTGATGTTGATGCTAAGTGAAGCCACAAGCTGTTTCTGGAATATTTGCTGTTTACATTAAATGTATGTGTTAGAACCACATTTTATGAACAAATTCCTATACCCAACTTCCAAATTCCCAATTCCAATTCCAAACTCAATGCCATCAAGTAGTATAAAACTTTGGATCTACTTTGATACGTCATTATCTTCATAAAGATGATCATTTAAATAATCCTATCAGTGAACTAGATATTGAATCTAATTGAGGAAATATTGAATATTGAACACACTCGCATGTTATGTACAGTGAGCTTGTTTATTTGTTTGACGTCTTTGTCAGGGATTTTATCTTTCATACAGGAGTTCTTTTCTGGAGCTATTTATGCACGCAGAGATAGATGGATAGATGTTATCTGTCTCTGAGGAGGCGGACAAGAATGTTCAAATAAATCCGTCTCTCCTTAAGCTATGACTTCCTACTGTGCTTAACATGTCTCGAAGCATGTCTTACTCTCACAGTAATTGCAGAGATTTCACTATTACCATTGACTTAGTAATATTATACAGACAATCAAATATTAGTAGACAGCTTCATCATTATAGCAGCAGCAAAGTGTATGACACTTATCTTGATGGTGTCGATTTCAAAACTTAAAACAGATACAGATGTATATCTGCTACAGACATATATAGAAAGGATTGTTCCATATTTTATATGCACAAGACTTGTTGACAAAGGACATGTCAGTTTTGAACATGTGAATTTAAAATCTGCATTTCTTTTACATGTTTCACCATTTTTAATCAGTAGCTGTTTTGCTGTTCGTGTAATGTGACAAATATTTTTTTTTAAGTATAAATATATATGTAAAAATGTTGGTAAAGATCCATATAACACTAGTATCACTGCTTGAAATTTCAAGTCAACAATCTATAAATGAATGTTATTCAGCTCATTGTGCGTGCGAAAGAAAACTGGTTATCTGCCTTAGTCATGGCAATGATTTCCAGTGTTACTGAAACATTCACAGCAAACTTCAATTATTTAATGGCATTCATTCTTCTCTATCCATTGTCCGAACAGCAGATCATCTGGCTAGGGACACTGCTTGTGGAGAAAGACGGATATTGCCTAGTGTTGCATCACCAAACTGAATTGAGCCTATCCTTCCTAAAGGCAGGGTAAAACACTACTGTTCCACAGTTAGAGGAAAGTAAACATCACCGCTGTAGAAACCATAAGAGAAACATCAGCATGGGTTGAATAGTTTTATAGGTCATCTCACTAGTTTCGAAACTAGAGAAGTTTATATTTAACCAGTAAGGTACAAGAGGCTTGACCGAAAATATACTAAAGGGTTTTTATAGCCAAGTGCCTGAAACCTCTTTATCTCTGAATATATTCCCAGTAGCAAGTGCCTTGTTGCTTTTATTAAAATGGTTATTCAATTATGAAAATATAAATATAATATAGTCCCTTACACGTAAATGCACCTAGTATTACGGTTAATATTTCATCTATCTGTGCTGTGCTGTGCAATGATATACACATCTAGGTGAATGGATGTTGCACATCTTAGCTGTTTGTATTTCTTGTATTTTAGCGTGGCTGGAATCCTCTGTTGACCAAATAGCATCCTGGACCAGAACTTTCAGTTTTTAAGATGCTGAGTACTATTTATTTAACATTATAATTGCTCAAAATGTGAATGCTGGAGATCAAATCTCTCATCTTTCATGACATTGTTGCATTACATAAAAGTCATTTGAATCCGAAATTTTAAGTATGATGACCAAATATTTAAATGAACAGGAGAGTGATTGTTAGTAAGTTAACTAACAACCAGCACTCACTCATTTGTCCTTTATATACCACAAAACGAAGACAAATGGCATATTTTTATTGGACTAAATGGAATGGAATGTGGTTGAAAGGAGTTTGATAGTTTTTGTTTTTGCATGCACCAGTTCTTGATAGCCTTATGTGGAGTTTTAATGAGATGTTAATGGCACATATTAATCTATACTTTCTGTTTAATTTCCTTTTTTGAGCTCGTATCCAGGAAGGTCATTTCTGTTGTAAGGCAGCGTGATTCATGAGAGGAGAAAAACAAAGTATGCCCTCATAGTCAAGACTGGGATGCCCAGTCTGCTGCTGACCCCTGAGGGTGTGTGGGTAGAGTGACAAGGATACGTCATGGGATGTTGAGAGAGTCAGTGTGGGTAGAGTGACAAAGCCTCATCATTCACCCCACACTGACTCTCTCAACAACCCATGCCGTATCCTTCACTTAAGCTGATGCTAACTAGCTTCACACAGACACAAAAAGCTAAATAATATGGATGTTGTCACCAATTAGCCAATAGAGCATTTTACATAATGAGGAAATAGTTGGTTTCGTAATGAAATCTACTTGGTTTGTGCTATCAGGCATTGGTATTTTTGGCATGATTTTATTTATTACTTAAACTAATTTTGTGTGTGTGTGTGCAGTGCTGGAGCAGCTGTTGGAGCAGCTGCAGAGGTTCCTGAAGATCCTGGATGGAGAGAAGCTGAGTGGAAATGCCACAGTACAGAAGGGCCTCCTGAATGAACTGCTGCAATCGTACAAGTCTTCCAATGGTACATACATAACAACATAATGTCTAGACTAACCATCTAACTCAACACCAAATCCTTCTGAAACTGTGATCTGCAAACCATTGGTGGTCCAGGAAGGATTCAAAGTGGTCTGCGAGTTGATTGGACCAAAGGGACTAACATTAAATGACTAATGATTTTGTCTGCTGTTGGCAGTTAGTTGGCAATTTCCCACTGATTTGGGGTGTCCGCATTTATTGTTTTTTTAACGTGGAATCAGGTTTTCTACCTGAAAAAGCCTGTGATGTCCCTTCCCTCTTTACTCTTGTCAATGAAAAAAAGTAAAAGGCCCAACAAAAATGACCGTTTCATACATATTTATTTATTTCAGCATACACTTGCGTAGCACAATTGTTCTCATGGGGAGCAACACATTTATAACTTGCGTGTTGTTTAGAGAATCTGCTCTGTTCTGTCTTATTAAGGAGCCCGTAATTTTGGTCCATCCATTTGCTTCTTTCTTCACACAAGCATGGCTGTAGGTTTTTCATGTTCTGGTCTCGGGCTTGTGCACTTCCTCCCCTGGCTTCAAGCTGTATCATTTTCCAAGGCTGTTTTTATCCTCTAGGGACACTCACTTCCTTTTAGTAGCAGCTTATAAATAGCTTTCATTTCCATCCTCCAAATCCCAATCTGTTTTCACTGTACCATCGAAACATGTTTTTGTTTCGTCACAGGGTTTTATTTCCCCTTCAAAAATACATCAAAGCTTTGTTACCTGTGGATTGCCACATCTTATCTTTTATGCTTAATTTAGTTCTTCTGACTAATTGTGAAGATCCAAAATAGTGTCCTTAAATGTTTTTGTTGCCAAGCTAGCTGTAAATCCATCTCCCACAGGCTGGGACTAAATCAGCACTTTTATTATGATAGAATATGACCTCTCTATGTCTCCCACTGGCCTGCCTTTGATGTGTACAGAAGGAGGGGCCCTGGAGATGCCTTTGGACCCTTACACAAGAGAAGTGTGAGACAAAACTCTCACTGTTCTTCTCCATAATAGAAATCTATTACATGTTCAGTAAAATACGTGAGGGATGAAAGCGTCCAGAATCTGAAAAAACATTGAATACGAGAGAAGTCTTTGGAAGTCAAAGTCAAAGAAGTCTTTGGCAAGTCCCGGCAAGGTTAAATGAGTGGAGTGACGAGTATCTTTACTCCAGCAAGTTCACATTCAATGGCCTAAAAAGTATTTGGACGTTTAGGCCACACATTTATTGCATAAACAGGTGTCCTAGCAGAGAAACCACAGGTGTAGATCATCACATTAACTTTAAACATGTTTTACTAACGTTTGGCCAACTATAAAATGTCCTAATATACTTTTTGTTTTCAATTCAAACAGTATATGCATTGTTTTATAATTTAAAGCCTATAAACTTATTTTACTGATATTGGTCGATATTGGATATTGTACATACTCATTTCTCCATTTAAAAATTAAATAAAAATGATTGTCTTTGCCATCAACTAATGCTCACTTAAAGGAATAGTTCACCCAAAAATGAAAATTCTGTCATAATTTACTCACCCTCAAGTTTTTCCAAAACGTGTATGAATTTCTTTTTTCTGCTGAACACAAAAGAAGATATTTTGAAGAAAGCCGGTATCCAAACAGTTGATGTGGAAAAAAATAAACAAAAACTATGGAAGTAAATGGGGCCCATCAACTGTTTGGTTCCCCATATTCTTCAAAATATCCTCTTTTGTGTTCAGCAGAAGAAAGAAATTCATTCAGGTTTGAAACAACTTGAGGGTGAGTAAATGATGACAGAATTTCTATCCCTTTAAAGTTGTTGTTGTTGTTTTTTTAAACACAAATAATTGAATAACACTGCTAAATGTAATCTTTAGCCAATCTCAAAATGAATATCCCTTTTTCATACATTATAATGTTGTGATATCTAGAGTCTATTATTTCATTTATTTTACATTTAGACTAAATATAGTAGATTTTTTATATTGGTCATGATATGAAAATAAATACTGGCTTATCCAGTGCCAATATCCTTATCCTTAGCGAGTGACACTTTTAAGTCACATTTCACAAGTCACATTTTAAGTGTAAATTACAATACAGTCTCCTGACAACTGTTTTAAGTTGGCAAATTGGTGGCGAATTTGTATGGATTTGTATGTATGAATATCTAATTCCAGCACATTCCTCACTGACACTTATGTTTAGGGGTGGGTTAGTTTTTTATTTTATTATTATTGTTGTTTTTTATTACAAATCATATGCTTTCCTACGAAGTTGCAACTTCTGAAAAAAAAAGAAGTCGGGTCGGTAAAGTGCCCAAATACTTTTTGGGCTCCTGCAGCACAAACTCTGTACAAAAAAAACAACGTTATGGTTAAAATCCATAATACAGTCTTTAATATTGGTTATTTTGCAGAAGGAGATGAAGAATACATCTACATGAACAAGGTCATCGTCACAGGTCAAAACCAAGATCGAACAGACAGAGGTGAGTCTATAGTATTCTCTATAATTACCTTGCAAAACTTTTGCAGGTGTGAGGATGAAAATCGCCCCTAACGTGCAGTCACGTCTCTCACATATCATAGTGGTTTATCTTGCTGTTTGACAGCGCTGCTGTGAATGTGTCATGTTTAGGGGGGTGATTGGGTTATGGTTGAAGTGTTAAGCCCCCCACCCCCCACCCCTCACCATTTCCTGTCTGTTTCTCAGTAACTCCTGTCCTCCTCTCGCTCTTTCTGCCAGACCCCCATCTGAGGCCGAGCTGCTTTGTTTAGATTTCACTGAAGAATGAGAGTAACAATAAAACCAGACTTAACATTCATATCGCAATCGTCTACGTATCCAGAAGATACATGCATGACTAAACTGCGGTGGCGTTCTTTGATCAGATTCGCAAACGGCACCATTTTAATAAACACATTTTTAAAAAGGCTTATCAGGAGAACAACCCTTGAGTTTCAGTGTTGTGAAGAGGGACTTTTTACAATGTAATTTCATAATTTCCTGCCCGTATGTGAAAATGTCCACATCCTTTTGCTATTTGCATCTGATAAATCAATAATAGAAATCATCTGCAATGAGTCACTAATGTGAAACATCATATATAAGCTCACGTAGACCAACAGGGAAATGTAAGTGGTGAGAATTGAATTGAATTGAATTGAATTTCAGTAAAAGGCATTACTTGATGGCGTCCTGACTCCTTGATGGCTAAGGGTGACTCTTAGCCCTTGCTGTGCGGATTTGGTATTTGCCTTGCGTTCCTATAGCAACCCAGATGTTACCGTTTGGAGAGGAAGTTGAAGGAATGTCGATGGGACAGCTCTAAGAGACTGCCGCAGGCTAACCATTGATACCAGAACCGAGCCGAACAGCAGAAATATTATGTCTACTTGTTGCTTGCGTACACATGCTTCTTTTTGCTGCACATGATGAACCCTTTGAAAAGTCTTTGATCTATTCATTAACAGCCACTGTTGTTCTGTGTGAAAATCTATATGCTTGTCAGACAACAGACCAGAAGCCAATGGAGAACCAGGAAAACACCAGAGCCCACCAGAGCCGCCTCCTCCTAGATCAGTGAGTGACCCTCAGCATCATTTCAACCTCATTTAAACACCAGCATTAGCACAAAGACACTGAAACAAAAATCCGACAACAACCAACACAGTTCAATTTCAAACCTAATGTGTCTTAGGATGCAAGTAAGAAAAATGCTATACGAAATGTAATCTATTATTAGGGTTGGCCGATATAGTATATTGACTATAGACTATAGTATAGTCATTTTCAGCATGTTTCAATTCATTGAGTCAAAATTCAGCGATTCAATGATTCAATAATCAGTGATTCAGTGATTTAAGAATAAGTGATTCGGTAAAAATAATAATTATTATTATTGTCAGTTTGTTCATTTAGTAAAAAACTCTTTGAGAAAAAAAAACCATTGTTAACTAGATTTTTGCTGAATTTGATAGTTTTATTCTATTTAGCTACAGTTGCAGTTAGTTTGGTTGAAAGGAGCCATTGCAGAGGAAATAAATATATTTTGATTAGGGCTTGACATTAACCTTTTTGCTCATAAGCCACTGTGGCTAGTGGTTTTCCAAAGTTATTAGCCACTCAGCATTTTCACTGGCCACAATTTTAGAAATTCTGGTTATTTAGTAGGAGTGACTGTGTTACACAGCACTGCTGAAATCCACCCACATTTAGCGGGTTGGTGGGCGCTAATGTCAAGCCCTAATTTTGATGTACTGTATGTTAAATATTATCAAAAGTATAACAAATTTTGATGAAGCCTACACATAATGTCTTATGTAATATCACACAGCCCTATCTTTTTCAATCACAGTAACTACTACAATGCAAGACACTGTGGTCATGCTGTCTTTTATTATCTGCTATTTACTTTCATTTGGGCCTTTTTACTTGCCACATATACTACACCAAATAACTAGTCCTGCAGTTTGATCATGAATTCTGCCTTGATTAGAAACAGTAATCACCTTAAAAGATCACATAATTCTTTTATAAATGAGAGAAATATGAGGAAGTAAAAAACATGGAGTCTTTGTGCTGAAATACTTTGTAGCTCCTGTATCAATCCTAGGCTGCTGTGGGAGTCTGCAGCCAGTCAGACATACACACAGACAGGAGGATGGAGAGCATTAAAGCTCTCCAGTGAGAAGACTTTGAACTTCAGACCCATCTGCAGGGTGCTGGGTCTGATTAACAGCAGCTGCACAAGCGATTGGGGAGCTGTTTATAGAGGCTTGAGAACCGCAGTTAGAGCATAGACACGTGTGCATATGTGTGGGAATGAGAGACGGTAGATGTGTTCACACCTATTAAATTAGTGTTTCTCTCATTTGCCATAGAGTAGTATTTATTGTTTATATTATTAAATGAATTTGTGCATTTTATTAATTGAAAATTCTGTCAATTCAGTCATATACTGTCATATGCATATACAGTATAATGTCATATAATCATATACTCACTCTCGCGTGTTCTAAATCTGGCTTTCTTTCTTCTGTGGAACAAAAAAGGAGAAATATTTCAAATGTCCCTGCCACTCACTTTGCATTTCCCCATTTTCTTTCATTGTATGGAAAAAAGTGTACAATGTATTATTTAAAATATCTTCCTATGTGCTCAACAGAAAAAAGAAAGTCAGGTTTAAAACGGCATAAGGGTAAGTAAATAATAACAGAATTTTGGACACCACTCTTTTAATTACAATTGCAAATGAAACAACGGATTGATCCACAATCCCTAAGGTTTAGCCTCTACCGAATCTTCCACACAATCCACATTGGCATTAATCTCCAATGCTTCCTCTGCATCACGTTCCTGCTGTGTATCTGTGTTCTTGGGCAGTCTGAGTAAGCAGGTCCAAAGCGATCCGCTTTTTGGAAAACCCGTCATCTGTCTGCGAGGCTTCCACTTGTCACCACAAATTACATATTCCAGGGTCAAGTTGCGGTTGACGGTGAATGCAGAGTTCCCCCTCACCATAGCTGTGAAGAGGGCACCCCTGCTATTGACGTAGTGACCTGGCATGGCCGTCCATTGACCCGTAGTGATGTTGTAGCAGTCCATGAGGCAGCGCAGGAAGTCATCACATGGGCCGTTCCTCATGACATACAGGTTGTCGCCATGAGCCACCATGCAGTGTCCGTAACTCTGAGGCTTGACCATAGTGGTGACCAGCGTCCATTCATCATTTTTAGGTGCATATTCATAAATGTCTGTTGTATCTGGAGACTTCCAGAAACATACAAATATCTTACGCCTGGCAACAGCGCTAGCCGGCGCAGCCACAGAACGAGGTGCGTTCTTACAAAATGTCCACGCGCCTGTGGAAACATCACATGCTTCTACCGAGGACATAATCTTTTTGTCGAATTCACCTCCGATGGCATACAAGTGTCCATCATGACCCACCAGGGTAAAGTTATACCTGGACTGCTGAGGACCATCAAACACACTCCAAGTGTTGGTTTCTGTGTCATAACAGAAGCTTAAGTCCACAGTTTCCTTGCTAACTCCCCGTACTCCTCCAACGATATACAGCCGGTTCCCCACGACGGCCACCCCGGCCATGGAGGTGCTGGCGTCTGTTGGCAGATCAATCAGGTATTTCCAAGTACCCGGTTCTTCATCGAGGTAAAACACTGTCCTGTAGCAGTCCTGCAGCATCTTCATGGACGGGGAATGAGTCCCTAGAGCGACAAACGATGTTGGTGAAAGCGACTCCACGTAGCAGACCAGCTCCTCTGGGAGTGTCTTGACCATGTCTTGCAGGTCAGTGTAAGCATCGCGGATGAACACCGCAGCGCTCTGAAACAACCTCCACAAGCCGTACACCGATGCCGTGTTGTACAAAAGAATGCAGTTGTCGGTATCTAGAAGGTCTATCAAGTGCTGGACTAGAATGTCCACTTGGAGGAAAGCTGCGCACTCTGCAGCCTCCACAATCTCATCTGGGTCTTGTATAGCAGGGCGCTCACCCCTGCAAACCGCCATGGCTATGAGGAAGCCCCTTGCTTTCAGGCCTCCCTGCAGGTGGAACTCGTTCAGCTGACTGTCCTTCATCCCAGAGCGAAAGAGAGCACGGAAATACTCACAGTTTTGCCCCAGGACGGCCCTGTCTATGGTGAAAACGCTCTCTTCTACCCGCACTCTCAGAACTCCAAGTGACTCTACTCCTTGTTCTTCCTCATTTCCGTCTCTGCTCTGACCCAAACTGCAGGGAGGCCCCATAACACCTCTATCCTGCCTGTCCGTACCCAGATTACTCTGTACAAGAAACCATACAGTTAGACTACATTCAAGTTAGTGTTTCTGTTTAGGTTTGACCTGTAAACAGAAGTGTGCACATGCTGCAGTCTCACAGCTACTTGCCGCACTAAAAATAGCGACACTAAAATAGCAAAGAGGCCACAGACTTCAAAATAGTAGTGGAAGATTATCGGCACTAGTACTGAAAACAATTATGTTCCAATATAATGCTGGATTAATTCAATTTAAATTAAGTTGATTTGATTAAAGAATTGAATTAAGTAATTTTGCTGTAATTTTTTTCCACAATAGACTTGATTGATTTGATCAGTTTTACTAGTGTTTTCGCCATGCAGCTTGTCTGTAATTGACTCAAATACAGAAACCAATACATGAATGATGACAGTTCAGACTCAGAGAGCCACTCCTGTTTTTAAATAAAGCTACAAAGATTATTTTCCTTCAGTACCCCTTTCTACCTCAGAAATGTTTTGGCCCTGGTGAGTCAGGTTTTTTTCTTCACTGAATTTTTGGCATGGGAACGGGGGATTTTCCATGTTCTGGGTGTTCTTTTGGTCTCTTGCCCACTTGCATTTTTTCACTTTTTGTCCCAAAGACTGGTGCTTTATCATTATTTATGCCTTAGACTTGAAATGTTTCCTATATAGACTACATTTGTTTTCTTAACGTTTTTCTTTTCAAGGAGAAGATGGTATGATTTATGGATTAGAATATGAAAACAAGCCTGGGGTGGAGTTCAGTCTCGACATACAGTACTGAGATTTAAGGATTTTTCTTTTGCTCACAGTGATTTTTACAAGCACTTAGCAGCATATAAACAGATCTCACTGTTGTTATGGTTATTCTGGGATGTGGACATGGTCTTGATCCTCGCCAGTGGCCGGAGAAGAAGCGTAACTGAGTTTGACGCTACCCTGAAATGCCTTCTTTTTCTTTTTAAACATTGTCTGATGCCTGAGAACTCAGCACAGTTTTTTCCTGTTTCAAAGATTTAATGTTGAGTCTAGAAGAGTGAGGGTGGGATGAAGTGAGAAATGTGGGGCTTGTGAGTTGGGGTCGATGTAAGAAAAACAATACTTTCTACACAGTTCAATCAGTATCTTCCTTCTGTGTGAGGCTGTTCTTATTTTCCCACCAAAACACTAACCATTGGTCCCTCTTGAATGTGTGTTTTACTCTTGTTCTGCATCACTTATCACAGCGGAGCCTCTAGCAAGCTTTTGCATTCAACTTCCTGTATCCTTGACATCCAGTTGTTTATACTGTATATATGCCTTGCTATAACTAAGCCTGCCTGTTCGCCTCACTTCTGCTTTTGAGAAGCACAAGCACGTCAAGTCAGGCAGGAGGTTTCAATCAAACCACTTAGCACAAGTAAAATGCAAGCGAAAGGAGATTTTCCCAGCCGCTTGTCTGTAACCTCTTGCCATCATTCAACTTTATGGTTCACAAGCTACCGCTAACCCTCATCATCCCTGTGTGTCCATTAGTGTTTTTTGTGTGATGAGGAGAGGATCAGTGCTCTGTTTGCCCAGGGGCTGTCATTGCATTGTGGGTATCAGTAGGGGAATTTAGTAATGTTATGAACCGGCTGATTTGGGAAACCTCATAGCTAGCTCCACACCCTTTTAAAAACCATTACTCCTGCAGGCAAACACGTGTGGAATTCCTATTCTAGCTGAGCAGGGCTGAGGTCAGAAAGAGATCAGTTTCGAGGATGAATCCCCCTTCGGTCAGAAAGAAAAGCCCACATGAAAGACAGGTGCAGAAACGACTCATCTCTGGGGAGTCTATCTATCTGAGTCATTACTTGGGAATGTATTAGAGATATTCAGCTAAGATGCAGCGTGTGGATGTGCGTGCTTTGCACATTCATGTTAATTAACTCTACTGAAAAGATAGATTTGCATGCTGAAACAGGCTGGTTTATGATGGTTTTTGGTGGTCTAGCTACTGGACTAGCATAGTCATGAAGCTAATCAGCAAAACTTAGGGAAGCTATTTGACCAGCATGGTTTGGTAAAGCTGGCTGACCAAGGATGTTTAGCCTTGTTATTCCTTTCTGAAATTGAATCATTTTTTTTGGTCATTCGTGCTTATTGTGAACAAATCATATCTATGTAATTTTTAAGGGTGCTCTGATTGGTCAGGCGCCGATTGTTATCAGCCGATAATTGTTTTATATAGTTTGATCGGTGGTCTCTATAAAGGCCGATCTGAAAAGCTGATCAGATGGCGCAAAATTTGTGAGACAATTGTTTTTATGCGCAGCTAAAATTTGCAGACATTCACTGGTCTGGCAGTTCTACCAGGTGTCTGAAAAGGTCAATAAATTTGCAACGTCATCGCGGAGACTTTGCAACGACAACAACCCTACAGCAATGCCAGCAAGAAACTAGGGCTGTGCGATTTTAGTGCATTTCTTTCCTTCATAGCAGTGTGCTTTCATTCCTCCCTAAAAGCCCAAACGTAATGTCCAAATGAGGTAAATCAGTGATTTGTATATACTGTATATATACACAATAATGATATATAGTGACTTCTCATTATATATATATATATATATATATATATATATATATATATATATATATATATATATATATATATATATGAGTTTTTTATATTTTATACTATTTTAATAAAGTGCAATAATGAATATTTATTTATTATTATTCTTTTTTTTATTCTTTTTTTATATATATTTATTTGCTCCACCTCTGAACAGTTGATTCTAAACTCACATTCAGGAGACTGCACCCAACGTATAACTGAATTTTTATTAGGAAACACATAAAAATTGCATTATTATTTGATAAAATAATGAGAATGTTGACATAACAACATCTTTCTCTTTTTTTTTCTCAGTGCAATTTAGGGAGGGAGCCCTTTCCTCTTCCACCAGCTCCTGCTCCAGCATCTTTAGTGCCTGAAAGTTACTATGAAGATCCACAACCCTATGACCCTATAAGCATCAATGGTACGTCTCTAATTGGGCCCAAAGGTGCCCTACAAATGATCTTCTGTTGTTGATTGTTTTCTTTGATGTTCATGTCAAACCACTATTTAACCTGATTCAAAAAAAGTATAATTCAAAGACTGGGTAGATTTGTGACTTCTCATTATTGTTCTTCTTGCTCTTGTCCTATGAGAGTGAAGCTGTGGTCATTGAGTGCTCTGTTTTAGCTCCTTCCCACTGTAGTCTACAGCTTTACTGTGAGACAGAGAAGCCTGCAGGCAGGGAACTCAGAATACAGTGAAGGTCTTTGTTCAGCAGTAACCAGTCCTCTGGCTCTGGACACGCAGTGACGGAAGATTGACCGTGAGCCCAGGAAATGGGGCCAACAGTGATGGGGCATTTGGCTGGAGGTGCAAAGTTCAGCCCAGCGAGGGGACAATCATTTACAATATTCTTTGGAAAATGACGTCTCATTTTGGTCAAAGGATACAGAGGCATTATCATGCAGCTGTGCTGTGTAATATCAACACACAAGGGATGCGCAGGGCCAAAATCTGAGATGTTTCGCCACTTGTTTCGGCAGCTGATATCAAGCCAAACCTCATGGTTTAGGATGAGTAAAGCGGATTTCCAGTTGGATACGTTCTGACAGTGATGAAGCCCTAAAATAATTCAAGCATTACAACCACAAGACACAAATATTTAGTGCAGCCCAAGATATCAATATTGAGTTTATGCAATTCTAACAAACAATTCTCATGCATCACATGCACTTAAAACACTTACTCTTCCTGTTTCTTTCATGTGACATGCCAGCCACATAAATGTTTCACTCTCTGTAGCTTCTCACCTGATCTTTTTCTCTTCCTCCCTTATTGCATTTCCCCTTTTATTGTCCTCCTGTATTTCTGTAGATTTTGGTTGCTTTGCCATCATCACAGGGGTCAGGAAACGTGTAGAAGCTTCAAACACTGTGGTCTATGCTGTGATCACTCAGGGTATCTATCTCTGTTTCTCTCAATGTGCATCAGGAGAGAAAAACAAAGAAACAGCTCTAACTTTATTGGCTACAGCGAAGCGCATGGCTCTGGGAAAACCTCATTTTTTAATGTATCCAAGCTTGAGGCCGCTGACGTTGCATGTGCTTGCTGGCTTTAGAGCATACCGGACAAATGCACTTTAACTTCTTTTAGCCTCTCCCTCTCTCTCTATATATACTGTATATATGTGTATGTAAAATGTACTTTATAACATATGTATATGTAATAATTATAATAAATAATATAATAATTATATTGCAATAATTTAATGTAATACATTTTATTAATGTGCATATGCAGTGATAAATAAATATATATATATATATATATATATATATATATATATACACTCACACAGTTATAATCAAAATTATTCAACCCCCATTGCAAATTTTAACAAATGAACAAATCAAACAAAGGTAATTAAAATCGCTCAACACAACAAATGTTTTAAGTGGTTCCCCCAACTTCTTCAGTCTCAAAATTGTTCAACCCCTTCATGGAAAGCATCTTTAGTACTTAATAGAACATCTTTTGCTGTTTTGACCTTCTGCAAACCAGACAGCAGCTTCTGGCAGCGTTTCTGATGAATCTTAGCCCATTCCTCAAGAGCAATGACCTCCAGTTCAGTAATATTCTTGGGTTTGCGTGCTGAAACCGCCGCCTTCAAATCACACCAGAGATTTTTTTATGGGGTTCAAGTCAGGTGACTGTGATGGCCACTGTAGAATCTTCCAGGACTTCTTCTGCAACCAAGCCTTGGTGGAATTTGAGGTGTGCTTGGGATCATTGTCCTGTTGGAAGGTCCAATGACGCCCAAGCTTCAGCTTCCTAACTGACGGCATGACGTTTTCTCCTAGGATTTCCTGATACTTCAATGAACCCATCTTGCCTTCCACACACTGCAGGTTTCCATTGCCAGAGGATGTAAAGCAGCCCCAGAGCATCACCGAGCCCCCACCACGCTTAACTGCAGACAGTGTTCTTTTCTGCATATGCTTCATTCTTCTTCCTCCAGACATACCGCTGATCCATAGGGCCGAAAAGTTCGTTTTTTTCATCGCTCCTCAGAACAAAATCCCAAAACTTCTGTGGCTTATTTATATGATTTTGAGCAAATTGGAGCCGACTTTTCTTGTGCTTTTGGGTCATTTGTGGTGTATGTCTTGGAATGATAGCATTGAAACCGCATGCGTTTAGTACACGCCTTACTGTGCAAGCTGAAACCTCAGTGCCTGTTGCCACCAAGTCTTGCTGCAGGTCTATTGCAGTCACTCGAGTTTTTTTTTAACCTGCCTTCTCAGAAATCTGTTTGCAGCCATTGATAGCTTCTTTTTTCTGCCCCTCCAGGTAGTGTAACCACTGTTCCTTTAACTTT
This sequence comes from Leuciscus leuciscus, assembly GCF_965113295.1. NCBI lineage: Eukaryota > Metazoa > Chordata > Actinopteri > Cypriniformes > Leuciscidae > Leuciscus > Leuciscus leuciscus. Next base: position 26,332,764 of record NC_138745.1, read on the forward strand.
GAACTTGCAAACTATGCTTCCAACTGTGTCTCTAGAACATTTAGTGCCTTCGCTATCTTTTTGTATCCTGTCACTTGTTTGTGGTTTATGATACCTTCTTTTAACTTTTTAGACCATTCTTTTGACGTAGCCATATTTCTAACGTGCAGTCAAACGTGACACTCAACAAACCCATAGCATGTTCAGATATTTCATGTGTTCTAGCTCAAGCACACCTGGTGCAACTAATGAAGCCCTTGATTCGTTGCTGTTGTGAGGGATTCTGTTTAGAGGGTTGAATCATTTTGAGACTGTAGAAGTCATTCAAGGTTGCATTTGCACTTGAAACATTTGTAGTGTTGAGCTATTTCAATTACTTTGTTTGATCTGTTCATTGCAGACTGCTGAAAGTCTGTAAATTTTACCAATAAACCTGATTTTCTAGGGGGGTTGAATAATTTCGATTACAACTGTATATCATTCCTCTATTTGTTTCTCCTACTCGTGTATAAATCAAGAATCTCAAACATATATTATCTAGATTAACTTTGTTTAAATAGCTCATACAATTTAGTTATAAAATTTGTCATCATTTACTAACCCTCTTGTCATTCCCTTTATTTTCCACGGAAGACAAATCATACTGGACTGTAACAACAGAACGTTCATTTTCTGAGTGAACTATTTCTTTACGAATCTGATTTTGCAGGGAGAACTTGCAGTGAGTTAGGTTTTTACTTTCATTTGTTCCAGTGCAATGGTAATGAGAATGAACAATCAGATCATCCCTAACCTCTCCTTTTTCCTTATTGACTCACATTTTTCTCATTTTTCACGTTTACAGAAGATACAGAGCCAGTGAGCAGTTCATATGAGTCCTATGATGAGGAAGAAGTGACGAAGGGTAAGTCCACAGCACAGCACCAGTGGCCGTCTCCTGAGGCATCCATCGAGCTAATGAAGGATGCGCGGATCTGTGCCTTCCTCTGGAGGAAGAAGTGGCTCGGCCAGTGGGCTAAACAGCTGTGTGTCATTCGCGAACATCGTCTCCTGGTAGGTGACATCATTGCTTATGTCAGTGACACCCATATCCCACCCATAGCTGATCTATGATAGGAATGTTTACACAAATCCGGGTGTTTGAAATCAAGTGTTCACATCTGTTACTAATACTTGTAGTAATTTACTTTTGCTTTTGCTTTTAACTTTTCTTAAATGTCTATCAAACAGACCATTTAAAGTCAACCTAAAGTAAAATATACCATATTTATTTTCTTAATGAACATTTCTGGTCTACCTGTGCATGATTTATTGTTGCACATTATTCCGAAGATTTTTTTTCCTTCATTTCCTTCATCCAACAGTCATGGAATTGTTCATGATTCAGTCAATTTCCAGTGAATAAAAAACAAGTTCTATCCCACATTTTGGTATACAAATTTTTAAAAAGGGATTTGAATATTTTACATTTATGCATCTGCCAGACACTTTATCCAAAGTGGTTTACATTGCATTCAATGTGTACATTTGATCACTTAATGCATTTCTTTCAATTACCTTGGCGTTGCTAGCGCCACGCTCTACTATTTGTGCTACAAGAATGTTTTTTGTTTACATTTACCACTATATCCACAATTTAAAAGAAGCTCTATTACGAATGATATATCATTCTTAAATTTGGCAGTATAAACCTCCAAAAATTAATCAGATTTTTCTGTATGCTACTGCATTCAGTGCTACAAAAGCTCAAAGGATCAGACTCCTCTGCTGGATATCAGTCTGCTGGGCTGCAGTGTGATCTACAAAGAGAAGCAAACGAAAAGGAAAGAACACAAACTGAAAATAACCCCACTGGGTGGAGAGGCCATTGTCCTGGGACTTCAGAGCAAAGAGCAGGCCGAACAATGGCTGAAGGTGAGGGGCAATGGAGTCATCCCATATGGATTAATAATTACCGGTAAATCAGTGTTTGTTACAGCCTAGTTCCATCTTCTTCAGGTTATTCAGGAAATTAGTCCGAAAAATACTGCGGTATCTGATGTAACCGACTCTCCAACACTCATCTCTACTAAGGTATGACAGATTGCCTTTTATTCCCTGATTGATTTATGTATTAAACAGCCCAATTTTGTCTCTGAGTCAGGTTAAGCTATAAAGTTCTACCTTTTCTGCCAGGGTGAGCTGAGCGAGAGACACTCAGTGGCATCTGAGAGTGGCAGCAGCACAGACAGTCACGCAGAGAACCTGGAAAACAAAGATGGTGAGAGTGGACTGTTTCAGCCCTTCTTTTAGATCTCACTGCTCATTTTAGATGTACACTGGAAGTGACTTGAAGATGTCTATGCTCGTAGTGTTGAAAATGAACATCACCTCAGAATGCTGCTTAACTTTGGACCATACAGCTGTAAGCTGCAGAATTGATAGCGTCAATAATTTTTTTAAATAACTTTGTATACAACTTTATTTTCAAAAGAAACATGCATCAACATGCACTTCCAGAGTAGAAGCTTCATTGATTATACTATATACTACCATTCAAAAGTTTGGGGTCAATAAGATTTTTTTAAGCAATTTATATTTTTATTCAGCAAAGATGCATACAATTTATCAAAAGTGACAGTAAAGACATTATCATGATGTAAAATAATTCAAATAAATGCTGTTTTTGAATTTTCTATCAAAGATTCCTGAAAAAAAAGTATCACAGTTAAAAAAAAATTGTAAAAAAAAATTAACTGTTTTCAACATTGATAAGAAATGTTTCTTGAGGACCAAATCAGCATATTATAATGATTTCTGAAGGATCATGTGACACTGAAGACTGCTGAATCATGCTGAAAATTCAGCTTTACCATCACAAGAATAAATGACATTTAAAATAAATAGTTAAATAGAAAGCAGTTGTTCTAAATTGTAATAATATGTCACAATATTCCTACCTTTAATTTATTTTTGATCAAATAAATGCTGCCTTGGTGAGCATAAGAGACTTCTTTCATAAACATTAAAACATCATATAACCCCAAACTTTTGAACAATATATATTAAATATCAGATTATAGTATACAGTATAATTATATATATTTTTACCCTTTACCTTTAATAATTGACCCTTTAATTGTCCTTTTAACTGTAGTTAAGAAGAAATACGGCAAGTTTAGTAACCTTATGAACATTGGTAAAAAGAAGATTTCCTCTTTGGAAAGTCCAGAGAAGTCTGTGGATCCGTCAGGTAACCAACCATCACAATATTTAGTTGACCAGCTTTTAAACTCCCTCACAATCTAAAATGTTCATCTTTATTTCTCTTTGTTCCAGGCTACCTTAATGTCCTGGTGAACACTCATTGGAGAAGCCGGTGGTGCTCAGTGAAGGACAGGCAGCTTTGGATCTACAATGACAAAAGCAGGAGCAAAGTGTCCCAGCAGCCACTGTCTCTCGATGGGTGCATGGTTCTGCCAGACCCCAGCCCTGAACACCTGTACTCATTCCGCATCCAAATGGATGGAGAGGAGCTTGCAATCCTAGAAGTGAGTAGAGAGCAATGAAGTTCATTACCGAAGTCCTCCATAGCAAGACTTTTGACTGTGCAGCTCGTTCTGCCCACTTAGACATGAAGAGATCATCTGAACGACCTTTAAACATCCAACCACAGTTCATTTTGTTTCTATATGCGGTTTAGAGATCTGAAAGAGATGATACCACAACAACAGACTGTGGAAAATAAGTCTATAATAGCACAACAAAAACTCATTGAAGTATGGCACAGCAACATCATACATAAACAGTGATATAAAGATGCATTTAGTGAATTTCTGTCCATCTAACAATAATAAACAGTTCTAGCAAGCTGAATATCTTCCAAAGTCCCTAGCAAACCTTGGAAAATTCTGTGATTGCTTCTTCCTCACAAGTGCTCTTATTTACCCAGTACCTTTATAAGGAGCTTGTGATTTTTACAAGTGCTTTCAATCTTTTTGTGCAATACTCATTCAGCAAATGGACTGTTGGCAATCGGTGGTGTATAACAGATCTGTACAGAACAAATATTTGTTCCAGTTAGAGCTGGACTAGGAAGCTGCAGAAAACCGGAAGTTCCAAGGTCACAGATTAGTAATCCTTTACACTCTCATAATGAGCCACTGGTTTTCCCAGTCTCATTGTCTGATGCCCTCATGAATCTTGGCATCAGTCTGAATGAGATTTCTGAGATGTGTGAAACGTCCCTCTCCATTTAGTTTTGGTGTCTACAATTTTGCAAGATTCACAGCTAGTATTTACAGTATATGCTACACAAATAATGTAGCCTATGCTTCTATGTTATATGCGCTACTTTTCAAAAGTTCGGATCAGTATGATTTGTAATGTTTTTAATAGAAGTCTCTTATGCTTACCAAAGATGTATTTATTTGATAAAATATACAATAAAAATAGTCATATTGTGAAATATTACAATGTGAGATGTCAGTGATGACAAAACAGATTTTCAGCAGCCAGCACTCCAGTCTTCAGTGTCACATGATCCTTTAGAAATCATCCTAATATGCTGATTTGCTGCATAAGTAACACTTCTTATCAATGTTGAGAACATCATTTTATTTGAAATAGGAATCTTTTGTAGCAACGTAAAAGTCTTTGTTGTCATTTTCACTTTTCATTTTTCGTATACTTGATGAATAAAAGTATTCATTTCTTTAATACAAATCTTACCAGCCTCAAACTATTGAATGGTAGTGTATTTGTATTTTGGGTCACTGCTCATAAAGTTATCCTTCCTTCATTCTTGAGTTGTTTATCATCAGTTTTCAGTAAGACACATCTCAATAAACAAAGACAGAGGGGACAAAATGACGGCATGGGATAGTGAGTATTCAATATAAACTTCAACTTGACTGCCATCTTCAGGCCAGAATGAAGTCAATGGCAAACTTACTTCCTATTTGCAGATTGTTTCAACAGGCCCAGCTGCGCTTGTTAAAGTAAATGAATGTCTCAGGAGGGTATCGATGATCAAATATCCTCCTTTTTCCTTCCAGGCTAAATCCTCCGCTGAAATGGGCCACTGGCTCGGGCTCATACTGTCACAAACCGGCACCAAAACAGAGCCGGAAGATCTCACCTACGACTATGTGAACTCAGAGAGAATATCCAGTATTGTCAACGCTGCCAAGACATCCATGTAGTAAGTTACTTCCTGCACATCAGTAATTATTAAAAATTAACATACACTATTAAAGGAGTAGTTTAAAATAAACGTTTTGTCAGCCTCATGTCATCCTAAACCTGCATAGGTTTTTTTTATGGTGCTCAAAAGGAGAAAATTTGAACTATATCCCATAGGCCGTGAACATCCAAAATGACAAAAAATTACTATAAATGTACCATAAAAGTGGCCCGTGTGACTTATGATCATATGATAGATTTGTTTTGGGAGATTTTGGAGCCTGATTTGTGTGTATTTGTCAGTTTAATGCAGAGGAGGTACTCAGAGCCCAACACATACACAGACAGCCCTCCGTCAGACCCCTATACCTGTGATGACATATACGATGATGTGGCATCCACAGAGAATGAACAGGAGGTGAGTGAAACACTTTTGCCATGCTTTTGTCGTAAATCTATACCTCCCATTTTATTGCAGCTGTGTTTATTCTGAGTCATAGACTCAGGACAGTCGAAGATTCACTTAGCTGTCGGCCAGAAATAATACGAGTGGCAGGAAGTCATTGCTGTGATAGTGTTGTGTTTTTGTAACCCTGCAGGCCATCCAAATTCAATAATCTCTCTCTGATACTGTTCCTCTCTCCGGCTGTAGGAGGTTCAAGAGGTTCAGAATGGCAGCGAGGAGGGAAACGCAAGCACCGAGGAGAACGGGAAGGAGAGAGTGTATCTGGATCTGATCCCGGTTCGCTCCTTCCTGCACACGAGCTCGGGCAGAGTGTCACCCCAGATGTCCAACACCGTACAGACAGAGCTCAGTCCCTCAGATGCTCCTCAACATGATCAGCTACAGCCTCAAGAGGTTAAGATTAGATGCAATGGAAATTCATCCTTGTTATTTTCTAAATGCATGATCATAGATCTAGCTGTAATTAAAAAAACCATGTATGTTTTCTTTCTTTATTATTATTGGATCTTCCGGTGAAAATGTTCACTCTGATGACGTATGCAAGACATCAATTATCATTTAATCTGCATAAATTCCGCCCCTGCAAGCCCACATCTCAAAATCCAAGAAACAGCCAATGCATAGAATCAAGTTCCTGTCCTACATCTTTCTTCATCAATAACCTGTTACACTCAGATGTGTGTCACAATATACACTGAACAAAATTATAAACGCAACACTTTTGTTTTTGCCCCCATTTTTCATGAGCTGAACTCAAAGATCTAAGACTTTTTCTATGTACACAAAAGGCCTATTTCTCTCAAATATTGTTCACAAATCTGTCTAAATCTGTGTTAGTGAGCTCTTCTCCTTTGTCGAGATAATCCATCCACCTCACAGGTGTGGCATATCAAGATGCTGATTAGACAGCATGGTTATTGCACAGGTGTGCCTTAGGCTGGCCACCTCTAATAAATAAAAGTCCCCTCTAAAATGTGCAGTTTTACTGTATTGGGGGGGTCCAGGGGGGGATTCTCTGGATCGGCGTATATGACAGCGTGTTCCGACAACTGTATCGGTGTATATGACAGCGTGTTCCGACAACTGTATCGGTGTATATGACAGCGTGTTCCGACAACTGTATCGGTGTATATGACAGCGTGTTCCAGGTCCTGCCAATATCCAGCAACTTCACACAGCCATTGAAGAGGAGTGAACCACAGGCCACAGGCCACATTCAACAATCTTTTTTTTTTTTCGGGGGGATCCCCCCCCAGACCCCTCCAATACAGTAAAGCTACACATTTTAGAGTGGCCTTTTATTGTGGCCAGCCTAAGGCACACCTGTGCAATAACCATGCTGTCTAATCAGCATCTTGATATACCACACCTGTGAGGTGGATGGATTATCTCGGCAAAGGAGAAGTGCTCACTAACACAGATTTAGACAGATTTGTGAACAATATTTGAGAGAAATAGGCCTTTTGTGTACACAGAAAAAGTTTTAGATCTTTGAGTTCAGCTCATGATAAATGGGGGCAAAAACAAAAGTGTTGCATTTATAATTTTGTTCAGTGTATATGAAAAGATTTGTCGCTACTTCAGCTTCATCATGACTTTTTTGTTTTTGTTACTAAGAAAATGTAGAAAATGAAAATTATAAATGTATAATTTATCCAATTATAAATTGGATTCTTATGTGTTACCAAGGCCACAGTAGTGCAATGTTTGCTGAATGTTTGTCTCTTCTAAAACAGCCTGAATATGAAACCTCACTACCGAGCAGCACAGAGATCCTGGACCCTCCACCTGTAGCCCCAAGAGTGGACGCGGATCCCTCTCCGGCCCCCAATCTGTACGTCCAGACTCAAAAAATCAGTTTCCTTAGTCAGCAAAGCCAAAAGAGGGCCTCTCTGTCTCCCCAAACCCAAACCCTACCCCAGATGCCCCAGAGTCCTCCCACCTCCAGAGGAAGAGCCGCCAGCGCGGATAGACTTTTTGACAGGCTCAAGTTCTCTCCAGCAGGTGAGAGCCTTCAGCTGTAAAGCAGACCTACAAAACTTGTATTTATTTTTCCCAGCCATGCACTAAAGTGAGTATACTTGCAGTATGTGAATGTAGGTCATGACTCCTCTTGTTTAGCAGCCCCAGGGTCGGTTGAGGTGAAATTAGGGAAGAACAGGACGGAGGCCGACGTGCGACGTTACACCGACGATAGAGACCGGCTGGAGCGAGAGAGGGAGGAGGTTAAAAACACTCTGGCCACACTGAGGAAAGACAGACGAGAGGTGAAAGAAGAGCTAAACTCCTGCCAAGGTACTGCAGTGATACCTAATGGTCATGTTAGGAAACACTCGTGTTGAAGCAATAGTTTTTATTAACCCTTATGTTGTTCTAACTTTGGATTATTTTTATGCTGCTACTGTTTGCTAATTTTATAAAACTTGATATACTTTTATGTAGTGCTGAGATACTGCCACTGTGCATGTAAATGCTAATAAATGCTTTTGATTATGGCTTTCATAGACCCCACCCAGCAGGCCTCTCTGGAGGCTCGTCTGAAGCAGATGGAGGAGACATGTCGGGAGGCAGAGCGTCGGCGAGTGGAGGTGGAGCTCAGCTTGATGGAGGTGAAGGAGAGTTTGAGAAAAGTGGAAGCTGGACCTTTTACACTGGGCACCACGGTAGACAGCAGTCTACTGGAAACTTTAACGGTTAGTCTCATAACAACAGAATTGAGCTTTTGTCTGACTCTTTTCATGCACGTTGTGTGTAGGGGAATGTAATTATATACACCCTAGCGTTCAAAAGTTGTTGTTTTTTAATCATGTATTATACGTAATTAATTATATATTTATTTATATATTATACCTTTTTAATGAACATACAGCAAGAACGCATTACATTGATCAAAAGTGACAGTACAAAAGTGTCACAAAAGATTTATATTTCAAATAAATGCTCTTCTTTTACTTTTTCTTTTAAATCAAAAAGATTAAGTAGCACAACTGTCTTAAACATTGATAATAAAAATGTTTCTTGGGCACCAAATCAGCATATTAGAATGATTGAAGGATCATGTGACACTGAAGAATGGAGTAACGATGCTGAAAATTCAGCTTTACCATCACAGGAATAAATTACATTTTAAGAGATATTAACATAGAAGACATTTATTTTGAATTGTAAAAGTCTTAACCTGTTCCAAAACCAAGTGAATTGCAAACCTAGACATAAGCATACTAAGGTGGTACAATTCAGGATAGTTAAGAATTCAATCCCACTGTGTTCCTTCTGTTTTTTTTTTTGTTTTTTTTTGTACTCTATATTTGAACTACGTGAGCTGACTTGTATTGTTTTGTTTGTAGCCCAAGGTGGCACCTGTCGCCAGTCCTGCTCCAAGTACAAATACACCCACCAACAATGGAGATTCACCTGTGAACTGTGCCACAGCGATGAAGAACAGACCTGTGTCCATCATGACACCCAACAAAGGAAACGTTCTGCAGAAGGCCAAGGTCAGAGTCCACTTAGGCATCCATAGTGCTAACAGAGAGCTTAGCTTTTTTATGAGGACTTTAAGATAATCTTACATTTATGATTTATAAAAAAAAATACAATAATTTCTCAGTCAAAGCAACTGTACACAACAGAAAAGTTCTAATGCCATGGTTTTTGGACATGTACCACCATGGTAATCCCATAGCATTCTTTGAAGTACAGTGAAGTACCGTGCAAATGACGGTGTATACTAACGTTCAAGAGTTTGGGGTCAAAATGTTTTGAAAGAAGTCTCTTATACTCACCAAGATTACATTTATTTGCTCAAAAAATACAGTAAAACAGTAATTTTGTGAAATATTGCTACAAAAGTAACTTATAACTTTTATTTTTACTATGAAATATTTAAATGTATTTTAAAATGTAATGTATACTGTGATGGCAAAGCTGAATTTTCTTAAGTCATGTTAATCTTCAGAAATCACTCTAATATGATTTGCTGCTCAATAAACATTTATTTAAAATATATGACTGACCCGCCTAAACCTTTGAATGGTAGTGTATTTATATAGATGTAAAGATGTATTCAGTCATCTTTTTTTTATTTTTTTTTTACAATACTTTTCTGATTGTTATTGCCTGAGCTGATGTCATTCTCTTTCTGCAGGAATGGGAGAAAAAAACCACAACTTAATAGATGGGAACAGCGAGTGCAAAAAGACTTTTTAGCCAAAGCTCAAAGGACTGCTAAGGCAAATGCTTCAGGCAGGGAGGGGAAGGGGGTGTGTCCAATTCCCTGCAGGCTCCGCCCCTCTGATACATCACCCTCCACTCGTCCCTGCTTCTCTGCTACCAGAGGCTGAGATGGCACTGGGTACATCAGGCAGCTGATCCAAGACAATATTTTCTGTTCCCTGCCAAATAACGCCACTGGACAACAATAGATTTGAAATCTATTCAAGTCATTTTATGTAAGAGAAAGGAGGAGAACGATAGAAAATACTCTTCCAGTGGTGTGCCACAGTATGTGATGGATGTTTCACAAGCTTGAGAAGAGACCAAAAAAGAGTTTAGGAGAGCTTTGAGAACCACTATTTTTATATTGAAACATTTAGATTCAAGACTTCAAATCAGCCATTTGGTACATTGTAGCTTGGTTCATGTATGCTGGTAACCAAGATGTGAATATATATAACATATCCGTTCAGTGTTTTTCGGTTTGTTACTGTACGCTAGCTGAAACATGCACTTTTTATTCAAATAAAAGTTTGTATTGACAACTATGCATATTTATGCAAACGGGATCCTGCTTTGAAATTGCAGAAAACAGAACTGCATTTTTTTGTTTTTCCAGTAGGTGGAACCAAAACAACACTAAAACAATAGAAAGTATTTGAGTTAGACAAGGTTCTGGAAAAAAATGTTTAATAGCTTTACAATAGACAAATGCATCACTGTAACTGATAAAAAAATAAATATGGTCAAAAACATAAACCTCTAACATGAGGCTTTCTGTAACACAAGGAGTTTTCATTATGACAGATCACAAGTCCAAATCTCAGACAGAAAACATGTTCATAAAGGGTCTTCAGTGCTGAATAATCAATACAACCAGCATCAAAACCCCCATAACTCTTTCCCTGCCAGCATTAAAAAAAAGAAAAAAAAAAAGTTGCCAGCCACCACCAGCATTTTTTATCATTTTCACAAAATGTTCATGGCCCCAAGAGTATTTTGTTGCATGAATATCTGAACATCCAACATATCAAAATGAAGAACAGCCTCCACAAAACAAAAAACATTTTATTCTTGCTTCATGCAACACTTGAATGTGGGTAAGTTTCATAAAAAGCAACAAAAAGCTGAGAAAATTGTGTTTTTGTCAAAGACAAAACGTGCATAAGCAATGCTTTTATCACTTGTTTCTGCTTCTTTTTTTGCCTGTAATAGCGTCCCCTACTGTATAGGGGAATCATTGTGTCAAATGATGGAAAATTCCATTAATGGCAGGGAAAGAGTTAAGATTAACTACATTTAAAAAAATCTTAATTTTTAAGGCACTGAACGCATTTACAAAATTCATGAAATGGATACCCGTGAAGTGTCGTCTGGATTGTGTGTTCACCACCAGAGTGAATTGTAGAATGAATTTGAACCCATTGCTGAGCTGGGTCTTTGTGTGTGTAGTGTGCGTTGTTCTCTTCATCTGTGCTGTGTTCGGGACGCGTGTCTCCTGCGGTGCTCCCTATAGCGCTGCAGCAGCTGACGGCGCCTCAGGCCTGCAGGTTTAGGGAGATCTCCTCTGGATGGCGGATCTCTGCTTCCTGAACAAAAACAAGTTCACAAAAATACATAAATCAAAACACCTAAATATACCCTGCCAACCGTCCATTCTGAAAACACCTAATTATGACCCATCCAGCGGGCACAGAAAAATGAACAAAACATTCTGAGCAACATAAGCCGATGTGTGAAGCCATTTTAATTTGTTATAAGATGGGTTAAATAACCAAGATTTGCATTGCAAAAAAATGATCTTAATCACATTTTTGTCTTATTTTAAGAAATATCTAAGCATCCTTACAAGGTAAATTTACTTGAGAAAACCATGTTAATATTTGACTTGTTTTCAAATTCTGCATCTTCATTCAAGTTTATTTTTCGTACCCCAAGGAAATATATATATAGGTTTAAAGTTTTATTCAGCAAGGATTAATTTAATGTAAAAAAAAAAACTATTTCAAGTTAATGTTGTTCTTTTGATTTTATATTCATCATATAATCATGAAAAAGCAAAAATCTGCATATTAGAATGACATGTGACATTCATTAAAAAACTAAAATAAGTAATAAAACACTATATACATATATATATATATATATATATACACACATTATATATATATATATATATATATAAAGTAATATTGCCAAAAAATATCAGCAAAAATATATTTTCAGCATTTTTATTCACCTTATTTGCTGTTTTTTTTTATTAAAACATGTATATTATATATATATATATATACATACATATATATAAAGTATATATATATATATATATATATACATATATATAAAAAAAATGTATGTATGTATATATATATATATATATATAATGTATGTTTTAATTAAAAACAGCAAATAAGGTGAATAAAAATGCTGAAAATATATTTTTGCTGATATTTTTTGGCAATATTACTTTATATGTGTATATATATATATATATATATATATATATATATATATGTTTTAATAAAAAATTTAAAAACAGCAAATAATGTGAATAAAAATGCTGAAAAATACCTATATACTTGTCAACTTCCCATCTACAGGAAAACAAGAATATCCATTTCTAATACAAAAGACTAATTAGTAGTTACTGGTACTGACGTGTTTCGCAGTGTGGACCCTTCCACCCACGGCATTCACAGCGGTAGCTGCCGTTGAGGAGCACACACACACCATCATTCATACAGGGGTTGGGACTGCACAGGTGAACAGGTTTCTTCACGTCTGTAGAAAGTGAGCAAAGGTAGAATATAAATCCATCACATATGAACAAATGTTTTCAAAGGGGAATATTTGTGATGTCGTACCTGCACACACCATCTGTACCAGCACATCCTCAGAGTATTTCAGGTCATCATATGAAGGTACAGAGATCATGTGATCCTCAGAGCCGGCGATGCGGAAGAGGACCTCTTGCTGAATGCTCCCGATGCCAATCACAAACAGTGACACTCCGCTATCACGGATCTTCTGGGCGGGCACCGCTGCATCCTCCGCACCCGTCCCATTAGTCAGCACCACCACAGCCTTGTTGACTCCAGGTCGCGCTCCTTTCCCCACCGTCAGGCTTTGGGAGAGCACATGGAGCAGGGCTGAACCTGTAGAGGCCTTCCCACCCAGAAAAGCAGCGTCTCCCACTGCCTTCAGCACAGCAGAGCCCGAGTCATACTTGTCCAGGTCAAAGACCGTGACGGGACGCCTCCCATAAACCACCAGTCCCACCTGAGCCACGTCTCGATTGATGTCAAACTGCACTGAGGTGCTCCGAACAAAGTCTTGAAAGTGGACGAAATTGTCCTTGCCTACAGCACTGGAGGCGTCCAGCACAAAAACAAGGTCCAAAGCTTGACCCAGACAGCCTAACAAAGACAAAAGGCATTAGTATAACAGTTAGTATACAATTAGTATAATAATTTTTTTATCTGTTTAAATGTATCTGTTTTGGAAACCCCAGACAGCAACATAGTGTCAGCCCAGATCCGGCCCACATGGGCCAGATATGGCCCGGATCTGGGCCGACACTATGTTGCTGTCTGGGACTGCTATAGATTTTTGCTAGACAATTTCATTGTCATATATTAGAGCATATTCACAATGTGACATCCTGACTAGTTTTTAATCATGGTTAAAGTCGGCATTTAAGAGAAGTTGTGATAGTCTTTTCTTTGCTATTGTGATGTATAAGAAAAAATGGGTGGGATTTAATTTTGTCCATAGGGAACTGATTGGATTGTTGGATCATTGTGGTTTGCTGTTGTAACACATGGGACATGGTGATGGAATAAATATGAGAAATGAGACATTTTTTATGCTTTTGCTTTTTCTTTTAAATGTTTTTCTATTTCCCTGAGAAACTTTGTGTTCCACTAGCAAAACCTTAGCAATCCCTCCCAAAACATTTGCCTTCGCTCAAAATGTTTATTATTAGAAGTTCCACAAAGGTTTTGCATTCACTTACAAACCTTTGGCATTCCCTCTCAAAATGTTTGCCTTTGCTTACAAAACCTTTGCTCGCAAACTTATTGTTCCCCCGATAATCTTTTTCGCTGTCAAAAATTGTACAATTATTATTATAAAATTTTACAAAAGTTTTGCATTCCCCAAGAAACTTGATTGTGTTCACGCGGGTCAATCTTAGACTACTGATTATGATTGAATTAAAAACAATCATATTCTTTTTAGATTTTTCTTGGACTCTTAAAGTGATTGTTAATATCTTGTATAGGGGTTGTCTTTGTTTCTTCATTTTTGTCAGCTGTATATTTTGATTAAGATTGAAGAATTATCGAAATCATGCCCATTTTCATCTTCGTTAGTGTTGAGGAAATACATAAAAAAAACGTTTTGTTAACGTACAATTTTCATAACTGTGGAAACACATCATCACAGTCTGTGAAAAGAGTCCATTAGATGGAAAATGCAAAACATCCTCAATAAAGTAAGGACTATTATTTGAGGTGAACTATTCCTTGAGGAGGTGCAACGATCTATGTAAGGACTTTACAGTTGTGTCAATGAAGAATGGTTCAGATCTCTACCCTGGTTGTCGACGCTGCAAATTTTGGCTCTTAGTTCTGGGATCTTAGCGGTCAATCTGTCGGGTGACTGGTATGTGATGGTGCGCTGGGGGTTTCCTGTTATGTTGTTTATTTCAGCCCTCATCCCTTCTGGCGCTACACCGATGATGAAGATCTCCCTGTCCCGTGCGTACTTCGCTGGCTCCACCACAGGGTCGGCCGAGGGCGTCCCCGTGAGCAGCACTACCACTCGCGGCAGGTCGTCCTGAACATCGGCGAACACGGGTGCGCTCTGGAAGCCATTGCGTGTGATGTAGTGAAGAGCGTTTCCAGCCTTGGCCTGCCCGCCACGATACTGCAGGCGCTCAACGGCCTGGATCAGCTTCGCCGGGTCTCTGTGCTCCCCAATTTTGGCTTCGATCTTCACGTCGCTGCTGTACTGGGCCAACCCCATCTTTACAGGGGTGTCAGAGCTCAGTACAGCCTGCATGAACCGCTTTAAGAAGGACTTGAAGCGCAAGAAACCCTCCAGAGTGAGAGCAGAGGAGCCCTCGACCAGGAAGAGCACATCCACAGAGCAGTCGAAACTCAGAACGGGAGCTGGGAAAAGAGGAGACGGTTAAGAGCCGCTTTGATTGACACTTTAAGATTTAATTTTCAGATCTAAAGAACATGCTTAACATACCACTTCTGCATTATCTTGTGTTTATTTTAGACTTTAGTTAGGCTCATGTGAGACTCTTCTTTACCCATTAACACATGCAAAAATGCATTTATGGAGAGCATAAACAAACAAAAAGATCCATCTTTCACTCTGCAGGTTAAGTGAGGTCATCTGATCTAACCCCTGCCTGTGATGTCATTCACACTGACTGACAGCAGGAGGTTGTGCGTGTCATCATGTTCTGATTGGCCGGAGGATTCTATGTCAGTGTTTCAATGGAACTCATGAAGACTGATGATGGATTCTTGGAATCTCATTTAGGAAAATATACCAGCCCCATCTAGAAAACCCTCACTAAAACATTTATTCAGCTCTCGTTGTCTGAGTAGAGCGGCTAACATCATCATCATCATCATCAACGTCTTCTGTTTGTACAGTTGCCCTCTTTTAGGTGTTTCAGGTCTATTGCATCACAGACTAATAGTTTTAAGAACAGTTTTTTACCCAAGAGCCAACAGAGAACTGAACAACAATGCTAAACACTAAACGTTTGATTACACCTTGAATGGTCATGATTCAAATGCACTAATTATAATTACAGTTAGAGCCATTTTGTGATAACAATGTGCAATATCTTTACATGAAACTGTCAAGTTTCGGTATTATAGTGTGTCATATTTATTTTGTCTTAATTATTGCTGTTGTGTTGTCATGTGTGAATGCACCATAAGGTTTGCTTATTGTATATAACTTAAATGTATTTTATGCAATGACAATAAAAGGGAATTGAATTGAATTGAATTGATTTGTGTGGTCAGAACTAACTTTACACACATTCTACTTTAATTTCTTTAATGTTCTTTTTTGCTAATGTTTAATTATATTTGGAGACAGCTGTGTCATTGTTTAATCATGGCACTATTGTTGCGATATTATTAATTTCAGATTTATCTCACCCTAAATAGTATATAAAAAGAAAAACAAATGTGGTTGGTCATTTTACAGCTGTTGGCCTACAACAGCGACCACTGAATGTAAATAAAGATATTATTTGATCTTATTTTTAAATATATTTTATTTTTTTATATTTTGTAAAACAATATTATTAGTAGTATTATTATTAGTATTATTATTTTATTTTTTTTGTCACTGCTTTTGTTGTGTATGTTGATCCTTTGGCAATAAAAATATTGATATCATAATTTTATTTATGTATTTATTTATTCATTCATAATAAATGTGTACATTGATTGTCTGGCAATATGTATATCAATAATGGCAAAAAAAAAATGTGTGAAATTAATTTGATGGCTGCATTTCACGGCACAAGGCGACAAATTTGCAACAACGTTTCTGACTTTGGAAGCATTTGTAGATGGAAACAGAGTGATATTAGCTCATAATTAGAGCGTCTCTATCATCTGAAGGACATAAGACCTGTGAGGTATATTTCAGTCAACCGTGACCTAGCCCGAAAGCTGACCCCCACTGTAATGTGAAACCATGAGCTGTTTGTGACAACTCCCACACACGCATACAATCCACCCAAACCCACCAAAACAAAACACACACAGCCCGTTAGATGCTGAGGAGTGTGGGAAGAGAGGCACATGAATGTGAACTCACCACAATTGGGGTCACTGCCGTAGCCTGTGGGACACTCGCAGCGGTATTTCTCCAGTCCCTCAGATATACACGTCCCCCCGTTCTGACAGGGCTGAGAGTCACATGGTTCTGAAGGGAAAGGGAATTATTTCTATTAATCAAATTCTGATGATTATGGAATTAAATATTCATTATTAAGTATACTGATTCTTAGGTCTTACCTGGACAGACAGTTCGGTGACAGACAACGGGGTGCTGCCTGTAAACTTTGTTATACCTGTAAAACAATGTGAATCCACTTTCACTCCACACATCACTGAACTCCTTTGTTTCATTTAAAAAAATCAGGCCATTAAACCTCAAAATTAATAATAATATTAATAATAAACTATATTATTATTATTTATTTATTTATTTATTTATTATATGTGTTTATTTGAGCTTAAATCATAATAATAATAATAATAAATTTTTTTTTTTGCTCAATGTTTCTGTAAGACAGTGTGAAACCAGTTTCACATTTCTGTTAATGAACTCCTTTATGTTCCACCTCAGGCCATGAAACCTCAAAATTATTAATAATAATCATAATAATTATTTTATATATACAGAATATATACCTTATTATATTTATATATGTATTAGTGCTGTCAAATCGACTAATTGCATCTAACAAAAGTTTATGTTTACATAATATAGGTGTGTATATATATTATTAGATGTCTATATATTATATATGTGTGTGTGTACAGTATATACACGCACACACAGACATATAATATATAGACATCTTATATATACACACACCTATATTACTATATTATATAAACTAAGACTTTTATGTTAGATGCAATCGTGATTAATCGATTATATATATATATATATATATATATATATATATATATATATATATATATATACTGTATATATATATATATATATATATATATATATATATATGTATATATATATATATATATATAGTTAAGGTTTCTGTAAGACACCTTTCTGTAAGACACCAGTTTCATTCCATACATTTCTGTTAATGATCTGCTTTATGTTTCACCTCAGGCCATGAAACCTCAATATGAGCCTGCGATGCTTCAAAAGAACAAAAACACACACAATATGATACAATACAAACATAATCTCAGACCTGAGGCATCTCTGTGACTGTATAATGGTGAGAGAGTCAATATACATTAAGGTCATTTTGACTCGTCATAGGTATGTGTCAGACGGATGATTCTCTCGTGGAATGAACAAAGTGTTTTTTAGACTTTAGAATAGGTCAAGACCCATGCGTTTTGTTCAGTCCATGTAATTTACCTGTAATGAGGGCAGAGGGATGTGTATGGTGAGTATCCCTTGGACCCTTTCCAGCACATGAAGTTTCCCTGAAGCTCTTTTACCGTCTCCAGGGTTTTCTGCACACACGGGTAAGACTCCACCTTACACCCTGCAGATATCACAGTGCAGGAAACGTCACTTGGTGTTCATAAAGGCGCTGTTGATTGAGTCACAGGTGAGTTTTTTTACCTGAAGGAACGGCAGTGCAGACGGAGGAGGTGGTGAGGCTGGTGAGTAATCCATTAACAGCATCACTGAAGTGCTCCGCGAAGAACACATGAGCATCCGATGGGCTGCTCGCCAATTCATGGAGCTCTTCCCACCTTACAAGAGAAAGACAATTTTCTTTAAAGCTCTGTACAAAAATAAAAATAAAAATGGCTAAGTTTTCTGACTGGTTATAATGGAACGTATCTTTTTTTAATGATATCTGCCAGGCAGTAGAGACATTTATTATACATGATATATTAAAAAATAATTTTTTTATGTTGTGGAAAAAAGTGTCTTGTGCTCTCACTGCATTTATTTGATAAAAAAAAAAAACCCCATTAAAACAGTAATAATGTGAAATATTATTACAATTTAAGATAACTGCTTTCCATTTGAATATGTTTTAAAAAAAATAAAAGATTTCTGTGATGGCAAAGCTGAATTTTCAGCATCATTACTCCAGTCTTCAGTGTCACATGATCCTTCCGAAGTTATTCTAATATGCTGATTTGGTGCTCAAAAAACATTTCGTATTATTATCAATGTTGAAAATAGTTGAGCTGCTTCATATTTTTTGTGGATCTTGTTGATTTTTTTTAGGATTCTTTGAGAGAATAGAAAGCTCAAAAGCTTTCATTTATTTGAAATATAAATCTTTATAATGTTACAAAATGTATTTACTGTCACTTTTGATCACCTACTTGCTGAATATTTTACAGTCACTTTTGATCACCTTCTTGCTGAATAAAAGTATTCATTTCTTTAAAATGACCTCCAACTTTTAAACAGCAGCGAAGGTCACACATTCAATTCCAGATTTATATTACACACGGTGCAGTAAAACCTCTAAATAAAGTTAAATTCTGCGATACATTTTGAGCAGACAGAGCATATGGTGCTGCAAGAGCTCTGAGGGGTCACAGTAATCCACCCAAACACAACACTGATAGACTCCCAGCTGTTAGAAATGGCAGTTAAGGTGAGTTTATCTACTGAGATTCTCTCTTCCTCCTGCACCTGTTGGGAAGCTGCCATAAAGCCTCAAAGTAAAGAGAGAACAGAGGAATTACACTATCTGCAGCCTAACCAACAGTAACACCACACATCCAGGCTGTCAGCAGCCTTTTAGTGTGCAATAACACACCTGTTAGTGTGTCTGAGAGCTGTCAGCACTAATAGAGCTGAAAACATTTCAAATATGACCGCACCTGTCCCTGCAAAACACTAACAAAAAAGCACAGAAAAGTACCATGGTATTACATTTTTTTTAAATTGCAAAAAAAAAAAAAAAAAAAATTACTATAGTATCCGTCACTGTACCTTTTTAGTGCCATGCACAGTAAATACAATGGTACATCATTATGGTAATCTCTCAGCACCATGGTATATATTAAAGTACCACAATATTACTCTCTGATGCAAAACTGTACAGTGTTACTGACAGAGTGTATTACCACGGACACAAGCTAAATATAAAGCGATACAATATGTTGCCCAAAATTCAAATAAATAAAGAAATTTTATTTTGCATTAAGAAAATGAAGACCAGGTGTTTTTTGTGACATTATTTTCATGAAAAGTCAGCACATTTTGCAGAAAAATCCTCATTACCACAATACATCTCGAGTTTTTGTTTGCCAATTTACAATATTTTTAATATCGATTCTGATTGAGATACTCAAAAAATTATATACATGATTCCATATTAATCAGTGCTGTCAAATCAATTTATCGCGATTAACATAAAAGTTTGTGTGTATATACATAAACCTTTATGTTAATCACGATAATTCAATCTGACAGCACAAATTAATATAGAATTATGTATAGAATTGAGTATCTTATTGTTTATTTCTGTGTATATATATATATATATATGCACAGTGGGGAGAACAAGTATTTGATGCACTGCCGATTTTGCAGGTTTTCCCACTTCCAAAGCATGTAGAAGTCTGTAATTTTTATCATAGGTACACTTCAACTGTGAGTGACGGAATCTAAAACAAAAATCCAGAAAATCACATTGTATGATTTTTAAGTAATTAATTAGCATTTTATTGCATGACATAAGTATTTGATACATCAGAAAAGCAGAACTTAATATTTGGCACAGAAACCTTTGTTTGCAATTACAGAGACCATACGTTTCCTGTAGTTCTTGACCAGGTTTGCACACACTGCAGCAGGGATTTTGGCCCACTCCTCCATACAGACCTTCTCCAGATCCTTCAGGTTTCGGGGCTGTCGCTGGGTAATACGGACTTTCAGCTCCCTCCAAAGATTTTCTATTGGGTTCAGGTCTGGAGACCGGCTAGGCCACTCCAGGACCTTGAGATGTTTCTTACGGAGCCACTCCTTAGTTGCCCTGGCTGTGTATTTCGGGTCGTTGTCATGCTGGAAGACCCAGCCACGACCCATCTTCAATGCTCTTACTGAGGGAAGGAGGTTGTTGGCCAAGATCTCGCAATACATGGCCCCATCCATCCTCCCCTCAATATGGTACAGTCGTCCTGTCCCCTTTGCAGAAAAGCATCCCCAAAGAATGATGTTTCCACCTCAATGCTTCGCGGTTGGGATGGTGTTCTTGGGGTTGTACTCATCCTTCTTCTTTCTCCAAACACGGCGAGTGGAGTTTAGACCAAAAAGCTCTATTTTTGTCTCATCAGACCACATGACCTTCTCCCATTCCTCCTCTGGATCATCCAGATGGTCACTGGCAAACTTCAGACGGGCCTGGACATGCGCTGGCTTGAGCAGGGGGACCTTGCGTGCGCTGCAGGATTTTAATCCATGACGGCGTAGTGTGTTACTAATGGTTTTCTTTGAGACTGTGGTCCCAGCTCTCTTCAGGTCATTGACCAGGTCCTGCCGTGTAGTTCTGGGCTGATCCCTCACCTTCCTCATGATCATTGATGCCCCACACGAGGTGAGATCTTGCATGGTGCCCCAGACCGAGGGAGATTTACCGTCATCTTGAACTTCTTCCATTTTCTAATAATTGCACCAACAGTTGCTGCCTTCTCACCAAGCTGCTTGCCTATTGTCCTGGAGCCCATCCCAGCCTTGTGCAGGTCTACAATTCTATCCCTGATGTCCTGACACAGCTCTCTGGTCTTGGCCATTGTGGAGAGGTTGGAGTCTGTTTGATTGAGTGTGTGGACAGGTGTCTTTTATACAGGTAATGAGTTCAAACAGGGGCAGTTAATACAGGTAATGAGTGGAGAACAGGAGGGCTTCTTAAAGAAAAACTAACAGGTCTGTGAGAGCCGGAATTCTTACTGGTTGGTAGGTGATCAAATACGTATGTCATGCAATAAAATGCTAATTAATTATTTTAAAATCATACAATGTGATTTTCTGGATTTTTGACTTTTGACAGACTTCTACATGCTTTGTAAGTGGGAAAACCTGCAAAATCAGGGGCAGGGGGGGGGGTACCTGGACATGTTTCTGAGAGGTTCTGCTGAAGCAGGTAATTAGAGATGTGAAGGTTTTATTCTGTGATTGAAGTCAGTGGAAATGTTGTGTGTTACCTTGGGTAACGGATCCCCACGGCAAACAGAGTCACTCCAGACAGCTTGAGCTCCGAGGCAGCCAGCTGCACTGCCCCCTGGGACTTTCCGTCAGATAAGAGGATCACGACGCGTGGCACGGTGGAATTGCGTCCGCCGGAAAACCCCTTCCTCAGAACGAACTTCAGAGCCAGACCTGTCTGTGTGCTTCCACCTCTGAAGGAGAGAAAGAGTTACTTCAAACATTTCACATTTTAAGATATACAACTGAGAGTTATATCAAAATTACTACTGTGACATGAAATTCAAGTCTTTATTATGAGCTTTGTGGCTTGTAACACCTCCACTGTGGAAAACAGTAACTCAGAAACCCACAGCAACACAGTTAACATTATACTGCACAATGAAGAGGACAGTCTGGTTTTTCTTTGCGAGTTTTCCTTCACTGCCTCTGCTCTAATCTCATTAATTTAACTACAGCGGCCCCTCAGAAGTCTTAGGATAACACAGAAGCCTTTAGTTCCCTTCAGTCCACTGTGTCCTTAAAGCACCCTGCATAATGAAACCTAAACCAGTAACAGCACTCTCAGCTTCACACAGGCTACATCTTCATCTTCGGGTTGATTTAAACTCTGCTTGCCTTCTTTCCAGTGTTAATACTGTACATTCTCTGTACTTCATAAATTAACACTTGATACATACATTGGAGTTAATGGTTAACTGGTCAGTTGATTAAGAAACTGATGTAGGAATTGCAACCAAATCACAATAAACGAATGATAATAATATATATTATTATCATTCGTATATTGTGATTTGGTTGCAATTCCTACATCAGTTTCTTAATCAACTGGCCAGTTAACCATTAACTCCAATGTATGTATCAAGTGGAGTATTATACACACACAAAATAACGGATCATGAGTAACTTTTTAAACAATGGTATAACAGCTATATTTTTCAATGTCAACTACTGACAATGCTCCTTTATGCAGTGCTGAAATACAGGATCTCCTCCATCCTGCAGGGATATTGACTAATGTCAGTGGAGACACAGGCATGTGCAGCTGGGCTTCTCTCCATCATCTTTGCTCACAGTTGTTCAGCTAGACAGACAAGTGGTGAAATTTTCATTGAGTGGGAATCCGAAACGGTAATTTCACAGCTTGTCGAGGGAGATGTGGTATGTCCTGACTGGGTGATAAGGTTTAGGCCAGCTGTGTGCTCAGAGTGTAATTCAGCTACTAGTCATTACAGAACCCTGCACAGCCTTCACTTCAAAAACCATTAATTCAACCTCAAAGTCATCCATCATGACACAGCGCACTCCGAAACACATGCACACACATGTTGAGGGTGTATTGTAAACACAAGTCCCCATGTCTGTTTCGACAAAGTTTCAAAGATGTAAAATGGAGTGAGATATTTCTCATCCTCCACAGGAAGTGCTGAGCCCTGATAGACACACAATAACACTAATCTCTGTACCTATAGTGGATTTTCTTCATCTTTTTCTTCAGCTCCTCCTTGCTCTTGTAGGAGTCTAGACTGATTTCCAGTTTGGGCGTGGAACCAAACTGAACCACGCCAACTTTCACCTGCCCAAAATAGAGAACGCAGTTTAAACACCATAAACATGAAGAGGAAACTAACATAATTATTCAACATAATGCCAGAATTTGAGAGACGGCATGCAAGAATTAAAAGAATAGCTCACCCAATAATGAAGTTCTGTCATTACCCTAATGTTATGGAAGCTTGTTTCCGCATGGAAAAAAATATTGCGAATATTATTACAGATTTTTCTTTTTATCACAAAGGCAAGTTTATATCTCACAATTCTGACTTGTTTTTTCCCAAGTTCATATATCACAACTCTTACTTTATAACTCACAATTGCAAGTGTATATCTTATATACATCTCATAATTGTGAGATTAAAAACTTGCAATTTTGAGAAAGAAGTCAGCTGACCATTGCCTTTTCAGTTAAAATCTTTTAATTCTGAGATTTTGTGGGATATAAACTCGAAACTGCTAAGGAAAAAAGGCCAGAATTGTAAGATAAAAAGTTGCAATTACCTTTAAAAAAATTTTTTATTCTGTTGTGGAAACAAGCTTTCATATTACGTCGTTCCAATCCTGTATTCTGATATTTTTAGTAGTGACAATGGCTGTCATATTCCAAAACGTACGATAAACAAAATAAGCACCATAAGGATAGTTTATTTGACTTGTGTGCTATATTCTTTTACATCGTCTGAAGTCAAATTATGTCTTTATGTGACAAAAAATATCACATAAAGACATAACAAAAAATGTGACTGCATTGGTTATTGGTTGCATATGCGATAATGAATACCATTTTGTCATCCACAATGTCATCAAATTAGTTTTGAAATGCGCACTTTTGTGTTGTTTTTAAAGCTTGAATACCCCTGACCACAATAAACTTTCATTATGTCAAGAGCTACATTGCAAAAATTACAGCATAGTGGATTGAAACGACATAGGAGTGAGTAAATAATGACTGTTTTTTACTTTTGGGTGTCCTTTAATTGTGGGTGTTACTTTTAATCTGACATTGATTTCTATGCAAATCTGACCTTGTCTGGGCTGACATCAAGAGCCTCACATAGCTTCAACATGTAGTGCCGGGATCGTTCGAATCCTCCTTTCCCGACGCTGTAGGAGCTGTCCATCACAAAGAGAACATCCATTGCTGCAGAGCACTGCATCACTGACCACACACAGAAGAAAACACAAAAAGTCAAGACTGGTTAACCCAATGGCACATTAAAAAAACACGGTGATGCAAAACAGCAACACTTACATGTTCACATAAACACTAGCCTATATTTGACACATTTAAGGAGCTCAAAGGTCACCTGTGGCATGTTCTAGCAGAGATAAATACTCGCAAACACATTACAGCAAGTTTGTGCTAGTCAACCGGCTAAATTATAATCCATGTAGCTGTCATGTTAGAACCCGCCGCCTGTCATAAAGAAGGCGATTAGACAGAGACGGCATGCCGCTGTCTGCACCAGCACACAAACACATTTCCCTAGCTATACAAATGCACACATAGCATAGACTTGCATTGTTTTTATGCTTCTAATAATTTCTAAAGGCAGGATTTAGCTAACTTCTGGGGGCAATTTTGGCCCTAAACTGTGGCTAAGTAAATACACTAACTCTCACAGGCTTTCTGTGTCTATGTGGAGTCATTCTTTCAAACTTTTAATATGAAACTAAACCCTCTCTTTACAAGTAAACACAGGTTTGTGACTCCCTTGCACATTTATATGGACACACGTTGGCATTAGATCAGTGGTTCTTTATATAGACATGAATTCTTCTTTTTTTAAATACAGTGTTGTTCTTCTGTACTATAGTGCTGCTTTGTAAATGTTTGAGGGGTTTTCACTTGATTTTCTGACTGAGAAAGAAAAATTCAACACTTACTTTCTCCAGCAGCGTTGATTTTCATAATGGTTTCAAGATCTGTTTGTATCTCCTGTACAGAGAAAATGGACCAAACTATAAAGAAAGAGATACTGTAGTTAGCAGTTAATATGCATTATACAGAGATGAAAAAATGTATCATTTTAATTTCAATTTCAAATGTTCTATTTTAGATATAGAAATAGAATTTTAAAATGAACACTTTTAAACTAATAAAAACCTGTCAAGAACGGGTCATATTTCACCCAAAAATCTAAAAAAAGATATAGTTTAAAAACAACCTATTTTTAGTATTGTTAAAGCTATTTTAAAACAATTAAGCACCACCACCAAACCTTGTAAATCTAATGAAGAAAAAAAAAGTTGAATCGCTGTAACAGGGAAATATATTATATTACTTAAATTAGTTTTTATACATCATGATCGTAAACATTAACTTAATGATACTTTGACGTTTTGTTCTACACTACACATTCACACCCCAACTGTCTTATCTAATTACTTATTAGAAACATACGTTTTCAAACATAACTGCTTCGAAATTTGCATTTTCGGTACGGGTGTGTGGTAATTTACTTTGTAGAACAAAACATTAAAGTATCATCAAGTTATGTTTTCCACAGACCTTATTTTACTCATAAATTGAAAAAAAAACATTATAAAACCCCATAGGAAAATCTTGGCGAAATAGTCTTCAAGAATCTGATGTCATACATGCACCAATCTATTGTCTTGAACATAATGCAACTACAATATAATGCAAAAAATCTCAATGGTCATAAAAAATATTTCAGGTGTAACTTAGACTGTATTTAGTGATACTGACCCAGGTACTCCCTCAGGCACTGTCAAAGTCAACAACAGGTTGCACAAATGAGTCATTTGAGCACGGCTCCTAGATAGCTGATCTGACCCCTGCCCCCAAGACCCAGCTCCATATGGAACTTGCTAAACATCCTTCAGAGAGGAATAATTTAGAATGATCAGCATTCCAGCAACGCCCACTGGACGTGAAGAGAACGGTCAGGCTGTCCTAGCCCATGTTTCCCGCTCGAGTGAGCGGGGTTCAGAGCGACAAGCTCTCTCATGCATACAATCTCTGATTGAGAGGCAGGGGCCATGAGAACAGCCCAGGGCAGTGAAGACCCTGTGTAACGCTCCTGTGGAGTGGAGTGCGCTTGAGAATCACAGTTTAATCATGTGCTTTTGTCCCCTAACACTCATGCCATCATGCAGAGGGCTGCTCTCAGCACCTCGCCATGGAAACAGACCTCGGCCTAAGAAACCTTCAGGACCCCCCGAGTAGATGAGGGGCTGGGGGCGTCAGGGCGGAAATTATGCCACAAAATGTTAATGGTTTAATTCCACCGATGGTGAAGATAAATAAAGATGTGTGTCATTCTGAATCACTGCAATTCTCACAAGAATTCCAAAAGAGCAAACTGATACCTCAGAACCTTTGAAAATAGTAGCCAAAGTACATTTTAACACCTACACTAATAAATATAAATATAAATAAATATATATATAGGGTGATATTGTTTGTAGTTTATAACTACACTTTAATTACAACCTCTTTACAAAGCCTACATTACACTGTGACAGGTTCAATAAATGATCTGATCTGCGTGTGATGAACCATGAAGCTTAATGATTTTGTTTGAATATGTACTATGCATTTTTAAATCTAAAGAAGAAAGGACTGGTAATACTGGAAAGGGGATGTCAGAGCTAGTTATTTTCACATGACAGACGACCAGCATCAGTGATGTACAGTAAGGCTCTGAACAAGTCAACTTGTACTAGGTCACGGTGAATCTCCCCTCAAACCCTGCGGTGATCCCCTCTGACAGGCAAGAGACATTTTATCGCCTGATTTGAGCGGTCTGAAGGACTAAATCCCTCCTCAGATTTATGGCATTTGTCCAGGAACGTAATGGGAAAATATTTCAGGAACACGGGAAGATCTCTCAATTCAGAACTCCACACTCCAACAAATAGAGGAATTTTGTGGAGGCCTCAGCATGACAGCCAATAAAGAATAACAATAATGTAAACAGATTTGGATCTCTTAGTCTGATAAAAACCTTTTGCTGGCAGGGCAAATGATGTAAAAGTTAACGCACTTGTTGAGAAAATAAACATCTGGCTGAAATTCCTTTTTGAGGGCTATAATGAATTATTCTTTTCAGATAAACATCTCAAGTTAGTAAGTACAACACATTTCTAAAGCACAATGAAAGATATACATCTAAAGTCAACAAACAATATTTAATTCTCTTAAAAAATTAAAAATAAAGTGCTCAGTCACTTTCTCTTACCTTGGCCAAACAGGAGCATGAGAAGGAGATGCAGCCGACTTCTAGAGGACATTTTGCATTGAGCCCTGAAATGTGAACAAAAAGATAAAAAAGTTCAAACGTCTTTGAAGAGGCCAACTACTGAGTAACTGTACCAAAAAAAGGCTATGAGAATTCTAACAAAGAAAAAGCAACTGTGAGAGAGACTGTTTGGGAAAACAAATTTGGGAGAGAAAGATTTCTTGGAATTTCACTCATGAGATGGTGGGCTTGAGGTTAGTGGGACAGCAATTTTGATTGACCCTCAGGGGCACTGGTTGAACAAGCTAGGAACATGGGATGGGAAAGATCCAGGGATATTTTGAGATAAAACCCAACCAATTAATGGCTGAGGGACTCAGGTAGCATGAGGTCTGCAAAGAGAGTCTGTACCCTTATGCATCACACAATGACTGACAGCAGTCAAGGCCTGCACTACAATTCAAAGGACACATGATAGAATATTTATGGGTGGGCCACCTCTCCCCTGAGCCCAATGAGGAGGCATTACTGGGCCCCAAACAATGTTTCTAGTAGTCCCCCTGATCACAGGCAAGCTCAAGTCTAAGCCAGTCAAACTGTCGTCACATCAGACTAATCATTTACCCGTCTATGTTTTGAGAAAAGAGGAGGGACAGCCCAGTGATGTGTGGAGAAAACAGAATGATACTGTTCATCTCAGATGAAGTCCCCCTGCAGCCACAAAATACTCCTGTGCCAAATTCCCAGAGCTGAAGGTCAAAGTTCACATCTTTAAGAGCCCAACTTTATTATTAAATTAAACATGTTGACAAATGCCAGCTGGCATGCACCAGACAGGGGAATTATTCACCGCCACGAGTCACTGGATTTAATCTCAACGCCTACCTGTTCTGCTCTGCAATCAAAGTCAAGCCAACAAACATCCAAAACCAACACTGTGAAAAAAAAAAACTGGCTCATGTTCAGACTACTAGAATTAGCTACTTATTTCCAAATGCATTATGCATTAACCACAGGATGACATTGTTTTTTGTTTGAACGAAGTAATTTAGTACTATTATTCAGCAAGGACACATTAAATTGGTCAAAAGCGACAGTAATGACATTACAAAATTACAAAATATTTATATTTCAATTAAATGCTGTTCTTTTGAACTTTCTATTAATCAAAGAACCCTGAAAAAAATGCATCATGATTTCCACAAAAATATTAAACTGCACAACTATATTCAAAATTCTTCCTATTCATCCATAACACACACTTAAAGACACCTACCCTCACACATATTACAGCTAATTCCATTTTGCAAACCTTACCAAACGTAGTCTTTGTGGTTGAGAAAAAAAGCAAATAACAGTATTTATGATCTAAGTCTATATGATCTATGTCCAAGATGACAATCATGGTGTGCATTCAGTAGAATCTTTTCTTCAAATGTGTTTGAGAGACATTTAAAGAGCACAAGGAAAATGTGTGTGTGTGTTATGTCTGCACTGTTGTATCTGATTGGTCAGGTTCCAGGTGTTAAGAGCAGTTTAAAGGCAGAGTGGTTATCAGTTTTGGAATGAAATGAAGTGACTATTGAGGCAGTTCGGACCTGTGAAGTCACTCTTTGATCGTCTCACTCATGGTTGGACTTCTGAAGATACCCACAGAGCACCACTCAAGAGAGGAAACATGGGATGCCACCTGACATTCTTAAAGATAGAATCTATTCTGTAAAGAATCAAATCCAGCAAACTGAGAGAAAGACTTTTGGAAAATCCAGCCACACAGCACCCTTTCTGAGACTTCAGAAACTTTCGGACTACGGCTGTTGAAGGGAATCTGATCAAATCTTACCCTGATAAGGTGCTTTTCCTACTCATGAATGAACAGCAGGAAGAAGACAGCATTCGCTCAGGTGCCATTTAAGAAAAGCTTCTTTGAGGCTGATAATCATCTGGATTCTAAGAGCACCTCATCCTGCCATACGATAACCTTGACTAACAACCCGTCTCGGTCTGTGTAACAAGTGGTGCCGTCTAGGGCCAGATCAACCCAGCACTGGCTCTGGCTCTCCTAATTCCTCTTTATTCCCAATTTCATACATTCCTCACTGGTCTAAGCTTTCACTTTAATTATTTCCTACTTTATCTATGAACAATTCCAAACCTGATCTTTTAGATGCAAAAACCCCCAAAATATGATCATCCTCGCCCGAGGGACCTCCATGCTAAAATATAAAAGCCAGCTATATTTTCTACATCATTTTCTTTTATTTCAATTATTTTTATTTCAATTATTTTTATTTTGATACATTTGCATTTATATTTTTATTTAAATCTTTTTTAATTTTATTTACATTTTCTGTTTGTTTTTTCCATTACTGGAAAATTACTGGCCAAAATAACCATAATGCATAGCAAATCAAATTGTAAAATTTAAATTTGCTAAAAATCTTTTGCTCAGACTGTCCTCTCAGTTACCTGTTTATTACCTGCACTACCTGTTTATTTAAAATCTGCTGCAAGTTTTAATATTTTTTAAAAAGCCACTAAGTCTTGGTTAATTCAGCAACAAACTTGTACACGTTTAATTTTTTAATTAAACCCCCTTTCATTTTTCTCTTTGGATTTGTTTGCTGTTGCTGTAATTTATAAAAGCCCTTCTAGGGTGTTGCAAATTAGCTTTAGCTACAAGCAGTATGATACATGCATTGGATGGCTGTTGTCAGTTTTATCTTTGTTTATTTTATCAGTCCCTATACAAAACATTAAATACATAAAAGTTGGCAACTACATCAGCTTTCATACAGTTGTATGATATTGTTAAACATACTAAATATATTTATTTAACTGCAGAGCTTACGCTTGTTAATGGATGAGACACAGGTGTATGCAGCTGCTTGATCCCACTGGGAGCAAATGACTTGAGCTGAGTGCACTGGACTCTCCTATAATCAGAGGAGTGACAGTAATGAGAAGAGAGGTTGAGGATGAAAGTACACAGCATTCAAATGCCTGATAATAAAGGTCCTTATTTAAGGCTCACTTATTTGTGACAATCCATTTTGATTGGAAAACATGAGCAAATAGATTTCTGTTTTTTATGAGAAATTGGATATTATTATTTAACAAGGGAAATCCTCCTGTGCAGTGACGTCACGCATGCAGCCGCTACAGAGAATTGCAGTTCATTTATTTGCTTTATCCATTGTTAACTCGTTTAACCTATTTAGGATTTGCTTAATATAAAACGTAATTTAGATAAAAAATTGCCCATTACATTCTTTAATGCAGAAGTTAGGGTAAACCGAATAATCCATGCGCTTATACCGTTTGTATTCTGACTGTCACAAAATGTATTGGTTCACTTTCACAACAATATTTAAATAAAACATTTCATTCATTCCCTTCCGCACAATGTTGTTTCCGAGAAGAAAACCGTATTTGTAAAATTTTCTAGATGTTTTGATTTCGATAACGAGGGCGATTAATGCAGATAAAATGAATCCAACAAATGTTCGATATATTCTCAATGCATGTAACAAATGACGCTGTTAAACAACTCTATTGACACGATTCATGAAAATACAGTACAGTAATACGCCGCGAGACAGTGCAAGATCTTAAAATTACTATAGTAGCCTAATCGGTTCAATTTCTAGCACCGCTGCACTGACCATTGAGTTTAGTTTCGTAAAACTTCAGCTAAACAACATCTTCCAACATTTCTATTTAAAATGAGTCAAGTTAAAAATTCTGATAGCTCCTCTACTGATAGTTCCTCACCTCTCCGTCCTGTTCTCCGCGCAGGTACTGATACTGAAGTGTCAGTTTCTCTAGTGCTCAGGTCGTGTTGAACAGGAGAGGGTGCTCTCTGCTCTGCTACTTCCGTACTGACTTCATCCTCAATTCAAATTATTCTACAGCCCTCTTATCAAGCCAAGACCAAAATACTCTCGAGACAAAGTTAATAAAAAGTGTCACCGTTATGCTCGAATTAAGTAAATTAGGATTAAGTAACTGTTCATCACACAATGAAAATTCTCATGTTTCAAACCAGTACATCTTTCTCGCAAGTGACATGAGACTTTCATTCCCGTTCATAACACGTTTCTCAATACAGTGAAGTGAATGGTGACTGAGGCTGTATGTCTCTTAACATCTTTTGTGCCACAGAAGAAAAGTCAGTCATAATAGTTTAGATGCGTAAATGACATCTTTGTGTGAAAGTTGTTACATAGACGAACCCACTTTAAAAGGCTTGCATAACCAATTAAATACACAGTTGGTACTCTATAAAGAAGAAGAAAAAACAAACGGCTCCAAACAAACTTAAGTACTTTTTTAATCAAACTGGCACACACAAGGAACAAAACTGGCCATAGAAAAAAAAAAAATGACCATGTGGAACTGGAAAACTGAATGGCAATGCTGCATTATTCACGATTAATAGTTACATTCTCTCTTAGCTCAAGAAATAAAATCACAAACATTATATAGGCTATAATAAAACAATATTAGTTCAATAAAACAAAAATAAAACATTCACACTTCCCTAAAGATAAAAGCTACTTGACAATGAAGGTCTTGAGTTACTATTTGGTTCCACCAACTTGTTTGACGAGGAGCAGAATCAATTTCTCAATATGGTCAATCTGAAGAGGGAAAAAGAATTAAATGCATAGAATGAGCCATATGTATGTGCAAACTATGCATTAGCTTTAAAATATATATATATATATTCATGACTTGTTTGCAGCTTTCCGAACCTTTTGCTTCAGCTCAAGACAACAGCATGATTGGGGAGCTAGAAAGAAAGACAAATTTCAAAAACATTTTATTTTAGTTAATTAGTACATTTCTATTTTAAAGCTCATAAGACTACAGACAGCTCATAAGACCTTAAACAGAAATCAGCAATTGTGCGTGCACTAGGCTAAACTACTCAGAATATCTGACTGTCAAGACCAATTCACAATGCACTGACGGACACGACCAACATGGATAATCGCCAGAATTACAGTGTCACTACTCAGACATTCCACGACACCACAAACAGGTGCCGACCAACACCAGAGGCCGACAGGTAACGCACTGATCCAACAAAACCCAACAAAGTGTCTCAGAATCTATCAGTGCAGTGTGAATTGGCATTTAGTAATGTTAGTGATAGTAATGTCAACATTTTTACAATCCTTTTGCAAGTAATCAGTCTCAGAAACTCCAATAATACCCACCACTGCTGCCCTTTGAGCTTGTAATGTCTTGTGGCTCAGAGCATTCCACCGTAGCCATAGTCTTGGGCATGTTTTCTGAAATCACACATAATAAATGTTTGACAACTGTTTCCCTGGATATGATGACAAGGCTCCTTTTAAATAACACCTTTGAGTTACAGCTGAGAACACCAGGTGGAACAGCACCTGTGCACCAGAATTTCATTGCTACATATCCTGGACAAATTCTTGCACAAGCCCAGTAAACACCTACATTAATACTAAAGGCCATTGCACACCGAGTCCGAAATTCGCATCCGAAATTTCGCACGTAAAAAAAAAAATTCGACCTCACTTTATGTCAATCACGCTTGCACACTGTCTACGAAACTTTCGTCCGTAATAAAAAAATCGGATCGGGTTCGATTTTCTGCGTTTTTCGCATTCACAGCCAGTATTTTGAGAGGTTTTTTGACAATTCAGAGCCACCGTACAAGTGAACGACAAAATCCCAGTAGCGTCTGACAAGTTGATACACTTCGTCTCGCAGCACAAAGTACTGTATGAAAAACAAAAACGTGTGTGTGTGTCCATACCTTAGACAAACTGCCAGTCTCTGTTCAGGATCGATTGGTTCACGGAAATTGGTGGTCTTCTTTTTAATATGTGGCTCCAGTATCGCTAGCAAAGCATCAAACTATTCCACTGACATTCTGAGGTAAATTTTGAATCGCTCCTGATAATTTCGCAACTCCTTGATAAGGAGGTGAAACTCTCCTTCCTCTCGGCGCAATCTCAGGATTGGATGGACCCAATATTTCCTCTTTCTTTTTCTCTTTTTAAGAAGTCCAAATCATCCTCACTGCTTGACGAATCCATTTAGTTTTTTTGCGTTTTTTTCCGCAAAGGTTTAATAAATACGCATCGGACTCAGTGTGCAAGGTTTCTGTGCGTGACGAATTTTTAGGCTGACGAACACGAAAAAACGCATACGAAAATTTCAGACTCAGTGTGCAATGGCCTTAAGTCTTGCCAACATGAATTCTGCCCAATGTTTAATTCCTCACCTGGTTCCTCAAGTCTGTAGCTGGCACTTAAAGGTGGGGCTTGATCTTTCAGGTCATGTTTCTCCATACCTGCAGATTGAGTTTGATCTGCAGCCTTGTTTGAGCTGACAGTTTGTGTCTGCCTCTTATCTAGATCCTTTTTCTCCTCATTGACAATGGAAGGCAGCTTTGAGTCAGCCTTACTCTGTCCTTTCTGCAGAGCTCCAAGGATGATGGAATTAATATCTCTGTCAGCTTGACCTGACTGCTGGGTAAGGGTTAGCAGGTTGGAGGTCCCATCAAAGCCCTGCAGATTTGCCAGGACGCCCCCACTCAACTGAATCCCAAAGAGTTCCAAAACTTCAGTGGGCCACACTGTAGGAAAGTGCTCTTTACCTGTGCAAAAAAATAAAAAAAAATAAAAAATAAAAAAATAAATGGCTCGACATTGTTAAAAGAAGAAATCTAAACCTATTCTGTGACTTAACCCAGGCTCAGACAACAAAGGTTTTAGGCCAATTTATCCCTCCCTACCTTGTCCAGGACCTTGGTCGGTTCTGATATTTGGCACAGATTAACCAGTAAAGAGTATGTTGTGAGACGTTTTCAGATGTTACCTTAAAGGAACACGCCGACTTTTTGGGACTTTAGCTTATTCACCGTAGTATAGTCTAGTCTAGTCTAGTATAGTATAGTATAGTCACAGAGTGTACGAATAACAAGGTCACATGAGACGCAACCATCTTCTAACCGTATACATACTGGGAAGTGGGATCTATATTCTCAGAAGGCGAAGCACTGCTACTTCTGCGGAGTGATTTACTCCAACTCTGAGCAAACTCTGCTCCTCACCACGGGGCTTCTCAGGTGCTGCGAGCAAATCACTCCGCAGTAGCAGCAGTGCTTCGCCTTCTGAGAATATAGTTCCCAGTATGTATACGGTTAGAAGATGGTTGTGTCTCATGTGACCTTGTTATTCGTACACGCTGTGACTATACAAATCACAACATGTAAATAGGAAAATGTTGGCATTATTTTGTCACTTATTGGGAGCAGTCGGGTCTTTTTTTTTGTCTTTTAAATTTTTTTTTTACAGATCGGGCTTTGGTCGGACTCGGGCTCATTTAGCTTTTCTCCTTATTTCATCGTGCCCATAATACACGTGCAGAGCGCAGGCTACTGTATGAAATACTGTTATATTGATATAAATATGCAATGCAATATGCGATTACGCGAGTAACGCGATGCGCGTGCAATGCATTAGGTGACAGTTGAGTTGACCATGCAGAGCATCAGGGAGAAGTTGGAGCGTGGGGAAATACTTGTTATACTTCCAATACTTCAGGAAAATCTGCATTTTGAAAGAGTTTTGATTTGATTACCACAACAAACAATGAGCCTGAAGCCTTCAACGGTGGATGCTATTCTTTTTCTTCACAATACTCGCGAATAAACAGAGAATGAGCCTCAGTTCAACGGATTTTTTTCTCTTTATTATTTTTT
Source organism: Leuciscus leuciscus (assembly GCF_965113295.1). Taxonomy (NCBI): domain Eukaryota; kingdom Metazoa; phylum Chordata; class Actinopteri; order Cypriniformes; family Leuciscidae; genus Leuciscus; species Leuciscus leuciscus. Next base: position 26,368,042 of record NC_138745.1, read on the forward strand.
ATTATTATTTAACGTTAGCCAGTTGGCGAAGAGTTCTTTGAAACGTTGTTCTTCAGTAAAGTTACTTGACATCAAAAAAAAGCTAGGCCGTAAATCTTTATTTACTGCTGATCACATTTGGCTATATAATATTCTCTACTACTGCATGCTTATGCTTCTCTGTAGTGGACAGTCTGTATTCATATTTGTGGGCATACTTGTCGGTGGTGGTAGTTATGTTTGAGGCCTATAATAAAATTTTACCTAGTAGCGCGTGTGTGTGCGTCTAGCAGAGACAGCGCGCATCAGAGAGCGCGCGTCAGAGAAAGCTTTAAGTGATATTGATGTTGGTCTTGGGTCGGGTTCGGGCTGAAAAATTGCTGACGTTTTCAGGCTGGGGGGCCGGATTAGGGCTTGAACACCACGGTCCAGGTCTCGGTTAGGGCTGGATGTTTTGCCCCGTGCAGGGCTCTAGGCAGTATGCTAGCTGGAGCCGTTTACCTCCAGTCTTTGTACTAAGCTAGGCTAGCGGTGGGCGCTGAGTTACAGCACGTACGGAGATGAAAATGGTATGTATGGACTTATCTAACTTTGGGCTATACGGTGAATAAGCTAAAGTCTCAAAAAGTTGGCGTGTTCCTTTAAACCTCTCAATCTGCTCGCAGACACAGGATCGTCCCGATGATGACAAACATTTAAATAGGATTTTAAATCAGGATGATTATGACTATGATTACGTCAGTACTTTCACAATAGCCAATGAGAGACAAGTCTACAAGGAGACTGCGGTGAATGAAAAAACAAAATCATCTAAATATCTTGAATTGTGTGATGCGCCACGATTGTGCATGAGATTTGAAAGAAGAAAATTTGTAAAGATTCACCTTGTGTGTGATGCAACCAGATTTCATAATCAGTAAGGATTTAAAAACTCCCAGCCTTACAAGGGTTTTAAAATCAGCAATGATTTGTGCATATTCAGACGTGTGAAAGTCTTACCTGCCAGTCCACACCTGACGATCTGAAATGGATGCTGGAGAAGTTCTTTGGTGATGGGAAGGATACTGGAGACAGGGACTGTCTCCATGTTCCCATAATCGGCGTAAATTACATGTGCATGCTTGGTCGTCACCTCCAACACAACAGCTCTGTACCAGTTTTTGTCACCTGAATAAAGAGTTCAATTTGACTGATTTACACATCAAGGGGATATCAGTAGCTCAACCACATGACAACATCATGAAACTCATAAACACATCACAGCAACAACTCTCTCATAAAAATAACATTATGACATAGAATATGTGAGGTTTTGAAAAAAACAAACATTTTAAAATCACTTATAAAGGGGTTTGTTGCACACACACTTTTACAGCTGTAGATTAAAAGCTGCGGTTCCACTACAGGTTAGATGGACCTGGAATTACTGGCTTAGCTTGTATTATTACAGTTTAAAATAACTTAGTTTTCTTAATACATTTTAAAAAGTCATTTATTCCCGTGCTGGCAAAGCTGCTATAAATCCAGTCTTCAGAAATCATTCTAATACTCAGATTTGGGGCTCAAGAAACATATCTTGTTTTTATCAAAGTTGAAAACATTGTGCTGCTTTCTGTATTTTGCAGTAACCGTGATGCATTTCTTCAGGTTTCTTTTAAAAAAACTAAGTTTAAAAGAACTACATTTATTTGAAATAGAATCATTGCTAAATAAAAAATAATCATAAATAAATAAAAAAAGACACCAAACTTTTGAAAGGTAGTGTATATTATAAAATAGTCCTGCTGATTTACAAAAATTCACCATATAGTTTAACACTGCACATGTGATTCCATCCATTTATCCCACCCAGATAAGCAACAGGGGTGAAGGTCAAACTGACCTGAGAACTGTGCGCAGCAGGCAGCTCCTGGTAAAGGGTGGCACTGATTGGGGATTGGCTGTTTGCTGCAGTACTTCGCAACATCAGTCATAATGGCCTTCAGACTGTCTACATTCACTAGGAGAAAAACAAAAATTAGCTTAATGTAAAGAAGCATCATTCTAATGGTATAACCACGGTTATAATAATATAACCATAATAATAGTTGCTCTAGCTAGACTTTATGCTTTAAATGCTACACTACGAGTGCACACCTCGTCCAGGATTCATTATGTAAAAGAGACTAGGGCTGATCACTGCTGCCACCCTTGGTTGGAACGTGTCACTGCAAGGCAGCTCCAACGTCTTCCAATTCAAAGGAAAAGAGTCACCTAAATGACAGTGAACATCATTTAATCATGCACAAGAACAAACAAACAAAAAAAAGAACAAAAACAACCCTGCATATTAGCAATTACAAAACTATAAAGCCATATTTAACATCTAACATCATTTAACATCAGTTATGCTAACTTACTTAATGCTGTTGAAACTTCTGGGACATTGGCAGCTCCATTGTTGTTCAGTTTCAAAGGCTCTTCAACAGGTGGATTCTGATCAATGGGTTTTAGAGTGGGCATATCCTCAATCTGATTGGAGGGTTTAGTTGGCTGCAGTGGAGGCTGTTTCACCTCTCCAGAAGGTCTAGCCAGGTGCTCAGAAATTAGCACAGCAGCAATGCTTTGTCCAGCGCTCTCTAGCTCCACCCCATAACCCTTCTCAGTAATGGACAGCACTCTGCCACTCAATGGCTGACTGGCACAAAGAGCCTGAAACTTATGCATTGCCTCTTTACTCCACTGACCCTCCGCTGGTTCGACTCCTGCACACAGTGATTGTTGGTCATATGTTCAATGCACTCTAAACAAATTGACTAATTTGTAGTCACACACACATTCAAACACCCCCAAAAATACCTGCAAGCCAGCAGCGAATCGCTTGGAAAGGCAGCTTGAGCAGACTCTGGGTGATGGCCTTCAGATGTGCTGCCTCCACCTCACAGGAGTTCCCATAGTCCACAAAATAAACTTTAGTCTTACCCTCTCCACACACTTCTAATACCATGGCTCTGTACCACTGGGCATCTCCTGCAAACAGGAAGCAAAAACATTGAAAAATGCACCTGCACATTAGCATTTAAAAGTTTATTAATCCTTTTATTCAAGCAAGGTTGAATTAAATTGATAAAAAAAAAAGACAGTTTAAGACTTTAACTAACATTGTTACACAATATGTCCGTTTCAAATGAATGCTTTAACCTTCTAAAAAAATAAAAGTAAAAAAAATAAAAGAACCCTGAAAAAAAATACATCAGCTGTTTTTAACATTGAAATGTTTCTTGAGCACCAAATCAGCATATTAGAATGATTTCTGGTAGATCATGTGATACTGAAGGAATCAAATAAATAAATTGCATTTTAAAAATATTCAAATACAAATGTTATTTTTAAATGCTTATATTTCACAATATTTTTTAGTTTTTACTGTATTTTGATAAATGCAGCCTTGGCAAGCAAATGATACTTCTTTACAATTCCAAATCATTAAAACAATCTTATCGACCCCAAACTTAACATTAGTGTTTATCTAGCATCTTAAATGTCAGTTATCAACTCTGCTTCTTACAAATAAAATTGTTTGAATATGAAAAAAACGTATTTAAAAAAAAAATTGTTTACTTTAATTATAAGTGTGTTACAGTAACCATGGTGTTTGTTTGGATGAGTCAGGATCACCTGTGAAGAGAGCACAACATGGTTCTCCCACAGTTGGTGAAAAGGGAGCTCTGCCCAATTCACAATGCCTTTTGAGCTCATAGGACAGCTCCGTCAGGATGTGTGAATCTGCCAAACAGAAATAAAATAATTACAAACATGAGGAGTCAAACAGTGTAGAAAGAACAACACTGACGGACAGTCGCACCGCTGCTGTAGTTGTAACAGTAGAATTCGTCCAGGCTCTTCAAAGTACTAATCACCAGCTCCACCTTTTGGCCATCGAAGGGAAGTTCAGCACAAGTCCACTCCATTTTCTCAACAGGCAGACTGAGGGCTAGGGTAAAATTAAAAGATAGTGATCAACATTATCCTTTCGAAAAAGATCAGAAATGGCTCAAATAAAATAAGGTTCTGTACTTACATGGCATTTCAGGGAAGGATGCCTGAGCTGGTTCATTCTTCTCTGTCTCCAAACTTTCAACGGCAGCATAACCCATGTTAACCAACAACTCCGCAACATTGGTCTGAGGGTCACTAGTCTCGTCGATCATGGACACCAGAGCCCTACCGTCCTTCTTACCCAGAATCTCAACCCGAATGAAGCGGTTGCAGACCATACGTTTCACCATCAAAATGGCCTCCTCTGACCAGTCGTCTGTTGGAGACTTTATACCTGGAGCAATATGAACATGTTAATCAAGAAATCAATCTTGCTGAAAATCTCTGTGTCATGCATTCAAATCAATTTATGCTGAGCCAATTACAGATGCTCAGTGAATGAATCATTGCACTATACCTGCCAGAGAACAGGGGATTGCTTGTGTTGGTAAAGCCAACAGATCCTTGTTGATTGGTCGTAGGCGAGTTAACTCAACTTCCTCAGAGTTTCCAAAGTCTATGTATCCGACACATACGCAATCCTCAGAGGAATAGGCCAGAACTTTAGCTCTATACCACTGGTTGTCCTCTGTAACGCATGAGGAGATGGCATCAGAAGATACCACTTTTAAGGTGCATTTTTACAATTCAACAGCCCCCAATCCCATTCACCGATGGGAAGGCACACTTTAAACATTTTTACATGAAAAAAAAACAAAACACAGGTCTGACCAGAGAACAGTGAGCAGCAGACAGTTCCTGGCGCAGGTCTGAAGATCTCATTGGCCAGAGTGTTTGAGCAGTGCTCCCTTAAATTCACCTGCAACTGCTGGATTATACCTGAATACATGAAGATTACATCATACAATCAACATACTGAAAGTGCAGTATATATATATATATATTATATATATATATATATACACACACACATATACATATATATACACACATATACATACATACATATATACACACACACACAGCACTGCACTACCATTCAAGAGTTTGGGATCATTAAGAGTTTCACCAAGGATGCATTAAATTGATCAAAAGAGACAGTAAGACATTCACCAAACTCAAACTATTCAAAGACTCCTGATTTTTCTTTAAGTTTCAACAAAAATATTAAGAACCACAATCTTTTTTGATACTGTAATATTAAATGTTTCTTGAGCACCAAATAAGCATATTAAAATAATTTCTGAAGGATCATGCGACACTGAAGATCTGAGTAAAAGATATTTTAAATTGTAATAATATTAAACAATATTACTGTTTTACTGTGTTTTTGATCAAATAAATGCAGTTTTGGTGAACATGAAAAAACCACCACAACAACAAAAAAACAAAAACAAAACACACCAACACCTTGAACAGTAGTGTATGCACCAATGGTCATGTAATAAAAATACCATGAAATAAAAAAATTTTTAATTGAGGTAAAATTGTGTTTTAAATCAAGTTGAGGAAAGCTCACTGGCATTTTCAAGCTTCTGACAGAGGATCTCTGAGGGAGACTGGATGTGGGTGACCACTGCAGTGAATGCGTCACCCACTCCTTGAATCAACGGATCTGGAGGCCTGGCTTCAGAGTTCTCATTCTTTCCTCCAGACAAGCGCTTGAAGTTTTCAAAAGATGCCTTCAGCAATGAATCTAAAGAAAGGATGCAAATAGATCGGGGTGAAAAAATAAAATGAAAATTGAGTGAATCATTTATAGAAGATGAAAAAAACTCACTGATGTTCTGTTCAGTCTGTGGTTTGACAGCAACATCCTCCTTTATAGCATAGCCCTGGTCTATCAGAAAAGTGCTCATGTATTTACCTGTAGCAACAAAACAAAAATTACATCTTGTTGAACATCTTGCTCATTTCAAATAAAGCTCTCCAAAGAACCACGTATGCCCTACCAAGCATGCTAAGAGGAACATCTACAGCAAGCAGAGCTCCATCATTCATGATGTCCAACACTGTGAAAGTGAGGCTCTTTCCAGTAATCATCTGCCTAACAGCAATAGTGCATTCGCCTGTCCAACTTCCTGTCACAGGCTTTACCCCAGCAATACAACACTGCAAAGCCTGTGAAAACAACAAAGCAGCTTTGGAAAAAGCATGAGATAATGACTACTGCTGGAACCATAAGTAATTTAACAAGAGCTGAGCAGTATAATTTTCACTGTGGCTTGACAGAGATATCAAATTAAGAAACATCAGGAATATTGCAAACATTTTAATATACTTTTTATTTGGCAGTTACAATATATGTACTGTATATGTATATGTAATAGGGCTGGGACGATACACCTATCTTCCGATTCGATACCATCAGGATACTTGGGTGCCTATACGAAATGTGCGATTCTACAAGTATTGCGATTTCAATATTGCAATGCATTGCGATTATTTTATACTAGACAGTGGGGAAAAGCTAAATAATACACTTATAGAGACTGTACATATACAAGATGAGTCATATTTACAAAAACAATTCACATCTTTCTGATTTTTTTTTTTTCAGAAGCATCATACAGTACTACAGTCTCTTGAATAAATGATTCAATAACAAATTAAGAGTCATGTGTCACCACTACAGCGTAATTGAAAAATGTGTTATTTAAAGTGCCAAGTTTCCATCAAAAGCTGATTTACTCCATTTTGATCGCTACCGTAGACATCAGTGTTCATGACAACTCTCTCGGGGTCAGCGGCAACAAAGATTTGAATGTTGCGATATGATTGTCAAAGGTTTAATAGACAGAAGAATTGAAAGATCGCGTGGGTGTTTCAATTGAGATCACAGACTTTTAAAGATTAATCGTGCAGCTCTATTGTCTTATCTCCCTCTCAGCAAACGAGTAGCGCAAGGGCTTTTTAGTGCATTCAGTCTCACTCGCGTAGCTTTCACGTGTAAGACTGGAAAAACTGGAAGAGAGGGCAACTCTGAGAGAACAAAGGAAATTAACATTTGAACTCAACTCGTGCACCATTCGAGTGAAGTTCTCAAGTCTCACCTCAGAATCATCCTAATTTACATCCCTTTCCCTCTTCCCCCATTCCTTCTCTCTCATGCTGAGATCACCAAAATTCACCCAAGAATCTATGGTTTAATGTGAATAATTATCATACAGAATCACACGTTAGATATCATTTGAAATGTCTCAGTGCGACTGGTACAAAGGTCTCATTCCCAAAGAAGTAAACCAAAAAGGTAATAAGGTATTTAGAGATAACTGGCACACAAAGGACTAGGGCTGTAATCAACCAAAGAAAATCTTGGTCGACTGAAGTCCTGGAATTTGACCAAAAATCTACTAAAAATTACGTTAGGGAAAAAAACGTAAAATTAATTTAATTTTAAAAGGCTACCAAGTACTGTGCGCAGTACTTGGTAGCCTTGTTGTCCGCCTAAATGAATTATAAATAAACAAACTAGTAGTCTATTTGCAGTATATTAAATCGTTTTTGACCTAATTATTTTGCACTGAAATGAGTGACACACGAGTATGTCGGCTCTGACAGCATTGCATCACGTGCACCTGCGCAATATCATAGCCTATGATTTCCGAAAATAGTACTATGTTGTCAACTAGTGATATCACCACAAGAACTTTTGAGGAATATGCAACATAATTTAGACAATTGTTTGTCATATGTATTATAATAACTGACAGACACTATCATTTCAGCCGCTCTGTGGAGCTCAGCTTCGCGGCTGAGACACGAATAGACTATTAACTTCAAAAAAAAAATGCTGCCACACTGCCGATGTCTTTGTTGACATGGTAGAAGAGGACTGACTGACTATGAATTAAACGCTCTCAAAATTAAATAAATAATATTCAGCAAACCTAGTAGCCTACTTTCTTCAATCTGTCTCTCTTCTCCAGTGGGTTGGAATAATCCAAAAGAAGTGAAAACAAGGGGGGTGTTCTGAAGACAGACTGTTACCTGTGAAACAGGGGTGCTCTGAAAATACCCCCATTAGCAATAAGGGCTTTCCACCTGATGAAATGAATGCGGCAAAAAAAAATAAAAAAAATCGACCAATCAGAATTTTGGTCGAGCCAGAACGTATCGACCAAATAATCGACTAATCGATTGGGAGATTACAGCCCTACAGAGGAGGGTGTGTCTTCCAGGCAAATGGCATCCTGCTCTCAAAAGGTGTAAACTCTGAATGCAAATTCCCATTGTTAGCAAATGATTACATGTGAAAGATGTTTCTGTCTTTATAAAGAAATGCAAAAAGAGGCTCAGGGCGATTTCTGAGAGTGGCCAAGACTCTCAGCATCATGTATTTTCTAATGTCAGGTTCGCATCTTTTTCTCTTTATTCCAGAGCATTTGATGTTTTGTATTTATTATCTTTGAACTGATTATGAAATTGGCATGATACATTTACCTGACATATTGGTGCATTTTATTTTATTTTGACTGACTCTGCCATTGTTTTCCCAAGTAGATTAAACGGATTTGTATGTTACTGAAAGTTTTGCGTCAGATTAGTGACGACTAATATTTGGCACCAGTTCAAGTGTACTTGGTTTTCAAAGGAAATAAGTGAATTTCCGTTTAGAACAGCAAATTATGCTTGACCAACCTAAATTTGGGTGTGTCTTACCTCTGTTTTAATTTAATGTTACTTTAGATAAGAGTATGTGGAAAACCACAACATTGCCAATCCAAAGCTATTATAATAGAAGTAATGTTGGTCAGCTTATATCTTCATTAGTGGACATATCTCTACTGAAGTAAACGTCAAGTTAAATTCAAGTGTATGCAATTGCATGGGGGCTATACCAAAGTATCTTTGATTGTGTAAACGTGAATGTGACCGATCTCAGGCATAAAGCAATTACCTCTGTTTGGTGACCAAAACTGATGAGCTAGTGAACATGAGACCCGCGTTAAACAGAAGATATGAGGACCTCTGAGCTACATAGTTTCCTAATTTGAACGGGTAAAATATAATTAAAGAGTTAAATAGAACAATCAAATGTATTGCTAAACTATTATATGATTGACCAATAATCAATTGGCAATCCAACTTAAATTTGAAGTTGTGATAAAATGGAGTCAGATATAAAATGGAGTCAGATAAAAGCTTAAATGGAATTAAATTACTTTGCCACACGGAAAGACAGTTACACGCAGAGACCTTCACCCGTCTTAGCGGAAACACCCATTTGGAACGATAAACGGGCTTACACACGATGCGCATCCACTTGGGGACATTACAACACTTTACACTCATATATTACGACATTTCATCCTCTGTTGGAACAAAAGTGGCTAACTTCTGGCAACCTCATCTATAAGCAAGGACAAAAATAAAGCAATTTCATTTGAATTAATAACGATTCTGGAATAAAAAAAAAATCTATTTTAAAATCGTAAACAAAATAAATTGCGATAGTTAGGTGAATCGATTTTTTTCTCTCAGCCCTAATATACATATACACTCACATTCATATATAAATGGAATCAACAATAATAAAACTAAAAATATGGAATTAATAGTATAATTAATAATAACAATATTATTATGTAATGGAGATGTAACTTACAAATGGTGGTGCAGCATCAATATTGTCAGAGAGAGGCCTTATGTTGTCAAGTGTAACATTCTCCTCATTCCCAAAGTCGATGTAAATTACACTAGCAGTTTTGTGGGCCACATCAACTGACTGAACCTCAGCTCGATACCAGTTCTAAATCAGCATGAAAAAGACCAAACTGAGCACAACAACACTCACTAGTCAACGCTTTAAGATTAAACAAACTTGATCTGTTACGCACTGCACTGATTTAAGACATCAATGCATATTTCACAGAAATTCTAATCACTCTGGTTCTCTGACGAATTTAATTAAAATGTAATTATTTGCCTCACCCGATCAAGTGAAAATTTAACAGCACAGAGCTCCCCAATTTCAGGCTTGTATTCAGGAGCAAATGAAGTGCTATAGGCCTTCTGGAGCTCTGCAGTGATGTTTTTCAGGGACTCCATCATCTCGATTGACTGTAGGTGGATGGAGAACATCCCAGGGTTCCTCAGGTCAATCACTGTACCCTGAAAAAAAGATGGTCTATGAGGCAGAGAGTCTATAGAGAATAAAGCAATATAGGCCTAATGAAAAGTACCTGTATCTCAGCTCCTTTAGAAACATTGTTCTTGCGCAAATCACGACGATACATTCCCTTTGGCTTTAGGTCAACACAGATCTCCTGTAAAAGATGATAATTTCCTAAAGAAATTAGATGGAATAACTAACTACTGCAAGTGTAAGTACCTATAGCAACCTCGGAGTACCTTAGCTTGAAGGCCACCAAGTTCATTTCCAGATGGCATGGCTGTGGATTCCTTAATTTTCTCACTGATTTAAAAAAATAAAAAAGTATGAAAAAAGGACAATTCACATCGTGCTTCCAAAATAACATGCAAACAACACTGATATCCAGAGAACATCTAGTACCTGGTAGCCTCTGGAAAGCTAGGTTTGCAGACATGTCGATGAGCTTTCCAATCCTGACTCTGACAAGCTACAGAACAGTAGCATGTTTTTTTACAACGAGTGCACCTGAAGTTTCCTAAATAGGGTACAAGAAATCACTAGTAAATGACCAACTCATTCTTGCTGATCAAAGCCAGCCAAGACATGTTTGCAACACACCATCAATGGGCAGGAACATAAATATGTATACGCCATCTTGAAACGGTCAGCGTAGCGCCACTCACATCAGATTCAGATTATTTTATTTAATGCCATATCAGCATTCAAAGCTATTTTCATGGCAAAAATTCAATTACAAAAATACAAATATCAGAAATACAATTTAAAAAAAAAAAAAAAAAAAACAAACACAGCAAGTCATATTGTGTAAGATTTTTTAAATTAACATATGATAAAAAAATCCAAAACCTTTTAAGGCATAATCTCATTAAATATGTCCTTAAGTGAAATAACTTCATAAAAGAGCATTCTGCTTGTAATAAGTCCAGGACAATCCAATAAAATATGTTTAACAGATAAGGGAATTTTACAAAACATGCATAGAGTTGGGTCTTCACCCTTATGCAAAAAAGCATGGGTCAAACTTGTGTGACCCATACGACATCTAGTGTAGACAACTTGATCAAGTCTAGTTTTAAAAAAGATTAATAAATAGTCTGTTTGTAATTTTCGGATTAGTTCCATACAATTTATTATTCTTGTACATATTCCACTCTTCTTGCCACTTTTTTAAAATATATATCGATTAATAATCGGTCTCATATCTGAAGGAGGAATTTGACATTCATCAACTTCCTGATTAAGAGCATCCTTAGCAGCTGCATCAGCTCGTTCATTTCCTGAAAGACCAACATGTCCTGGAACCCAGCAAAAGATAATACTGAAGAACTGATTTAGTAGATAATCCACTTTTGTTAAGATGCAGTCCACTAAAGGATGAGCAGTTTTTAAAGTGTCCAACTACTCACATCAAGAATCAATTATGCCACAATATTCAGCTTCTGGTTATGAAACTGCCTAAAATTACATTCACGAAAGAAATGGTATAACCCTTCACAGGTGAGAATGTGTTGGTTTGTGTTTTATATGCATTAACTCAATATTACAGGTTTTTACTATGATACTTAAAGGGATAGTTCACTTTGAAATTAATTTTTGGTATGTTTTAGCTTACCTCAAGGGCATCCAAGATGTAGGTGTCTTTTTTTCCGCAGTAGTTTCAATTTTGATATTTTTAGGTCAAACCGTTCTTGTCTGTCAGTCATATAATGCAGGTCTATGGTCATTATCTCAAAGAGCATGCACAGAATACAAATTAAAACAATTCCGTGTCGTCCAAATTAAACAATTCCCCATCGTAAGTACACATTGATGGCCTAAGACACGAAACGAGCGGTTTGTGTGAGAAAACGAACAGTATTTTTATCGTTTTTACCTCTTATACACAGCCATGTCGAAGTGATCTGACATGTATGCAGACTGGTGCATAGATATACACTAGATGTCGCCTTAAAGACATTCGTTCCAATGAACTGCCGTAGACAAGGCGACATCTAGTGTGTATATATCTATGCACCAGTCTGCATACACGTCAGATCACTTCGACATGGCTGTGTATAAGAGGTAAAAATATATAAATACTGTTCGTTTTCTCACACAAACCGCTCGTTTCGTGTCTTAGGCCATCAATGTGTACTTACGATGGGGAATTGTTTAATTTGGACGACAGGGAATTGTTTTAATTTGGACTCTGTGCATGCTCTTTGAGATAATGACCATAGACCTGCATTATATGACTGACAGACAAGAACGGTTTGACCTAAAAATATCAAAATTGAAACTACTGCGGAAAAAAAGACACCTACATCTTGGATGCCCTTGAGGTAAGCTAAAACATACCAAAAATGTATTTCAAAGTGAACTATCCCTTTAATGTTTTTAGTGCTCAGTCAACCTGCTCTCGAATGGTCACGAACCGGCTTTGACATTTCCAATATAGTAGATGGCTTACATACAGTGGCCAATAGAAACAGACATTGTTTTACATGCAGACTACAAAAAAACAAAAAACTTCTTAGTATTTCTGTCTTGTTTTCCACTACAAATATCTTTAATCCTAAAATGATATTAAGTATTGTTTTCTGAATAATTTATCAAAATGAAGTGTTATATTTTAAACAAGAAAAAAAAAAATCTGTTAATGAGGTAAACAAGTGTTTTTTTTTTAACCCACTGACAGATTTCTCTTGTTTTAAGCATCAACTAAATTTGGAACAAATATGAAAAAATATTTTAAAGGGTTAGTGCAACGAAAATGAAAATTCTGTCAGTTATTACTCACCCTCATGTTGTTCCAACCCCATAAGACTTTCGTTCATCTTCAGAAAACAAATTAAGATATTTTTGATGAAATCTGAGAGCTGACTCACTCATTCATAGGCTGTTAGGTAATCGATATCTGCCATCCCAGAAAAGTTAAAGACATCGTTAAAATAGTCCAAGTAACTCAACCTTAAGTTTATCAAGCGACGAGAATACTTTTTGTGCGCAAAAAGAGAGCGCCACGACGCATGCGCGAGAACTGAGAAGATGACGCAGATGGTTCAATCTCGCACATATGTCGTGGCGCTCTCGTGAACTCACTCAGGGGCCCACATGGGAAAAAAAATGAATAGTGGAATAAAGTTGTTATTTTTGGGGGGGTTTTCGCACAAAAAGTATTCTCGTTGCTTGATAAACTTAAGGCTGAGCCACAGCAGTCACTTGGACTATTTTAACGACGTCTTTACTAACTTTTCTGGGATGGCAGATGCAGTTACTTAGCAGCCTATGAAGCAGTGAGACAGCTCTCAGATTTCATCAAAATTATCTTAATTTGTGTTCCGAAGATGAAAGAAAGTCTTCCGGGGTTGGAACAACATGAGGCTGAGTAATTACTGACAGAATTTTCACTTTTGGGTGAACTAACCCTTTAAGTAATTTTCCTTCAAAAGTGATCCACGCATGCATGTTTGTATAGAGTGACCAAAAAAAAAAAAAGTGTTAATGTTGCCTATTTTATCATGTCTTTAAATATGACTCATCCATCAGATTTCAGAGTCGTTGTTATTTTAAAATGCTAGTTATACCAAACAAAGAGCGAGCAAGTTGAACACTGACTGAAATCAAGCAAAGTAACCTACCCTGGTGACTGCAGTAATTGCACAACTTTACCAGTGGGCCCAGCATGGACCCTGCTGTCTGTGGGGAAGACAAGAAATCTTCACACTGTGGAAAAAAGTTAAACGCTTTAAATATTGATACTACTGCAGAAAATTATCAAAGCTGTCTGATCTCTGGTTAAAGTCTCAAGAGGAAAATATTACAAATATATCTACATAGCTAAACAAACAATGTTATTAGCATAATAAGAATAGTGTTTGGCTTTAAAAAAAAAAAAACTTGAAAAGAAACATATTTAATCACATATTATACATTATCACATACATACATTGTTTTTTGCAGAAATTGCATTCTCCTTTCTGACAGCATCACTTTTAGGATCTAAAGAAGTGGAAACAGAAAATGATCAAGATTGTTTGTTTTTTTTCCAAGAGTCAATGACAAAATGCTCAAAAACATTTAACCAATACCATCTAGAACATCACTCGCTAGAAGATTTTCTTGAGCGAGGTCCTGGATTGCTGGTGCTGGTCCTCTAGGACTAAGTGGTCCTCTAGGACTAAGTGAACTCGGTCCAGTCGCAGGTCTCCTCAAAGGGAGATTGGGTCTCACCAAAGTCTGAGTGAAAGATCGATTCATTCTTCCCTTGGTTTCACTGTGAGGTAAAATAATATACACTATTAGTTAGTATTATGAGTTTGTGTGTGTGTGTGTGTGTGTGTGTGTGTGTGTGTGTGTGTGTGTGTGTGTGTGTGTGTGTGTGTGTGTGTGTGTGTGTGTGTGTGTGTGTGTGTGTGTGGAATGATAAGAGTATTATTCAAGGCATGCAATGTTGTGACTGAGAACATGAACGAGGCTCGGGACAGTTGACAGGCCAGTGCTGCAAGTTACGAAAGTTTAAGCCATGTCAATTGAAATATTTAAGTGCAAGAATTCGCATTACTCGCTGTGTGGAAAGTTATCTGTGCGCAAACATCCGAAGCGCGCGCCAAGATCCCCGCGTCTCACACAGCGCGTGAATATTGCATTGAGCTTTTTTTCACTTCTTGAGCTTGAAAACGTCCTTAATGTTACTCAAACAACAAAAGTACCATTCCAACAAAATCCCTCACTCACTGCTCTTGACTTGCCTATTGTAACTTTTATACCGGTTAGGTTTAATTTATACGACAATGCAGTGTTATTTTACATTGAATCACTTTATTACATTTCTGTACCTGAAAATTGCGAATTTTAACTGGTATCTAAAAGGTTGGTGTCAGAACTGCCTGTGGTAAAAAGTATTTTTTTATAATACATTTTTTTTGCCCGTGCATCAGCAGGTGTGCAAAAGGTTGGTTTCAGGCCTGATACATGCTGATAATGCTTCCCTTTTCTATAAAAGTGAACTGAACTGAAGTAATATTCCCTGACCTAACTTCAAAACTCAGTGTAGTGAATATAATAATAATGTCAGTGTTGATTCTGAGAATGACGCAGAGCTGTTTACACGTGGCCTGCTAGATTAATCGACAGGGCAAGTTTTCTATTTAAGTATACCCTTCCCCTTGTTATACATGTTAGGTAAGACAACTTAATAAGTGTAAATTTAATAAATACAAGTACGTAACAACTTTCACAAATGTATTATTGCAGAGATGAAAGATAGAGATGTTCTTACCCTTGACACCACCTCGTGTTTTAGGGAGTTTATGCGCATGCGCAATTGAACGACCTCTGCGACCTAA
Organism: Leuciscus leuciscus; assembly: GCF_965113295.1. Lineage (NCBI taxonomy): Eukaryota > Metazoa > Chordata > Actinopteri > Cypriniformes > Leuciscidae > Leuciscus > Leuciscus leuciscus. The sequence goes on from NC_138745.1 coordinate 26,383,444, forward strand.
GGACTTCACGTGATTTAGAAACCTTCTGCTTTTCACATTGACTAGCATGCATATAAAGTAAATGCAAGGTAACATATTTTGTAGCGATGCTTTATTTAAAGGCAAAATCTACATTACAATTTTCAGATATAGACACGAAAAAAAAAAACAGTTACAGTAATATACATGGTGGATTAAGATAAAAAGTAAATTTATTAGAATGAAATTCAAACTAAAAGTTCAATATAAAACATGTGTTTACATTTTAAAACGAAAGTCTCTAAATAAATTAAATTGTAAAAATACATAAAGATTGAATGCTGTAAAGAGTCTTATTTGTTTTGCTGTTCTTCTCCCCTCTTCAATGTTTAAATATATTGATAAAATGAATATCTGAACTGGGGGAACAAATTAAGTTTCCACTTACTGTCACATACATATCATTCTGTTTTGGTTTGGGTTGGTTCTGTTCTGTTCCTGTTCCCTGTCATTGTAAGTTGGCCTTAGGGTGCATCCAAAAACTTTAACATGCTGCCTTTGGATGACTCATTCCGGTGAAGGCATCAAGGCCCGTCAGAATCCAATAGCTTCAATTCCTGTCTACTGAGATACCTTCATCTCATCGATTTTTGAAGGAAGCAGAAAATGTATCCGTCACTGCTTTTAATATCCCTGCGTTCCATTCAGTGACAGACAGTTGATCAAGAAAAAAAAAGATGGTGTTTGAAAGTTGTGGTTGCTGACCAATTTGTGTGTAAATGTATGTTTTTGACCAACGTTTTCCACTTCTAATGTCATTTCTAGCAAGAAATTACTACTGTAGTAATTAAATATTTGTTTAGTTCTCACCAAAGCTCTCTCTGTTTTGCTGTAGATCATTAAATTGTTACGTTGCCTCAGAAGTCTGCCCAAAATCAGTTTTGTGAGGTACTTTCTTGCGCAAATGCTGCCTGCAGAGTTGTTGCCTATAAGGCAGCGAGGCAACAAGTCAGCTGCCTAATTTTTGAGATGCAGCCCATAGTCAGTGTGTGACAGTTTGTTTCCATAGTTACTGATTAGTTTCACCTGTTTCATTTAGCTCCCTTTGTTTGCCCTGTGTATTTAAGCCTTTATTTCACTTGGTTCTTTGTTCTCGCTTATGTTGGATGTGGTTGTGTTTTGTTTTTTCTGTGTTTTTCCCATGTGTGCTTGTGAATACATTATATAAAAAATTTAAGTGTCAAAAGATATTACTGTCATTGAATTGCCAACTGGGTTCTGGCTAAAGCTTCTGCCATGATATTACAAAACCTGTCAGTTTACACAGCATAATAACATAACAAGGGATGTATCAGGCTAAGGTATTTCAGTTCTGTCACTCCACTTTTGTGCTGCGGAAACCATGTTCTTTTTTGTTTAGCCGGAAAAACCAGCTGTTCCACTATGCGGCAGTGGTTGCAAAACAGCATATTTGGATGGAAGTAAATGGACGGTCCCATTGGAAAGTGTTTAAAACCTGGTTTTAAAGGTGTTTAGGGAAAAGGTAAGATATAGATTTAATCTACATTTGCATTAGTCTTGTTGTGACTTAATGTCAGTTTGATTTTTAGAGTTGATTGTGTTGAAATTAAGTCAAATATAGCACAGTTAGTTCAGTTGAGTGAACAGGAAGAATGATCCTATTTAGCTGTTTGCTTTTGTACAGTAAGTTAGAAAGACAGGCACTACGGCCCGGTTTCACAGACAGGGCTTAGTTTAAGCCAGGGTATTTACATCGTTTTTATAAACGTGCCTTAGAAAAAATAACATTACTGGTGTGCATCTTGAGACAAATCAATGGCACTGACATATTTTAAGATATGTCAGGGCAAGTTGCTTTTAGTTAAAACTGCTCAAACATGCATTTTAGTCTGAGGCTTAAGCCTTGTCTGTGAAACCGGGGGTAAAATAGATCTTTAATAAAGGTCGTTTACTGTGATAAATCACCTTGGGAAATATGGTGATATCTTAGTTAAACTCTTTACCCTATACATAAAGTCATGTTTTTGCAAGTACAGGACTACTGACATCACTACAATGAAAAGACTGAACAGAAGAAACACTATTGATATAGTGAAAGAACTAGACGCCTTTCCTAAAGTTCCAGAGAGCTATGTTGAAACATCAGCTTTTGGAGGCACAGGTGAATTTTGACATTTGCTGTTTGAATATTACAGTAGTTATTACCTGTAATGTTACCTGTTTCTGATTAGGACTTCTTGGTTGTCTTCTCCAGTGTCACTGATTGTTTTCATCCTCATGGCACTTCTGGCCATATCAGAGTATCTTGTGTACCAGGACTCATGGATAAAATATGACTACGAAGTAGACACAGATTTTACCAGGTGTGTATTTTTTGCATGTTTACAGTTATATATTTATTGAGATTTTTCTAATACATATTTAAAGAAATTATAGAACCTGACCTAACTTTGTTTTGTTGTTGTTTTTGATTTTTGGCAGTAAATTGAAGATAAAAATTGACATCACAGTTGCCATGAAATGTGAAAGTAAGTGCATCTGTTATGCACTGGAATTGTTTTTCAAAACGTTTTATGGCCAGACTGTATTCATTATTCTGAATCAATCAACGTATCTAAGGTTTTAAAACCATATTCTTGTCTAGGGGTGGGTGCAGATGTGTTGGATATTGCTGGCACTGTCATTGCATCAAAGGAACTTAAATATGATCCTGTAAGTAACTGCAAACCATCCACTGCATTTCAGATTTCATTAACTGTCAATAGCAACTGTTTTATGATTTTGTTTTTCAGGTTAGCTTCGAGCCCTCTCCACAGAGACAAATGTGGTATCAGTATGTACAATGTTTGTCAGTTATCACTTAAATGCACAGTTGTCCAAACATGTGTGTGCATTATAAGTCTTCATCTCTGATTATTGTATCTAAGGATATTACAGCAGATTCAAAACAGACTGAGGGAAGAGCGTTCACTTCAAGACGTACTCTTTAAATCAGCGTTGAAAGGATACTTTTCTGACCCACTTCCAGGGTACTTCTGCTTAATTAATTGCAAAAATATTAAGTCCAGTGCTGATGCAATAAAGTACATGCTGATGCAATGAAATGTAATCATATTTTAGGTAAACGACCTTGGTATTATTTAAATCCACATAACAGAAAGACATTACTTTAAATTGTATTCAGGATTTCATTAGACATGATAGATCTTAAGCTTTTCCCTTACAAACAATTCATTAATCATGCACTGTTTCTGTTTTGTTTTTTTTCTTGGCACAGAAATGATTCTGAATCTGAATCCCAGAATGCATGTAGGATACATGGACAAATCTATGTCAGTAAAGTGGCAGGGAACTTCCATATCACACTAGGCAAGTAAGTATACACTTTTAGCAACAGAAATACTGCTGCTTTTAAACATGTCTTCTGCATGAAATGATTTGTTGATTCTGTCCTCAGACCAATTGAAACCAGCAAAGGTCATGCCCATTTTGCTTCATTAATCAAAAACGAAGGTACGTTTTACTTACTCATCAAAATATCATTGTAATCGTTTTAGAGAAATATTGTGCAATTTCAATTATGTGGTTGTCAATTTTTAAAGAAGTGTCAGTACCTTCAAATTGAAAATTCATGTAATTCTTTAGAGATCCTCTAGATGGAGGGCTCACACTTTGCAATCCCTGTATTCATAATTATCTCTCATTTTTTCCAGCAGTATATAACTTCTCACATCGAATAGATTATTTGTCTTTTGGAAACGATGTTCCTGGACACATCAATCCCCTTGATGGCACGGAAAAAATTACATTAGAGCGTATGTCTTTTTCTTATAGTTCAATGTTTGTCAAATACAACTCACAGCACAGCATAGAGTCAGAGACATGATGTATGCAAAACACATTTAAATATAGATGTAAATAATTAGAGAATGCCTCTGTCTACATGCAGTACAGTTCCAGCAGTTGTAAGACTGTGTTCTTAATCTGTGTTTTCAGAAAAGATGCTGTTTCAGTATTTTATCACAATTGTTCCCACCAAGCTGCACACATCAAATGTTTCAGTGGACATGCACCAGTTTTCTGTTACAGAAAGGGTAGGTTATATGTGTGCCCTGTGCATGCATGTGTATCTGTGTGAAAGTGTGTGTTGCTGACTGTTGATCATGTTGCCCTGTCATACAGGAGCGGGTTGTAAGCCATGAGAAAGGCAGCCATGGTGTATCTGGGATCTTTGTTAAGTATAAACTGAGTCCATTAATGGTGAGGGTGAGCGAGGAGCATATGCCTCTCTCTGTGTTTCTTGTGAGATTGTGTGGCATCGTTGGGGGAATCTTTTCAACTTCAGGTAACTTTCACACACTACACAATCTAAATATAAGTCTAAATCAATTATAGTAAATATTTTTACTGTTTAAAGGGATAGTTCACTTTGAAATTAATTTTTGGTATGTTTTAGCTTACCTCAAGGGCATCCAAGATGTAGGTGTCTTTTTTTCCGCAGTAGTTTCAATTTTGATATTTTTAGGTCAAACCGTTCTTGTCTGTCAGTCATATAATGCAGGTCGATGGTCACTGTCTCAAAGAGCATGCACAGAGTCCAAATTAAAACAATTCCCCGTCGTCCAAATGAAACAATTCCCCATCGTAAGTACACATTGATGGCCTAAGACACGAAACGAGCGGTTTGTGTGAGAAAACGAACAGTATTTATATTGTTTTTACCTCTTATACGCAGACATGTCCGAGTGATCTGATCTGACGTGTATGCAGACTGGTGCATAGATATATACACTAGATGTCGCCTTAAAGACATTCGTTCCAATGAACTGCCGTAGACAAGGCGACATCTAGTGTGTATATATCTATGCACCAGTCTGCGTACACGTCAGATCAGATCACTTCGACATGGCTGTGTATAAGAGGTGAAAACAATATAAATACTGTTCGTTTTCCCACACAAACCGCTCGTTTCGTGTCTTAGGCCATCAATGTGTACTTACGATGGGGAATTGTTTCATTTGGACGACGGGGAATTGTTTTAATTTGGACTCTGTGCATGCTCTTTGAGACAGTGACCATCGACCTGCATTATATGACTGACAGACAAGAACGGTTTGACCTAAAAATATCAAAATTGAAACTACTGCGGAAAAAAAGACACCTACATCTTGGATGCCCTTGAGGTAAGCTAAAACATACCAAAAATTCATTTCAAAGTGAACTATCCCTTTAAGGCAAGTTATATTTTTTATTTTTTATTGTAAAGTCGTTTTCAGTATTATCCAACTAATTATCAAGCTCACAAAATGTATTATTAATGTGAGCATGCAAGGACTCTTGTGACCATGAGCAGCAGCAGCATGACAAATCATAGCCAAACATTCATAGACTTTTCTTCTTCTTGACACAGACCTGCTTCACAGATTGATTGGGTATTTTGTTGACATTATCTGCTGTCGTTTTAAACTTGGTGCAAATCAGTCCAAGGAGGTGAGCCACTACATTTAGAAGTCACAATGCATGACTCTCTCTTGAAAAAGTAGGACAAAGTACAACTGATCTGACTAATTGGGTTCTGTGTTTTTCAAGGTTTTGCCTGATTAGGACAGCCTGGAACATTTACAGAGGCCTTTATCCAAAGTGACAAATGAGAAGCATACATCGGCCCTGGATAGCAGAAACCAGCACAGATTATCTTATATAGGCCTCCACCCAAATGCAATTCCATATGTTTATATACTTTTCATTTTTCATAATTACATAATCATTCTTTCAATAAGTGGACAAAGACAAGTTAAAATCTCCCATTGTTAATTACTTAGTAATTTTTGTAATGTTTGTCAGACAATCTAAAAATGCCAACTCTGTTACCATGATTTTGTGTTAGTAAGTAATAAATGAACAGTGGATATTTTATTTTACACATGTCAGAATTAAATTCTCTTTCAAAGAAGCACCTTGTAGTTTCATGACTTTATGCATAAGCCTTGTAATGTCAAATTAAACTGTAGAACTGTCCTACCCTGTTAACTTTATGAAGGTGGTCGTTGGCCAATATACATATATAATACATTTTAAAGACATCAAAATTAGATGTACTTATTTTATGCAGTATGTTCTCAGAATTTATTATGGCTGAAACATTTGATAAACTGATAATTCAATTTGATAATTATTTCTTTGATTAATTGGACAAAAAATGTCAAACTTTATTTTCTATATCTTATTTAAAAACAAAATATTCCACATCCTGCCCAAACAATGTGCTGTTAACATTCTGCATGCATTATCATATTTATTATAGGCCTAATATTATAAAATATAAAATTATAGTTATATGAAAATTTTTTACTTTATAAATACCATGAAATTTAACAAACGCTACGCTGCATCGACAACAAAAACAAAGTAAACGTAGAAGAGGGAGCCTTTAAACCATAGGCTACGTGACTTCCGGTCTTTACCGTTTATGGCTCTGTTTAGATTACAATAGAACATACAGCCAGAACCCGTATTTAATTTTTTTTGACAGTACGTTTCTTACCAATATAAGTATTTTAACACCCCCTCGGATCAAATAAATTGAAATGAAATGAATGTGGTCTTTCAGAAACTCTTCAGAAAGTCATTTGGGCCACTTGGCTCCCCCTGCTGGCGGGATTTGATCCTGCGTTCTAGTTAACTGCATGCTGGCCATCTAGGTGTTCGCAATTCTTCGCTATCTGTGCGTTCAGGGGCCATATTGTTGATGTGTCACCTCGGGAGGAGATCACTTAAACGGACTTGACTCTCACTATTTATCACTACAGCTGGTGTATGGCATTTTAAATGGATTTAACATAACCGGTAAGTAACATATTTTAAACCGAAATATCCAGATCCCAACTGCAAAAGCCAATGTTGATTTAATTAGCTTGAAAGCTAACGTTAAGTCATTGGGTGAACTCAGTGGCAGCTGGCTGATATACTGTTGTTATATACTTATAATCTACAAGATTAATAAATACACTCTTGTCATATCATCATAGCAAGCTACATTTCTTGTTATAATTAAATATAGCGGTTAAAACTCATATGATCAGCCTGAGAATGTTATGAAGGTCTCGATTAGCACACACACAATTCACAATTACATGTGTATTTTTGTATTGTAGGTGTTTAAATAATTGACCATTCTATAATTAGTTACATTAACACTGTATCTCTTTTGATTCGTGTGGACAAAGCAGTTGTTTTCTGATTAACACGTAGAATGTGATATATTTGGAAAGGTTAGCCGGTGTGCTAAAGCTAACTGCACCTGTGTGGAAACAGCAGCATCTGTCACTCGCCTCAAAATTAATAACATAATCATCATTACTGATTTTATTTACTAGTATTCTTCTTTTAATGCTGTTTATAGATCAAATAACTTGTTTGGTGCGAGAAAATGTGTCAATGGTTGGTTTTGTGGGCTGAGCACTGTCCATCCTCCCCTGTAGAATTACAGAAGAAATGCACTAACATGATGATGTGTGAGACTGAAGATAAAGAAACAAAGACATTTCAAACACAGATAAGAAAGAGGAAAAAAAGGAAGTTGGTCGGAAATTGCTTAACTTTTCAGTGTGAGACTAAATGTGTTTCTACTGAAAGTTCTGACTAAAAAGTGGATTGAAGTCGTTTAGCATCCATTTAACACCTTATAAAGTATGTTTACTGAGTGTCTGTGAGTTTGAAATATCAAACATTTCAGTTTGGTGCTAGTTGACAGGTAAGAATGTCTACTTGGAGAGAGGCATGAGAAGCTGGTGACCTTTTAAAGTTAAAGTTGAGTTATTGGCATGTTGCACATCATGTCCTACAACAGACAAGTCTTGTTTCTCAAACAGAAATTGTGTATTATCCACTGACAAAGCTTTTGGATATATTTTGTGGTAATACATTTTGTAATATGTTACATAGGTTATATTAAATAGTATTTTCCATCATTTAGCTTACCAATTTTGAAAAACACTGACAGATTATTGAAAAGGTTTTGACGGTTTAAAAATGGGTCTAGCCTATTGCATTTCCCAACTGTTGAAACACTCCCAGAGTTAAAGAAGCTAAGAGAAATTAGAAGTAAAAAAAACGAGAGAAAACAGCGTTTTAAACGGCCCTACAAAAATAGAATGTTTTTTTTCTTTTCTTTTTTTTTTCTCAAAGAAGTGGTAGAGCCATTGTAACCTGCAATACAAGATTAAAAAATAAACTTCATGTGGGCTCAAGGTGTTTGGGTTAAGGTCCATTCCTCTCTCTCTCTCTCTCTCTCTCGCACACAAGCTAACTCTCACAGTAAGCTCTCAAAATAGCCCTGTATATTGTAAGACTCATCCTAATATTGTTTGTAACACATTCTTGATTATCCTGCTGGATGGGTTTCTGACCCAGTTTCACTCATTTAGTGTGAATCACACAAAATCAGTGTCTTTTTCCTCAGTGCCAAATATTTTCTTTTGTCCGCTCCAGTGTCATCTAAAGGCATTTAGCTGGGAATGCAGGAAGCCACTGAATTCTAATACAATGACGTATCAGGCAAATTGGGCGTGAGAAAGGCGGGCCATCTTAGTTTCACAATACTGGCATCACAAACTGCCTCCGGGTGGAAGGAGAGCCGTGTCCTTATTTTGAAATGAAGGACCACACCTCAGTCATGGAAATGTGTGGGTTTGGCCATACACTATTAATGGCAGTATCATGACAGCAGGTGTGACGACTGTGAGAGTTTTTGCACAAAAATTGTTGGCTACACAACATCCTAATTTCCTGGCGATAGACGGAAATCTGATAATGTAAAATAGTCATATTGATGTGTCTGCTTTATTTGACCTGGTGATCCCTTGATAAAGATGTTTTATGGTAGCTTCTTATTGTTGATCATGAAAGTTTCACGTACATGATGTGAGTCACTTGTGTGTGGTTTGTTTTCCAGTGCCAGAAGCTGAAGGAGATCATGGAGCCGTTGGATTGTCAGAGCGAACTGACCCCTGCCTCTGACCCCTCACAAAGTTCAGAGGTCAGCTTGGTTCCAGAGGGGTCAACCTATGTCCTCAGCAATGAAGGTGAACCTGTTTTAAAAGAACAGGATGAAAACAATGAGCTGGACCGTCTTGATCTGGATGGTACTCTTTCAGGTAGTGTGGACAGAGAAGGTCACACAGAGGTTAAGCAAGAGGATGGACTTGGAGAACAAGCACAGGGTGACGGGAACACTAGCTGTGACAGTGGAACAGCGTCCATTGATGATGCCAGGACACCACTAGCTGTCCACGACAGTGTTGTAGAATCACTTCCCGCTGTTTTTGATGGAGAACTCGGATGTTCTGGCATTGAGGAACCAGCAGGGGTGGTTCCAGAAGCAGAAAGTGGGACTCAGAATGAGGTAGAGGAATCTTCTCCATCTGTTCTGAATGGGACAGATGATTTTTCATCCACAGAGTTTGATGCATTCAACGGGCCAACAGAACTTAACAGAACTCCTTTGACTTCTACACCAGCTGGTCAGGGTGAGGAACTGCCAGATGTTGTTTCAGTACCCCTAAACTCTCAATCAAACTCCAACATGAACCCATATGACACGGACTGCAGCAGGAAGCTGATGTCTGAGATCCAGCGCTCTCTGTCTCAGGAGTCTCTACTGGATGAGCTGGAGGATGAGCTGTTGAACAGTCAGTCAGAGGGCATCCGAAAGGGACATCCCCCTAATGGACTTCAGAAGGACCAGAACTCCATGGCTTTATTTGAGAAGTGTGTACAGTACAAGTACTCCCAACAGGAGAAAGCCATCAAGAGGTAGGCTGTTGATTAATAGCTATGTCAATCAGCTCACTGGAGGTTATAGTCCACTGTTGGTGTTAAGATTTATAGCAGCATGAGATTGTAAATCATTAGTTTAAATTGGCTTTCTTACCTGCATGAAAATTACTCTTCACGTTCATCACTATCTTTCATTGTCAGTGAGTAGCAATAAAATGTACCCATTTGCCCGCCAAAAGTGTCAGATAATCAAGGGTAGTTAGTTTTATAAAGTTTTATATAGATTTTTATAAAATTGTTTTGTTTTTCTAAAGACACCTGCAGCAATTGTATTTCATATAATAAATATATGTAATAGATTATATATAGACATTATTATTATTATTATTATCATAATTATAATATAACGATTTTAAAACTGATCGTTATTTGGATATTCGTGCACAAGTTATTAAACAGTTATTAAATTATGTATTTTTTTTGTTCCGTTTTTTTCAGTTTTTACATAAAAATAAAATAAAAAAAATTATTATAAAAAAATGTTTTGGTGGGCTTTAACTAGGCCTACTTTTATATGAATAACCATATTGAATTATAAAAGTCAGATGTTGTTTCAGTACACGCACTTGTGCGAATGTTAGGATGTTTCAAAGCAATGATTATTTAGTCCGTGAGTCTTTTTGACTGATTCGTTGAAAGAACTGACTAAGATTAATTTGTTTATAAATCAAACTTCATGACCCGGTTTCACATACAAGGCTTAGATTAAGCCGGGATTAGACCTTTGTTCAATTAGGGCATTTAAGTAGCTTTTATAAATGTGTTGTAGAAAAAAACTAAACATTACTGGCGTGCATCTTGAGACAAAACAGTGGCACTGTGACTGACATATTTTAAGATATGTCGGTGCAAGTTGCTTTCAGGTAAGACAGCTCAAACATGCATTTTAGCCAGGGACTAGGTTTAAGCCTTGTCTGTGTAGCCAGGCATACATGCTTTTGCATCCAGCCAGTGAAGACCATGCATTAGAATTGTCTTTGTTTTATTTCACGGGTCATTGCCTGTTTAACTCATGACATTTAGCTCACACTGCAGGCTCACAACTATGATTTATTTTGCTGTGGTGCTGCTATTGATTATTTTATGATGTGGTCAACCTGAGCCTTTCTGCTCTAAAACCCCCTCCTGTTCTGCCTTTATTAATTTTTGCAAGGGCATCTGGCTGACTCTCATATTGGAACCAGTCCACAGCTTTGCTTTGCCCTACCTGCTGTTAATATTGTCTGATCGGTGACGCTCATGGACACCTGTTCCCTCTCACATGGTCTTTTCTACGTTATGACACATTGGTGCCTGATACTTTATTGAAAACAATTAATTGTTGTTCTAGATATGGTTTAGATCACCTGTTTATGTAAAAATATGCTTCTCACTGACAACAAGCAAATGACAGATGGACACAACAGAAGAAGCATTATTTCACAGTACAGCAGCTCCAGTGTATTACAATGTGCTAACATTGATAGTGACAGCTGGTAACTGTTTTTCAGGTTACTTGATGAGAATAAGAAACATCAGGAGCTGATTCTGGGCATCTGCTCCGAGAAAGACAGCATGAGGGATGAGCTGAAGAAGAGGATGGAGACGGAGAAACAGCATCATTGCACCATTAAGAAGGTAATGGCAACCATATATTGTTTTGTGTGCATGTGTTTATTAGTTTTTTTGGATAACCTGGCTATCAGTGTGTCCAACTATTGGAATACAAGGATGAGTTAAAACATGCACAATTCAACTAGAGATGCACTGATTGCCATTTTCTTGATTTGTGTGAGACCTGCCGATACCGATTTTTGCATATTCCGATTTTGTTTCAAAGAAAATACTTTTCTTCCATGTAAAATTTTATTTTCATAAAAAACAAGTAAAAAGGCCGTTATAAAATAAGAACAAATAAACAAATTTCAAACAACAGCACAAATTAATGCAATAGAATAGAGAGAGATATGAAATAAACACGGCTTTACGTTTTTCTGGTGGGCATACACACAGTATATTCAGGTAAGAAATACTACAGAAATTAAGGTAATCAAATGTAAAATAATACTGGATATTCTTCATTGTAAAAATTAAGTATAGATTAATGCTTACAATTAGTTACATAAGCTATTCAGTCAAGAGCAGAGAGTGATTTTTCTCTTTTCTCTACTGCACAGATCCAATATACTGTTACACAAAGTTATCACAGAGTTATCTTTCTCAACTGATTGGGTTTCAAGACTGACCTGTGTTTAGCTGAATACTCGCCAATACGGGCATTTTGACATAATTTTGTATGTATTGGACTGTGCAGTAACTGTGCCACTCATTTGGTACTTGCAACTCACAAGCTGTTTGAGAGGCGGTTATTGCGCTCCATAGATCACCATAGATCACTATAGATCAGTGGTGTGAGCGTGAAACCTGCGGGAATTACTAAAATTATACACAATACAAGCACTATTTTAACAGGAGCGAATGAGAGGAGTGAGTGACAGGAGGCGTATGTGTGTGTCACTTTGCCGTCGGAGAGAAGAGAGTGAGAGAGAATGCGCAGCTGGCGTTATTAAACTGTTTTCTATTTAAATATGTTTTAAAAATGTAATTTATTTATGTGATGATGGCAAAGCTGAATTTTTTAAGCATGATCCTCTAGAAATAATGCTTATATGCTGATTTGGTGCTCAAGCGTGCAATAACATTTCTTATCAATGTTGAAAACACTTGTGTTGCTTAATATTTTTGTGTAAAATGTGATACTTTTTTCAGGATTCTTGGATGGCTAGAAAGTTCAAAAGAACAGCTTTTATTTGAAATAGCACACTTTTATAATGTTACAAATGTCTTTACGGTTTCTTTAGATCAATTTAATGCACCCTTGCTAAATTAAAGTACTGATTTCTTTAAAAATAAATCTTACTGACTCCAAACTTTTAAACAACTGTAGTGTATATCCATGCACTCAACATGGATATACAACATGGATTACAATTTCATTTCCTGCTTATCCAGATTTTTAGGTATGTTGTGCTCAATGGCATTATTTGTTAGGATCTGGATGGACAACCATGACTGTCCAGTTTGCATTGATTAGAGAACACTTGTTTGCTGAAGAGCTTTCATCTGATACTGGAAAAGCATGTTTGTTTGAGAGAGACTCCAGGCTAAAAGACATCTGTAGTTCAGTTCAATCTGAAAGAGCCCCCTGTCATAGAGGGTAATAACACGAATCAAACAGAGCGGCCTGGAGGGGACCGGTCGAGAAGCCGTAATTAAGTGTTGCAGTAATGACGTGAAACTATTGTGCGTGTTTTGTTGTCATGGTTTCTCCACATAGGCGCATAGACAATCGCTTCCTCTGAATGAAACCTTGACTGTCTCTTTACTTTTCATTCAGTAGCAGCACTGTGAAAACTTAACATGTGGTTGTCAGAAAGAGAAGCATTTATTTCTCGAAACCCTGAATGGAGCCTTTCAGTCGCTTATTCCAATATTAATTTGAATATATTTTCATAAGCAGTCCGGAACTTGACATTTAAATGAAGAAGCCATGTTATGGTACACTGATGGTCAAAAGATTGTTTTTGAAAGAAGTCTCTTCTGCTCAATTCAAGGCTAAACCAGTTTGATCAAACATACAGTAATGTTGTGAAATATTATTGCATTTTCAAATAACTCTTTTCTATTCGATTATTTTTTTAAATGTAATTTATTCCTGTGATGGTAAAGCTGAATTTTCAGCAGCCTTTACTCCAATCTTCAGTCACATGATCCTTTAGATCCATGATATGCTAATTTAGTGCTAGATTATTATCAATTGTTATTGGTGCTCAATCATTAATAATAAATCTTATTAGTATCAATGTTGAAAACAGATTTTGCTGCTTAGTATTTCTGTGGAAACATTGATTATTAGAAATGTTTTTGAGCACTAAATCAGCATATTAGAAAGATTTCTGGAGGATCATCTTAATGATTTCAAACTTTTGACCACCAGTGTATATTTTGTCATATTGCACTCACTGGCCGTGTAAACTTTGATCTGTCAACTGTCTGTCAGCGCCGCCTCTGTTATTGTCATGATATGTTTATGGTTACTGCAGTCATGACATTTTAACTGACTGTCTGTCTTGTTTTACCAGTTTGAAAGCCGGGTGGAGGAACTTATGAAGGAACTAAAAGACTCTAGAGACAAACTGGTTCACCAGGATCAGGCTGCTAAGAATGCCATCCAGCAGATGCAGAGGGAGATTGCCTATAGGCTTGAACAGGTGAGAGGTCATCGCCATGGAGACAGTCCAAACAAATCCCTTCCTGCATAAGAACCCTCTTAAATATATCTAAACCGTTTTCTGTGTCTAAGCATCTTTAAAATGAAATCACATCAGTCTTACAGTGATATCATGTTTGCACAAACTGAAGGAGGGTCGTTGTGCATTTTGTATAGACCCTTTTACTGTTTGTACACAATGATGACGTATGCGCGCGCATATTGGCAACGGAAGTATGGCGAGAATCAGCAGCGTGTCAAGCTACGCGAGCGGATTAAACAACAGACGCGAGCATTTTTTATTATGTCCTCGCTCCAATCAACACGTTTAATCGCCTGCAGCCACTCTTCTGAAACGGCCGTGATCCTGTCGGAATAATATAAAACTTAAGCCCCTTGGTGGAATATCGATTAGTGCAACCGTAAACGAAACAACCAGACATTTTGATGCTGGGAAACCGCTTTGATAAACTTTCGGAGTTGCTAACACGTTAGAGCCAGTGGGGAAAAACACCACTTCCGTTGCCAAAATGCGCGCGCAACTATTTGATCACGTGGCCTGTAAAAGGGTCTATTCTGCTTCCATCTACAGGATGTCATGTGCTGGGTTTCCATTTGAATTTGTCCTCATCCTTTTTTAATCCCACTCAACGGCAGCTAAATGTGAAGTCCAGCATTCAGATATTGAGAACTAACGTCATACAAAATTTGCACAAGATATGGAAAGAGAGTTGTGTTTGGTTTGGCAGGACGTTTTCAAACAGCTCCTGTCTCTCATGTAAACTCCTCAGTCAAGTGTGAGGGCCTCTCCTTTGCTCTTTCACTGTCTTTGGAAATATCAACTATGATAAATCATAGAAGTTATCATAGTTAGTGTATATTTGGTAGTGGTCAACCGATATAATTTTTTTTTTATTGGCTGATGCTGATGCCAATATCTTAGAGCAGTGGTTCCCAAACCTGTCCTGGAGTACCCCCAACACAGCACGTTTTCGTTGTCTCCCTAATCAAACACACCTGATTCAACTCATCAGCTCATTAACATGAGCTGATGAGTTGAATCAGGTGTGTTTGATTAGGGAGACAAAGAAAAACAGTGTTGGGGGTACTCCAGGACAGGTTTGGGAACCACAGAGAGAAGATTGGCCAATGTCTGATTATAAATCCGATACATTTATAGATAGTAAAAACATGCATTACAATTTTACATAATATTTACTAAATTGGAAATAAATAGAACTATAGAAATAGAAATAGAAAATTGATCGTAGAACTTGATAAAAAAAAATCTGTAAAATTAACAGAATTGATGCTGTTATGGTATTTTTCACAAATATGAAACTGTTAAAATTATGAATAAAAAGGAAGTAAACAGTGTAACCAGTGCACTCATTAATCTGGTAAGTCTGTTTACTTTCTTTTACAGCTCTGTCTAATAATTTATTTGAGGAGAATGGGAGATCTGACGCTCGCGCTGACAAAATTAAAGTCTCACATGCTGTCAAAGTAAAAGACACATTGGCCAAACAGAAAAACGTCCCGGCCGATGCCGATAATTAAGAATGCCAAATATCAGCTGATATACCGGCCTTGGCAATATATCGGTCAACCACTAATATCTGTGCCGGTAACCAGACTTTTAAGGTTTCAGATCTCACATGATCCATAAACAGTGCGTGTTCATGTGTTTACATGTATGTTTTCTCGTCCCAGGCCAATAAGAAATGTGAGGAGGCACGTCAGGAGAAGGAGACAATGGTGATGAAGTATGTTCGAGGTGAAAAGGAAGCGCTGGACCTGCGGAGGGAGAAGGAACAGCTGGAGAAGAAGCTGCGGGAGGCCACAACAGAAGTAGACAAGCAGGCCCGACGGGGAAACATGCTGGCCCAGGAAAAAGGACGCCTGCAGCAGCTCTATGATGCCAAGGTCATACATTAAGAAATAGTTTATTTTGATGCTTGATGTGGTGTGTGTATCTACAGTATGCATTGATTATGTATATGTTCTCAGGAGTGTTTGTCTTTGATTACGCTTCTGTAGGAGAATGAGGTGACGAGACTTTCCCGTGAACTGGAGAAAGTCAAGGAAGAAATCAATTCTCAAGTCATCAAAGTAAAGTGGGCTCAGAACAAACTGAAGAGTGAAACGGATGCTCACAAGGTAAACCAGAGAACATTGTAAAATAAAGACTTAAAGTTAAAGTAAAAATGGCTCTGAAAGTGATTCCAGTATAACTAATTATAATGTAAACAGAATCGATAGTTATTTTAGTGTTGATAGTTATGAGATAGTTTTAGATTAAACATTGGCATTTTCTTAGCCAGTTTTGTCTTTTCGGCCAATTGTGTCTATTGCTGCAGTGTTATTTTTGTATTATTTACACACACAAACAAACATATAAAATACAATTTTATTTTAAGTTTTAGGATTTTGTTATGTGCTTTGGTAAAAAAAATGTTTGTTCTTCAGCTTACTAAAAAAGTTGAGCTTTTTCATCTAATATTTATCTTTTATTATATTTTAGCTTAATTTAAATTACCTTAAATTATTTTAATAATTTTCATTTTAGTTAACATTAACAGCACTCTATTACTGATTTCACTTTATTGAGATGTCTCTTCAATAACAGGAAACAAAAGACAGATTAAGAGAAACGACTGCCAAGCTGACTCAAGCAAAAGAAGAGACTGAACAGATTCGCAAAAACTGCCAGGACATGATCCGCACGTACCAGGTACTGTTTTCTCAGGACATGAGATCAGCGCTGCCCACTAGAGGGCTCCATATACAAACATTTGCCCTGCATGTAGACTGCAAAATCTGTTGTGCATTTTCTATAATGAGTTGGAGATGTGCATTTCAAGCAGCGCATTCTGCTATAGTTTATTAAAAAATGGTTGCTTTAGTCCTCCGCTCAACATAATTTGTGTGGCTTATCTTCATTTAGGGGGCTATAAACTAATTTGCAATTTTTGTGGCTTGTTACAAACTTCAAACCTCCCTCTCTGACTCCTGCAGGAATCTGAGGAGATCAAGTCAAATGAATTGGATGCAAAACTGCGAGAGACCAAAGGAGAGCTGGAGAAGCAAAAACAGGAGCAGACAGACCATCTAGAGGTGCAGTTTCCCTTCATTTACACTCCGATTCCCTTCAGTATAAGTTATTTTAAGAGCACAAGATCCAGAAAGTTTGATTGATATCAGAACAGTCTTGTCTACTAGGAACTGTATATTTAGTACAAGCGATGATGATATCAATTTCCCAATTCATATTTGAGTCATGTGCTTCACTAGGGCACAGAGGCCTCGTAAATTCTATTTTACAGCTTTTGGGGATGAGTGTTTGTTCATGTTACACCTCATATATCTTTTCTTTGGTTTGCTTCTTTTAGCCGTTCTGCCACTGCTTTTCTGAGATATGCCGCTTGGTCCTTATGGCACTTTGCCACATGCTTTTAAATGTATTTATGAGTAAATGAGCCTCCATTCACCAAGCGTCATTAGTACCCGAGGCTGACAATGAGAGTGTGTGCTCCCTTATCAATGAGTCGCCCCTGTGCAAGAAGTAGTGCTGGCATTTGCATTCTCATTAGCATTATTAACAGTGTTGCCTAGCAGGCGTCCTCTGCTGATTGTGATTACAATAATGAACAATGGCTGGATGTTCGAAAGAGGGTTTTCATGGTTATTCTGTTTGATTGGCAGATGCACAAGGCTAAGATTAAGGAGTTGGAGGATCTGAAGAGGACTTTTAAAGAAGGCATGGATGAACTGACCACCCTGCGGACCAAGGTTGGAAAGTCGTTTCTAAAAATAACTCTATGAAGTGACACTGTTTAAAAGTGCATTCATCTTATGCTTTGGCACTCTCTCTGGCCCTCAGGTTAAGTGTCTGGAGGATGAACGGCCCCGCTGGGAAGACGAACTCTGCAAATACAGAGAGATCATTAACAGACAGAAGGCTGAGATCCAGAACCAGAGGGAAAAACTCTCTGCCATCACTAGACTAGAGGAGCAGCACCAGAGGTCTGAACACTTGTGCCTATAGCCTCCTACCACTAACTTATGTATTATTTACTCAACTACAAGCTCATCGAGCCTAAACTTTGTCTGCACTGCGCCCAATTCCAATTTGCTTTTCAGATCTGATATTCAGGACTAACACTAATTTTTTTAGGTCATGAAATTGGATCCGTTTGTCGAGGCTAGAGTTGTCACAATACCAGTTATGTTTTACAATTCCTGATACCAGTTTCAATGCAAAGCAAACATAATTTGCTATTGAAACAATCATTATAACTATTTTAAAAATGTAGTATTAATGCAAATTAAATTAACAAATTGTACTGCATATCAATGAACACTTTTTACAGCATTTATTAACCTAGGCTATTGTTTATTTATAAATGTAGTATATTTATCCTACATTAATAAATGTACTTACTAAATTTACTAGTTCATTGGTAATAATTCATGTTTGTTCATATAAATAAATATAAATAATTATATAATAAATAGAAAAACAAAAACGATAAATGAAATAAAAAAATGAACATAAATGATATATAAATCTAATATATAAATAATATATATAATTAATTAGGTAATTACTTGCTGGTTGAAATTATCATTAAGATTTTTAAATGTTAATTGAGGTATTGTCCTTTGAATTTATTATACTAAATAAATAAAGAATTCAAATCATGTTATAAAGCCTTTGTGTAAAAAAAAAAAAAAAGGAAAATCATTAATAAAATGAAGAACAAAGACAACTATGACATATTAAGTAGATTACTCTACTCTAGTTTTGCAATTGTTAATGAAAACTATTAAAAATGATTTTTGTTAATTGAAAAAAAGCTGACATGAAATAAAGTAAAAATGTTAGATAAAGACTTTAGAAAATGCAAAGATTACAAATATTGCCTTGGGAACTGAAATAAAATATATATTTTAAATTACTTAAACTAAAATTGAAATAAAAATTTATTAAATGAAAAAAAAATAGAAAAATAAAAAACTAACAAGACAAAAGCAAACAAAAAATACTAAAACAAAAATTAAAAAGAAAACTGAAAATATAAAATTCAATACACCATAACAATGGACTGTACTCCCTTTCCTCAGCCTTGTTTTTGTTCACGTCGATATAAATATGCGTTCTGCTCTCATTAAGGTCTATTATAGTTCTGGCAACACTACAGACTTTTATTCTTATTTGCATGTTTGAATAGCATTTGCATCCGACCCTCAGATCCTTAGACTGTTAATGTTGCCGTGCTTCTGTTGAACATGGAGCATCAGTACAGCGTCCTGACCTTGAGTGATCCCCAGCAGTTGGTGGCCCCTGCTGATGCAGGAACTGCAGGTGGATGTGAATCCACAGTAGCGTGATCACACGGGCCCCTGCAGAACTGACAGAATAATTCATACCTCTGTGGCCGCCTCACAGGGCCTGCTCTGATTTCACTTCTGGTGGGCACAAACGTGTCAGTCAGCTGTATTAGCTTATTCTTATTTTGAGGGTATTTCAGATGAGTTATTTGTATTCCCATTTCCCAAGAATGATAGACCCTTCAGTCGGGTTCTTTTATAGCCTATGCAGTCATTTGGTCCGGTGGGAATGCTGGTACACCTTTATGCTGAAACTAGACATGGGTGGAAAACGCTTAAATAGCACGAGCTGCACACGTGTTGGTCCCCGTGTCTGATGTGTGCGTGTCTTTCTCAGGGATGATCAGGAAATTGCATCCTTGCGGGAGGAGGTGGAGAATCTGAACTCTCAGATAACTGACCTGCAGAGGGATATTGAAGGCAGCAGGACAAGAGAGGCAGAGCTACTGGGCTTCACCGAGAAATTGACCAGTAAAAATGCTCAGCTCCAGTCTGAGAACAACAGCTTACAGGCCCAGCTGGACAGATTGAACAACAGCTCCAGAGAGCTGCACAGCAAACTAGAGGAGACCGAGAGATCCCTCTCTGAAATGGTAAGACGATTGCATGTATATCAGTGTTGGGGAGATTTCTTAGAAACCATATAATGCCAAGTAACAAGCTACTTGTAATTAAAAGTAGTTACAGTAAACCCACCCTCAAAGTAGTTGACTACAGTACAAGGCACTATTTTAAAAAAATCATTAAGGATCTTAAAGGTGCAGTAAGCGATTTCTGAGAAACGCTGTTGAAAGTGAATCGGACTGATCACCACAACACACTTGTAGCCAATCAGCAGTAGTGGGGCGTATCAACTCATGATTTGAAGAAAGACTGTAGAAAGAGAGATGCCTGGGAGACATTACAAAAGAGAAAAGGTGCTGGAGAGACCTAAGCGGGAAGGCCTTAAAGTGCTGGAGAGACCTAAGCGAGAAGGCCTGAATGAGGATTTAAAGGTTGTGTTTCTGCTCCATATGTGAGAAACATTGGTTTTGATTTGTTTCACAGAACCAAGATATGCTATTGTAATATTAGCTATAGTAACAGGACCGTTTGGAGTCTGGAGCTGGTGTGGTGCTGGTGACTATATCTTGTGTACTGTGTTAATTTTTTGTTCTTCATTGTCGTTCTTTCGCCATCTTCACTTTATTTTTCATGTAGCATTGTTTTGCTTCGCTTCAGCTTTGATAAAGAGACATCCACTCTTGCATTGCATGTTTGTGCATTTTGGGGGGAAGAGCAGTGAAGGGAGGGGTTTCAACAAATTTCAACAGTGTTTCTCAGGAATCGCTTACTGCACCTTTAATTGAGGTAAAGCATAAACCTTGAGCATTAAACTTGAACACAATTTTTAACTAAATGCAATATATTATAAACATGCAAATTTTTATATCTGAAGTGAAAACATTTCTAAACAACAATATTTAATTAAATACTTATTAGCTACACAAAAGGTGCTGTAAAAGGCTGCACAGGAACACTACTGAGTGATGAGACTAATTAAAGGATAATGATCTCGTATATTAAAATGAACCATTCTAATAAAACAAATCAGATTTCTCAACACTAGCAACTACGCTGCTTGCTTGTTGGAATAAATAGCTTGTTTGTTTGTTTGTTACTGGAAAACCTACACTATTATTGAAAATAGCCAGGATATTGTCACATTACTGCTACTTTTGGTTAGTTACATCCCAACACTGTGAAATAGTTTAATATAATAAGTGTATTGATTGGCCAGTTTAATTTGAGCAACTCCTTAAAAGACACACACAACTTTCAATAATTTCAGGTATTATTCAGTTTGTCTATGTTTTTTTTTAGACTGAAAGGTTGAAGAGAGAGGTGCAACAGAGGCAGGAGGAAGTGTTGGCGTTGCAGACGGAGAGAACGTCGCTGAAGACGGAGACATCACAACTAAAGACACGCGTAGAGGAATTACGAGACGAACTGGTTACTCAGAAGAGAAAACAGACGGCCAACATCAAAGACCTCACCAAGCAGCTCACGCAGGGTTAGCAGCTCAAATAATTTATGTCCTTTTTTATTTTTCATTTACATTTATTTTCAGGCATTGATTTATGTTTAGAGGCCAGAAATAGTGAGAAATGCAACAAGACCTCAAACAAGCTCAAAACAATCTTTTCATGGTCAATTAATAGTTTTCAGTCATGTGACTGCCACAGAGACTTGGAGGGCAAAATATTCATAGGCTGCACAGCACAGGTATTTCAATAACTAAAAATCACTATAACGCTCAATGTGAAAAGGACTTAAAGTGCCTTAATCTATCAAAATGGTATTAAAAGATCAATTTCACTACATACCTTATTGATGTTGCACACTATGTACAGGCAAGCAGATGAGCCCAGAATATGACCCCAATGCGCTATTTAGTTAAGCCTTTTCTTTATAATGTTTTTCTATGGAAAAACGCTTAATGGGAAACTTGATGCGCTGCGTTTATAATCTGGGTTCATCTGCTTGCATGTCATGAATTTTAGTTATTTGTACAGGTTAGTACAGTAACTGTCGGGCAATTGCCTTGGTTTGCCATCTAAGTGGGGATTCCTATAAGGATGTAAAGCATCAAACTGTTTTATTAACGCTTGCCACCAAAATGATCAAATTTCTTTATTGTACAAAAATCACCTTAAATAAAAAACAAACAAAAAAACTGTAATTTGTTAATATCAGAATGAACTACAACAATATGCTTAATTATTTAAATGCATGACCATTTAACACATAAACCAGTATTTAATGTAGTCTTGGTCTGTTGCATAGTTTTGTTTGTTTTTGAGGATGAGGACATGTCACACAAGGTCCAAGCTGGCATCTTCTTAATTTGGCTTGCTTGTGCAAGCAACTCTTGCCAAAATACCATAGAATTGGACACATGGCCTTTGACGTCAATATGGGAAGCATTCCCTTCCTTTTAAAAGCTTATTTATTTTTCTATCCTTAATATGCACCATTGTAAGTTTAGTTTTGTTTAGCATTGGGTTTTTTTCCCTTGCTGTCCATCCTATCAGAACAACCCCACAACGCATTTTTGGCCCCCTGGTTAAGAACCACTGATGCCAATGTTTTTAATACAAAATGAAAGACAAAAAAGTAACAAATCATAACACAATTCTGAAAAGAGGCTATATCGTTCCCCTCTCATATTGTTTTTCTCCTCTGTGTGTAGATGTCTTAACTAGAATTCGATTTGTTGTTTTAATAGGCTCTCAGTGAGTTACTTTTCTATGCTCCCAGGAGCCCACAGGCACTGTTAGTAATTATCAAGGCATATTGACGCTCTCGGTGGGGCAGACTGACGTTCATTGCAGACAGATTGAGTTTATGTATCTGTGCCTGCCTGTAGCCGCAGGAAAGGCTAGGTTAGGGCACAAGACTGTTTCATAGCATCTCTTCTTTGAGAGGAGAGACGAGGAGGGGAGGGCAAGGGAGAAGAACGTGCGCCTTGGGACTCTCTTTTAGTGTCGGAGGAGGCATACAGTATGTGACGGTATTTTTAAACAAATCTATTTTTTCCTTCTCCCATTTGGGTCCCCGTGATCTTCAAAAACTTTTTCAAGGTCTGCATGTTAAATGTGAAACTTAATTCTACATATTTGATGGACGCTACAGATGTGCCCAGTGGGTGGGAGTTTTATTGTTAGTCATAACCCCCCTCAGCAGGTGCAGGGCTAGAATGAGGCACTGAGCGATACAAGCACTCAGTCATCGGCTCATTACTGATACTGAGGTGTCAGTCTCTACCAGGAGTGTGTGTTCGTTACTGTAAGAGAATGAGAGAACTCATTGTGTGTTTGTGCCTTTGTGTAGCTCGTAAGAAGCTGGATCTGGTGGAGAACGGAGGATGCGATCGAGAGGGCAGCAGTATGGGCAGCCGCTCCAGTTCTTCAGGTACATCCATTTAACACTTCATTAGAGATGTTGAGAGCGACACACACTGTCATTTTTATCAGTTTTTTTCCTAAATGCCCTATTTTGGTAACAAAATACCTGTGGCCAATATATAATGCATTATAAAAGTATTCATAATGCCTTGTTCACCCTTGCTGAATTTTAGGCCTCTTGCTTATAGGGCTCTTTCTTAATTTCAATAGACTTTATCCACTATATATTTTCATAAATAGTTGTAAGCAGAGTAGGGCTGCCCCCTAATTGTCTACTAAACGTTAGTCAACCAAAATTGTATTAGTCGGTTAGTCGCAGAAAAAAAAGGAAGTGGCGAAGTCACTCAGTCCATGAGGGACAGATTGTTAACGCCTGGTCCTTGTGGTAATTACAGTATATCAGGCAGGAAATCCAAAGGTTCGCCTATCATCCATCAATCCAAATATGGCTTATCATTTGAAACATGTAAGTAGCAACTTTACATGGCTGCTCGCTCTTACGTTAACCTAGATAAATTTGTGCTATAATGTGCATATCCAAGTGTTTGTGCAGAGTGTGGAAGGAAGCTAAAGTATAGCACGCTTTACTGTATGACATGGAGGCGCCCGGCACGATCACTTAAATTTTTTCCTGACAACAGTGTTCCTACCAACTTAAAGTACTCTGTCATTTCTGGTCATACAATACATCTTTCGAAACTGTAAAGTGTCTACTTTTATTGGTGTAAACTCACAATAGCAAGAAAATGTTGTGCTTTTGTAAAATAAAGAAAACAAAGAGGATGCGCTTTCTGCCGTCTCGGTCTCCCTGAACTGCAGCACGTCACATAAATGAACATAAACTCAGCGTATAGGCTACTCGCACTGACTCAGAAAACACTAGTTTATTCATAAATAATTCAAATGTCTCCTTGCCTTTTTTGTCCCGACACATTCATAATTTGTCGGTGCTTTGCGGCAAGCTTTATTCGTACGCTTGAGCGCGGAATAGACATATTACGCCTATATTAAATACTCATTATTGTTTAGTATTCTCCTCAGTATATATTTAAGTAATTAAATTAATATAAACGTGCGATTAGTCGACTTATGGCTTAAATGAACGACTATAAGTCGACTAGATAAAGCCCTAAAGCAGAGTTATTATACATTATAATACCTATTCATGTCTGCACCTTTAAAGAGCATAATCCATTAAAATGCATAATCAACACATGAAATAGGGTCGGTCTTTTAACGTATTATATTCTTGAAAGAGCTAACTATAAATAGATATGTTATTATAAAGGTTCATGTATCCACCTTTTTCTGAACGCAAAAGTCTCGCCTGACTCGTACTGGAATGATGCTGTAAAATTAGCGTATTTTCCGAACTGATAATGTAATGTTAAACCTATGAAAAGGGTTTAAAAAGCACATGGCTCCACAGTGCCATCAATTTATAGTGTAGCAATGGCTGTCTTTTGTCAGCGCCTCACTCATCAAAGTTTAATGAGTGCGTAGATGACACGAAACTTTCCGATATTAACTGATGTCTGCACTGAAAACATGAGCGCTCATATCCTACATGCAGCTCCCAATCGGGATAAAGTTTGTGGGATTTTGTCCTAAAAATGAATAGAGCGCACATATCACCTCTTTGGGTTGTGTTTTAACCTAAGTGCCGCAAGCCTTGCTCGTTTTCTCTTGACATTTACCTGTATACGGACATTCTTTTCAGATTCGCTGGTGCTGAAAACACGCACTTCCCAATAATTTCTTATCGCTGTTATTTAGCAGCCAACATCCGCACAGCTTAACCCTACGAACAATTCATTTTTTTAGTAATGTTCAAAAAGTTTCTGTTTAGTTAATTCAGACCCTCTTTTTACCCCGTTTTGACAATGTGTTCCTATGGAGACCGGAACAGGACACCATCTAAACGGAAGTTTAGAATTCGGAAGAAAACGGAAGAATTCCTCATGGCAGCGCTCATCGTTTACTCAGGAAAAAGGTGGATATTAAAATAGAAAAGTATTGCTCAATATTGTTTTTACTGTATTTATGCTCAAATAAATGTAGCTTTGGTGAGCATAAGAGACTTTTCAAAAACAAAAAATATGTGTGTGTGTGTAATTTTTCTGGTTCAGTACAGATTAGGTCACTTCAACCTCATTTGACGAAAGAGAAGCCAAAAAGCTAAAATAACAGTACAGTAACACACTAACAGTGGATATGTGAAGTTTTATTCAATATTTTCTAAATAAATCATGTAAATGCTTTAACACAAAACTGATCTTCACATTTCTGCTTTTAAACCCTCTGGAATGCTGACCTGGTTTACTTTCCTGTAAGTGTGTTACTGTAACCTGCAATTTTTTCCTTTTTTTTTTTTAAAGACTGAGGAAGGAGTCAAAATGAATTTGAGGTGATCGACATTATCAGCAGCAGCATTTGCGGATAAAGCTTAACTTGTTTTGAACCCAGAGTATTCCTCTAATCTTAGTGCTAAGTTGTATAGTGTTGTATAGTGTGACCTTATAGTGAGACTGCTACTGCACAATGGTTTGAATCTCTCACTTTCAGGCTCTCTAAACGCACGGGGTAGCAGTATGGATGATCGCTCTCCGGAGAATCAGTCCGGTTCATCGGTGGTAGTGGTGGACAGCTTCCCCGAGGTGGACAAAGCTGTCCTGGTGGAGCGTATCGTGCGGCTGCAGAAAGCACATGCTCGTAAGAACGAAAAGATTGAATTCATGGAGGACCACATTAAACAACTGGTGGAGGAGATCAGGAAAAAGACAAAGTGAGTGAGAGTGAAAAAGACAGAGTGGAAGATGAAAGACAGTGGAGAAAAACTCCTTGGCTCCCAAAGTTTATTTTGACATTTACAAATGAGCCTGGAGCTGTCTAGTTTACATTGACATTCGTATACAAAGTTGTCAGGAAGGACACCAAAGAGAAGCCATGAGTTTAATAGAAAAACAATAATGTCGAAGATACAATGGCTCCAAAAAAAACATTTGGACACTTCAGCCACAATAAAAAATTTATGAATGTCTGATAAAATATCAAAACCACATGGTATTTATTTTAAATGAACATAGTGCAAATTTGTCCTCACAAAATTGACTGGAATAGCCAAACCTGTTTATTAGAGCACAAGTTTGGCCATGTTGTGTGTTTAATATCTAACACTGTGATATTCAGGCAGTTTTAAGTGTCCAAATATTTTTTGATGCCACTGTAGAATAGCTCTGAGCTTTTGGTGTAGAGAATTTATCACTGCCGCCCCTCCTTTCCGTCTGGTCGAATTTGGCTGGTCATTGTCCCTCTTTTGCATCCTCTCTTTCTCTTGTTTTTTCTGCCTATTTTTGTTTTGTTGGTTTTTTTCCTTTGTTTATTTGTCTACGGCTTCCTGACCTAGGCTTGTGTCTTGTACTTTCTGACTTTCATTGCGAAAGGGGATCTGGCAGACTTTCATCTTTTTCTTTCACACACACACTGAGCAAACCAATGTTTCTGACAGAGAGGTCTTGGCAGTGATATTTATAGCTGTCGGTTCTTGCGGGAGCGATGCGTCACCAAGGTTGCTAATGATGCCTGATACATATTCATACGCACCTCTATACATGAAGAATCAGGCTGCCGGTGCACATTTCCACCACAGAACAAAACAATCTTTTTGCAAAACAAAGTGAATGCGCTCGGAGAATGAGAGTGCTTTGTTTACGTGATCAGTCTTTGAATGAGATAAATAATTTAACATGCCGCAGAAGGATGCAAGTTGGGTTGCCACCCCCACCCTGGACCGAAATGCCATCTCTGTCCCTTTCCCATCACTTTTGAATAATGATATGCCTTGAATCGGTCCACCTGCACTAACCCACATTAATTAGTTCTCATCAAAGGCGCATCCCATTGAAGTCAGGCTTAATTTAGCGTCCTTAGCTGATCTTTAGCCATTATGTGCAGCTGAGCTTCCTCAACAAGTCCAAGTTTGCCAAGCGGTGGAGTGTTTCCCAGTGTTTATCGACTGTTGGCATTCGAGTGATTCTTTGACATACGAGAAGGTTAGATCAGGCCGGTATATCGTTCAAAGCTCAGTGGAAATTGATCATATCATAAAACCGCAATTGATTTAATAACGTCTCCTTGGTTTAACAGTGTGACTAGACCTAGCTGAGGATTACCATATTTATCAAAGGAGGGAAACATATGTATTCTCACTGTGCCACTCGTCAAGGGCGGTTAGAGGAAATCGCTCTGTTCTGGAATTGATACCAAGTGCCGTTGGACTTTCATGCGATTCATTTTTAGTTTGCATAAATTATTACTATATTTAGTTGTGCTTGCTACATTTCAACAAACCTCTAACCTTAAAGGAATAGTTCACTTCAAAATGAACATTCTGTCATCATTTACTCACCCTCAAGTTGTTTCAAACCTGTATGAATTTATTTCTTCTGCTGAACACAAAAGAAGATATTTTGAAGAATGTCGGTAACCAGACAGTTGATGGACCCCATTGACTTCCATAGTAGGAAAAAATATATACTATGGAAGTCAATGGGTACATCAACTGTTTGCTTACTGAAATTCTTTAAAATATCATCTTTTGTGTTCAGCAGAAGAAAGAATTTCATACAGGTTTGAAACAACTTGAGGGTGAGTAAATGATGACTGTATTTTCATTTTGAAGTGAACGATTCCTTTAAGGATTAAACTTTAGCATGAACGAATCAAATGGCTTGGTGTGGAGAGGTTTGCTATTACTTTTTTAGATATTTGTACAGCGGATGATGACATGTGTGGGGAAAAAACGATTGAATGTTCTGACTCTGAACCCCTCGGTGTGACGTGGCGTCCCAGCAGTGTCAAATTATCAGAATATCATTGGGGACATTGAAAATCATGGCAATATTGTCAGGTGAACCACCAGCATTGTGGCGGTGAGTTTTGCACAGGCAAGCTACACTTTCACTATCAGGATATTTAATAATGTAGTTCAAGATTTTTATGTATGAAATGCAATCTGACTGGAAAGGCTGGTAAATGATTTGGGTATTTTTGACCCATGTATCTTGATTGAAACGGGAATATTCTGTCTAGATTTATCTTTGATATGAGCTTTGATTTGATATGAGCTTTCATCTTTAGTCATGGTTCAGTTGTAGTGCTTAAAATTCACAATCCTCATAAAATAAACATAAAGATTCTCATTTTGTATTTTGATTCCTCGAATGAAGACGAACAGACTGCCAAAGCCTTACTCTTTATTTCGTCCTATGGCTTGTGTCTGTTTTTCTATACTCCTCTGGTGTTCCTGCTGTCTATCTTTTGCTCTTTCAGCATCTAGGCTGTGAGAATCAGGCCATGCTACTGCGCTTTAGCTAAAACTGTCATCTGTTTCAAACAAATGGTCTGCAAATCAAAATTCAGAATGGTCTCAGAGCTGTGGTGCAGCTGTTGTGCTGTTGTCCAGCCTGGGTCATGTCCCGATCCAATTCTTTCTCTCTTTCCCTCAAATTTACTGTCAGTTCTCCACTGTCTTGTATTATAAAAGCCAATAAAAGTCAGAATGGCAGTAAAGTGGATTACTTGCTACCGAACTGTGGTTGGATTGCCACTAGAAAAAAGGTTATAATGAATTGCAATGACGTGTCTGTATGTGCATGCAAAATGTTTAGCTTAGGGCAACTTTTTAATTTCCCTTTGTTTCGTTTTGTTAAATACTAACCTTATGGAGTTGGGGTCCATTTGGACCCCATATTAGTGAGAGGTAAGTTGTTTGTTTTTATTTGTTCTTTCTGTTGTGTGCGTCTATGTGTGTTTATCCTTTTTGTAGCATCAGCACATCACAGACACTTTGTTTTTCAAAGCATCTGTGAATTTTCCCTAGTTTCTTTCCTATCACTCTGATAAATAACTGCTTTGTAACATTTTGAGTTATCAGGGTAGAAAAAAAATCCCTGTTTTAAAAGTTGGTTTGATAGATGCCCTTGTGTGTTCATTTCAGATTCAGACAGTGAAATGAGAGTGAATTCATCAATTCAGAAAGCACTTATATATCTTTTTTTTTTTGCTCTCAGGCAGAGACCTTACATCGTCTAATGTCTTTGTCTCGAGCAGTGCTCTGAAGAAACCATTAGAATCGAATTCTGCCTTTATTTGGGCTGTGCGTCACTGCAGAGAAAATAGATTTTAAATAGTGGTCGTGGAAGAAAGAACTCTCTCGCAGAGACTGAAATATAAATGTACATCACAACATCATCCTTTAAATCTCTAAAACACTGAGTTTAAAGTTCTCTTGTTTTCTCGTGTCTCTTTCTGGGTCTCAGTACAAAATAAAACATAAGATTAAATTAATTTAGGATTGCAATTTGAAATGCTGTCATTTCTTTTCTGTACTCTGGTGTACTTTTATCTTTATCTCTCTGAACCTTGTTTTCATTCAGGTAACGTTACATGATGTCTACCCATGAAGGCCATACCGCTATTTTCAATTTAATTAAATTAAATTAATTGAGAACCAATCTTTTTTAGACTTTATTTCATGAAAAGCCTTTAACCAGAAAGCCTTTAAGCCTGACATCCAAATCAAGAAGTTTGTCCTTTATGTACTCTTAGTAGATGACCACTATATTCATTTACTAATTAAAAACGGCTTATGGATTTTTTTCCCCCAAAGAAGTACTCCTGCAAAAGTGACAAAGACATGAAAAGCTATTTCAAGGAAATGAGTGTCACATTAAATAAATCTTATGAGACAGACCGGCTGAGATTTAGCTGTGCAAAGCCTTCTAATCTGTGATTTGTGAAACACATTTATCATCCAGAGTGAAAGAGAGGGACAGAGAGAGACACTGATGATGTAGATATGGGTAATGGGGTCTTTTTCTCCTCTGTCCCCAGGTTCGTCACCTTTTACTTTCTCACTGAGGATAACTATGTGACAGTGGCCTTTATGGCTTGAGGTTTCATTGACACTTAAAATTGCTGTGAAAAACTTTGTGTTTCCTGCAGGATTATCCAAAGTTACGTGCTCAGAGAAGAGTCTGGAGCTCTGTCTTCAGAAGCCTCAGACATAAACAAAGCTCACTTGATCCGGAGGGGAGGCATCATGGCATCGCTGTACACCTCCCACCCAGCCGACAGCGGCCTCACTCTCGACCTCTCGCTGGAAATCAACCGCAAACTCCAGGCTGTGTTAGAGGACACACTGCTCAAAAACATCACTCTGAAGGTATGAGCCACCATCCACAGCAGTGACGGACACCCATGCCCCTTAAAGCCCCCATGAAATCAAAATGGGAGTTTTGTGGCTTGTCTGTTAAGGCCAATTCACACTGCACCGATAGGCACCAACCAATCATCAGAATACAGAATGTCACTTCTCAGACACTCTACTATCTGGCAAACGTTGATTGAACATTGAACGCTGAAAACAAGTGGCGACCAACGGCAACACTGACAGGGGTAACGCACTGATCCGACAAAACCCGACATGTCTGTTGCCGTTTGTTTGCATCTGTCAGTAAAATATCCAATATTGACCAATACCAATAGATCTTTAATATCGGCCAATAATTGATATGGCGCCAAAATATTGTGCATCCCTTTTAGCCCTTTTATGTGTCACACCCAAACCTCTTGTTTCAGTAGGAAGTATATCAACACCTATAAGAGAAAACTGCACTCATCAATAGGGCTGTGCTTGTAAACTTGACAACCACACCACCAGTAGCACCGGCGGTGGTATGCCGAAATACATTTTTGTGTATGTGAATGCTGTTTTACGTTAATAGTATGACACGAGTGAAGCATAAAGCTTTGTTTACAAAATAAATAATAGGTTAGCAAGTAAATGTTATATTGCAGCCATGGAAACATTTGTATTCATCCCAAATGAGAGGTATGAAAAAAAAAAATTAAGCTTTGTTTTGCGATCTGGTCACCCGATTATCAGCGAATTTAACATTATTCCATTAGTTATTCCACTGGACATGGAATCTCTTGTTTCTTTTTCCAAATCTTCACTCCCGTCTCACCCCTTTTTGCAGGGGATTATAAACGTTTATTTTGGTTCACTTTTAATAAGGCCTATTATATTTGCATTCTTTACTGTGGTAAAGTAAAAAAAAACTAAGACAGATACCTTTTTGTTTGCACGTCAAATTTAACAGTTTGTGCTTGTTATTAGACTTGGTAAGGCGCATCAAGTTTATTTGTATAGCTCACTTCACACATGCTGGGGATATTAGCTTCGCTTTCATTGGCAGCGCAAAATCAAACATAGCCTAAATGTCTTGACACTGTGGAAGATAAAATGTGCTCTTCAGACCTGTTACAACAAGTGTCAGTTGCTTTGGAACATCAGGAGAAAACATGAAAATATTAAAAAGAGAATGACTGTCTCTTTCCTGCTCATCCCTCTCAAGGCGCAGTGTTTTTAAAAGATATTTAACTTTCTTATATTATTTAGTTTAGGCTACCATTATTTACTGATATTTCTTTTAATGTTTTACAGGCTAATAGCGTGTTGTAAAAAACTGCCACCATCACAGCCCTTATCAAGCGATTTCATGGGGTCTCTATGCGTTTTAAACCCAACTTTTCACAGATTGCATTTGTTTTTGCAATTGCAATAGTGTGACCATATATAGCCAAACTAGGTGTTGGTATATTGATGTTAGTGTTGAGTTCCACAATGACATCCGCTGATGTAATTACAATTTTTAAACTAAGCTTCTGCGTAACTGGATTCCTAGTGATGGCTATCAGAAGAAAAGCAAATTTGGTGGTGATGGATGAATGTTGAGTAAGTGGGCAAATTTCCATGCTGACAGTGACCAGTTTCTCAGTTATAGAGCCACATCCAGGTCACAACAGGGACAGCATCTGTCCTCTACGAGGGAGCACATAAGCTGGGAGATCAGAGAAATTAATAAAGTATGTTTTGAGGACAGGGCACAAGGGGAACGCAGAGCTCCATTCAAGGCACAATGGCAGGATTACAGTCTTATCGGGAGATGAGCAGGAAATCAGAGAGTTTCGAAGCAAAACAGCCTGGAATTGCCTAATTATCCAAGCTTACAGGCTCGCTTCTCTCAGATGTGCCTCTTTTTGCTCAGCTTGTATATGAATAAACTGAATGGCAA
Organism: Leuciscus leuciscus; assembly: GCF_965113295.1. Lineage (NCBI taxonomy): Eukaryota > Metazoa > Chordata > Actinopteri > Cypriniformes > Leuciscidae > Leuciscus > Leuciscus leuciscus. The sequence continues at coordinate 26,415,990 of NC_138745.1, forward strand.
TGTAAATAATAGCAGTAGTCCTCACAGCAGTCTGATTTGTTTCTCTCTCTACAGGAAAATCTCCAGACGCTGGGTTCGGAGATCGAACGACTAATCAAACAGCAAAGGGTGCCGGATGATACAGCCGGAAGGAAGTGAAGTCAGCTGAGGGGAAGGCTGTCACAGTAAACAGCACACGCTGTTCAACTGAGGCCGTTACAAAACGCTTGAGATCAAAACATTTCTCATTTCATCAGACAAGTTCAGTCTGATACATACACTGGAAGCACAGTTTGCGATGAGGACTGAACTGCGCCAGAGATACTCATGTGACAAATGAATGAAACGCACAGATTTCCAAGAGTCTGTGCTCACTTTTCTTCACATCGTGCCCAAAATCCAACTTTCCTCTCTTCACCGTCCTCTGTGATGTAGCCGGCTCACCTGTGCCTTGATGAGTCAAGTTCATCAGGTTCAGAGCAGAATTGCAGTCCTATCCAACGACCTGGTTTGTGAAGTTGGGTAGATGAATGACTATTCTCATAAATGTGACCCCACGCTCTTTTTGAAGAACAAAATGCGCTGGACTAATGGAGACCTGCGGATTCTGCAGCTCTTTAGAGGCTTTCAGAGGCTTTTCCTCTATTCACGACTCCGCAGGTTAATGGCTGCTCCTCCTCGCTCTCATTTCCCCCTCATGCAAACGTGCCAATTAATGAATGTATTATGTAATGAAAAGGACCCTTGTGTGTAATCCCACACGTTCTGACCCAAGAGAGTGGGCAACATTCCCCGTTCGCGCTGCTGCTAGGTTACCCGGATAGCATTATCTCTCACAAAGCACTTAGGCGAGAAGGGCCATGCCAAAAAGTACAGCTCTTGCTCTGTCTCATTATGAAGTTTAAAACAATAGTCAGAATAATCATCTTAGAAATTTTGATTCATCTTGGGGTAGTCTTAAGGGAGCTTGCATTTTTACTATCAGTTTGTTTTATATGGATTAAGTTATAATTAAATATTGTTATTTTTCCTCGCATCTTCTTTTCCCCCTTCTACCTCTGCTTGTATGGTTTCTGTAGAAACAAGCTTGTAACTATTTTATGTTCCATCTTTTTTTTTCTTTCTCTTCTTTGTATGATGTTGCAAAGCTGCTTTTGAAAAGCCGGTTGCTCCCCAAAGAGACGTAGAGTAACATCCCCATGAAATGAAAGAGACATTGTAAATATTAAGGGCAAAAGTGCAATTTTAACCCCCCTTTTTGTTTGTTTGACTGAGCTGTAATTGCCCTGGCGAGCGTCCCATCTAAGACTCCTGCAAAATATCCCCTGTTAGCATCCAATTCCGTGATGATGTAACCATATGGCACGCAACATCGTGCAGAGCTGAATCCATTCCAAACCATGACTTGCGACTGCCTGAGGCTTCGCTGTTCTGCTTCTGACTCCGTCCCTTCTTTCAGGGGTGCATGATGAGGAATTGCACCATCGGATGCAGCTGATGGATTTTTCACTTCCACCTTTAGAGCTTGTGAAAGACAGACATGCATTGATTGGCAGATCTCAGCCAGTTTACCAACCATTTTAGTGCCATTCTCACTGGGTTTTCTCCCGCTTGAGTCGCTATTGAAAGTAAAATCATGCCATACACTGTGATAAAGGGTTTATAATAACATGACACTGCAATATAAGCTTGTCAAGGTCATATCAGCTGTTCCAACTTGAGAGCCTGTATTGTAGCTTTCAGTTCTCCCAAATCCCAAACACATTGCACACGTTCCAGAAAAAGCAGGATGAAGGAAATTATGCAATGCTAACAGAAAAATAAGCATTTACACACAGCCCTTAATGGCGAAATGAAGACTCACTAATCTTGATAATTTATCAGTGTACTTTACATTCATAATTTATTTAATGTCTCAAAATAGAAGAAAGATCTCTTGAAGTATGTATGTTTGTGAATGGTGAATTGAAACTGATGAGAAAAAGAAAAAAATTACGTGTTGATTCTGTTTATGGTCTGTAACCTGTGCTCTGCTTGATTGTATAGTGAGTGAAACTGTGATTATAAACTTGTAGATATATTGTACAATGGTCCAATGTTTTTAAACTTCTGGAGTCTTCTGTATATATGGCGTTTAAAGGGGATTAAAATGAAAAGATTATAATCACAAGTCATTAATTTCTATCAATCTATTTTCTATCCTGTGTGTGTGTATATATATATATTTCTCACACACACACACGTGTGTGTATATATATATATATATATATATATATATATATATATATATATATATATATACACAAATGTGTATTCTCTCTCTCTCTCTCTCTCTCTCTCTTTATATATATATATATATATATATATATACACACACAAATTTGCATACAGTATATATGTATTTTTAATAAATTATATAGTTTATAGTTTTTTTTATTTATTTTAGATTTCTTTTCCTAAAAGTTATGTTTTTTTTTTATTGCATATCAACATTGAAACATTGAGTTTTTTTCCTCCTCCCTATAATAAGCCTATTTATTTTTGCCACCGTAACTATTCAAGATGAAATGGTTAGTTGTGTTTTATTACTCCATTTAATCTGGCATTTTCCCTGCTGTCTGCAGCCCTATCAGAGTTTCTGCCCCTTTTTACTGACTTACAAGGTGACTTATGGGTCACTGGTCTCTCATTTGGTGCGTGAGAGTGCACAATAAACCACGTGTCCCCCCTGCATTGCCTTAAGTAACATTATGTAACCGTAGCAGGTGATGTCCAAAACCAAAAGTTTCTGTGTACTGGGGCCTTGCCTTATTGATCCTCTTTCCCACACGGACACATCAACAACACAGAGTGCTGATATATTAAAGGTCAACATAAAGGAAAGCTCTTAGAATTGTATTACAAGTAATAATAATAATAGTAAACTACTTATTCGAATGCACTTGGCATCTCCCACAGAAACTGATATTTTTAGGCAAACTGTCACAGGACATTCAGTGCTGGAAACACACTTTTGAAAAGTAATTTAGGTGGTGCATTTCCTGTTAGCTTCGGCCTGAACTAATAATAGACATATTTACAGAAATGGCTGAATGTGTTTATTAAACAGAAGCTCTGTGAAATATGAAACGACAAAAGTTTTTGCACTCTGAAGAACCATCCTACATGTTTTCTACAACTTTCAAAACTGTTAAAACACAACATATCTTTCCTTTTTTTAATTTTTTTTTTATAACGGACACTTTAAAATTCATCTCACCTGTGTGGCATTTCAGAGTCTGCTGAATGTGACGAGAGATGGCAGGTTGAAACATCCTGTACATGGCAAAGAGCCATTGCGTAAACTCCGCTCAGCACTTATTTTTAGCACTTCAAGATAACGTGCTCCGACACTCACATCAGCCTTGTAGACCTCCAGAGAATTCATAAGCCTCAGTCAATGCTTTTGACTAACTGGGAGGTCTTGTCGTGAGTAACAGGAGGAATGTGAGATTGTCTAGCCACATGTATTGCAAATATATCTCTATGATATAATTAGATTCAAATTCTTATTTTTTTCCAGCATTGAATGAACTAGTTAAAGAAAAAAAAGATCTTTATCTTTTTGAAGATAAAAATCACAACACAGGAAAATAGTACTTGTCCAACTTAACACATCATGTTTCACAATGACTAATTCAGAGGCATTGTTCATTTTTTACTCATTTCTTAGTTTTTGTCTTTTGCTGAAACTGTCTTTTTAATGTACTAAATATTTCTTCATGTCACGCCATTTTGAAATGCATCTAATTTTAGTCAACAAAAACAACAACAAAATTTTTGTTAAAAAAGTACATTTCAAACATTTTATATATTACAGTTATTCTAAATCGGTTTTTTTCTCAAAACAATGTTCATATTTCTGAACAGTTAGTTTGTTGCTCACATCAGATTTGAATTTCTTATAAGCAAGTTGCATGTTTTTGGCACGTGTGTCAAATAGAATGTACAATTGTCTACAATTTGCACAACACCTAAATGCACATGGCTTGTAGATCAAAACTGATGAGTTACTTCTCAGTGAAATTGTCAAACTCTTCGCAACTTCTAAACATTCTTTCATATGTGATCCTTTACATGCAAAATTATCCATTCAAAATCTGTTGGACATGCTTATATTCCATAAATACCAATGACATTGAATGTTTTAATGTCTGCTATTTGTCAAATGGCCTGCCATTGTAATGAAATATGAATCACAATCTTACCAGTCAAGTTTGGAAGTATATGGAGTTTGCCCAGCACAATCACTACCATGTTTGAACATGGATGAACATCTAAATCCCTAAGCAGCAACATCTGTTTATTTTTGAAGAAATGTGTTACATGTAAACTGAAAATTCACAGTTGCTTGTTGAATATAAGAATGTGTAAAAATAAACAAGCAACCGGGAATGTTAAGTTTACAACACATTTTACAAAAATAAATGTGCATTTTTTTTTTCCTACTGTTGAAATCTGTAGGCCTATCTAAAAAGCTCAGTGTGATATGTAAAAGCATTCAGCAAGACAGAACTGACATTCTTGTATATTATAGAAAGCAGTCAGTCAACAAAAAAAGTAGGGAAAAGTTAACAAATATTTCCATGGTGAAAAAAAAAACCCATCTAAACATCTTGACAAATGTGGCTCACACGATGACAAAAACATTTTTTATTTTGGTGGCATTTGCCAATTTACTGACACAATATGTTTTGAAGCATGAATTCAATGTTTTGGGTGTTACTACATTTTGCAGACATGCAAGAGAGTTCTGATGTTCCAGCAAACAGTTGTGACAATTAAACTTATAGTTTAGAGAATGTTAAAGGGACTCTGTGTAGGAATTTCTCCCATCTAGTGGTGAAATTGTATTTTGCATTCAAATGAATAATGCCCTCCAGCGCCTCACTTTTTCAAATGCGCGTTGCATCTACGGTAGCTGGTATGTACCAAAAAGCTATGACAGGATGTCTTATAATAGCACTTCGAGTTTTTCTTGGTGAAACTGAAACTTGAAACAACGAAAAAAAGATTGTTAGTTATCAATTACTGACTGTGAAAAAGTTAACTATGGTAATTACTAGTAATGCCTTCTTTACTCGTTATATTTTTTGAAGTACGTGCATTGTTAGATATCATCATCATCAGAGCCTTCTCTATCGTTACTTTACTCAATAGCTGCTATTCATCAAAGAGTCTGTTTAACTTTTAACTATAAATGTTCTACTGTCTATATAACATAGCTGCCAACTTTTGAGTTTTGCTTGGAGTGAGATTTATGGAGGAGCGGGGGGTGGGGGGGATATCTACACAAGATAGGCATTAATTTTTCTCAAGAAAAAAACAACTCACCTAATGCTGTAAACATACAGAAAGATACATAATGCGTTTTTTTATTATTATAATAACTTTATTTAATGATATAAATACAAATATAATATATATGTAATATAGTACACATATTTAGCAAAATACTCTTTATAGCTCTTTTTTTCTAGCCAACTAACTGCTAGCCTTTATTATGGTCATTAAATGGCTTTCCTGAGGTAAATGTTGTGACATACATAATTGTTCTCCAGCTGTTTACCATTTGTTTGATTGATTGGTCGATATAATGTATGAGGAATATACATTTCGGTAAGTTGTACTGTATCTTTCAACATTGTTCATTTGTGTTTATTTACTAGCTAGAGATGATCGGTTCACGTGCCGCTAGGGATCCGTCGTGACTCGCGTCACATTTACAAGCGCCAAAAACAGTATATATTGTTTGAATTTCGTAATAAAAGTGACAGAATCTGAGAGCTGAGATTTTTTTATATCATAAGTAACCTGCTCTGTCTATTCTGTCAGTCTCCATGTCCTCTTTGCTTCGCGATAAAGTACACAACCAAGCAATGAAAAAAAAGCTTGTAATTAAGGCCGTAACATTGACTTACCTGTCGAGAAGAAAGCAGGAAACTTCAGCGTCTCTTTTGAAAGCTTTCTCCTGCATTAGCTATCCCGACATTAACCCTTGTTTTTGTAATCTCCGGTCACGTTTCCTTTTACGGTCTATTTTGAACTTTTTCGACGACGAGGACTCCTTATCCTGTGACTCAGCATATGTATGAATGAACGGTGTATAAATAACCATACAGTGCAGCCTTTTAAACTTGCCGGTGCAGTGACAAGCACCTCTCACTGCTCTGCTCCTCCGCTTCTGCTGGCTTCAGTCACGTGACGCTGGTTCTGAACGAAAACGCGTTGTGGAAACGCGTTGGCCTAGTACTTTTTGTCCCTCTCTGCTATTATAGTTTTTCAAGATGGCGGAACTACATGGAAGCCTCCGTGGACTTACCCGTCCCATGTATATAAAGATAATAAATTCTTCGTTTACGAGGATTAGTCTGATCATTGGCATAGGTATTTGTACACCATTGAGGGCATATTTATGAATAAAAATATTGATTTTAGATAATAAAATACCTAAAAAGCTACACATAGTCCCTTTAAGACTGTTTCGAAAAATGTGCCTAAGTGATTGAGAAAAACTGTAATTTAACCATATCAACGTTTAACAAAAACGACTCCTGAAATAATATTTTAATGATTAAACTACCATTGTTATATAATTGTTATTATTATAGCTGTAATTATTTTTTACGTGTTCAATGCGTTGTTACTAAAAGAGCATAGTTCTCTCTTAGTTCTCAGTACTTTTCCACTGGTTTTGGATTATTGCAGAAAATAAGGTCTGTGTCCAACAAAAGCACTTTTTTGTCCATCATGATAATCTTAACAAATGAACACAGCTTTTATCAATTTTAATAAATAAATTAATCTGCATAACTTAAATAAAACCGGCAGAACTCAAAAGCTCATCGAAGGCTATGAACAAAATACACCGCGGTCCGACACCATCAGCTTGCGTACCAGCAAACACAGAACGTTTGCACAACGTTTTATCAACATGGCCAAAAGGTTGCTATAAATACGTTGTGTGGTGAAGGTTGTTACAGCGTTGTCACAATGTTGACATTAAACCACCGTTAAGGGCCACTGCTAAAGGTTGTGCCAACGGTGTCTTGACAACCACTGGACTAACAGTGTTACATATGTACTCGTCACTGCCCTCAAGCGCGAAAATCTGCCTTTTAAATTTCAACCGTTGGGTTAATTGTGTTGTCTCGTTCTTCATCGATCAAGGATACGTGAGTATTGCGTTTTATTTACCTCAGCTAAATAAGATACTTAATTATTCAAACACAACCTACAACTTCATTTTCTAATGTGACTAATGTAGCCTCGCTTGCACTGTTATCTAACATATGACTAATTAAAAATTAACCCCAAAACATAAAATGCTAAATGGGGGATATCTATAGGCCTATCTAGCATAAAAACGAAAAATTGTCAGAACGTCATCTCTCATTTGATGAATGTCGCGCAACAACGTTGGTACGTTGTTACAATGTTGCGAGCGTTGCCATAGAAGAAATGCAATGTGCCACAACGTAAATGTGTTTGCTGGGGTGTGTTGTGTTATAATAATTTGCATGAACACTTGTTGTTACTGTTCATTCTAGCATTTAATAAAAAAAAAATAATAATTTGCATGGCCACGATTATAAACACATCGAAGCTGTGAAAGCAGACAAGGGAGTAGCTAGATGAGTTTTCCTGTTCGACTGATGACGTTCGATGACATCTGTAGTCCCATTTAGCCACTTGCAAACAACTGCCTTTTACAAGACAAGTAAAAGCTTTAAAAAAAAATCACAAGAGCGTATTTCTGATGTATTTTATATCATAGAAGAAAACGGGAGAATATCTTGAGTTTGTGTTTACCACAGACCTTTTTTCAAGCATTTAACCAAAAACCCATTGACTTCAGGACGATGGAAACGGAAGTGCTAAAATGCTAACTCGTTTCTGGGTTTTTGCCTACAAAAACACCACTCTAGGTGCGTTCAGTACGAGATTTCATCATGTAAAGCATTCACGTACTCCTCGTAGAGCTAGTAATTATAATTTGTAAGATGGGAATTTTCTGAGATTTCCTACTTGTACCACGTGACCGCTGAACCACTTGACCATTGCAGATTCATTTAGGCATGCATTATCATTTAGAAAATTAAAAGTAATTTTCAACTTTTTTATAATTTATACAAGATTCAACTCATTGTTCTAGTCAGTTTAATGTAATTTAAGTTGAAATTACTTAAACATCCAAGTTGATTGTACTTAAAAATTTAAGGCAGCTACTTTTTTTTACAGTGGCAGTTTACGGTGTTCGCTTTTCAGTTCGTGCAGCTAAAACGGGCTATTCCTGATGAATGGAATATTTTTAATCAGTTTTTTTTATTTTTAGATTTTTCTTGCGGCTTTATTTTTCTCTTCAACTTTAGTCTATGTTTTAAGTGAAATCGTTTAATTGCTGTCATGATGTAAAAAAATTTCTGCTAACAAACACTTCCATCAGTAATTTAGCTAACGAGTTTAACACTGTTTAGTGTGCTAAATCTCACTTTCCTGTAGCTCAAACAGTAGAGCGTTGGTGCTTGCAACACCAAGGTCATGGGTTTGATTCCCAGGGAAAGCTAGGATTGATAAGAACTTTGAAATGCATTGTAAGTCGCTTTGGATAAAAGCATCTGCCAAGTGTTAATGTTAATCTTGTCCCATTAACAAGATTATTATAACTTTTATCATGCACACCCTCAAAAGTTCAGTAGGCCTATGTGTGAGCGTGGATATAATGGTCCAAAAGCGCCCTTCAGAAAAGCCGTTGAATGGAAACTACAACACTGGAATGTATGGAAGGCAGCCAGGCATGCACAGGTATATATAAGTAGATGCCGTTCTCTCAACACCTCATAAGCCAGTAACGTATTACAATTAACAGTGTGAGCTGTTGGCCAACGTGTGAGGGAAAAACATGAGAGCGTTTTATCTCCACGATGTGCTAATGGCAGCCATTGGCTGACATAAAACAACGTGTTCAAAGATTGTTGCCGCTCCAGACCAAGTGGCCCTTACTTGAACTAAAGATGTGTAATGGCAGTCAAAGCTCAGAAAACTTTTTGAACGTGCCCCCCAGCTGCTATTAATAGACACTTAACGTTTTTGAAGTAAGCAAATGTACCATTCACAGACCACAGTGAGCTAATCTTTTCTACTTAGGGTTCAGTGCAATTCCCCTGATTTGAGCACAGCAGCATATGAGCCTCCAAGCAAATAAAAGCAGTCATTACGTCAGAGTCATCAGGTACGGAATGATAAACTAAGAATAAGCTTTCTGATTAATGAAAGAGATTCGACGCTGATAAAGAAACCAAAGGCAATCACATGTGCACCATTTGTTTCAACACAAGGGCCCTCATCTGTCACGTCTGTCCGGATACAAATTCCTGCCAAACAAATTGTTTTTAATAACAAGGTGACATGCAGCCAAGAGCATATTCATGATGCGGACAGTGTTATTGTTGTGAAACGCTGCGCTATTGTATTAGCACAGGTAATCACATTTAAATAAGGTTCATTAGCCGAAAGCGATGCGGACATATTGCATTCAGTGACCCTGAGGCAGTTTTAGACGTGAGAGGGCTCTGGGGACACTGCTCCGAGCAGTAATGCATTTTAAACCATCCAACCTCTTGAAATTAACAGCACAGCTGTGAGCTCAAATCAAATGTATTCCATAAAAATTTGTTTTTCAAAGCAAAGCACATTTGGCATCTGTTTATGTCAGATTTTTCTAGAAGGAATAAAATGATAAGCAGCCAAACAAGGCCTTAAACTGCTTTTTATTATTCAGTCAACATCACAATAAAATATAATTTAATATATCATTAGAACAATACACGACCAGAAAGGAAGCCAGTAAATCACACTAACCAATACTGAAACAATTTACCACATTGCATCATATTGTCCATAAATGCCCCCAAAAAAATTCTTCACTTTCAACAAATTCGCCTATATTGCTGTTTTATTTGCATGCAGTTGATTCATGAAAGTTGATTACGGGAAGTTCAACTGCAGAATTTTTAATTTTCATATTTCCTTTGCTAACACTCCATTGATGCGGAAAATTATTCCATTAGGAGAATTTCCTAATGCTTTGTTTTCACATCGTGTTGTGAATCTTAAGAACCAAGGGACACACACCCTGCACCGCTACACACTCTTAGGGAAAAAAAAGGTTAATTGGGGTTCTATATAGAACCTTTGCTTCTAAGAGTGTTCTGCTAGTTTGCACGTGTGAAATGAAATTACGTTGTGTTGTGTTATTTTTACAGTCCAATGCAGTCTGAGATGGTGGAAAACCCAACAGTGATGCGAGTGCTGCAAACTAAATGAGGTCAGCATATAAATATTTAAGGAAAGCTCTAATTGGAGGCCTTTGGTAGATATTAGCCATGTTGAAACGGACTGTTTTTTTTTGTTTTTTTTTACTTTCAATCATCTGCAGACTAGGGTAACTCACATAATTGAGATGTAAATCTCAACTGTGTAAAATAGTTAAAGATCTCCTGACAAATAACTGATCCCTAATTTCAGTACAAGCATGCCTGAAAACATTTTGCCTTGAAAAACAAATAAACAAACAACATTCTGAAATCCCAACAGATTTCAGAAATCCCATCAAATTATTAAGTGATTACAAAAGCAACGTGCCTTTTTACAATATCACATTTTATTGCACGCTAGCCAACTTGACGTCAACATGATAAATCTTGTACAATACTTCACATGAGGCACTGGTACATAAATAATTTTCTGTAAAAACGTGAAGTTGGGGAAATATATTCATAACAAAACTTGCCAAAACATGTGTGCGCATCTTTACAGATAAATGAGTAACATATATAACTGGTATGGTAGAAATTTTAAATGAATGGAAAATGCAAGAAGCTCATTGCCCCAGCTCACATTTGACACAAATAAGGAGCATGTAAATCACAAGTATATTTAACATTATTTTATCACATTGCCACGCTTTTTCATATATGCTGTACAATGCATCAAATAAATACTGTACATTTTGACAATTTGTTTAATATAAACAACTTCCTCGTACAATTTGCACATTATACAGGTATGAGGTAAAACAAGATTTAATATCACACATTTGTGAATAAAACATTCAAATAAACAATGTAAAGGCTCAATGCCTAACATTGCTATGAAGAATGAAAAACACTGTTTCACCACTCCATTTCAGAGCCAAACTGCCATTTATTCACTGCAAAATACTGCACAGTTTGTATTTGAAAAGATTTCAGCTTTTATAATTGAATTTTGAACGGTGTTTGCAAAATGTTTGAACCCATTTAATCCCACATTATCATGTGACTTGCATGCATTACTTTTGAGTTTGAAGGGTCTAAAAAGATTTTGTGTGTGTTCCAAAGAGTTCTCAATAGTAAATGAAAGTGCACACTGTCTCGATTCAATGTCATTATTTAATGTGATCATTTTTAATCAGCTGGTTTAAACAGTCACATGAACAGAGCTGTTTAATTCCATTTTGGCCCCTGCATATTTGATAAATATATTTAATTGGTCTATTGGAATACTTATGAAAGTCAAATTATGAAAAAAAAAACTATGTAAACATGTCAGTGATCACATTTGTGACCAGTGAGAAACTGATTTTGAATAGGCCTAACTGATTAATTCACATGGGAAAATTGTAGATTTTAAGGTATTGTTACAATAAATAAAGCAAAGAAATAGAAATATCCATGTATTCTTGGATTTTCAATTTTCTTTTCCAAAAGATTGCTGAATAGCAAAGTTATAAAATTACACTGCTTAATTGTTTGCAACTTCTTTTTTTGGTCTTACTGACAAACTGAGCAAATTGACTAACTGAGCAAGTTTCCCACCGGTTACAACTGTGTCAGAAATAATACACCTTTTCACTTTCAACTTTTTCAGAAAAGACATGCAATCTGCTTCAGTGGGCTCTCCATGCTAAATTTAGCTGGGGGAAAATGGCTGAAAATTAATAGCTGGGGTTAATAATTGTTTTTTTTTGTTTTTGTTTTTGAACACAGCTAAATTTCGTCTATTCCCTATTACCTATCTTATAGCATAACAATTGTTTCCGGTCCCTGAATTTGATTGGCTGAGCGGTTTCCAAAAGTGCAGATAACAGTACGGGGACTTTTCACTGTTTGTATCACTCCGCTTACCCGTGTTCATGGAGGAGCCGGTCGGAGTGGAAATGGAGTGAGTGCGCATTTTCTCTTGATCCATGTTCACTCGGCACAGGAATAAAACCCGGAGTGGAGCTGAAGCGGATTTATTACAGAACGAGTTGAGTGGGGGAAGGGGAATATCTCAATCTGCTCCACCCATTTAGTTTGTGCGTTGCTTGGTGAAAATGCAAAGTTGGCATTAGTGTTAGTTTTCCTGTTGTGAAGTGGATCTGAAGTGAAACGGCTTCTTGAATGAGAAATATTTTTTTTTAGGTCGGGACTTGATTTTGTCCATCAGAGTTGATTGGGTCGTTGGATCATTTTGGTTTGCTATTGCTGTGATCTCATGTGAGTGACAGGTTGTCCCGCCCTGACGCCAGCAAACACGTCATCGGTGAAGAGATGTTGTTGCAAGAGAATATATTTTGATTAAAGATTAGAGGGCACATGAATTGAAAATAATATGTGCACGGATAGCCTACATCATTTATACTAAATACTGCAATATGCTATTCCATAAAAATAAGAATCGTAAATTTTTATTCCATGGTGACTTCAAAGCTTTGATTTTTTTTTTCTGGAAATATTTTCGAACTAACCCAATTTTGGTCTGAAACGTTCACTGGAACAAGCAATATCACACTCTTAGCGCGCCCATAATTACCTGATTTCCAATAGTACAAACAACTCGTGTAATAGACTAAATAATCGCAGATGTACTTTTACAGCTGAGACTCTGAACGGGACACCCTTCCGTTCCTCTCTAGACTGCAGTCGCGGCTGTCCGTGCCGTTACAGTCCGACCAGGTCCCGAGCATGCTCTGCTCCATTGAGTTCACAAAGCCCCCGGTGCAGCGCGACAGGTCGCACGAGCTCACGTGCAGCCTGCGATCCGCCTGCCTCGGACAACACAACAGCCTCTTGAACGCTTTCCTGAAGTCGGGACTCCGACAGTATATGATGGGGTTGAAGGCGGAGTTCACGTACCCCAGCCAGTTCAAAAACACGAAGAGTTCCTTTTTCACCACCTGATCGCTAAACACCCGCATCACGTTAACGATGAAGAACGGCAGCCAGCAGAGAGTGAATGTTCCCATGATTATTCCCAACGTTTTCAGCGCCTTCTGCTCTTTTAAAGCCAGGATCTTGGTGGTTCGTTTTCGGTTAGGTTTGCAATTAGTACCATTGTTGTAGAATCTTCCCTCACATTTGTTAATTTTGTTCAGTTGTTGTTTGGCTTCTCTATACACTCTGGCATAGACGAATATCATGACTATTAAAGGGATGTAAAACGATATAACGGAGGAGGAGATGGCATATTCGCGGTTGGTGATAAAGTCACAGCACTTGGGATCGTCATAGCACGATGTATCCAGTCTGTGTCGGGACCATTGCATTAGGATGGGTGGGAATGACACAAGTGCCGATATAGCCCACACTCCACACACCACCGCCTTGGCCCGTGCTTTTGTTAAAAGGCTTTGATAGCGAAATGGAGAGATGATGGCGATATACCTGTCTATTGCAATTACGCACAGGGTCTCGATGCTCGCCGTGACGCAAAGTACATCAAGAGATATCCAGAATTCACAGAAGAACGATCCATACATCCAGGATCCTCTGACCTCCAAGGCTGCGCCAAATGGCACCACCAGTAACCCCATGATAAGGTCTGCGCACGCCAGAGACACTATGAAAACATTGGTGAGCGTCTGGAGCCTCTGATTCCGGGCTATTGCGACTATAACCAGTATATTCCCCACTACAATGACAAATACTATCAGACCCATGATGATGCCCATGCCCACGAGCCACTGTTCTGATAAGTTATCCGTGGTGCGTTTAGAGTCATTGCTGTTGTTTACAGACGGTGGACCGTCTCCCATGGTGTGGAGAAATGAAGCGCGTTCATTCAGAACTTCAGGTCCTGTGTGGAGCGCTTCCATCCGCGCTCTGGTCTCCAGCCCCGCGCACACACGCGCACGCGCTCGCTCAAAGAACAAGCAGAGCGACAAATACAACGGCCACGTCACAGGCTGCACAGCCAATAGTGTCGCGTCTCTAAATTGCAAGTCCCTCAAAGAACATAGCTTAAGGATTTACTTTTCTTGCTCCATGCAGATTCTGCACTACCTGTTTATGATTATCAAATATAAGCAATTTGTCAATAATGCCATAAACATTAGCTAAATAACATAACATGTAACAAACACCCCAATGACATTAATAACAAGAATATAAAGAATATTTTAAATAAAATGGTTTGTGCACAGAATCTAGCAATGCCCCTTCTGAGAATATGTTTTGTTTATAAAAAAAGCAAAGTTTCATTAATATTTTGCTGTCGTATTTAAATATTTAGTTGAATATAAATAATACATAAGTTTAATATACACTTAATTTGTAAATAAGATGTAAATCTGTACAGTAATTCATGCATTTTACATCTAAAAATCACATTAAAAATGTATTGTCTTTTAAAATATATATTTTTTTTACAGTATGGTAGGTGACTTACAGTTAGTTTTTACTGTTTACATTTTCTTTAAAAAAAAACTTTTCTATCCAAATATTCTATCCAAAATCTTACATTTTCCCAGTCATCATAAGCTACAAAACTACAGTAATGCTTTGAGGCTTTAGGACAATAACAATCATTTTGCTGAATGATCTAAACCTTTTATCTCTGTGTGACTGAACTCATGAGCTTTTGAATTTGTAACCATGAAATTATACAAATTGCATGTATACTTTTCTCTACTGTTATGCATAATAATCATGCATGTGCTGTTATGTGCAACACATTGACTGATACTGCATTGCCTAATGCCAAGATTCTAAAGCAATAGAACTTTAAATGAAATACTTTTTTACTTTAATCATGTAAACATCAGTGCCGACTTCTCAAACATCTGGAAAGTAGTAACAACACTACCTGACAGCACCAGGCAATTACAGGGCCCCTGGACAGATTTGGTGCATGTTTGCAAACTTCACAATGCTCAATTCAGTTGTCCCATGTGCCCCAGTGCTTTCCTGGACAAATCACCACCAGCCAAGCTATAAAAAGAGCCAACAGTGGGCCACTTGCTTTCCTTATGAAAATGAATCAGCCATGGCGAGAGATGTTTTTCTAGCAGTAGGAAGCTGTTAAAGTAGATAAGATCATAATTGCACCTCCTTATAGCCGGCCCGGGACACAGACAGACACATTAGACTAATGCTGCTGCTACACAATTTCTCTCTCGTTCTCATCTACATTCCAGCATTATGGAACAGCACTCTGACTTTTTCTTTTTTTATTCTAGAAAAAGCCAACAGGTATTAGTAGTCCCAAAAATAAAGAGATATTTGATATTGCCTTCGGCAACATGTAATAACGTGGGGCCCTTTTGTCATTGTTTGATCCATCTGAAGTCCTGGGACTCTTGTGAACGAAATGATCTCACTCTTTCTAAGCAAGCAAAAGGAAGTCTGCTCAAGTTGAATGGCTAGCAAGCGCTGGTACGGGATGCAGGGGTAATAATGTCTATTATGTTCTGCAATATATGTAGCATAAGTACCATTCTTACCAGTGCAAACTGAGACATTAATGCGGGCACTGGAGCAGGCATTGGAATTGTGGGTAATGCAGTTTAATGGTGATTACTGTAAAATGATAGATGATTCAGACTAAAATTAGAAGGCGAATAGTCTGAGCAATGAAAGAGAGGGATAGGGCATCATTATCCTAAGCCTGGTGTTCCCAAATGTTTATATCCTAGGACCCACCTGGTTTAATACCACCAAAAACTTTTGTGAATTAGGAAAACGAGATGATACATCTCAAGGGGTTTATCCTAAAGAAAATGTGTTACTTTTCAGAGAGAAATATGTGGGGGAAACAGGTTGGTTTTCTTGGTAACACTTTACATCTGTGAACATTAGTTAACTGCATTAGCTAACTTGAACTAACAATGTGAAAAAAAAAAGAAGTTAATTAAAGATGAAGCAATCCTGGCATGTATTGTTCAATGTTATTACGCTAACTAATGGGACCTAATACAGTATTACTGTTTTTTTTTCTTCCAGTTAACATTTTCCTTATTATATTATTACATTAAAAAGTCCTACTTAGCAATTTCATAAGGCTTTTGGTAAAAAAAAAAAAAAAAAAAATAGTATAACCATGTACAAAGACATGACTGTGAGGTATAATAAAAATGGCTATATTGAAATTGCTTTGACTTGGAACTTGCGGTTCAGTGAGTCACAGTATGTTGATTCAATAGCCAGATTCTATGAGTTCATTTAATGAAAGATATGTTGGAAGAATCTGTCAGACTGATTCAAAGTAAAAACATCTAGTTTAAAGTACAATTGAAGAGGTTTGGACATAATAAGAATGCTCTATAATTTAAGAATCTTCCTCCTATATAGTCATACTCTAGCACACTATAGAGCAAATAAGCAACAAACTCACAATTTATACCAATTTAATCCTTGTAATGAGTTTTTTGCATGGCAGAACAAATCTTAATCCATAACCACAGTGCAGCTAATAAAATATATTCTGAATTTAAATCAGCCTATGCAAGCCAGTGCTAATACAGCATGGAAAATGAACATTCTTCTCTTATCAAAACGAAAGGATTAAAACCACAGAGTCTTATGTGACAATTATGTAAGCGAAACCCAGGTAACTTTCTATTCACAGCAGTCCAATTATCTTTAGTTTCATGCCGTTTTATTCAAATTCACAGAGCACGGTTTTTGAGTCATGGCGAATGTCTTCAGAATATAAATACTGGATAGAAAATATGTAGGCCTATTTAATCAAACACTGGAACCAAAAAAAAAATACACTTTCATCTTCTGACCTTCAGGAAGAAATCTGTTGTGGCTTTGAAAAGAAACAAAAAAGAAATACAATGTTTAAAGGGGTTACAAGGTTAGTTCAAACAAAAATGAAAAGTATATTCTCATTTATTCACCCTGATGTCGTTCCAGACCCAAAAGACTTTCATTCATCTTCAAAACACAAATTAAGATACTTTTAATAAAATCTGTGAGATTTCTTTCCCTCCATTGACAGTCCACGAAACTACCACTTTGATGCTTCAAAAAGTTCACAAAGAGATCGTAAAACTAATCCATATGAATTGAGCGGTAAAAAATGCTGTATTCTGCTGCCATTAGATGGCGATGAAACATTATAGATTGGACACGTAATACGCATGTGCGTGACATCATCGTTTTCAGAAATTCGCGATTTTGTTGTTCACAGATTTCACCCGACTTTTGAAACCCGATTTCAAAAGTTTGCTCCCAAAACGCAGTTGTCGTCTAAATGAACGCCCCAAAACGCATAAAAAGTTTTAAATTTTTAGTTGAAAACGGTGTTGTGTAGCCTAAACAGCCCTTTAGTTTTCATTGTGTTCAGTTGCTGTTCCTTTGACCTATAGTTTTCCTGTGTGTTTCATCGATTCATCCCATTCGCCTGTTGCCTTGCTAATTAAGTCGCTAGCTCTTTTGTTTGCCATGTCTTTTTATGCTTGAGCTTCCGTTTACCATAACTGATGTGTGCGTTGGTGAATATGATATGTGAATAAAAGCCTAAATTAAATCTGTTCAGTGTATAAAGCGATCGTGTCTCTTCAGAAAATTGATCTCTTTATGAACTTTCTGAAGCATCAAAGTAGTAGTTTCATGGACTGTCAATGGAGGAAAAGAAATCTCCCAGATCTCATTAAAAATATCTTTGTTTATTTTTCAAAGATGAACGCAACGAAAGTCTTACGGGTTTGGAGTGACTTGAGGGTGAGTATAAATGATGACAGAATTAACCCTTTAAATCTTGCATTATGGATTATGCGTCTTTTATAGTCTACTGGTTCCAGACATTAATAAACCCTTGAGGGAGCCTGTTTGATTTGACTTCACATCTGTCTGTCAGTGCATATGCTTCACACTCCATATGTTTCATGCTTTCCATACGTTTACACTCCTGGCAAATATCATAGATCAAAACAGCATCTGTCCTCCCCTCTTCCTAATGGATGGAAGGTTCAAAGGGTCATTATCTGACAAACAGCATGCTCTGATCTCAGGCTGTTAACCTCAGAAAACATGTTGTTCATTCTATGAGCTTCATGTATGCAAACATAAACATGACTGCAGCTGAAAGTTCAATGTATTCACTACGAGGTGCGTTATTCAATGGTTAGAGGTGTAGCGTTTTCCCCCAGACAGACATAGCTCCATTAACTTTTGGCTATTTCCCCGCCGCTTCATTGCAGATGCATTTAGATTGCAGTTAACTCAACATCTGGTGGAATTTTCATGATAAGGTAGTTCACCTAACATTAATGTGAGAGCATGTATAAGACATTTTGAAAGATGTCTCAGTGTATTTTCTGTCCATATAATGAAAGGTTCAGTTTTTTGGACCCCACTGACTGTCATTGTATGGATAAAAACATTAAAGATCTTCTTTTGTGTTCCATGGGAAAAAGAAAGTCATTGAAGTTTGGAATTACATGAGGGTGAGTAAATGCTGACAACATTTTTCATTTTTGGGTGAACTATCCCTTTAAGCATGACACAAGCATGTGCTTCAGTCTATATGGAGGAATCAGCGCACTGACGCTCTTCAATGTCATTTAGCAAACTCCATCATATAGATTACTGACACTTCTTTCATGGTTAATTAGAGCGCTACACTACATTAAACACTAGAGTGGTGTTTTCCCATGCGCAACTAAGGGTCTCTTCAGTGGTTATGATGTAATTTAAAGGTGATTTGTAGCGCATTACTATGTGGTTGCTACGTGTTGTCCCTCCTACGTGTTGCTACGTGTTTTTAAATTGATTTTAGTCAACTAAACACAATTTACTGTGTTTATCCAACTGATAAACCAACGTAGTCCAACGTATTTAAATTTGACAAAAGCTGTGTCTGAAATCGCTCCCTATCCACTATATAGGCTAGTGCACTATTTAGGGAGTCGGCCATTTTGTAGTGGTGTCCGAATTCTGAGGGAACGACATCATTCCCTACATTCGTTCACTACTTTTACACACAATCCTCTCTGAATTCGAGTGTACATCCGAAATGATACAGGTTTATTTGTTGGTACTGTAATTACTTTTTAGACACTTTTAGTGCTGTAACTCTTAAATTTGCAGTTGTACATAACATAAATTGATCGATTGTTTTCATATCTGTTAGTGAACTGCATAGGCTACTATTCACCTAACGTTACGTCTTAGAAAATAATGTTTTCTTCTCCTCAGGAAAAGAAGTTTCGTAAGAATGAAAACGCTACATTTTATGCCTGGTTTTGATTACGTGTTTTCGTTTAAAAATGCTCTGTCCACACTCGCGTTTTCAGGCATTTTTCTAAAGTTTCTCATCCACACTGAAACGTCGGAAAACGCTAAATTCACCTTACTGCGCATGCGTAACTCACAAAAGCTCACTGAGATGATACAGGCGGAAAAATAAATAATAAGTCATAGCGCAATTCTTCTGTCTTTAGCAAAATATCTCACCATTCACTGATGCGTCCAGTTACATGTTTGGTCTAAAACACTGATCTCATGTATTGCCTCAGGACAGCAAATGTGAGTACATTTTCTGTCATCTTTGCAGGACTGATATGAAGAGTGTGCAAAGTCACATAGCAACTGTGTGAAAGTGAATGGCACATAACAGGCACAATACCAATATAAACATGATAGGATATTGGTACAATGACTAAACGTGCATCGTTTTCAAAAACCTCAGTTTTGACAGTCCACACTAACATAAACATCGCGTTACAACGCGAAAACAGTGTTTTCAAATGTATTCACTTTGGAGAGCTTTTTCTAAAAAGCTTTGTTTTCATTAATAAAAATGTATTAGTGTGGACAAGCCCAAGTTATCTAAACTTTTGAGAGCAAGTAAAACTCCAAAAAGAAAGAAAATACATTGAGATTTGTTTACAGTGTACTACACACACTATTCACTTTTACTATGAACTGGACTATATGTACTATGTGTCCATTGTCACGTACGCTCTCCATCTTCAACAGTCCAGTCATCTATAGTCAAAATCTACATATCCCAGCATCCCTCCTGTTTATCAACTATGGTCTCAACTATGGACAACAGACTAAGCTACGCTCTACTTTGTGTGTGTGTGTGTGTGTGTGCGAGTGTTATGAAGCGACAAGAATACTTTTTGTGTGCAAAAAACAAAAATAACGACTTTATTCAAAGATTTCTTCTCTTCTGTGTCAGTCTCCAACGCTGTTCACGTTATAAACAGTGCAGCGCTTCCGGATTGTGTTGCCAACTGAACGGCTAGAGAAAACGTGTAAGATTTTAAATGAGCTAACAACATTTGGTGTGTGCTTTCAAACGTAAAAATGACTGAAGCAAGAGTCAACCAGGGTTAATAGTCCTGTCATGGAATCATAAGTGGACCTGAAAGACTTGTATGGGCGTTCTACAGACTGACGTTTCTGTCAACCAACACTCACAGTATCACCAGATCTAAACACTGAGGTCTTGAGTTACTGTTGTTGTCTCTCTCAATCACCCATGGCATTCTCCAGATTATTTCAGTGCTGTTGGCAATGAGAATTCTGCTTTTTTCCCCTCCCAAAAACGTTGTGAATGTCTTTAAAAAACAACACATAAATTCCATTGATATTTGCATGTGTGTAATCATCTCAAGTGTGCAAATGCTCGTTCGCTGCTGCTGGGAGCTGTTGTGATAAAGGCAGATGTGTCAAAAAGCAGCTGTCTGATTGACTGCCTGTTAAATTCTAATGTTCTATTTGTTATTTACGCTTCTGTTAATCCTGCGTATGGACTCGGGCTCTGATTCGTAATGTGCTTTCTGGTTAAATATTAGCCTGTTGCGTCGTAATGGGCGCTGCAGCTTCTCTGGGGGATACTTGTGAGTGGAAATGAACATTTTGATAGGGTTCAGTGTTTGCTGAGAGATTACGAGGATCACATTCAACAGCACAAAGCATATATTTTCACAGCTCAGCTTTATTTGTAATTGCTGAGAACATTAAGCCAAGGAAATGGAGCGTGGGGCAATACTGGTTTCAGACAGCCAAACACTCCAGTGAATGGAGCACATGGTTATCAGGTGTATGCGTGTGGACCATTACTGAAATAGTAACACTTTACATTAAGGCTAATGAATTAAGTACACTCAGTACGGGTACGAATTGTAATCACGGAATACAAATTACATGTTGAAAATTGTAGTTAGTAACCTTGCTTTTAGCCTTTTCTAGTTTATCACATAGATTTGAATAGGATAATATTTTACTATAGTGATATAAAAATGCAAAGATAATTTTCTTTTTGAAAATTTGTCATCAACAACATGAAGTACATTAAACATTACATTACATCAGGGTTTCCCAAACTGGGGTTTGTGAAGGAACTGCAGGGGTTTCTTAAGTTGATGAAAAGGTAATTAAACCATAAAAATGTACAATTTTAATATAAAAACTTTTTTTTTTTATGCTTG
This sequence comes from Leuciscus leuciscus, assembly GCF_965113295.1. NCBI lineage: Eukaryota > Metazoa > Chordata > Actinopteri > Cypriniformes > Leuciscidae > Leuciscus > Leuciscus leuciscus. The sequence continues at coordinate 26,437,702 of NC_138745.1, forward strand.
TGACTGTGTGAGTGTACTCATGAAATCATGATTGAGTATTTTAAAATTTACAATTATATAATTTTTTGGAACCGGATTACGTTTTCCAGATTACATATAATCAGTTACTGCACTATACATTTGTTACAAAAAAAGTTAATTATAAATAAATAATGTCCTTTTCTATTAATCAAATAATCCTGCAAAAATGTTACATGGTTTGCAAAAAAAAAAAAAAAAAGTTTTGACCATCAAATCATCATAGAATGATTTCTGAAGGATCGTGTGACACTGAAGACTGAAGTAATGATGCTGAAAATTACGCTTTGCCATCACAATACATATTTTTTTAGGCCTATATTAAAATAAAAAGAGACTACTCTCAAAAACATTAAAACACCTTAACAACCCCAAACTTGTGAACAGCACAGCAGTGTATTATGAACCAAAAATATAGTTTTACAGCATTTGATGTATTAAATTTATAATTTTCTATTAATTGTTAAATTAATGTATACTGAACAAATGAATTAACGATGAACAGTAGCATATTTTTAAGTTATTAATATGTTCGTTGTAAAAAAACTAAACAAAATGTATATATATATATATATATGTTCAATGTTAGTTCATGACTCCTAATGCTTTATGTTAATAAATCAAACCTTATACGAAAGTGTCACTGAAAAAAAGTGTAACATACCATGAAACATCTCTGCTGGAACAGCTGGTCTGTTGTCATTCATAATGAATGCATTGGTCCTTGCGTGTAGTGAAGAGGATATGAAAATGCTGAACACAAAATGCTGGGAAAATAAACTTTATTAGACCACTGCATCCAATTAATCCAATAAAGTGCAGAATTTGGCGGTTGTATAAAAGAGCTACCCTCAGAAGGGAGAAAGATGCATTTTGTTTATATTAAATAATTTATGGGCAGGAACTGCCACAGGAAAAGCAAGCAAAAACAGAAACAGAACAATTTTAGTGGCCATTTCTAAACAGAGTCTAGAAGAATCACGTGGTTTGATTCACGCTCACACTCTCCAAGTGCATGATCTGCAAGCACATGATCTATGATGTATCAGCCAGCTTTATGAATACATTGCAGTTCCATTGTTAATGCTTAACAGCACTGAGAGGCTATCATTTCAGAAAACATTAATATGTAGATGTAAATGCCTCATGATTCCATTTAGCAAAAGACTGAACACTGAAATTAATGTTACCGCACATAATTCATTCATATAAAGTGTATTGCTCATCGTGAAGGCACTTAAGCCTGGTAAACAATAATAAATAATGGCAATAAAAATAGGATTAAGTCTGACTGCCATTTACAAAACTTCCTTACAGTATCATATGGCTAAGAAAAATAAAAACAGTGTGGGAAAAAAGGTAGTAATAATAATATTATCAGCCAAACCAACCATGAAGGGCTGTCGGAGCAGCTGACAGGCTACATTTTTACACTACACTGCATAATTTCGAATATTATTGTGTGAGAGCATGTGACTGAGTGAATGAAGATGGCTTATAATGATATCAGGCTATTTAACAAAGGCATTACACAAGCTTAATCATGTGAAACACCCCTAGCAGAACCACAAAATATATTGCTGATGAGAGCTAGGCACTTTGTATAATATTTGTCAAGATTTAACAGTCAGATCCTGACTCTGCAATTAGCACTTGCGATCCATCATTAGCGTGATGACAAGCCTGTGTGAGGTCGGATTACTACAGTATGTGTTAGCCACAGGAAGTGATTAGAATGTTAATGGGATATTCACCTAAAAATCATTCACCCTCATGTCGTTCTGTCTTTCTTTTGCGGAACACCAAAGAACAACAGAAAGTGGAAAAACAGTTTTAGTCCATAATATGAATGTCAATGGGGTCCAAAACAACCCCCATTGACTTTCAATGTGTAGGCATAAAAAGAAAAAAGTGTTCCACAGGAGGAGGAAATAAAGTCATGCAGGTTTAGAATGGCATGAGGGTGAGTAAATGACAACATTTTCATTTTTGGTTGAATTATCACTTTAAATATGCCCAAAGAACCATGTACACGCCTGTTTTAAAAGGCATGCTTGAGTGTCACAGCAACAGAACCTTCCTGGGATGTGGAATCAATCAGAAGAGGTTGTCTAAAGGACACTGCCTTCATCATGCAAGCCCCACCCTTAGAAAGGCAGTAGTAGACCCAGGCGTCGAGTCTCAGCGTTGGGTCTGGGGATGCGGGGGTCGCTGGGATGGATGAGACGATCGAGATGGGTTCAGAGAGATCACCGATGCTCCCCGTCACAGCTCGCCCTTCCAGTAACCACTCATTACCTGCCGAGGAAAACAACATTTAACGTTTGACATTTCTGGCTGATGTTTGTTTGAAAGGCATTGGCTCCTGAAGTACCATGTGTTTGGGTGTCAAATAACACATACACCTGCCAAGGCAATGCATATTTCATCTCCCTCTTGATAGGGACTTTCATATATGTGGTCAAAGGAAATGCCTTTAGTTAATGGTTCTGCACTGCAGCGTGTACCAGGTGTGTGTCACTGGCCTTGAATCAAGGGCAGGCCACTAAGACAAGTGCCAGATAGAATTAGGACAGTGTCCAATCAAATGATCCCCAGTGAGAGCTAAAACAGGAGAGGACGCGAGCAAAGACCCACAGAACTGAGTTTATGCAATATCAGCCACCTGGAGGTGCAGATAAGTATCACATACATTGTATATTGTATGTTAATTTTCATTAAAAATATAAAAAACACTACCATTAAGAGTTTGAGGTTGGTAACATTGTTTGATATTTTAAAAGAAGTCTCTTCTGTTAACCAAGGCTTCATTTATTTTATCACAAATTCAGTAAAAACAGCAATATTGTGAATTATTACCATTTAAAAAAAACATTTTTTAAAGGGGTGGTATAATGCCCCTTTCACAAGATGTAAAATAAGTATTTGATGTCCCCAGAGTGTGTATGTGAAGTTTCAGCTCAAAATTACCCCACAGATATTTTTATATAGCATGTTAAAACGCACTGTTTTGTGTCTGTTCCTTTAAATGCAAATGAGCTGCTGCTCCCAGCACAGGGGGCGGAGCTTCAAGAGCATGCATGGACATGCACTGAAAATTTCAAAAACGTTTAGCCTTTTATGTTGAAACCGGATTCAGACAATGATGGAGAGACTCAAGAAGAAGTGACAACATGTAGATTGCAACAGGACATTTCTGATTGGTTAGTTGATGAATTTATGTAGCTTATGTGTAGTTATCTTCTAGTCATTGATTAGCATATTCTTTCATGATAATCTATAAATCGCGTTTCCGGGGGCGGGGGTTTATGTAAATGTTAGGGTTTGTGATGTCACTGGGAGGAAGCTCGTGTAGTCCCTACCAGCCGTTTGTTGTAGTTCTTAAAAAGTGATCTCTGTCAAAGAAAATGTCTCCCTTTGCTTTGAACTTTGCAGATGTTGTTTATGCTCAAACAGCAACATTACATACTAACTAAAGTTAAAAAAGTGAAATCATATTCAACTGCCCCTTTAATATTTAATTAAAGTAATTAATTAATTAATGTAATTAATTCCTGTGATGGGAAAGCTGGATTTTCAGCATTATGCCAGTAATTACTCCAGTCTTCAGTGTCACATGATTCTTCAGAAATCAGTCTAATATGCTGATTTGGTGCTCAAGAAACATTTCTCATTATTATCAATGTACGCATATTTTTGCGTAAACCGTGATACATTATTTTCAGGATTCTTTGTTCAAAAAGACAGCAAATATTTGAAATAGAAATCGTTTGTATCATTATAAATGTCTGTTTCTTTTGATCAATTTAATCAGTCATTTTTTTGTCACCCTTGATGGCACTTTCCCCAGTCTCCATTAATTTCTGACCCTGCTGATATAACTATTTACATAATGATAATATTTTTCCAAGAAAACAAGAATTCAATTCACACGTGTATTTACAAATAACACACAAAACAATTAACACTGCTAACTAATACACACGCAAAGCCACCCACAAACAAGCACTCATGGTAATGTGGTGCATAATTACAGTCAATCAGTCAAAGTCAGACAGAACTATTCCCATTTCTGAGAATTGTACGCCCACAGACAGTCAGGCTTTTTTTTGGGGTCCTAATGGGTATCTTTGTTCTAATTATGCAGCGTCGTCCCCCCGGGACTTTTTGCCACTTCAACTATGACCACTTTCGTAAACTAATTAGGTGCTTGTTTATTGGATGGTAAAACGTTCTGGTGCAGAGCGGAGACAAACAACCAGAGTGATGAGCAGAAGTCGTCTCTGGTGACTGAGCTGATTATCAATCGCGGAAGATGTGCGTTCGGAAGGGATTGATGTTTTTGTGAAGAAGAACTGTGAGAAAAGACAACAGGAAAGACAAATGTTGCAGCAGACGGACAGAGTGAGGCAGAAATTATGATGCTAAAAAGAGAGAGAGAGAGAGAGATAGGAAGGGTAAGATAGAATGAAGGGTTGACCGTGTGTTGGGATGCATAGAGGAATTGTTTATTTATCCTTGGATCGTCTCCCAGTACGGCCAGCTGGTCCCTGAAGCCTGCTGAAAATGTGTGAACACAGCAATCCAGCAAACAAAACACTACAGTTCACCCCACGGAGATGCCCCAGAGGAATAATATACAAGGTGCGAAAACTGCGTGTAAATAAATGAGTTTTACATATTATTCATTGCTAGGGATTGGAACTGATAGCTATTAAAGATGCTCTTTATCGATAAATTTGATTTTGTACTACAGCTTCACGATGTACCAAAATTTTTTTTTAAATAATAATAATAATAATTGTGAAATAGGCTGCGATTTAATTAAGTAAATACATGTGCTACCGGGTTCAAAATGAAGCATGTTATTTACACACGTGTAGTTTATGATAAAGTCTCAGGGTGCTTTCACACTTGGTTCGATTGCCTGTTCCGAACCCGAGTTCGATTGCTCCCCCCTCCCCCTGCCCCCGATGGACTGTGTTCACATTATATTATTTGTATCCGAACCGCGGTACGCTTGCGTCATCAAGCTGCAGCTGGCGCGTACTCGTGTTGCTTGGTAACCGCTATGAAAAGGCGTCAAAATGGATAGAATTGCTCGCTTCACATTTGTTCTTCTTTTTTTGAACCTTTGGTTTTGTTTTCAAAGAAAAGATACAGAAACACACTTGCGTCTGTCTGCCGCAAAAGTATTAAAACCGTTCCAAAGACAGCGGGATGTCCGCCCGCCCGCCGAAGACAATTTTTGTGGAGGCAAGCAGAAATCATCTCTCTGCTTGCAGTGCGTCAATCCCGCTTTTCATGAAGGTAAGTGTATATAGACCCTTTTACAGTTGTTAAACACACACGCACGCAGGCACGCACCAGATTATACGTCATCAATAGCGGTTCACTTCCGCGATTTGGTACGATTGCGTTCATATCAGCAGCGAACCGTACCCGAGTTCACATGAACCGTACCCCAGACCATAGATATCATATAATAAAGGCTAGATGTCTTACGGCGGAGTCACTTCCGGCATCACCGGCGGCCATCTTACCACAGGGAAGCGGTGAATCAAGGTGAGTGATCAGCACGCACACAAATCCTCTTATCTCGCTGAAATCTTGACGGATTTACAAACGGTTTGGTTTCTTACAAACGTTATTAACGTGGCTATAATTCTTTCATATGGAAGTCCATTGTTATAATTATTCAAATGTATGCAGTGTCATAGCTACATCTCTGACGTTTATAACAAACCAAACCGTTTGAAAATCGGTAGAAAATGTAGCAAGTTATGGTTATTTAAAAGTACATGCACCATGTAACGAGTGAGCGAGCACCCTGTGGTAAGATGGCCGTCGTGTGCGGACGTCGACCTCCATTGGCCAGCAGCGCGGACGAGACATCTAGCCTTTATTATATGATATCTATGCCCCAGACCACCTTTTTAAGCGGACTCGAGTACGGTTCGCGGGTGCGCACCCGAGTTCGGAAAACAGTTGTCAATGTCACTTTGTAAAGAAACAATACGTACCTATTGTAATGATTACGTTCTTTCTGTCTTCACTTGTTCTTGTTAGTCCTAATTAGTTTAATCTTCCTCCACCTGTGCCTGTTTAGTTCCCTCATTCACCTTCACCCTGTTCTGTTCAGTCCCTTGTCGGTTCTCATTAATGTTAGTTGTGGTTGTGTCTGTCCTGCTTGAACTAATCAAGTAAAGTTTGTGTTTACCCTGATCTTCGTCTACCACCACAGCTTTACACCTATAGACTAAACACACAATATGCATGCGCATGACGTCACCGTTTTAAAAAACTTGCACTTTGAAACCTGTTTTCAACAGTTTGTCTTTTTAGGCCCCCAAAACTCCATTGTCGTGTAAATGAATGGCCAAAACGCGTAATTTTTTTCTCCAAATTTTTTGTTAAAAATGGGGGAGTGTTACTGTACCTGTTTATTTGCAGGCAACCTGTCAAAATAAAAGCTTAATGGTAAACTATTTGAAAATGAAGAACTGAATATTATTTTTTTAATTTTACAGTAAAAATAAAATGTACTATTTAAATATATTTAATAATAGTCAGTCAAAATAAAATCATAATAAATAAAAAATTTGGTTACATTGAATTGTTCAAAAACAGTGTGAATGTGGCCTATGACATTTTTTTAAATTACGACTTCACTTTAGTTAGTGTGTAATGTTGCTGTTTGAGCATAAACAACATCTGCAAAGTTACGACGCTCAACGTTCAAAGCAAAGGGAGATATTTGCTTTTAAAGAAATTGCTTTTAAGGACTACAACAAACGGCTGGTAGGGACTACACGAGATTCCTCTGGGGTTAGTGACATCACAAACCCTAAAATTTAAATAAACCCAACCCCCGGGATTCGGGAACACGATTTATAGATTATCAAGACAGAATATGCTAATCAATGACTAGAAGATAACTACACATAAGCTACATTAAATTCATCAACTAACTATTCAGAAATGTTGTCTACATGTTGTCACTTCTTCTTGAGTCTCTCGAACATAAAAGGCTAAAAGTTTTTGAAATTTTCAGTGCGTGTCTGTGTGAGGTAATCGGAGCTGCTAACACAAGCTCTTGAAGCTCTGTCCTCAGCAGCTCATTTGCATATAAAGGGACAGATGGTGCGTTTTTGCTCACCACAGAGATTTATTTTACATCTTATGAAAAGGGCATTATACCACCCCTTTAACTCTATGGTTTGATTTGATTCTTGTAAATAGTAAACCCAAGTATGAATGAACACACAATTTTTTCAAGTTGTTGTTCAGCCCTATAAGGTTATTGCACTTAAAAAAAAAAATCCTCTGCTTTTTTGGGGTCAAATTTGGTCACCCCAATCATTCATTCTTTCCAAACAGAGCTATTTAAGTCGCCTGGTGAAACTCCTGTATTTTTTCATATTGCAGAAAAACTAAATATTTTTTTTTTCCAATATCATGCAGGCCTATTTTGTACCTTCTGCAGAAAGGCTCCAGAAACTAGGGGCTTCTTCGGTCAGCTTAGTCCCAGTCGGTAGCGCCAATTTCAGCAAAAGAGTGACTGACTGCCCTGAAGAAACTGTGATTGATGGCATGGTAAGAACTGGGGCTGATTTGGGAAGCTTGGGAAGCTTTTTGACAGCAGGCGTGTTGCTGGTAGCAGTTGTGAGGATAGAATCAACCTCTGGTTTCCCTACAATGGGAAACTGGTGCAAAAAGTTAGAGAAAACAATGAGAAAATTATTAAGAAGGACAACTGTCAAATGACAACCCACATATGGAAACTCACCAAAGAGACCGTTTTGGTCTCCAGGTCAAGGACTTTGATGTGATGGTTGTTGGTGTCTGCCACATACAGCAGTTTTCCTCCCTCACCCACACATAGGCCTCCGGGTTCGTTGAAGCTGGACTCCAGAAAGCCTGGGCCAATCCCATTCCCAGCCTCCCCTGTGCCTGCCAGCAATCTGCACTGCTTAGTCTTTGGATCCACCTCTTTGATCTGCAACAGAGAAGCTCTTTGACCATTGGTAGTTTAACTAGGTGTTTGCCCATTTAAAAACTTGCAACATTTCATGACAATATGTATTGTACAACATGTTCTGCAAGTTGCTTTACTAACTGTTTTTTAAAGAGTGGCATGATTCCCAAATAAAAAGTGGAAAAAGAGAGAAATGTATAAATAAATAAAACAGGGATGCACAAAATAATTCCCTTTTTTGTCAAATGTTTCGTTTAAAAAGTTGAAGCTGTCTTTCATTAAAACCAATGACACTTAGTTTGATATTTTATTTAATCCAATAACATTCATTTTTAAAATGCTGCTTAAGTGCTGCTTAAATATATATTGGGGCCACTGCACTACAGTTTAATTCATTTATGCAAATAAATCCTGAATAATTAAAGGGTAAGTTTACCCAAAAATGAAAATTGTCATTAATTACTCACCCTTATATCGTTCCAAACAGACTTTTGTTCATCTTCAGAACACAAATGAAGATTTTTAATGAAATCTGAGAGCTGAAATTTATGAAATCAATGGAATCCCTCCATTGACAGTCTATGCAACTACCACTTTCAAGCCCCAGAAAGGTAGTAAAGACATCATTAAAGTAATCCATGTGACCCAAGTGGTTTAACCTCAATTTTATGAAGCGACACAAGTGCTTTGTTTGCACACACAAAACAACATAATTTACCACTTTATTTACAAAACAACAGAATTTTCAGTTACCTATAAATTAATTAAGTATAAAAATATCACCTAGGCCTACAATATTGTTAAATAGAAATCACACACACACACATTTTTGTGTCGGGTGCAAAGACTGACCTTGTGATTGTAAGAATCTGCGACATAGAGGAGGCTGCTGTCCTCATTCCAGGACACTCCTAATGGATGTTGCAGTTTTGCATCTATGCCCTTCCCATCAACGTCCCCAAATGCAAACAGGTTCTGCTCAACATAAAGAAAACACGATCTTAAAGGGCCATGCGTGATTTCTTGACTGCTTACCCATGAGAACAACGTTACGCTTTGATGCAAAGTTGTGAGAACGTATAAATGATCCTTTTCTGTTTATTTACTCAATCACAGCGCTGTGGTGGTCTAATGTACAAAATAAGTCACTGAACATCACAAGGGGGGAAAAAAAGCTCATTAATCCAGTGACCAAATATGGTGAAACCCAATCCGTTCTCATTCTCTGACTGACTCAAAGGAAATCTAGCAGATCTGAAAAATGTCTCGACTGCTCCGAGACATGGAGAAAAATAGTTTCTCATTCAAATCGCCCAGGGTTCATTAAGTGATAAAAATTGCTCCACAACATTATTTATTAAACGTCTCCCTGCATTACAGCAAGCGTTGGGATCTTGCAGTGCCAAACAAACTTGTTCAAAAAACTGCTTTATGCATGCAAATGTGACTTGCAATCAACTGTGATAATTTATGACCCCATAAAAATTCAACTCTCTCCATATGGTGTGATTTTCCTGAAGTGAACTGGATAAAAACACCCTCCTTCCCTTATAAAGCATGTGCAGGGAAGACAAATTGCTCAGAAGGGTTGAGAAATGATCTGATACTGATCAGAAGAAAAAAAGTCAGCTTGACCAAAGATCTGAGTCCTCCCAAAAAAACAGAAGTGCAACACGTTTAAACTTCTTTCTTTGTATAAGATTGTTTTAAAAGTCATTGCATTAACCCGGCGGCTTTTGCATTGTTCCACAAAACAAAAATTATGTATAAAGAAGTTCTAACTTGTAAATAGATAAGAGATTTAAAACTTTATAATAAAAAAAAGGTTTACAAGCTTAAATCTACGTACATGTAAACAACCTGTTTAAAATGACAGCCAAAAATGTGTACAGGTTCTACTAGTTCTTAAACTAAAATGATTAAAAATAGTTGATGTTAATTGAAATAAACCTGAAATGAAAAACTTTACTAAACTAAAAGTTAAAGTACTAAAGTTAAAACTGAAATATAAAACAAATCACAGCAAAAACTAATAAAATTGACAAAAGTATATAACAAAATTATTGAAACCTAAACTAAAATTACGAAAATATAAAAATAAAAGTTAATTTAAATTATGAATTAACACTATAATACTTTATAAACAATACTACAATAACATTGACATCTATTATACTAGATGTCATTTAGCATTAATATTATTAAAATCACTTGAATCTTTTAAAGTCCCCCTGTGGTGAAAATCAAGCTTTTAATGTTGTTTATACGTCTATATGCGGTTTTTAATATGCTTTAAGACAAACCATATGCAAATTCACAAGTCAACACCATTGCTGAGTATTTTCTCCTTAAAACTGCAGTGAACAAAAGACAGTCTCAAAAACGCGGTTTGAAATCGCTGGTGTTTGTGACGTCACAAACTATCTTGTAACCAATCACGTCAACGATTGGAGCTCTGAGCTGGTGTAAGTGAGTGGAGACGGGGCTAATTTGCATATTCATAGAACCGTGTATACTAAATGAGGCAAGGGTGTAGAGTTACATTCAAGCTATTTTAAGGCATGAATTCCAAGGGGAAAAAAACGGTTAAATTTGGTGCATAAATCATAAAAAGGATGAGAAACACTAATCTTTAACATGTTAGAGAGTTGACCTGGAAACATGACAGGTAGGGCTTACCATAGGGTCTCTCTCTCCCCCCACCACATGTTTGACTGCTCCGTCCTTCAGCGAAAGGCTACGAATAGTGCTGCTCTCACTGTCTGCGATGAAGAGACATTTCCAGGGCTCTGTTGGGGCAAGAGCCAGGCCTGACGGCTGGGCCAGTCCCGCTTTATGAGGGTACGAGTTATTTCTGTTCTCCTCATTCCCACTGCCCGCAAAGCACACACATGTTCCTTTTTTGCTGTCGCTGGAAAAGGCATTAGATAAAGATGGATAAGTCTGATTAAATGGAACTGTTACGTAGCTTTTAATTTGGCTGACTCTAAAAGAAAAGCCGGAATTGTGATAAAAAGGCCAAAATATCCACGATTAGGAGTTAATAGCATGTAAGAGCAAAAACAAATGTTGCCAAAAAGTCTTTATTAAATATAATGATTTTGTTTAAGTAGTTTCCCCCCCACACATGTTCTTTATCAGAGATATTAAAGCTGTTATCAGTTCTCACAACGACTCTAAAAACGTCAAGAGAAATGTTACACTAGCGAACAGAACACAAAGTTAAGGGTTCACTTTGTATCAGGACGATCAGAACGATTTCCGCCAACAGCGAACTGTGTGGCTGCCCAGAAAATGACATCACTTGGGCAGTCCCGTGGCCTCTTTACATGAATGTTGCCTTGTCTGTACAGAACTGACATGAGGAGTACACAGGGAGAAGAGCTCACCTCCCTTTGGGAAGCTTCCCGTCCTCCAGGAAGAGAGCCCAGATCTGATGCGTTCCTGCCATGGCTATCCACAATATATCACCACCTGCATAAACACAAACACACGGTATCAAAGAGTAAACATCTTACGTTTTCTACAATATATTGATGTTGATTATCTTGCTAAACATAACAGAACAAATTCTTAGTCAAGTGTGAATGAAACAAGGGTAAACAAGATTTCAATCTCAAACACGCACAAACTTCGTATTCACATTTGATCCCTTTGGGCTACATGAAGATCACTTTATTAGATCTCATCAATGCATGCATGGTCGTTACGAATTGTAAATATATTTGTATGTTTATATAAAATAATATATGTTGTCTGATGTAGGGGATCGACTCGACCACCTGCCTCACAGATGTGTCCCGTTACTCCTTTTAAAGCAATAAACGGAACAATTCCATATTTGTGGATAAATTGAAAACTATTTGGACAGTGAAAAAGTATTATATCATATTATATCAGTGCAAAATTTTATTTGAACTTAATAATTGTTAATAAAGAAGCCTAAAGTTGATTACAGAACACAAAAATATATATTTTTAAAATGTATTCTTTATTGCAATACTATAAATAATATATAACAAATATTTGTTGTTTATTTTTAGTTATGTTAAAATAAAATAAATAAACTATACAAATACTAATAATAAATTAATTAATAATTATACAAATAAAAAGGTAACATTTTGTCCAACATGTGTGCCTCATTTTACTGACCTTTTGTGGAAAAAGAACAAAATGTGACCCTATCTTATTCATGGAAAAAAAAGTGGAAAAAGACAAAGTACTGAAATGATTCAAAGCACTGGAAATAGAAAAGCAGAGCACAGAGTGACCTGTACTGATAAATCGACATTTGAAATCAGTTTAAGAATTGTGTGGAGGGGCACTAATACTTGAGAGCATTGCAATGCATTTTCGCTTAGAGGAATCAGAAATGAAGGGCTCTGTACTTGTGTCTAACAATAGACCTCTAATGGTACTGCGCTTATCAGGGACAATTTCTTTGCTGGGCTGGAGCCTAACTACACGCATTCATGAAAGAGTTGAGCCAGAGGGAAAGAAACAGTGAGGGAAAGAGAAATTGAAAAGGTTTGACATGGAGAGGAAGGGACCAGAACTCTCCTCCTCATGCTGGATTTTCAAAGGGATCGGAGATGTATAGAAACAGTAAAAACAGAGAATGAGCCAAAGTGGATCAAATGTGATAAAAGACAAAGACGTGCTGCAGGATTTCAAAATTACAATTAAACTTTAAGGAGGAAAACAGGCAAATGCAAACCAGACTTATTTAGCTAGATGGTTAAAGGTCCCATTGCATGAACATTTCACTTTATGAGGTTTTTTAACCTTAATATGAGTTTCCCTAGCCTGCCTATGGTCCCCCAGTGGCTAGAAGTTTTGAAGGGTGTAAACCAAGCCCTGGGTATTTTTGAGAAAATGAAAGCTCAGACGGGCAAATCTTGAAATCTTCCCCTTATGTCGTCATAAGGGGAAAGGTTACCGCCCCTTTCTCTTCTTTGCCCGCAAAAAGAATTTGGCCCACCCATGAGAAAATGAGCTGCGCCAGCGCGATATTGTTTTTTCCTTGAGAGACATCATGGCTTGCAAACGAGTGAAGCATGGCAGTTGCTCAGTGATTGGATGTACAAATGAACACAAAAGTATTTTTTTAGTTTCTTCATCCGAGCCTCTGAAGAACCAGTGGGTTATGTGAATTTCTGATGTGTAATTGTTCAGGTTCAGACAGATCATCTTTCTCTCAAAGTCGTTCAATACAGTTTATGCATCAGTAAATCAAGCCAGTGACTAAACGATCAACTTCACGTCGTTTCTCTTAGTAGGATGAAAATAATCGTACTTAAACTGTGATTAATATATATACAGAAAGCGATCAAAGAACAATCCCTTTCCAATCGCCCAAGCTGTCAATCACACAGCGCGAGTTTATCTGGACACTTGCCAAAACTCGTTGTGAAATCAATGACGCTGTTACGCTGCACAACGAAGCTCTTACTGTACTTACCTCATGTTTGCATGGGTGAAATCATTAGTGAGAGTGCAGAAACTGCGTTGCAATAAGATCTTCATTCACGCGATCAACAGGCTGTCATCTGCTCAATGCTCATCACTGCAACCTTTTATGTGATGGGAATAGATCTAAATACTTAAACTTCTCACGATTCGTTAATCCCGATAGCTGTAATAGTAAAAACTAGGGCTGGGGGAATTAACGCGTTCATCTTTGCGATTAATTTGAAATGTTTAACGCGTAAAAAAAAAATAACGCAATTAACGCAGCACTTTTTATATTTTTTTTTTTATGATTTCCTGTTGCGGCTGCTATTGAAAAGACCGAAATATGCCCTCCTGCCTCTCCGTGTTCGGCGATCAGGTTTCATTCTCGCGCAGCTTTCATGAGCGGGTCTTTTCCGCTCCGCGTGTGTGTGTGTGTGTGTGTGTCAGCGCGCTCTGTCGTTAACGGCCCAGCGGCGCGCTCTCAGTTCCGTGTATGTGTGTGTGTGTGTGTGTGTCGGCGGCTCTGTCGTTAACGGCCCAGCGGCGCGCTCTCAGTTCCGTGTATGTGTGTGTGTGTATGTGTGTGTGTGTGTGTGTGTGTCGGCGGCTCTGTCGTTAACGGCCCAAACGCTTCAATCATGTACCGAGCACTGGAAAAGTAAAGTCCGCTCAAATAACGTGAAATTTCTCAGTAGACTTCTGTTTGCTGAGCTGGTATAGCCATGCTGGGCAACAATGGTAAAATTATGACCTGCTTTGATCACATGCTCTGCTAATAATAGTAGGACTATATTTTATTTTGATAATTAGTTAAAAAAATAAAAAATAATAATAATCTGTTAAATTGATTATATTTTAATATAAGGCTATTTTCTGTTCCTTTTCCCCCCTGTGTTGTTTAATTAGGTGATTCTAAGTTAAAAGGAATAGTTCACTTTAAAATGAAAATTCTGTCATCATCATGAACTATTCCTTTAAATATTGATGATTACAAGCTTGGGAGAAACGCAATTAATTGCAATTAATTACAGAAATTGTGCAATTAATTAGTAAATTTTTTTTTATAGATTCCCACCCCTAGTAAAAACGTATAACAGCTGTAATAGTAAAAGTTTTCGAGAGAGTTCCACATGTAATGCTAAATATTTAATATGCAAGCATGTCAGCCAATCACAGCAGTGGGCGTTTACACTGAAGTCTCACAGCAGACCCTTCAAACAGAGTGTTCAAATCAGAGGCTAAAGTCAGGCTAGGGGAGTGAATATCATGTTGTTAGCCTACTCTTACACCAAAACATCTGTAAGTCTTCTAACATATCTGACCTGTGGGGACATTGGTTATACATGATTTAGCACTGCAAGGACGATCAGCTGTCCCTCCTGTCTCTCTGTAGCTGTCTTTACTTCATGGACTAGTTTTTTGAGTCATGTTATCTTTGTTAGTTTTATGCCAAACAGAGTAATATCATCTTATGGTTTGTTTAGGAAAATTTGTATACATCCTAACCCTTGTCCCTGCCAGTGTCAGTTTCTGACCATAGGCATCGCTGATGTGTAAATGTAGGCGACCATATATTAATTTGATCAACTTTCTGGCGTCAATGATCTGGAACGTGGAGCACTTGCAGCTTAGTTATTAAATGGTCTTTTGGACTGGAGGAAGCTTTTATTCAAAAGAGGAAAAATTATTTTATGACCACTTTAAATCAAACATTTAAATTGATTGCTGCATTAAATTACATAAGAAAGAAAGAAAAAGGAAAGGAAAAGTGATAGGCACAGGATACAGCGATATCTTGTTTTTTCAGTAGAAGAACCTGCAAGAAAATAGCCGATTGTTCAGGGAACGGACCTACCGTAATGCACACCGGGGACTCAATGAATGTGCTCCAAACACACACTGACTAAATCAGGCACACAACACACAGACCACTTTAAACGTCTCTTGGTCATCTAATGCTAATCACATCCATTTCTTCAGCAGTTTAATGGAACGATATGACTGAATAATGCACAGTGATTGAATAATGGCTTCAGTGTAAAGTAATGTTTCAGAAGCATGTAAAATTAAATTGTCTAGACCTGTGGGACATCTTGCTCTGCATAAAGATATTACTGCAAAACAAAAAGAGGCAATCTGTGACGAAACAGTTTGTTAGAGGCACCATTTATCGAAACCACAGCCACATGAGTGCTTTCTGATCATATCTTTTTCTTTTTCTTTGGTGTTGTGGTTTAACTCAGGCAACACCACAACATTCAGCTCTGTGTCTCTAGTTAGCAACTGACAGACCACACAATTTACTTCAGGGCTGCTGCCAAACAACAAGAGGCCATTTTAGCAGAACAAAGATCTTTTTGCACCCCTCACCATACACACTTGTGAAAATCAAAGGCGAGTGTGGTATCTACAAAGCGAAGACTTCTGAGAACAACCTGATTAAAGAATCCAAGATTGACCAGACAGATAGAGAAGATGTGAAGAATATGTGAGAGGGAGAAAAAGGGACGTATAAAATGCTCCCGGCAGAATAATAAAACGCAGATTCACAAGATATTAAATTTTATGAGCAAGGTAGAAGAAAAAAAAAAAAGGACAAAGTGACCCTTATTCTAAAGGAAGGAGTAGAGTATACTGCAAGAGGATGGCCAGTAAAAGTACCTGTGTTGCCAAGGGTAACGTCCCAGGGAGAGCTGATTGGCTGTTGTGGTCCCAGTGCTCCGCCTTCTTTATCTGTGCCTTGCACGCCAGTGCCGGCTAAGGTCGAGACTTTTCCTTCTGAAAGGTTGATCTGGAGAAGAAGAAGAAAAACAAAAGGAAGTCAAATTCTATTGAGAACAGACACAAGCACTATCATGGCACATTTTTTTTCCAAGCACCAATCAGAGTGAATTTGGGTTAGAGATGCCAGCAGAACTAGCTTGACCTGATTCTGCTGATTTACCTTTCTAACAAGGTGGTTCTCCGTGTCAGCCACGTAGACCGTGTCTCCCTTTATGAACACCCCTTGTGGGGAGCTGAATTGTGCCTCAGACAAATTTCCATCTCGTCTCCCACTTGAGGGACCTAAAAAAAAGGCAAAGATAAACCAGTCTAAAAGTAGACTAAAATAACCTCAAAACATTCACAAAGGAGAAAAAAAAACAGCCTTTGTTTCTATACTTAAAAATAGGGCTGCCATTGCCAACTGCCCCATTCATTATGGAACCATCCAATATTTACGGCAATAGAATTGCGTTTCATATTAAATTAATACAGGATGCCATTTGCACATTATTTTACACCGAACAGCTACAGAGAATGTCCTTTTTCCAGCAAAGACATTCAGAATGTTGCTTTAATATGCATCAATAAAAAGATTATGCATGGGACTGTTTATTAATTAAGAAATAAAATCACGTAAAATGTAACCCCACTAATTACATTACTACATTACATATGTAATGTATTCATTCATATATTATGCACTTTCATGTTTTTGAAAGAAGTAATATAATTTAATAGTCATTTATTCCTGTGATGGCAAAGCTGAGTCTTCAGTGTCACATGATCCTCCAAAAGAATTTTTGCAACAATGTAAGTCTTTACCTCACTTTTTGATCAATTTAATGCATCCTTGCTGAATTTGGAAATTCTGCTCAAAAAGTGTGTATTACCAGGTCTTACCCCCTACAGAGTGCAGCACCTGCCCAGTATTGGAGACCACCAAAATCCTGTGGTGTCCTGTGTCGGCAATAGCCAACCGCTTGCTACTGGGGTCCATGGCTATTTTCCCGGGGAAAGAGAGGATGGAGGGAGGTAGGGAGTCTCTATAAAGTCTGATTCCTACACCATGGTCCTTGAGCAGCCCTTGCTCTCTGTAGTGCTTGAGGGCAGCAGCAGTGAAAAGGAAGAGCCGTTCTCGATGACCTTCACCCACCAGTGAGAAAAGCAGGTTTCCTCTGGGTCCCAGCAGCACCAGTGTGGGCCAGCAGGACACCTCCAGCTCCTGCCATAGACGAGCATCGCTGTCATTCACTACGGGATGGGTGATGTCATATCTCAACACCGCACTGCGTATGTTCTGTAGGATTTTCTCATTGGGGAATTTAGCCGAGTGCACACCTACAACAACCAGACCGTCTGCAGAGATGGAAAAGAAGAGAAATGCAATATACAGCATTTATAGAGGGTTTGATGCTGAACAGCAGCAGCTCACATTTTGAAAAATAAAAATCACCATAAAAATCTAAATGGACAATTCTTATCTTATTATGGAATATTGTAGTGTTTATTATAAATAATGTATGCGTGCACTTTATTATGTCCCCTCATAATCTTTAATCAAAATAACTTCCCCTCCCACTTGCAGCAACGGCTCTTCTCTGTGATGATGTGTTTAATGGAACGACGGCGAGACAACCTGTCACTCACATGAGATCACAGTAATAGCAAACCACAACGATCCAATCAATTCCAAATGGACAAAATCATATCCTAAATATTTTCTAATTCGAAAAGCCGTTTCACTCGAATATAGGTCACAATAGAGAAGAAAAGACTTGTGAAGCAAGTGATCCTGACTTTAAAATAATAAAAATATTGAAAACAATATAAATTCAGGCTGCTTTATCAGAGAGCACTTGATACTCTCTTTAATGGGGATGAAAAAAAATATTAATTTTTTCTACCAAAACCTGCTGTCCTTAGAAGACTTTTTATTAAAATGCCCTGAGGTACATTTAGGTTTCAAAGTTATCCTAAAAGGTCCTTTATAGAGAACGTTTATGAAATAATAAATGTTTAATGTGTTTAATCTATCTGTCTGGCCCTAAATCAAAATGAAACTGTCTTTAATTTAATTATTTAAAATGTATTTTTTGCCTAATTGGTTTTTGTGGACACTTTTTTTTTTTATCATTCAAAGAAAATCTATTCAGGTTACACAAAGCTGTTCATTCTTATCTCATCAAACAATGCGTGGAAGCATGTTGCGTTGGTGTATGCTTCTGACACGTTTTATTCGAGTCCTTGAACACTGAAAATCTCAAAGAACCGTCTTTTGTCTGAGTGTCAGCCCTTGACTATTTTCAACAGAACTAAACTTCACTCTTTGTGAGTCACAGTTCCTTCTTTTTAAAAACGTTCAATAAAAGAACAACAAAAGTCTATCAGCAACAAAATTGTCTGTTAAGGGGACATGAAAACGGGATTTTACTTCATATAAAAGACCTCAATGTACTAGATGTACTCTCATGCTCACATCCACTCTCCTGTAGGAAACTAAGCAGAAATAACAACATATGTAAAAAAATAAAATAAAATATTGGCAACATAATTTGGGAGGGGCCTTTTTGATATGCAAAGAGGTTAGCCAGCCATAACATAGGTAATTTACATATAGAAGCTATGGTAATGTAGCAAAAACTTGCAGTTCATCATTGTGTCCTCACGGAGTACGTTCCAACGACAAGTAATTTGTTATAACATACAGTTATGATGAGTGTGTTTTTGGACCAATAGGATTCACAGTGGGTGTGGCTACCCAAAACAATGCTGAACAAATAAAATCTAAGCAACTGACTATGTCATATCACTCATTGCTTATCAAGGTCGCATGATAAATGACAAAATGGAAAAGCTTTGATTGCTTGACGCTTTATGCAGTGTCTGGTTAGTACACTAAAGGCCCATTCACACAAGGGATGGCAACTATAACAATAACTATAACTATACATTTTAAATAATCATTCTAATTCTACGAGAAGAGGGAAGTCCACACAACAGCTATAACGATAACAGCGCAGAGGAACAATATATTTGAAATCACTTTCAGATTTTACAGCCAATCAGAATCCACCTGACATTAAAGCACTAGACTAGAGTATTTAAAGCGACAGATGACATAACTGAAGCGTGCACTTATAATAAACAGAATGTTATTGTGTGTTGTGGATGCTAATATAGTTTTCGTTATAATGGTCTTTATAGTTCTTTTTCTTGGTGTGAATGGGCCTAAAAAGGTTAACTCACCCAAAAAATGAAAATTCTGTCATCATTTACTAACCTTATGTCATTCTAAACCAAATAAAACTTTGATTGGAAATCCTAGATTTAATCTGTTCATCATTTAAATAGATCATAGCTCTTCACAAGACTTGGATTAAACTGCTTGATTCATATGGAATAATGTTATGATGCCTTTGTGACCTTTTTAGATCTTGTAGAACTTTTAAATACTTGGTTATCTGAACTTTCATTGGAGGGACAGAACCGCTCAGATTTCATTAAAAAAAAAGGATGAACCAAAGATTTATGGGTTTTGAACAACAACATGAGGGTGAGAAACTGATGACAATTTTTATTTATGGATGAGCCAAACCTTTAAAAGGTCAAACCTTTAAAGGTCAAAACCTTTGGTGTAAGAAACCTTGACTGGTTATAAGCGGACTTTAGAAAATGAAATGCTACAAAAAAAGTGAAGAAAATGTAGGCCCCTTTAAAGAAATGAGAGTAATAGAATCCCAGAGGAACACATCCTAACATGGGCTACTGCATGCAGAATGTTAAAACCAATCAAGGAAAACTCGGGGGTCTAGAACTCTAGATTGAGAGCTCATGCAGCCCCCAGGCATCCCATTATAACCAATGCATTCCATTTCTCTGTTTGTTCCAGTCTCCTGCACTGCGCTATAGTCTGCGATCAATCCGCTTGACTTTGTCTAATTTAACAAAAATGTCAGCGGAACTCCTCCGCCTTGTCACTGGAAGTGACATTCCTCCATTCTGTGTCCCTGGGCTATAACGCCACCATTTAAGATTGAAGCAGATGGATGGTGGTTTTTAAATTCCGGTTCAGCCGTCCATTAGAAGATTAAAATTCATAGGCTCAGCATCAGAGACGGGAAGCAGACGCACGGGGGACGAGTGTCCCATTTCAGTATGCTTTTAGCCTTCTTCCCCTCTGCCTATAGATGCATTTGAAATATACCAAGCTTAGCTAAAATGTGATCAATGTTTTTCTGTAGTTTTCTTCATGTCTCCCCAGCTGATGTCCCCTCAGGGAAGTAATAATGGAATGTATAACCAGCACTTCAACTTATGATAAGTATGAGAGTGAGATATGAGTGTAAACTATGGAAAATATGCAGGTCTCAACAACAAGGATTGCTCAGTTTCGGTGAGAGTGAGTTCAGTTCCAACTGTTGTTTGCTCCATCAAACCAGTGCTGTGTTGTCATTATGACTTACAATTGTTGATAATGCATGTATGTTTAGGTCTTGAGAACATTAGAAGAATATACTTTATGTCCACACACACACACACACACACACACACACACACACACACACACACACACACACACACACACACACACACACACACACACACACACACACACACACACACACACACACACACACACACACACACACACACACACACACACACACACACACACACACACACACACACACACACACACACACACACACACACACACACACACACACACACACACACACACACACACACACACACACACACACACACACACACACACACACACACACACACACACACACACACACACACACACACACACACACACACACACGTACTTGAAAGTTTTCTATATTTCTGCATAAATATGACCCAAAAAAATCATCAGATCATCAGACATATCTGTGAGTGGCATTATGTGAAATTAGGCTCCACCTGTTCTGAGATGTTTTCAGTCAATGGGATGATAATCAGGTGTCATTGTGTGCCCCGTTTTATTTAAAGAACAGGGATCTATAAGACTGATCTTCACAAGACGTGTTTGTGGACGTGTATCATGGCAAAACCATCTATAGAGTTAGGACCTCACAAATCCACAGTCAGACAGATTGTGTACAAATGGAGGAAATACAAGACAATTGCTATCCTCCCCAGGAGTGGTCAACCAACAAAGATCACTCCAAAAGAAAGATGTGTAATAGTCTGAGAGGTTACAAAGGATCCAGGGTAACTTCTAAGCAACAAAAGGCCTATCTCACGCCGGCCGATGTTAATGTTCATGAGTCCATGGCAGAGTTGCAAGGAGAAAGCCACTGCTCTCCGAACATTGCTGCCCGTCTGCTGTTTGCTCAAGATCATGTGGACAAGCCAGAGGGCTATTGGAAAAAAGTTTAAATAAGAAGCGTTATATTTGGGGAAAGAAAAACACTGCATTCCAGTATAAGAACCTTATCCCCTTATGTTAAACATGGTGGTGGTATTATGGTTTGTTTGGGCCTGTTTTGCTGTATCTGGGCCAGGACGAATTGCCATCATTGATGAAACAATGAATTCTGAAATATGCCAGCGAATTCTACAGGAAAATGTCAGGACATCTGTCCGTGAACAGAAGCTCAATAAAAAGTGGGTCATGCAGCAAGAAAAAAGACCCCAGCCACACAAGTCGCTCTACCAAAGAATGGTTAAAGAACCAACTTAAAGTTTTCGAATGGCCAAGTCGAAGTCCAGACCTTAATCAAACTGAAATGTTGTGGAAGGACTTGTCCTGAAGCAAGCAGTTCATGTGAGGAAACCCACCAACATCCCAAAATTGAAGCTGTTCTGTACTGAGGAATGGGCTAAAATTCCTCCAAGTCTGATCAGCAGTTACCAGAAACATTTAGTTGTAGTTATTGCTGCACAAGGTGGTCACACCAGATACTGAAAGCAAGAGTTCACATGCTTTTGCCACTGACAGATATGTAAAACTGGATCCTTTTTCTCAATAAATAAATGAGTAATAAATATATTTTTTCTAATCTGTTTGATTGGGTTCTCGGTCTACTTTTAGGACTTTAGGACCGTAATTTTGAAATTTTACGTTAAATGAAAAATATAAATATATTCTCCTGATGCATATAAAATATGTTGCTGAAAATAAAAAAGCATTTTTGTGATGGTGCCTTTGAAAATACTGGCAGGGCAAGAACAAATCTGAACTGATTTATGCATAACCTCCCAGAACCAACAGTAGAATATGTGACTTGAATGGCAGGAGTAAAAACAAAGGCTCTGCGTAATAATAAAAGGCCACTGCTCTGTGATATAATAAGCAATAAACCCTAATAATTAATGAGACACTGGGAGGAGGGGTGGGGAGGCATGTTCTGCTTCTGTAACAGAACACCGTAACAGAATGTACCAAAAGAAGTGCCAAGATGAGGTATGTGTGAGATATGCCAGTGAGTGGGCTGACGGCTGCCTGGCCAGTTGCCCCGGATGATCCCACAGAAGTGGCTACCGATGGGCTACTGACAGCTGGAGCTGATAGCACTGGACGCAGAGCTGCTATAATAAGCCACAGGCCAGTATGATGGTGTATCTATGTGAAACTCCCTGCCCTCGACCTGGTCTCTGGATATTTTAAGTCTCATATCCGATACAGTTAAGAGATAATGGGAATGTGTTGCAGGACCAGAAGAAAATAGTTATCAAGCTCAAAAGGCTCTGACTTCTATCCCAGTGAACCCTGGGCACGATCTACTATGGGATATGTGTAAGGTCCAAAGTAAAACAGCCAAGAAACATTTGTCTTGATTGGCTATTGACTGCGGCTTCATACTGTAAGATGTTTTTTGTTTACCTAATGATGTAATATACAGCATAATATATGCCTTGACATAATATATGACCAGTGGAGTCAGGATAGATGTCATATTTAATTTTACGCTCTCTTTGTCTTTCATTGGTCAACAAATAGACTCCATCACAAACATCCTTGTTTACATTCATGCCAAAATGAAGCCCCTATGCCTAACAGCTCTGTGTATATATACCTTCTATGGAGTAACTCTGCTCCAAATGGTGTAGATCAGGAAGTAGGTGCATGCAGTTTATGCAGCAGTAGGTGAAGAAGTCAAGCACCACCACTTTGCCTGACAGTTCCTTCCTGAGTGACAGCGGCCTGTCGGTGTTCAACCATTCCAGTCCTGCAGAATAACAATGGAATGGTTAGAGATTTAAAAAAGTGAGAGTTTTAGATTCAGGTGTCTGTAACTATATAATATATTATATACATAAACTATAACTATGAACATAATTATATTGTTAAAAAAATTAAGTCATCATAATAAGACCTCTTTGGAAAATTACGGAGGGCCCTAGTTACAAACCAATGAATGATCACTAATCTCGGATCTCTACCAGATATGCATATCTCTTGCTACAGCTTTACCACTCACTGTTGATGAAATACAATATTACACAGCAGTAAACAGCAGACAAGAGCAATTTGTAATTGGCTTGTCATGTTCCATGATGCCAGTCATTTATCTAACACCACAAATCGATCTATGGCTGGGCTGAAGTTTTAAATCCACTCCCATATGATAGAAATACCGGTACTGTAAATACATTCATCACCACTGAGTTAATTTACACTCTTACCATCTTCAAAATCCGGTATAATTAAATCTTCCTTCTCGTCTATTTTGTGCAAATACTGATGTACGAGATTTTCCTTCTGTTGTTGAGTTGTCGAGTCCTCTAAGGCACAGTCTAGCTGGCTCTGAATGGAGAAAATATCTGTCAGCTTACTGTAAGACGCCATGACTCCCACAAAACAACAACATACCAGAGTTTATGCTCGGCACTTTCGACAATTATATCTCACTCATATCCGTGACAAACTTGTTTTGCGAGCAGTAAATATATTCGTCGAACTACTAAAAATAATGGGTTTTATAAATGAGTAAATAAAGGTCCTGGATGCCTTATGGGATTACCGGAGAAGTTATGCAATATGGAAAATGCGAACATCAATGTAAAAATAAATGCTTTCAACATTGGCGGTAAGTGCAATGAGTCAATGACGGAAGATAGTGGTCGGTTTTTATTTTTCAACTAATATGAACGGTTTTTGTTAACGCTTTTTATTTCGGGATGAAGTTCTGCATGATACGGTCTTTGTGCGGTTGAGATTTTTTGTGTGTTTTTTTGCATTAGAAGACCATGAATGTGATGTTACGAAACAACTGTGTTAATCAAAACAAACCAGTAGAATCTGTTAATGTTTACAAATGTCACAGAGCGGCTCTGAGAATGACATCTGGAATTATAAACCTCTTAAGAAGACTAAAAAACGAAGCTGCAAATCACAGATATCAAGGGAACGTGGGACAAAGAGGAGAAAGGATAGCAACCCTGGGACATCAGTGCAAAAAACAAAAGTCAACAGTGCTGAAACACACACTGATTTTGAACAGAATAGCAATACTGCTCCCATTTACACTGTAAGCTCAGAATCTGTGGACGTGAATCACGGTGGGACACTTTCTCAGGATGTCCAGGATACAGACACTCAGTCAGGAGGCTTCTGTCCTGTCTGTCAAATGCCATTTTCCCTTTTGGTGGTTCAGTCTCAACAATGGCATGTTGCAGAATGCTTAGATACCCCTGTTGACAATTGTAAAGGTAATGTTTTTATGTGTGTCACACACACACACACACACACACACACACACACACACACACACACACACACACACACATTGAAAGCACATATATATATACATATATATATTTGAATAAAAAAAAAACTCTTTCATTGATCCTAAGGTTTGAGAACTCCATCATTATTAAAATTATCCATGAATTGGGTGTGTAAGAAACCTTAAATGTTCAATGTTTGTGAGAATACGTAATATTTAAGAAAAAATTTGTTTAAACTTTTTCTGCCTTCTAATGTTACAGAATGTCCAGATGGTCTTCAATGTACGTCCTCCATTCCCAATCATTACAAGAGGCACAACCACTCTCTGCTCGCTCAGAGTCGAGCGTTGAACGACTGCACGGTTCAAGGCATCTCAGACTTCAGCTTGAAGTCACATAATAATGTTGCTCCCACAAATAGTACAGAGAGCTCAGTGTTCGGTGTTTTAAATATATCTGCTTCATCCAGCCAAAACTCATCCTCCAGTGATGTGCCAAAGGGAACTCCCACCCAGAGCAATGCTCTGCTGCTTTTGCGCTCCCCTAACACCGAGGACATCAAGAAAAAGAAAGGCTGGTCTCCTTCCATCAAAAGATCTCAGTCCCAGAATTCATCGCAGGAGTCGAGAATGACAATTCCATCTCCAGTCAAGGCAGATTGTGTTCACAGTGCTGTTCAGACGCAGACAAATGAGGTTAAAGAAGAGCTCTTTGAATGTAATAATGATGATTATATCTCCTACTCTCCACTCTCTGAACTTCCAGATGTGGATGAGGAGCACAGGATGCAAAAAAACAATAAAGATAGACTGTTTAACAGTACTGCATTGCAGGAAGATGGAAATGAAATTGATGATGATTCTCTTAAACTGTTCAGCGATGAAGATGATGATCTGTTCTTTGATATGCTGGACCAATATGAGACTGGGAACAGGAAACATGGGCCAGACAAAAACTTATTAGACACCTGTGAGAAACTGCAGACATCGTTAGCACCTGATAATCACCTGACCACTTCCAATTCCACAGGTGTTTCTGATGGAGCGTTTCAGCAGAGAGCTCAATCAATGGGAAAACATGCCACAATAAACAAGGAAGGTCCAAACTCTCTGCTACAGTCACCCCAAAGTTTGGTATTAGAGCATCTTCGGGATCGTATATCTAATCCTGCACGTGTAAACAGTTTGGCTTCACCTTATGAAGAAGTTAACGCCTCTTTCATAAACCAAGAGTTGTCTTCCACCCAAACAGCCCTATCCGTAACTCAGAAAACACCGTCTATGGCTCCTAGGAGGACTCAGAATAAGACAGGTCCCTCTGGATTAAAGCAAACAGATATTGGAGTGTTTTTTGGCCTGAAGCCATTAAGTGAAAAAAAGGCTGAGGAGGAAGTGAATGCAACGGTCAGAGAAGCTGATCAGCAAGGGCCTAGGAAAGCGAGGATTTCAGAAGCTCAGGGGGAAGACGCTAGGCACCAGGGTAGACAGCGTAGGAAGACCAAAGCACCATCTGAAGTGTCCAGTGTCTCGCCTGCTGCAGAAGATGGTATGACTAGGCCCACGCAAACCGAAGGAAAAAGAGGAGGGAGGGCAGAGGGGTGGAAGAGATGGAACAGAGGAATAGCGACAGATGGAGATCCCAAGGAGCCCAAGCGCTGTCCGTTCTACAAGAAAATTCCTGGTTTGTGAACCGCTTAAGGCTTTTGTTTTGACCTATTCAATACCAATTGTTATGATTACATAAGCACTTATACTTCATGTCTTATAAGCTGTGCCAGAATTTTAATGTACCAGATTGTGTGTGAATTTATTTTATTTTTGCTAAGATATAGCTCTGTTGTTTAGCTTGAGGGACAATGTTTTAGTCGATTGGACTTTGGATACTATAATATGATATTTCTATGTTCAGGAACTGGATTTGCTGTGGATGCTTTTCAGTATGGGACTGTTGAAGGCATCACAGCCTACTTTCTCACTCACTTCCACTCGGACCACTACGGTGGCTTGAAGAAAAACTCCGTCTTGCCCATCTATTGTAACAAAGTATGTCTCCCTGCCTCATTTCACTTTAAAAATCATAAAAAACTAATTTAGAAACAGAAGAGTTTTACTTGTAACGCAGAAATACTCTAAAATTCTAAATGAAAATCTCTCTTCCAAAAAACCAAAGGGATATTGTAGTTCACCCAAAAATTCAAAAATTGACATGATTTGTTCCAAACCTTTCTTCTGCGAAACACAAAGATGTTTTGAAGAACATTTGGAACCAAACAACTGGAGACCATTGACTTCTGTTGTATGCAAAAACATCTATTTCTCAATATCTTCTTTTATGCTCCACATTAGAAAGAAATTCATAAAATTTTGATCAACCTGAGGGTGAGTAAATTATGTCAGAGTTTTTATTTTTGGGTGAACTATCCCTTAAAGCTGCAGAAATGTCATGGTTTTTATATCAGAATTGTCAACACATTAGCATAAAACCAATCGATGTCTAATGCTAAGGGTCAGGACACAGGTGGAAAATGGAAAACCTTTTGGCAAAAAAAAACCTTCACTACCATTATAAGGGGACTTGGAAAATGGGGAAAGCAAAATGGCATGAAACTGTAGAGAAATGTTTTTAATTTTTTTCCCTCAATGATAGTGTCAGGGTGTTTTCATGACAAAATGGTGTTAATCCTGGCAGGTAACTGGTAACCTTGTGAAGACCAAGCTGAGGGTGGATGAGCAGTATGTTCATGTTCTCCCAATGAACACAGAGTGTATAGTACAAGGAGTGAAGGTCACTCTCCTGGATGCTAATCAGTGAGTGTATCTTCTAACTAACTAATGAATGTTTGAAGCCAATTTTATTTATTTTTTGCAGGACCCTATTTTTTAGCTTTATTATCGTTTGTACTGTTCATACACAGTAACAGAGTAAGACCTTAATTACAATACCTGTTTCTCCCCCCAGTTGTCCTGGGGCAGCCATGTTGCTATTTGTGCTGCCAGATGGCCAGAAGGTACTCCACACCGGTGACTTCCGGGCTGATCCGTCCATGGAGCGTTACCCAGAGCTGCAGGGTCTCAGGATACAGACCCTTTATCTAGACACAACGTGAGTTCCCTACTAACAAAGCTACTTTTCTGTTCTGCTTTCTGTTTCTCTTGTGTCAGTGTGTCTCTGCTGACCACATTACATCACATCAACTGAGACGGATATTAAAAGGTTTAAAAAATCTTATCTTGCATAGGTATTGCAGTCCAGAGTATACCTTTCCCACTCAACAGGAAGTCATCACCTTTGCTGTAAACACGGCTTTTGAACAGGTCACGCTGAACCCTCGTACACTTGTGGTGTGTGGCACCTACTCAGTTGGGAAAGAGAAGGTCTTTCTAGGTGAGTGAGAATATGTTGTCCTGCTTTGCCCAGACCTTTTGTAGACCTTGTGCTTCTTTATCCACCCTTGAAAGGACAGATTGATCGCCTTTCTATAAACCGTGACTATCATGAATGTGGCTCATATAAAAAAATTGTTTGCAGATACTGTCCTAACTTGCCTTTGAAATGTTCCTGTTCAGCAGTTTGTCTGACTGGCTTCCTGTTCATTTTACAAGATGCATCCATGATTAATGTCATATGCCCATTTACTTCTAAAGCTCTGATCACATTACAGTAGTGTTATCTCCGTTCACCAGTAATATGAAATCTCTTTTGACTGTCTTGCTTAATTACAACTTTTTTCCAGATCCCAATAGGATGATTTTCATTCCTTGTGTATATAGAGATAACATTTTTTTACCTGTCCCACCTGTTCCTCTAGCTGTATCGGAAGTGTTAGGCTCTAAAGTATGCTTGTCCAAGGAGAAGTATAACACCATGTGCTGCCTGGAGTCCGATGAGATTGCCTGGCGCATCACTACAGACTGGCAGGCGGCCCAGGTGCATGTGCTACCTATGATGCAGCTCAATTTTAAAGTGAGTTTAACTACATTAAAAACTTCTTCGACGTGTTTCTCATATGTCAGTCATAAATTACGAAATGCAATTTTTTTCATCTGCAATTTTTGCTGTTTGAGATCATAAGCTTGTAAAAAGAGCTGATTATGCTAAACACAATCAATGAGGCTGTTTACTTATTCAATTTGGAGTTTAAAATTCATGCAGAGTTCAGTGTTATCTTAAATTTTCCTTGACAGCGAGTTTATGCTAATGTAGGAGGAAAAAATTAGGATTCTAATTACAGAGACCAAGTGCCAACGCAGCAGTTCTGGCAGCGGTAGCACTGATTGAGTCTGACTGAAAGTAAATTATAATGAGATAATAAAGATTAGTCATATGATGTGGACTAAACCATTATACTCCACTTTTCTCACACATGCCAATGTCGATGTTGATTCGGAGCAATATTGGAGCTGTTCCCAATGAGAAACGTGTTTAAATGCCCATGACAGGAAGGAAGAAACATTTCATGGCGAGGTTAATTGTAGATTGCACAACATTTTCTTTTGCAGCAACATTGAAAAGTAATTATGTAAATTGAAAGAAAGAAAGAAAGAATGTGATTGCAATGTGGCATCATTTGACTTTGATTACCCCTGTAAGTTTTTGCCAGATACATTTAAAAGTTTGGAGTGGGTAAGATTTTTTTTTTTTATGTTTTTGAAAGAAGTCTCTTATGCTCACCAAATATACAGTAAAACAGAAATATTGTGAAATATTACAATTTAAAACAATGTATCTTTTTGAATATTTTATATATTTTAAAATGTTCGTTTTTATATAAAAAAAAAAATCTTATGGCAAAGCTGAATTTTCTGAAACATTACTCCAATCTTCAGTGTCACATGATCCGTCAGAAATGTGATGCTCAAATATTTTTTTTTTATTATCATCAATGTTGAAACAGTTATGCTGCTTAATATTTTTGTGGAAACAGTGAAAATCTTTTATAAAATTATAAAAGTCTTTACTGCCACTTTTAATCAATTTAAAGCATTTTTTACTGCATATAAGGAAATATAATATATATAATATTAATTTATTTAAATAAAAATCGTATTGAGCCCAAACAACAGCATTGTGTATTTACAGTTGGATTTATTACGTTTGCACAGGGGCGTAGCCAGAACGTTTTTTAAGAAAATCACTTAATATGAATCTAACTGTGACCGTGTGTAGCCTGTGTGGAATACCATAAAACGGATGTGAAATGGAACATGCATAAAATGGATTTCATGTAACTAGACCTCAACAAACACTGGTTAAACTGTTCCCTCTGCTATGAGTGCTGTAATTTCACAGAATGTGACTTCACTGTAGTACATCGATTACACATTTCTCATAATTATTCGTGAGACTGCGTTGCCTTATCCTAGAAGAAATAATAAATATTCATGGCAGCACATGTGCTATGGAAGCTTGTTTCTACCACTGAATAAAAAATAAAAAGGTAAATGCGTCTTATCTCACACTTCTGACATTTTTTTTCTAGCACTTGCAAGTTTACATTTTGCGCTATATGTGAGATATAAACTCGCAATTGCGAGTTATAAAGTCAGAATTGTGAAATAAACTCGCAATTGTAAGAAAATTTCAGAATTATGAGCCGACTTTTATCCCTCAGAATTGAGACTTTATAACTTGCAATTGAGAGTTTTCCCAGACAGGGAACTTTACCCGAAAAAAATTACACTAGCCAGCCTAAATGTTTATATGACTAGATGCAATTATTATTTTATTTTCACAACCGCCCTTTCTTGACTGTACAGACCCTGCGGACACACTTGAATAAGTTCTCCAGGAAGTATGACCAGCTAGTGGCCTTCAAACCCACAGGCTGGACCTTCAACCAAACTGTGAGAGTGGAAGACATTCAACCTCAGACCCAAGGGAACATCAGTATCTATGGTATGTGTCAGTCTATTTATAAAGGATTTAATAAAATGATTGTATTTATCGGAGTCGTTATAGCAAGTGTTTAAGTGCAGTTAGGGAAGTGGATGCACAACAGAAGGGGTTGTTTCTGTAATACCGTATTTGCATTTTGACTTTATAAGAGGAAAAAAATACCCTCCAACTTTTCCTCCTTACTGTTTGTCTGGTGACTTTAAGAGCCCTAGGCAAAATGAGTGAGTATTTTTGTCATCCTTTTAAATCAAAATGGAAATAAGGCATTTGACAAAACAAATAAAGAACACCTTATCATTTTTACTCCATTTGAGTAACATTACGGTGGTTTAATAGGTTTGCTCCATTTTGCTTAATTGTAGGCCTTTACCAACAAAAAATAAATAAAAAATGCAGAAATCACGTTATATTTGATTGATATGTCACACCATCCTTTCCTTAATAAGATTATAGAAAGGATTGCTTTCTATTAAACTGATTTTCAATGTAGACGCAACATTGCCTTGTCATTCTGTTCCACTAACTGACAAGATTATACCTAATGGCTTTGTATGTGGAATGTAATTACATTGTATTTCTTTTTTTTTTCACCCTTACTGCAGTTGTAGGAAATGCTGAATGTTGTCTCAGGCTAAGAACAGCATGCCTTGTATTAACACGATCAGCAGATGTGATTTGACCCAGAGAAAGACTCAAGATGTCAGATTTTGCAAGCCCAGGGTTTTAATTTCAGAATATCAGCGGTCTTTCAGCCGAACCAGGTGCTGCCTCAAGCACTAGATGCATCTCATTTCACAAGCTCTGCTGGAATCTGAGACATCCAACGTAGGAATTAATGGGAATTTGTGCTTATTTCAGGTCTTTACACAAAGACACTATATATTTGTAAAATAATGATACAAAAGGTTAGAATATGACTCTGCTTAAGCAGCAGAAATCATTGTTGGTTCACAAACTTTTGACGATGGCAAAAACCCATTTTTGTGTAAATAGGTTTTCCCAGCATCTCAAAGATTTTGAAAGATACTTTCCCACTCTGTACTTATCTATTCCAGGTATTCCCTACAGCGAGCACAGCAGTTATCTAGAGCTGAAGCGTTTCGTGCAGTGGCTGCAGCCGAAAAAGATCATCCCCACTGTGAATGTGGGCAGCTGGAGGAGCAGGAAAGCCATGGAGGGCTTCTTCTATGAGTGGCAGACCGAACCCAGAAACCTTAGCTCGACACCATGTGCCCCGAGAAGCTCAAGCTGTGGAACAAGGCAATAAAGTAAACTGACATCCACAATCAAACCTTTAACCGAACAGTCAGATGGTGCCTTTATTAATTGGACCACTGAGTGTTTTGGGCTGCCTTCTCACATTTGAAAAGAAGGGACTTCAACATGCCATTTAAGTGCTGGTTGCACGACGGTTAATAGTGTTTTTACATTTTACTATTGGCTCCCTTGCCTGTTTTTACCTTGCCAGTGGCTAATGCTGGAGTGGACCACATATGCTCTTATTTTAGGAGTTTTTTTTTTTTTACTCTTTTAAGTTTCTAAAGGAAATAAACTTGTTTAACACATGTACTAATGATTTTGTTCTCTGAATTGCATATTTTTATTTTATACTTGTGCACATACAAGCAAATGTTACTAAAAACACATTATTTAACAAACCAAGACACTTTGCTGTGAATATAAATGCTGGAAGTGATCAGAATTCAAGATATAAGAATCACAAGATTAAATAATTCAGTTTGTGTCAGTTTGCCACCATGTGGTTACAGAATATACTGCAGTTAATTGCATTTCAGTGCACAGATTCACAGGCAGTTCAACATATCTGTAATCCCAACATCTATTTACTGCTACTGTAGAAAAAAGTTGTAAATTTGTTTCTATTATTCATTTTTCACTATTCTGTAAAAGTATAGCACAGGTCTTTCCTCTTTAGTTAGATTTAGTAGAACATGAGCTCAGCAAGCCTTCGTCTAGGCTACACAGGAAAACAAAATCTACTTGTTTTACTTTTGACAACCTGTATGTACAACCTGATGACCTGGGTTGTTTGATCTGGCACTAACAAATCATAAATTCCAGTGAAGCATAGTTTTAGAAATCTCCACTAGTGAGTCTAGAAGTTATAAACCCTTTCATCAGCTCATTTTGTTTTAAACAACCGTCAACTTATCTCCAGCTCAGTGCTGCTAGTTACTCACTGAGAAAAAAGTGCATGAGAAACTTGATGAAGAGAATAGTAGGGACCTGAAAAATCAGATGAAGAAGATAAATAACGTGCTATGAGATTAGGTCGTTTAGTTTTTGTTCTCAGCAGGGTTCAGAATGTAGAGGAACGGAGCTTGAGAGCCGTCGGATGGTCAGTTTTACCTGGAGGGGGAGCAAAAAAAAAAAAAAAAAAAGTTATATTGTAGCCCTGATTATTACAAAAGCATTCTTGTACTCTTGACTCATGACTACCTCATCCTTGCTAAGTCTTTTTAGGTATCTGTGCATCTCCTCCACTGTGTCTGTCAACAGGTCATTGACAGCCAGGATCTGATCCCCCTTCTGGAACAGAGATGAGTTCTCAATCTGCTGACACTCAGACACACTGGAGAGGAAAAGAGATGTGGAGGAAAATAACACAACTTAAACATAAGAAGTATTTCACACATACATGCACATATAGAGGTGTATAGACAGATAGTAGGGCTGGATAAATTATGTGTCGATTTTAATCGATTCTCATTTTGAAGAACGGATATCGATTCGATTCTTAAATCCCAAGGATCGATCTTTTTAGTCTATGCTGTTTTCATTTGATGAATGAATGGAACATTGTAGCGCACCTCATCCAATAAATCAAGATAAGCTTTGTTATTTTTGATATGAAACAAATTCTATCAGTTTTATAATGAAATTCAAACTATAAATACCAATAGTTTTGGCGCTAATTAATGTGGTGTGACAGACAGTTCAAGCGAATGAATACCAGAAATTATGCTGAAAGATACAATACAATGCCCAGCCCTAATATTGTATAGGCTAATTGTTGATGTTACATACATCCAAGCAAACTTGCATGAACTTAGTTCAAAAACCAGAGGGCACATGGGCATGACACTTTTTGGGTCAACTCAACATTTGAAGTCTTCCAGCGGATAGAGTATTTTTGAAGCAATGACTTTTCTTAATTTATCAGTGAGAATTGTACCATGGTTTGCCCGCCTCCTCTGTAAAGATCAAGCTGTTCAGCTCACGATGACTTACACAGATTTCCTTCTCGACAATGGTGTGCGTTTCACTGAGGAATGGAAAACATTGTCAAAATGTAACTTGAGTCCACAACAATTTCATAACCACATTTGACTGACAACTAATTTCTTCAGTTTTCAAGCAGTTGTTTTCCATTGAATTGCTCTTCATACTAAGGTATGTTTAGATGGTACTAGAGACATATTCTATAGCTAGAGATATACTCTTGTCTGGAACTGACCAGTTTAGCTTAGTGGAGGTATAGTTTTCATTGAAGTCACAGCAAGAGTTTTCAGAGTTATTATTGTTCTGGTTTCTTGCATTACACAAATTCTGGGATGACATTGATTGATGACCCATTATGGTGGTGCAGAAAGTTACAGAAAATAAAACAACTAAGCTTCAGATTTTATCCTCTAGGGTGTTTTGTACCTATCTGACTCAGTCGACTCAGTTTGCGGTGTCAAAGAATTTAAGGCTTTTGTGACACAATCCAAAAGACTGCCTTCAGATGAACCAGTCACACTCTGCCTTGAGAGAGAAGTAAATAAATATAATTTATTATTTGCAGCTCCAATCAGCATCCAGAAATACATTACTGCACAAAGCCTGTGAGTTTATAAAATCAGGCGTCTAAAATCAGCAAACTCATCTGCATGCAGAGTACATTTATAAAAGACTGCAAAATGACTCTTGATTACCACAAACAAGCTTTCATACATTCATTGCAACGTTAACAATTTTAAAAGATGGAAATCAAATGAGCAGCAAATCAAAGACAAATTGGCCTATTAGACTACCTCATGCTTATTCAAGGAGGACACAAATGGATTTTAATCTAAAGAGTAATTTTACCTGAGGAACAACAATCACTGTCTAACAACTTAAAGAGAGGTAAAGGACATTTAAATCTAGAATACGTTTGTCATACCTTGATGACGTGTCCTTTTTGCTGTCGTCATCTAGGGTTTTCTCTTTTTTCATCTCATCATACACCTGAATACATAAAACAAAGGTATGTTGGTTTTTTAAAGTCAGAATGAATCATGATGTGTTTGATTTTTTTGTTTTTTATTGTTGTTTTTTTGTTTTTATTGGTTTAACTATACAATACCTCTGTTGCAGATGGACTGTTCTTGGGTGGTTGGCTACATGGACCATGCTGAGTGGTAACAACTTTAGATGCTGACTTCTTTGGAGGCAGCGGGGGTCGACTATCAGCTTTAGTCTACAGTTGAGAAGAGGTAATACTCAGAAATAATGCTGACAAGAGTTATGGGGACTGAATTACAGTCACACACAAGCATGTGAAAGCAATGTTGATGAGTTACCTCTTCAGTGTCACGGAGGTTTCGGTCACTAGAGTTGGATTCTGCCTTGATCTGAGGTTCAGTTTGTGACTCAGATTTGATATTCTATTAACACAATTTGAAAATTAACTGTAAGTCTCATCAAATTACATTGATTAAGAATGATTTAAAATGATACAAATATATGAAATTGCAATATATTTAAAAAAGTTAAATATTTAATATATAATTTGAGTAATTATCAAAGAGAGCATACTGATTACAGCTTTTCACATAAGGCAAAAAGTAGAATGTCTAACCTCCAAAACCCTGGATAAAGCATTGAACCATCTATCCACCTCCTCACTGAAAACAACAGAGCACATATAACAGCACTGCAACTACTAGCCGTTATTTACTGGCCTTTATGGTAAAGCAATGATGGTCATAGCAAACCTGGTGTCTCCAATGAATAAATATTCTCTTTGGACCTTCTCTTTTGGATCTTCTGCCTTCATGAAGAGCACAGAGGATGAAGAGCACCTGAAGTTTTTGCAGATCCATTCAAAAGCTGAATGTGATTCAGGGCGCATATACAGCAGTGTGATGCTACATAAAAGAAAACAATTTTATAATTGCATAATATTAACCGTTTTTACTCATTTGAAAAGCATTCAGCAGATTTTGTCTTACGTGGAAACCACTATGGATTTTATATAACTGTCTCTCTCAATGGTTTTGTAGTATTTTAGCTCATGGCTGCAGTCTTTTGTCTTTGTGAGCACAAAGAAGCGACGCTTCCATGCTTTCTGCAATGGACAATGAAACTTGACATACAGAGATAATACATGCAAACTGCTAATATTTGAGTTTAGGAAATCTAAATATTATACCTTAATTTTTATCTGGCCAGAAGGAGGGGACTTGTACAGATAACCTGAGTATACTTCGTTTGCCTCAGCTGCTTCATTGTGACATGAAGTACTGGAATCTGTTGCAGAAGAGTACATGTGATCAACCAGACAATTAGACAAATGTTTTCTTCTGATCTCTTTTCAATTCCATTCTGGTTCCAGTCATTCTATATTGTTCGAAATAAATTTCAGACATACCTGATTTCAGTCTTGACATTTGGATGATGTTGACTCTGCCAAAACAGACATGATATGTGTTGTGAGTGATGTCTTCCTTACACACATCAGACAATTAAGTAATGATTAATGCTTGAGAATTTACAAAATAGAAAAAGCCACAGTGCTGTAGCTATTTTACACAAATGTATTCATAAAGTAAAAAAACTATGATCTTCACACCAGACCTTAAAGGGACGGTTCACCCACTAAAGCAAAAATTTTGTTGTTAAGTCACCCTATATGCTTTATATAAACGTATATGCTTTATTTTTGTTGAACACAAAAGGAGATCTTAAAAAAAAAAGTCCGTACAATGAAATTCAGTGGGTCTTATGTTGTTTTTTACAAAAACAGTTTAAACATTCTTCAAAATATCTTCTTTTATGTCCTGCAGAACTGTAAGAAAGCACTGTAAAGAAATAAAACCAGGCAGTCATAAGATCAGTAGACCTGCAATAAATACATTACCTTCACTACTGTATGTGTTGTAATTTAAACAGTGTCCTCCTTACCGCTGTCCTGTTTTCAGAATGGATGTTATGATTTTGAAGGAAGCCAAACTCCTTTTGTCTTTGAAGGAGGAGTTTCTAGTTATGTCAACAAAGAGTCCTCCCTTTATTGAAAGCATTTTTTTTTTTCAGGTGTACAGAATTTTTTTTAATTGAAACTAGCAGATTATTACTGGTAATGACTAAAAGCGATACAGGGTGATTTTCTTTTCCTTAATGTCTCAGATAGCTGTGGTTATTTACACAAATTCCTTCCAAATTCTTTTTTCCAATTCCAAACTTCTAGAAAATTTCCCCCACATTCCTTGATAAAGGTGCACACATTTCCTTGTTTTTGGTCATTTATGATAGAATTAGAAGATGTCATATATGTAGATAATACATACTGTATATGTAATACATGTAATACATTTGTACTTTGTACATTGAGGCATATTTACAATATTTACATATGACTATATTTAATATACTTGTAATAATGGTCAATAATAATCATCTAAAAGTCACTACTGTTTAATAATTGTCAATAATACTATCCTCATAGGCATAAGATCAGATAAATTATTGATACTCATCAAGGGTCCTAGATGATGAGTGCCTTGATTTTACATCTTATAAGTAAACAATAAGAAACTACTTGCACATGGACAATAAATTAATGATTATTTGATCACTCTCAGTTAGAATCAGATTATGTCTGTATGCGGTTTTTGGTTTCACTTCATTTTGATGGTCCCTTTAACACATTCTGTTGACTATAAGTAACGTTGCACCTACATGTCTACTAACTCTCATTAGAATGTTAGTAGAGTATTAGTAGACTGTAGGGTTGGGGTTAGAATAAGTTGACGTTTTCTTGCAAAGTTACTTATAGTTAGTAGAATGTCTGTTGGGGGACCATCACAATAAAGAGTTAGCAGATATTAAGCAGACAGTCTACTAATACTCTACAGAATGTTCCGAATGTTCAAAAGGAACTATCAAAATAAAGTGCACTTTTTTTTTCTTTTTTTTTGTGTTTGGCTTTCTGGGAACATGATTAACACAAGGAACTAAGATGAAGTCTTAAAATGCCCAAACATTCCTACTGTGCATTTCAACCGGAACAGGGAACAATTCCCATAGCACCTGATGTACTAATCGGAAGAGGAATGGCATCTATGCTCATATTAGCCTCTGTTTCATCCTTATCCTGAGGTTACCTTAGTCAGCCTGATTCGCTCCTTATCCGGCCCATATGGTGGACCTGCACTCAGAGACGACCAGTCCTGAATGTCAGCGGAGACCATGACAGCTAGAGCTCTAGAGAAAGATCCCCTGTGAAGACTTTGTTGACTCGACAGCCCACAGATCCTCAGCAAAGACCACGAGAACCAAACAAGTCCTCTGCACTGACCCTATGGCCAGCTTCAACTCCTCCTCCCTCTAAATGCCAGTGTGATGTATCCGATCTTTGAGCAGAAGGAACTGGACGAAATATCCTAAATGAAAAATCCACAATCTGACTTGTAATGCAGCCTGGAATGAAATCTTAATCACACAAAGTTCCTTCATTTTGCCAGAGGACAACTGTGACCAAGGGCGTAGATTTGGTTTGAACATTGGGGGGGTTATCTCCCCCCCACCCCCCCCACAAACTACGCCCCTGAGTCTGACCCACCGACTGAGCCTGGTTACTCCCGAGGTTTTTTTCTCCTTTTCTGTCACCTGATAGAGTTGGTGTTCCTAGCCCCTTTTTTTGGCTTGCTTAGTTGGGGGACACTTAATATTCAGCAACATTATTGATTTGATTGCTCTGGCACTACTGTATGAGAACTGAGCTGGGTTATGACATCAGTTTTCTGCAGAGCTGCTTTATAGGTGAATTGAACTCAGTCCATAATCACTGAACTTTTCACAGTTCTTGAACTGAATCAGTGCAGTTTCAGGAATCACCACTAGAGAGACCTATTCGCTGTAGACACCCTGGAGACATAACACCTGATTTGAGCTATCCGTTGGCATTCCCATTTATCTCAGTGACATATGCAGGACCCCAAAAATCTGCAATCTGAGATCTGCCATCTTAGTTCTTGTGACCCCAGTAGTTTTGAGCCAACAGTC
Source organism: Leuciscus leuciscus (assembly GCF_965113295.1). Taxonomy (NCBI): domain Eukaryota; kingdom Metazoa; phylum Chordata; class Actinopteri; order Cypriniformes; family Leuciscidae; genus Leuciscus; species Leuciscus leuciscus. Next base: position 26,476,772 of record NC_138745.1, read on the forward strand.
AATTGCAGCCAGTTGCATCAAACACCTTGTGTTAAGAAAACCCTTAGTGATCATTTGTTTAGAAATCTAACCAACACCATCTCTCTACACTGGACGTGACAGTTGACACGTTGTGTTGCAACAGCTAGAAGCTGTCTACACTGGACGCGACAAAGCAAACGTTCCTATGAGAAGTATTGCGAGTGCTTGGAGTATACGTCATAAATAGAACGAGGCATCAGTTTACTGTTGGGAATTTGTCATGATACTCGCGATGCTTACAGTGTAGACCGCATCACTAATTATAATGGGTTCTTTTGTTGCGTCGCATCGTGCCCTTCTCGTGTCCTTTGTAGACATGGAAGCATCGTGTCCTTTCTAACTCAATGAAACATATTGGGCGTGTGCATCATAGATATCAGTCATCAGGTAAAAGATGACAGCACTCCTCTGGTATGCTAAAAAGCATGCCAAGTCTTTATACTGTAGGAAAGGGTAATCAGGGCAATCAGTCAAGAACAAAGACTAAAATAATGACACAGTTTTGATGGGTGATAGTCTGGTTATGGTTACAATATATTATTAGACTAAAACATTATTTAAAAATAATAAAAAAGTATATCAAAAATTAAAAGAAAATTGCAAATATGCACACACACACACAAAAAAAAAGGTTGAAAAATGTTTTGTTTGTGTGTGGTGACTGGTAATCAGTTGTATCTGAGGGCATGGTGTGATATACAAAAACATTCTGACATCACTGATGGGAACAATATGTGAGAATAAGGAAACACCTTTTTGCATTATGAATCATCTTAAACTATACATGTAAATAAATCTTGGCTCCAGAAATACACACTACCAAAAGTAAAAAAGGATTTCTAATGTTTTTGAAAGTCTCTTATGATTACCAAGGCTACATTTATTTGGAAAGAAGTAAAAACAGTAATATTGTTATTAATATTTAAAGTAACTCTATTCTATTTGAATACATTTTAAATTGTTATTTGTTCCTGTGATGGCAAAGCTGAACTTTCAGTAGCCATTACTCCAGTTTTCAGTGTTTCGTGATCTTTCAGATATAATTCTAATAGCTGATTTGCTGCTTAATATTTTTGTGGAAACTTTGATGAATGGAAAATGAATAGAACTTTTTTGTAGCAAACTTCTACATTGTCACTTTTGATTAATTTAATACATCCTTACTTAATAAAAATATTATTTATATTATTTATTTCTTTAAAAAAATCTTACTACCCTCAAACTTTTGTGTAGTATGATTTACATGATTTCCAGTAGTCAGTGTCTAATGTTCAGTTGATCATTATAATTAATGTTTATTAGTAAAGCCATTGGCCAAAATAGTTTCCTCTAGAAGTAAACTCTGTTTTAGAGGAATCCTAATGTGACTACAACTAAATGTAAAATGAATGTTGAAAATAAATTACCATTAGCAATATCCATATATTCTTCAAGAGTTGTGTATTTTGCTAACCACAGTTTATTTCTATGGATAAACAATGGGTTCTCTAAGCTGTTTTTATATCATGCTGGAAGGAAATAAGTGATGCTAAATTTAGAAGCATTTTTCAGCCCATTGATTTGAGCTTTGAGAAAGGCGTTGAACGATCCACCTAATCACAGAAAACACAGAAATTCTTTTGCTAAAACTACTGGTCTATATTTATTTGTAATGTAACTGCTTTGCTAGAAAAGCATCTTGAAGAGGGGTAATTTTAACATGAAATATATAGAATGTATCATAGTTCTTTATTCCCCTAAATGCATCAGCAGCAACATACTGTAAATCTAATCACTTTGCAAAACTGTGCAACTTACATGCATTTTGATTATTTAACTTTGTATACAATTTGCATAATATATTTTTTGTATACTTTGCCTTCCAGTAAAGTTTTTTGGATGTGAGCCATAGATTCTCTGACAAATCTGCTTTCTTCAATGAGGAAACAACCTGTAATTTTCTGCGATGGATAAGGTTTCTGCAGACCCATTACTATGTCAAATGCAGATCAAGGCATGTTCTAAGAAACCCCATAGATTAATAAATGGTGCAAATCTGGTTGTTGGTTCTCTAAATTGTACATTTATATGCATGCAACATGTAAATAATGTCCTTTAATGTGATATTCTGTATTCTGTTTCCAGTTTATCTCATTGGATTCCAGACACTGTCAGTGTCATCTTACTAAGTGACGTATCCTTAATGGAAAAACACAATCACAATTGTTTACAGTTCATGAAAATAACTCTTTCATTTGTTCATTTCTCTGCATGGGTCCATCATACATTATGAAACATTTCATAGATCCTGTGCCTGTTTCTCTGGGTATTGTGTTCTTACACAGAAATAGTGTCTCCTGTTCAGTGAATTTTCAGTATCGAACCCATTATTAATTGGTTTCTAACAACACTCTCCTATTTTGTCTACCTTTGTTCATCCAGGATGTTATATGTGGCTGTGTGTGTGTTATGCATACACAACTATATAATAGTTATAGTTGGTGTTTCTACAGTTTCAGTCTTGTTGTCTTTCTCCACAATGACACCATTGTTGTTTACCGCCTACATGCATTTCACCTTTTGTAGGTGTCCTCTGATGCGTGACCATTTCATGACGGTAGTGCAGATCTGGATGTCTTTTGTCCTTGGCCCTGATGGGAAGAGGAGATGGAATTTCTGGTTATTCACTCAGGTAAAATGTCCATCTGCCAGTCACAAGCAACAACATCTTATCATGAGTTTGTATTTGGTTGTCAAAACCACCAGATAATACATGAATAAGCTAGTTGGGATATATTCGAATAATGATAAATCTATTATTACTTTACAGTCTTATCTTTATAGATACTATAAAATTAGAAAAGCATTAAATTGCTGCAGAAATCAAAAACACTACAGTATGATTTACACACAATGCTAATTGTGAGACAAAATCTGATTACGTAGATAAAAATGAGTTATGTCACCTTCAGCACTTTACAGAATGTGGAAAAACTGGTTTTACTCAAAGACAGTAAAAATGCATGATGGATGTTTACAGTGGAGCTATAGATCTTTGTTCTTGGCTGTGATTGGAAGAGTAGTTGGAGTTTCTGGTCAGACGCTTTGTTTTTAAAAAAAAAGTCCTTCTCAGAGTATCAAACAACAACATCTGAGTTCTGTTCATCATGAGTTTGTAATAAGAATTTGGTTGTGGAAACTATCAGTCATACATGAATAAACTCATAGTTATAGATATTTAGTACTTATAATGTGGTACGTTATAAGTACTATATCTAATAAGTACTAACATATCATTATAAGTACTAATATAAATAAAATATTACCATATTCAACAGGATTCACTTTACATTATTTTATAATATCGGATTTACCCATGAGCCATGTTTGATTTTTAGTTGGAACAAACAATATTTTGACCCCATATTGGTTGTTGTACAGGCCAATCTTGTATATTTAAAGAATATCAAGCTTTTAATGTTGTTTATATGTTTATATGGTGTTTTTAATATGTTTTAAGACAAAACATGTGCAAATTCATAAGTCAGCACCATTGCTGAGTATTTTCTCCTTAAAACTGCAGTGAACCAAAGATGCGGTTTGAAATCGCTGGTGTTTCTGACGTCACAAACCTTGTAACCAATCACGTCAATGTGTGGATCTCTGAGCGGGTGTGAGTGGAGGCGTGGCTAATTTGCATATTCATAGAACCGCGTGGCATGAATACTTTTTTTCAAGAAAAAAACATTTAAATATGTCATTTTGGCGATCAAAGAGGAGTTTTAAGGGATAAAATGATTGACTACAAGGGGACTTTAAGGGCCCTATTTTAACAATCTAAGCACATGGTTTAGAGCGCAGGGCGCAAGTGCATTTAGGGCTTTTCCGAATCCACTTTTGCTAGTTTAACAATGGGAAAAATGGTCGGCGCGATAGGCACATGGTCTAAAAGGGTTCTCTTAATGAGTAATGGGTGTGTTTTGGGCATAATGTGACTAATTTCCCATTCCCTTTAAAAGCCAGTTGCGCTCGCGCCATGGCGGATTGCTATTTACATGACGGAATTTTCAAGCGGAAAGACCGAACGCTTCTCCAGAGAGGCAACGGATCTGCTCGTGCGCAAGGTTAAAGCACGCAAGCAGATCATCTAACTGACAAGCCGGATTCCTCCATATCTTTATGTACGCAATATTAATCTTTTACATTGTAATCCTTTTATTATTTTATATTTCGTATGTTTGTGTGCTGTGTCCCTGTGTGTAATAAGTGTAATACGTGCGTTGTGGACCCGCCTATAGGCGCACATTACTAACAAAAAAAATATTGCGCCATTGACTTTTGACCAGGTTTCACTTGCAGGATATTTCAGTTGCCTCAACATTGCAACGTGCCAACAGTGCGCCTGAACAAACTTTGTTTTCAGACCAGCAGCCCATGAGCGCACATAGGCGCAAATGCATTTGCTATTTAAACAACGTGGCGTAGGACGTGAAAATGATAACTGCGTAAGGCTAAAACTAGCAAAAAACACCTGTGTCGTGCTTGGCGCTGCATTGCGCCGGGTGAATGATATGGCCCTAATTATTTCTGTCTTTTAGATTTATATCATGTAGCATTAATGTAAATAGATTCTTGTGAAGAGCACTTTCCATATATGAAAGCTTCAAATGCCAGTTGCTGTGTGCATTCATGCATAAAAATTTATTCAGTTGTTAATTTCTTAAAAAATACAACAATCTTTATTACTTTTACTTTGAAATGCACAATAAACTCTCTTATATAATATCCAACTAATCATTAAAATCCATTGATTATACCAATTGTAACCCCCTGAGCTCTATTCATTAAATCGATGGTTTTTAGTGAAACAAGCAATGTTAAGAATTATGAAAGTTTAATAACATTTCACAGTGTAAGAATGTGCAAATGCATGCTTTTGTACAGCTATATATTAAGTAGGCTACATTTTCATTAATCCATCTAAACATTTAAATCAATGTATAATGATTCGGAGCAATACATCATTGATTACATGCTTTTCAAAATGAAATAACATAATGACAGTAAAGTTGTATATACACAGTATATAAAGTATCTCATACTGTTAGAATAATAAAAAGTACGGAACCCCTAAAGGGGCATGTTGAGATGGGAGGAAACATTATTGTCAATGCTTTTGCGTTTGCTGGCAAATGTTTTGTGTTCCCCCGAGAAATTTTGCGTTTGCGTTTGCTCACAGAGAACATGAAAGATTTGTGAGCAAATGCAAAGTTTCTCCAGGGAACACTGAAGTGTTTGAGGGGGCCAAGCAGAAATGTTTTTGTGAGGGAACGCAAAGGTTTTCGGAGGAACCAAAAGTTTTTGTGAGGGAACGCAAAAGCATTGACTTACTTTTCCTCCCATCTCATATTTTTTCCACCCCATGTCCCATTAAGGGGAAAAAAGTGCAACTTTAAAGAGGTTAAAATACATGAACAGTTTAGAACTGTCGATTTTTTTTTTCTTTACCACAAATTAACCTTCAGTTCATACTTGTTATAATGTAATACTTGACTCTTGTTCTTCACATAAACAAACATGGACAAATATATACCCACTACCAACTTATACAGTTTTATGTACATACAGTCTAAATGTTACTTTCACTCAATGGCATTTTGATGTCAGTGAATCTAATATAATTCATTCGTATTGTTTTAAATGATTTATGCACAAGCAAAAGAAGACAAGGTACTTTGTCTTTTTCTTATTAACACCCTGATTTCCACCTGTATAATTACTCAAATGAATGAGCTTTAATGTTCAACAGACCTTAAACTAGACGTGTTCAACATTTCTGATAACTCAGTGGTGATAAGATAATTCACATGAGATTTAGTTTCATGTCCTCAGTGTGATGTGCAGGGTTCAGAGTGCAGAGGCTGGGATCCTAGAAAGCCCAAATAATGAATTTTACCTGCAGATAACCTCAGTTACATTATTTATAGATCTCTGAATTTAGTGACTTGCTTAGTCTTCTTATGTATGTCTGTATCTCTTCTACTGTGTCTATTAGCAGGTCATTGAAGGCCAGGATTTGGTCCCCCTTATGGAATAGACGTGAGTCCTGAATCTGCCGACACTCGGACACACTGGAGAGGAAAAAGATGAGAGACAAAGAACAATGAGAAACATAATACAATGTAAGTTGTTCTTTTGTACTCGTGTTCATGTTTTCTCTATTAGGATACAACTGTAATAACTAATTATGTGTAAATGAGAGTGGTACCATGGTTTGCCTTCTTCCCGTGTCAAGATCAGACTATTTTGACTAATGCAGATCTTCTTCCCGCCATGTGTGTTCGCGTTTCACTACAGAATAGAAATATGCATTGGTGATATTCAAACAGATGCCACATTTTTCATAACGTTAGTGCTGAATATAGCTGAAAATCAAATGGCAAATTAAATTAAGAAATTGTTTCCTTGGTCCCACTTTATATTAAGTGTCTTTAACTATGGTGTACTAACATTTAAACAAATCATTTTGATACAATGCACTTCTTGTGTAAGTACATGTTTTACATTGTAAAAAATACCTGCATGTAATTACAACTTTAACTAATTTATCCATATCACCAAACCTGTCCCTAACCTTACCCGTATCCCACCTCAGTAGCAGCAAAAGTATTTTGCAATACAGCATGAACATAATAAGTACACTGTACCTAACAATTAATATTTTTTTAAAGACACCTAATATAAAGTGGGTTTCCTTTTATGCATTATACTCGAATTGTATTTCTAGTGTTGAACTAATGGACTAATGGGGGAGAAGGGTGAACTAAAGTGATAAAAATCACCTGTTGTTTAAAGGCGCCTCGTTCAGCTCAGTAGAGCCACAGTTCCCATTGAAGTTGAGGAGACGAGGCAGAGAACGTATCTCACATGTACTCATTCTAAGGAAAAAGGTAAGAAAGTGAAACAACGATGACATCATCCAGACATATTCAGCAGAAAAACACAGTTTAAAGCTGCCATGATGTCAGTAAAACTGCATTAGAATCAAACTGTACCGTTTATTTTCATCGTCCGTATCCTGGTTGACTGCACCATTGCACACAGAGGACTCGTGGCCATTAATGGAAGTGCTGAAAAAAACAAAATAATAATAAAATGAGTTTAACTATGTATTTTAAACAAAAGGGCATCAAGAATCTAGATAATTTTAGTGTTAAACAAGGCTCAGCCTCATAACGATGGTTGCTTAATCGTTCTAGTCAGAGATGATTGCTTCTCTCAAGTATTAAGATGCTAAAACAATGCTAAAACTTAGCATTCATCCATGATCAGACCTGTTCAGCAAGACTGGACATTTCCAAACAACAAAACAGAATGTTCAGCAACGTTAAGATAAGAGTTGTTAGTCTTTAAATAAACAAAGAATTACATCTATGTGTAACATCTGAGGCTCAGGGGAATGAACTTCGTGAGCACATTACTATGTGTCAGACGGCAACACGCACTCAATTTACTGTATCTTACACAACTAACACAACAGTGCAATGTCATGAGGTGAAACGAAGACTTCAAAATTACTTTGTCTGTATGCATGCAGTGTCCGCCTCCTGTTGGACATCTTCCAATGCCTTTTGCCTGATCAGGAAAGACCACAGAATTTAATGAAATCTCTCTCAGAAATTGCATTTTATCAACAGAGTACATTTCACATTTCACTAGGCCAGTTAAGGGGAAAACACCTACACTGATGCCATCAACATGTATTCATTGCTGTCCTCTGGAGATTCATCCTGTTTCCCATCCTTCTCATCTTTATCCTCATTAACTGAAATCTGTCAAATAGAAGTGAGTTTTTGTCATATCGAAGTTTAAAAACATTTGTGTTAAAGAAGCATATGTAAAAGTGTAAAACCTTGCGCTCTGCTGGTACTGGAGGTTCGCTGAACTTGCGAGGATAGTCATAATGGTCTGGGGTTGGTGGAGGAGATAACTGTAATTCAGGTGCTGACCATCTTTCATCAGACTGATCTTCAACCTTTTGTTCTGAACTGTTCTCAGGTGCAGATGTTGATCTACTTCTGTTGTCCTGAGAAAGAAAAGAAAAAAACTATGTGAACATGCACAACCTCCCAAAAGTTTTGTTTCTTAGGGTGTTAAAACACTCATCAAAGTACGGTAAAAATAAAGAATCAGTAAGTGTGTCCAAAATTTTGACTGGTAGTTTATATATACATGCATGTGTGTAAAGATAGATAGATAGAGATTAGAGAGAAATATTTTAATGTTTACCTCAGGGGCGTCAAATGTATGTCTCCGTTTATCTGATTTCTGGATCTTCAGGGCTTTGCACCAACCATCCACATCACCACTGAAAACACCAGAAAACATTTACCACCACTGTTTTGGAGAAAACAGTCATCAGTTGTTTTAAAATTAAAATTAAAAGTTTAAACGAAACAATTTCTAGAATTATATTAACAGTGTATAACTTATTTTAGAAGTATAATGATTAAGCTACTGCTTAAAGACTCTTATTCTTACTGTGTCTTTTTCTTTTAATTTGATGTCTCTTTGTTTATTTCTTTTTTTTGAAGACTCAATTTTTAAATGTGTATATCTTCAAAACCAAAAGATTTTATATATTTTTTTGTCTGTATCATGCTGGCTTTCATGGAACTATGGTGTGACAGCAATGAGAGATATGGTCAAAATGATGGTTGCAAACCTGTTTTCGCCAATAAGAAAATAGTCTCTGCTGTTTTTTTGTGTGTTGTCTTCCACCCTCAAGAACAGCACAGAGGATGGAGGACACTTGAAGTGTTTCTGAATCCAGTCCCGCATCTGATGTGTCTCTAGGCCAGTAAACATCAAGATGATCCTTTAAAACAGTAAGAATTTCTCATTATAGTGTGAAAATACTGTTTATTTTTGAGTGTGATTGTATTTTCCTTACTTAGAAAGGTCTATCTTTCCCAGAGGTTTGTCTCTCTTTTCGTTGTTTGTATAATATGTCAGATGGTAGGCGTCTTCGCCCGTCTTGGAGAGCACAAAGAAACGGCGCTTCCATGATTTCTGTGGCAGATATACCAGGTAAAACTGTTAAGTTTCATGAACAGAGAAACTGTCTTTGACAGACTGCAGATATTTCAATTTCAAGTTGAAATGCAATATGAGACGTACAAAGGTTTTTAATAAGGCCGGTTGACCAGGAGACTTGTGCAGGTATCCAGTGTACAATTCCTCCACCATTGCTGCTTCTTTGTAAAACTTTGCAGTTGCTACAGAAACGTGGATAAAACCGAGTAACATTAAACACATAGATAATGACAAATTAAATTGGGTGGTAGGCTTTCTTGATTATAAAATTTATCAAGAGGTTTTAGACTTACTTTTATTCTTGAACATGTTCATGTCGTAGCTTTTGTGCTAAAATAGATGTGAAATGTTACTGTTAGCACTGACATCAGAAAAACATTTCTGATGAAAAACAAAAAACTATATATAGCCTACTATAAATATATATATATTCAGTGAAAAGTCACCACAAAACTAAATAAAATGCAATGGAAATGAACTCTCCATATTTCATTCATAATATGTTGTGAATAGTATCAGCATTATTTCTATACAAGCATCACAAAGCAGAATCATCATATCAGTAGCCATATTCTATAATATTATTGTCTTACCTTGTGTCTCGGTAAAAATAGTGTCCTCTGAAAAGTTATTCAGCTCTCTCAACGTGCGTGTTATGATGGCAGATTAGGAGGAAGCTCGAGGCTTTTTGTTTCTTCAAGAGAGTTATTCTGGTAACAGGAGGAGTTTCTGGTCATATGTAAGCTCAGGTTTAAAGGTCCCTCCCTTTTGATTGAGTCAGTTATTAGTTTGTGGAAATTACTAGACAAACAAGACGATCATAATTGCTTTGTGGTATTGTGGAAAACTTTATACTACAAAAAGAAATTAGCTTCCGAGCATATGCAGGAAACTGTAACTGGAAATATGTACAAATATACACTGAAACCTGACACTTTTCCAATTTATCAGAATATAGAGATTTTTGTGGTTAGAAGCTCCTGGTTTCCCCTAGAAATGCAAAAGGTTCCAACAACAACAACAAAAAACATACAATGGAAGTCAATGAGACCCATCAACTTTTTGGTTACAGAGATTCTTCAAAAGATGTTCTTTTGTGTTCAGTAGAAGAAAGAAATTCATACAGGTTTGTTATCAACTTGAGGGCGAGTATCTGAGTAAAGGATTTCACCCCATTTTGGGGTTAAATTGGAGTAAATTTCATCTAACAGTAGGGGGGAACAATAAACAAAAAGCTATTTTTCATGGGGACACTAATAATACTGCCAAAATTGTACTTGTAGCTTACACAAAGGGATAGTTGTTTAAATATGAGTTGGGTAGGTTCACCACGCGGCCATATTATAATTATTAAATTATCTTGTGTCCCCCACATAGTATATTAGGTTTCGTCTGAGACAGACAAGACCACTGATTTGCCACTTAACATCATATTGAGCAAATCCCAACACACCGGTAGATCTACAAGATTAGCCTAATATCAGTTCACACATAGTGCTTATCGCTGTGTTAGTTGTAGTGGGTGACTTACTATCCAACAAGCTACTATTAAACAAGCCACCAAACAAGGTAACATTATAATTGCTTTCATAGCAGACGCATGGAAAAATAGATTGGATATAAAAAAAAATGTTTTGTCATGACTAATTTATTAATGACAGCATCATCTATATTAAAGAGAAAATAATGAATTCATCCAATGATTAAAGTGAATAAGATAGCCTTGACAGTCGACTTACTGGAGTTCCCCAACTACTGAAGAACTTGATAATCTAGATTTATTTTTTATAATAGGAGTCTGGGTGAAGGGTCCCTGAAAATGTAAAGCTTGAACGAAGATTGAACTAAATTGTGTCATTGATTAGTGTACATACGTAAGGGAAGGGGTGTGCAGGTGAGAATGTTTTTCATTGTTGCACTTTGCTTATTCCTGGCATAAAAATACATGCAAACCTCCGACCTGGCACTGATTTATCCCATCTTACATTTGAATGCACCGATACAGATAAATTGATTTTGAGGTCAAATTGGAAAATTTTACAGTAAGCAAAGATTTTAACATAAGAAACTTTTATAATCAAAATGCTAAATACAATATATGTGACCCTGGACCACAAAACCAGTCACATGGGTCAATTTTCTGAAATTGAGATTTATACATCATCTGAACGCTGAATAAATAAGATTTCCATTGATGTATGGTGTGTTAGGATAGGACAATATTTGGCCGAGATACAACTATTTGAATATCTGGAATCTGAGGGTGCAAAAAAATCGAAACATTGAGAAAATCATCTTTAAAGTTGTCCATTTATGTGGCGATTGTGCTGGATTCACTCACAAAAATAAATGTTTTATATATTTACAGTAGGAAACTTACAAAATATCTTTATGGAACATGATCTTTACTTAATATCCTCATGATTTTTGGCATAAAAGAAAAATCGATAATTTTGACCCATACAATGTATTGTTGGCTATTGCCACAAATATACCCGTGCGACGTGACTGGTTTTGTGATCCAGGGTCACATATCTTACAACAATCTTTATTTTACTTTGCAATGCACAATAAACTCTTGTGTATATATCCAACTAATCATTCAAATCCATTGATTATCCCTTGTATCTCCGAGCTCTAATATTTAAATCCCTAGTTTAAGTGACACACAATCACACACAATCAAGGTTTAAGAGTTATGCAAGTTTAATAATTCACAGTGTAACAATATGCAAATGCACATTTTATACAGCATAATTAATCAATATATTAAGTAGTCTATATCTTCAGTAATCATAAATCTAAAGATTGACTGAAACATTTAAATCAATGTATAATGATTTGGAGCAATACATCATTGATTACATGCTTCTCAAAATGAAATACACAATGACAGAAAAGTTGCATATACACAGTATATAAAGAATCTCATACTGTTAGAAATGTAAAAAGTGCAGCTTTAAAGATGTTAAAATACATGAACAGTTTAGAACTGCACATTTTTCACAGTGAATTAACCTTCATAATTGTAATAAAATAATACTTGACTGAATCTTGTTCTTCACATTAACAAACATGAACTAATATATACCCACTACTACTCATACAGTTTTATGTACATATATACACTCTAAATGTTATAAAAAAAAATTTTCACTCAGTGGCATTTTGATGTCAGTGAATATAACAATTAATTCACATTGTTTTGCATATTTACATGATTAATGTACAAGCAAAAGGACATTAACATTAACGCCTTGTCTTCCACCTGTATGATTAGACTCAAATGAATGAGTTTTACTGTCCAACAGACCCTTTGACCTTAAACTAGGTGTGCACAATATTTCTAATAACTCAATTGTGATAAGAGAATTCACATGAGATTTAGTTTCATGTCCTCAGTTTGATGTGCAGGGTTCAGAGTGCAGAGGCTGGGATCCTAGAAACCGCCGAATGGTGAGTTTTACCTGCAGATAATTTCAGTTACATTTATTTATAGCTCTCTGAATGTAGTGATGGAAAAACATCAAATGGAATCATCATCTTACCTCGTCCTTGCTCAGTCTTCTTATGTATGTCTGTATCTCTTCTACTGTGTCT